>NC_057426.1:3752500-4377500 GCF_019457755.1 Venturia canescens
CATGGCAAAGACACAATAAACGACATTGCTAAGTTTGCCGAAAATAGCGTAAAAGCTCACAATGTTTGGGCTTTATCAGCCGAAAAGATTCTTTCGATTTTGAAACGACAAAATGGTAAGTTAATTTAAAAAAATGGGGATTTTCTTACCTCATTCGCATCTTGAATTTAGAACTTGATTCTACGTTTGATAATCGAATAGGAAACGAAGCGTGGTTCGTCGATTGGTACGCTCCTTGGTGTCCTCCTTGCATCCAATTCTTGCCAGAAGTTCGTAAAGCATCCCTCGAGTTTAAAAAATCTGTGGTACACTTTGGGACGGTCGATTGTACCGTTCATTCAGGAATTTGTCGTCAATACAATATTCGCTCGTATCCAACAGCGATGCTTATAAACGGGAGCACAACGCTTCAATTTACTACTCAAAAAACAGCAGCTAATGTTGTGCGATTTATCAAAGAGGCTATTAATCCTACAGGTAAAATAAGTTCAGTCAATGCCTCGAAATTAATTCAAATCCCCCTCAAATTTCATTATAATTCTTACAATATATTACCTCGTTTCTTCTTTTAGTTATCCATTTGACTTCCAACGATTTCGACCGTAAACTTGGAAAGAAAAAATCAAAAGTTTTGTGGGCTGTGGATTATTTTGCGCCGTGGTGCGGTCCTTGTCAACAGTTGGCTCCGGAGTGGTCCGCAGTCGCAAAACTCTTTAAACTCTTACCGAATGTCAAAATTGCCAGTGTTGACTGCGAGGCACAATCTTCGTTGTGTTCTTCGCAAGGAATTCGAAGTTACCCGACGATTAGATTGTATCCATTCGGGAGTGAAGGCCTCTCCCAAGTGGCGTGAGTATATTTATTAATTATCATAAAATGACTAACTTGAAAAACGCTCGCTTTCCAAATTTGCATCGAAAATGTTTTATTTTATCTTACCAACAGTATGTACAATGGGCCCAGGGATCATATATCATTGTCAAAATGGATAGCACAGTTTTTGCCAGTCGGGGTTAGGGATTTTGATCAATACTCTTTGAAGAGAGACGTCCTCGAGAGCAATGATATTTGGCTCGTCGATTATTATGCTCCATGGTGTGGTCACTGTCAAACTCTCGAACCTCAATTCGCAATTGCTGCACAGGTAAATTGAGTAAATTCAAAATTCAAGGATAAGAATAGAAAAAAATGTTTAAAAAAATCGTATACAAATATTTTTTGTTTCTTCTCAAGCTCTTGGATGGTAAGGTTCGACTGGGTCGTGTAAATTGCGACCTCTACAGAGAACAATGTTCTCATGCTGGGGTGCGAGCTTATCCGACCTTGATAATGTATACGGAGAAGAAGCGTTCTCGAACAATTCACGGAAACCATATAATATCTTCAACGCGAGCAGAGAAAATTGAACAGGAAGTTTTAGACCGTCTCAAAGTAACTTCCCGTAAAAAACACGACGAGCTTTAACCCCGCGAACTTTAGGTGCCTTGAAGTATAATTCAAATAGTGATATTATTCTGATTTTTTTGTAAATACGACTGACGATTCCGGTGAATCGTTTATAGAAAGTTTTTCTACTCTTGCAATACAGTTTTGTCATATTTAACTGTATGAAAAAATCGCTTTTTCTTTTGATTAACGATCATTGAAAAAAATCACTCTCGACTGTTTGGAAAGATCGAATGTACTCAGTCTTCCTGTCTAATTAAAAACAACCAATTCTGCTCTGAAAATGATTTTTTTTCTACAAGTGTATCCCGAATTGAAGAGCGTAGAAAATTGTAGATACGTCAAATGAATTTAAAAAGTGAATGTTTTTTTTCTCAAAATACACATTTATTTGATACATTTTCCGCATTCAGGCGTGAATATTCATATATACATGAATATATTTTTATATATTTTAATAAACCTATACACGTTTACATAATTCATACCTCTTTTTCGTAAAATCCTGAAAAATATACATATCATCGAAATAATTTGTTGCGCTGTGTGATAAGGCGATCTATTAGTCTGTAACGATATGCGTGAGTGTGAGATAACTGAGAAGCAGATGAACGAAACACGGTTTTTTTGAAGGCGTTTGATACTTCGAGAAAAGTGAGGAGGGATCACGATTCGTTCTTTCATGAATGAAGAATAATGCGTTTCTCTTATTTTTCTCAAGAATCAAGCTGCATAGAAGAAAAATGTGAAGCAAGATTTATTCCGATCGCGAGACTGATAGATCACCTTGCAATAATCGATGCTGTGAATGTGGCGGGCGATCGACACATTTTTCGGCGTGTGATTTGTTTTTCAATCGGTTTAGTTATTTCTCTTATTAATCTCGTCGACAAAAGTGAACTGTTAATAAGTAACATCGTTTTAATATTTATTCGACACATTAGAGAAGAACAAAATTATGGTCTTCGATGCAATTTTGTTGTGACGTTAAAAAATCGTGTAAATTTTGGTCAAAAAATTTGGTTTTACAAAATTTGACGGTCCTCTGCCGACCGCGGATTGTGTCCGTGCACGATTCTCATGTATCGTAGATATATTTACTTTTTTTTACACATTCGTTATCAAATTGACGAACCGATTCTCAAGACAGTTCGTTCATTTTTTTATTGCTATAAATTGAAGCGAACGCCAGCCCTCTTCTTTCAGAGTATAAGTATACATACAAAATGTAGGTTGAATGGACAATAATGTAGAACAAGTTCAAGACTAAAATTTCAATAAGTTTTTTCATCAAAATCCTCTCTTCCCCAATTATTACTCATTAAAGTTTTATCTTTAAGAGTTACTACATAATTTATTGGGCTTAAAAGTAAATTTACAATATCGATCATTGAACCCGAATCATTTTTTATAAATACACAATTTCGTATATCACATATAATTGTGCCGTACGAAGGCAGTGCGCTAGAAAAAAAAATGAGTGCTAAATGAGAATCGTTCGGCACATCGTTCGGGACCCGTGAATAAATGACGGTTGTAATCCATACACACACACACACACGCAGAACCGTCAAATAAACATTAATTTTCTAATTTCGTTATTGATTATGCATTTCTTTTGTGATTTTCGTTCTCGACCAATTCCTTTCCACGTCGATGCACGGAGTATTTCCAATGAAAACACCCACTTCCCTTCATTTTCCTAGTTTTCATTCTAGCTATCTACAATTTCGTAGAAAAATCGTGACTTACATAGACTCACAATGGGAATGGATCACTGTTTATGGATGAGGACGACAGATTTAATCGCCTTCTTCTTTTCGCGTTTCTAATCCCGATGATGAAAAATTTTGTTTTTTTGATATATTTGTTGCAGAAATCAGATGAAAATTTGATGAAAAAAATGTTATCGTGTACCGGGGAATTTGGAACGTGTGCAATCGAGGGGCAATCTATTTTCGCAGTTTTATCCGAAAGCATAATTGATGAATTTTCTGAATGAGGACAACAAAAAATAAATTATGAGTTTTAATCTATATTGCACATCCTATAAAACTGTACACGATATTTAGGCGCATTTACACATCGACGATTGATGAAAAATATACAAAAGCATTCACAGCTCCGCTGAGAAAAGCGGTGCTTGAACAAAACACGATTGTCCTTTAAAATAAAACGAGCAAAGTTTCTGGGACTATTATTTTGGGCAAATTAATGACACTCACTAAAACATTGAAAAAATAATTTCCTTAAAAATTGCACTTGTCAGCAGTAAAATGGTTATTTTTTTCGTTTACTTTGCTCGTTCATTTTCAAACCTATAAATCATAGTCATGGTGGACTTTATTCAGGACAAAAAATACGTTCTCATTCAATAAATTAATATCCTAAAATTATATGATGCTCAGTGCAGTCGTACTTTGTTTTATGTTTTTTCTTTTTTTTTTTTCATTTTTGTTTTGCCATTGACAATTACTAAAATTTTGCAAGCCTTGGGTTGTTTAAACAATAAAATTCAATTTTTTTTCGAAACGAATTATTTCTATTTACGTAGCTCAGATGTTTCTCTTCGTTGGCGGTACTAAGTGATCCGGGAGTTCGGCTGGTAATTCGTAACCTTCCAATTTGACGTTTATCAAATGCATCGCCAGGGCAAATTCGTCCGCGTCAAGGAGACCGTCTTTGTCGATGTCTGACAACTTCCAAATCTTTCCGAGTACCATTTTCGGCAATTTGGACTTGAGCATTTCAGATTTTGCGGCTGGAAATAGAGAACTTACGATGTTATCGTGGAAAAATAACTAAGTAAGCATAAACTGGCGATAAGTTATTATCAGTGCTAACTGGAATTCTTTTCACAAATTTCAACTGGTTTAAACAGACTAACAATGAATTTTTGAAGTTCAACTTGCCACGTAGTTTCCCATTTCATTGTTATATAAAATTTCGTAGAAATCACGATACGACTTTAATTTTCTCACATTTGAGCTTATTAGTACTGCAGCACTCACGCTTTTTGCTGTTCCTTTGACTAATGCTAATTGTCATTTACTATGACTCATTTGCTTGAGATGAGAATAGAAAATAACACCCACCTGCACCGGTGATTTTTCCATCGGAGGGCCCGAGCGAATCGAATAACGAATCCCACTTGTATCTCTCTTTGTTGACGATCCATTCGGGTTCACCGGCACCAGCGTCAACACCCTCTCCTCGGTTGTAACCGAATGGACTGATCTGGTCTTCGACGCCTTCGAAAGCACCGCCTAAAAATCAAAATGATAAATTAAAAATTACACTCGATAAGCGATATTCAGGAAAGCTATTTTCATTATTCACTTATGAATAAAATCATTGAAAAAATGAGTAGCGCAGTAATTAAAATTTGGAACAAACGATCGAGCTGTTGTTAAATAACTATTTCAATGAAGTTTGTACTGAAGCATTTAAACATTTATTTACCTTTGATAAGAGTTTCACTCGTCGTAGACACTTCTTCTTGTGGAATCATTGCCATGAGTCTCGCGATATCTTCAGCCAGCATTTTGTCAACGACTTCCAAAAGTCTCGGTTTGAGAACGTTGAATTTAGTGAAATCATGGTTGGCAAGATTCTCCTGCATTTTCTTCAGATCGGGGAAATCGCCGGGCGATATTTGCTGCTCTCGTTGTATTTGGTCGTATATTTGGCCCAAATTTTTAATGAGCTCCTTTTTCTTTGCCTCTTTGCCGAACACTGCAGGCATGTCCTTCCTCAGGGCACTTATGATGTACGCATGGACCTTTTGGAACATTATTGGAATGTGAGTATACAATAAATAACGAAAATAGTTAATAGAATGCGAAAATTCACCTTTGCCAATCTCGCGCGTTTGATTAAATCGTTGAGTTTCCTGACAGTCGCATTTTTCGGCAAAGACTGCATATCTTTGAATAAATCCTGCTCTTCAGCTTCGAAAAGACGACGATTGACGTCATACCTCAAAGGCTGATCCCAAAAAGATCCTATGTAAACTCTCGCGACTTCCGGTGTTTGCAAAACTTTACCGAGTGACCACATAAGTGCACCGTAAACCCTCATCAATTGTTGATGATCAATCATGTCCGCTTTGTTCAACACTATTCGTATTTTATCGTCGTGACCGCGAAGCGCTTCGATAGATCTTTTAAACTCGTCTGAAATATCGAGTTTGTGAGCGTCGAACAACAATATTATCCTGTCTACTCTTTCTGCAAACCATTCGAGAACTCCAGCGAAATCATATCCTCTGTCGACCTGTAAACAAATATTCATATACATTTGTTCCATTTCCAAATTCGAATTATTCATAAAGCGACTAGATAAAGTAGAAGGAATACCGAAAATCCATAAACATTGATATTCTAGAAAAATTAAACAAAAATTTGAGAAACTTAAAATAGATAGAAGTGAAAATATAAATGAAAAACCCTGAATCTTAATTTCTAACGGCATTTATATTATTTCATTATTTTTCATATGCTTACCCGTTGCTTTTCACCGGACAAAATTCCAGGCGTGTCTACGATAGAGATCCCTTTAAGGACTGGAGAAGCTACCAAAGAGCATTGAAGTCGATTCAAAAAAGCATTGCCGAATTTAGAAAGAGGCCTGAATTGTTTTGCAGGATCAACAACCAGAGCATTTCCAGGAATAACACCCTCCTTTTGGTCGTACATAACGGCTATGAATCGATCTGTCGTTGGCTCCGGGCCGATTCTTATTCCAGGGAAATCTCTCTCCAGAACATACTTTATAAAAGTTGTCTTTCCCGTGGAATATTGACCAACCAGTAATATCATTGGTTTTGCAGCAAAATCGGCATCATCCAGTTGCGGAGAATGGAAGTCATGGAATTGGTAATGCTGTTCCAGTGGCAAGAGCTTTGTTTTGTATATCTTTATCAAGCCATCCGATACTGTGTCAAACAGATCTTGCTTGTCCTTATCCTCTCGTGATAACCACGTAAACATTTTTGTATTGGTTTTTGTACAAGCTAAAGAGAAGTCAATTTTATCAACATTTGAACACACTGCATTTTGTTGTTTGATAAATTCAATTGTGGATGTGTTAAAGATGACAAATGTTACAGGGGAAACTATAAATTTGAACGAATATTAAAGATTGAACATCATCTAGGCTTAATGGAGAATCATCCAAAAAATATATCTTTAAAAAATGATGTAAAGTTTCGTGGAAATTTCCCATTGCAGATGACTCAAAATAATTGACGTGTGAAAAGATTGATAACAGAGCTATAAAAGTATTAGTTATAATAAATGCGAAAAAATAACTCAATTTTCCACAAATTGCTAAGTTTCTCGGAAATACGATAAAACTATACAAGTTCAGGTATATCGACAAACAACAAAAGTTAAAACGATGAATCGACTTGTTGGAGGTCGCGAAGTGTTAATGAATTTATGATGATGATGATGTGTGTCTTGACCGAAACATGAGACACGCTATAAACCTCTGAAGTATAGAAAAAATATTCTTCAAAGAGCGTTCGTTATTACTGCTTCGAAAAGTTCCATTATTAAAGGAATGAAAATAAATCTAACAAAGGGCGATTCTTAGAAAGTTAAGAGTGTATCTGGGACATAATAGCTCGTAGTGCTTAACGCAAGTACAATGTGTTATAAAAAAAAGTTGTAAACCAGTGTATAACTGTGAAAAATCATCCAACTGTACATTTTGTATGCATAATGATTACAAAAAAAAACTTATAGGACACAGAAACTCACACTGAAAAAAACAACAAATAAAAAACACTGAAATTCCTTCGTATCCACAATAAATCCTTTTCGTTCACTGACTAATAACGCACGTAAATATGAATCACAAAGTTAAAAGAAAACGTGAGAAATTGACGTCGGGACGGAATCTCGTCGGTGGTGAAAAAATAGAAGGCGGCAATCTCGCCTGGGAGCGTAAAAAACGGGAGTTAACTTTTTTTCTGATAAAAACCCAACGGATTCCGACGTTAAACTGTAAAAATAACGACTACGATAGTCCCGTGAAGGCGCTGTTGCGCTCTGACTGCCACACACGATTTCCGTGACCACGGTACACCCAGAAAACTCGGCCTTGTCGCTCGCGCCCCCTTCTCAATGCACCTCCTCGCGCGATTCTCCTCGCCAGCTCTCTTCCCTTCACTTTTTTGTGTCTTTATCTCTCTTCCTAACTCGCTCCTCGTCGCTCTTTTTTCAACGCTTTTCCGTGTCCCGAAACCCCGGGACATGTACAGACGCTTTTTTTCATGGGACGGGGACGTTTAGCAAGGTTTGAGGTTAGATATACGGGAGAAATTTCAGGCCAGGGACGAAACAACCCAAACTCGACCCCGTGGCGATTCAATCGTGAATGAATGGTTTGTAAAGGTCATAAACAACATAAAAACAACCTAATGTACTCTAAAGATTTTTAGGGTTATGTTTGCGCCTGTCAAAACTTGACTTCCACCACTTCCACTCCACCGAAACTGCTTGTTTGTTCAAAGAAACTTGTGCAAAACTGAAAAGTGCCTCGAAAAACCTAGTCAAGCCTGACTGCATTAGATTTCCAAGAATTTTAAAAGTATAGAGATTGGATTCTTTGCAATCTAATTCTTTCTGATAATTCCACTTATTTTTATCGTATTATCAAAAATGAGTCAGTATGAAGTTTGAGTTTCAACTCGATGTGCATTCGGCACGTGCTCTATACCGGGTGTCTCGTTATTTAACACGTG
Organism: Venturia canescens; assembly: GCF_019457755.1. NCBI lineage: Eukaryota > Metazoa > Arthropoda > Insecta > Hymenoptera > Ichneumonidae > Venturia > Venturia canescens. The sequence goes on from NC_057426.1 coordinate 3,760,698, forward strand.
AATCGTGTTTTTATCTCTTTTCGCGTTCACGCCGACTAACTGTTCGAGAATAATTCTTATCACAACATTCGAATTTATCGCTCGTCGAACCGCAAATACAACCATCATACATTTTTTTCTTCAACCTTAGGCCTCGGTTCACCAGCGTCTTTTGTGATTTGTGTTGGGTCCCGCGGATATTTATTATGTACTTCTTATGGATTTAATAATGACTCATGACGTATGAAATAATCGATCGAAGTTCTATTTCAAGAGGTTTGTGACTTTTCGATTGAAACTATACATTTCAATATCTTTTTTCTGCATCAATGTTAACAAATTTTGCGTAAAAAAATGGCGTCGGACTCCACAGACGAAAATTTGACGGTTATTTTCGACAATTTGTTCTAACCACAAACAGTAAAAATTGACACTCTAGACCGCCTGCGGGGCTCCAAACGGCTCGTCTCGAAAAGTAGAAGCCCGAAATATATCATTGGAAAATAATTGAAATACGAAGCAACTTTGAAAATTCCGAATATTAGTTTTAATCAGTTTTTTATCATTCGCGATGTTCGCTGTTTTCCGTGAGTCCCGAATTCGTTAACTGCGACGAATGTAAACGATAAAATGGCAAAATTTGTGCGATTATTGCGATAAGGATTTACGTAATTGCGTAATAGTTATGCGAACCGTGAAGACAGCGCTCTGCTGTTGCATAAGTCTATTGCACCGAACGTTGGGACATTACATCCTGGGCTTAAACGATTTTGCACCAATTTGTAACGACTCTGACACACATGTCCGAGCGCGATTAAGCGCGTTAAAGGATGGAATGACGTCGGATGAGTTAGAATCATTGATTGAGGGTTTTTCAGTGTTTTTCAATAAATTCAGTACAGTGTAAGATTGTTGATCATAGAAAATCAATCATCGGACAATTGCATCGAAGAATTGATTGCGTTTATGAGAATTATAGCGCAATCGTTATCTTCGGTGCCGGAAGTTCTTGACGTGCGTTCAATAATTTCGTTATCAAGTTTTTCCTTGATGCTCGTCAAATCGACGATCAACGATCGTTCGGATTTTTCGACACGATTAAAACTCGAAAAATCCCTAAATTCTTTTCCCTTCTCGTTCGAGTCGTAAAATTGTTTTTTCTCGAGTGCACCATGACATAACCTAACTTTATTGGAATCACGTTTTTCGAGAGTTCGCGTAGGATTTCGTCGCTCCGGTGGAGCTTCTTTGTGACAAGAACGGCTCGTTAACTTCCCTTTTTTCAAATTCTTCACATCCAGCGCTGACTTGTCTCCCGGTAGATCGAAAAAATGGTTCGGTTCGAAAGTGAAAAAACGGGAGTCGCTTTTTCGAGCGACTGCGCTGGGCTCGGTGATCGTAATGGTTTTCAAAGGAGCTCCGGTCTCGAGGCTCGAGTGGATTTTCTCCTCGATTTTCCAGTCCTCAATTTCCCCACTCAATCCCGACCATTTTTTCTTCCAACTGATCGACTCGTCCTCCAACATTTTTCTCGATGTCGAATTATTCGGAAACTTTTTTCTCAACTCAAAATGAACTTTGTTTTCAGGAGTTTTTTTAAATTCTCGACCCCGCGGAATCGGCCGCGTGCTTTTTAAGATCGTTCGAGACCTTTTCGCATCCGGGGACAGAAAATTTCCCTCGCCCTCGAGTCCGTCCAATTTTTCGTCGCGATTCACTGACTTTTCCATCTTTATCCTCGGCGCATCGTCAAGAATATCGACCAGGGAGGGCGCAGCAGGAAAATTCAGCGAGTTTTTGTCGCATTCAAACTTTTTTTTCCCCCCAAAATCCCTCGCGTTTCCCACTGGAATCGGTATGAGACTCGACCTGCCCCTCGATTTATGAGCTTCGCGAGGAATCCTCGAAGAATCGAAGCGTCGCTTCGGTCGTTGACTCGAGCTCGGTGCCGTACCCATTCTTTTCCCGTCTCCTTCGGTCTCGTTTTTTCCCACCGGATAATTCTGTCGCGTTGAATATTTCGACCTTTGTGTTCGTCCGCTCGGTACGTCGACCTTCCCCGTTTGCTCCGACGACACCGGCTTATCAGCTTTCATATCGATCACAGATTTACGGCGTTGCAATCTCAGATTCTTCTCGCTCCTCGCTGAACTCATTTTGCTGATAACTCCCTTCGCCAGAGTCTCGTTCCTCGCGTCGAAATCAGTTTTTCTTGAAACTCGCCTCTTTTTTTCAGCACCTTCTCGCTTCGCTCTCGGAACCGGGACACTTTTTTTCCATTTCTGCACCGAGAACCAGAACAACGAAAAATCTTGAATGAAAATCCGTCATTTTTCGAAGTCACTTTTCGAAGAGATAGAAAAAAATTCGTTTTTTTTGCCATTTCTTGCTGCGAAATTTTTCCACAAACTTTTTAACCGAAAAATGATTTTCTCTACTCACATCGATGCTCCTTTTCGGTGACAATTTTGCAACGATCTGCGAACTGCTCTCCACCCTTTTTTTCCTAGCATCGACAATCCAACTCGGAGGTTCGGTTTGCTCGAAAATTATCCAGCTTTTCTCCTCTTCGCAGTTCCTCTCGAGTTCAGACCCACAATCGGTCTTGATAATCTCGGCGCGAGATTGACAAGGAGCCGAGTCGAGTCGCAACTCGTCGGAGGGTTCGGCTCGCGTATCGCTCGTTGAGCCGCGTAATTGGCGGGTTATATTAGTCGAATTAGAGGTCGTTACTGATAACTTCGTCATTGATCCACCGCTCTGGTTCGCCGAGTCCGTTTTCTCAGAACATTTCGTCTTCGAGAAAGGCTCGTCGAGTTGAGGCGAGGCGGAAAAATCGGCTCGGTCGAGCCGCTCGCGGGACCATTTTTTCTCGACTTTTTCGCCCCCCGACTTTGGGGACAGACGCGGCGCAGCCTCGCCCCCAGTTTTTCCGGGATTCTCGCTCGCCTTCGTCGACCCCTTTTTTTTAGTACAGGGAAAAATGTTTTTCAGCTGGGAAGCGAGATTTTCGTAACGCTTCGATTTCCGGGCAAGGTTCTCATCGAATTTCCATTTTTTCTCGCCCACTTTCGAGCGCAGCTTCTCCCGCATGGAGAACCAAACTCGGGCACCGAGGCCCCCGCTCTTTTCGCCAATCTTTCTCGAAATCCGGAAAACTGAGGAGCGCAGATTCGGGACAAATTTCATCCGGAGCTTCGCCACTGAAATCTTCGACTCTTTTCTACTCCAATGCAGCGGTCCGAACCTCCGGACTCTCGATGCAATTCTGAACGGGAACGAGGAAACCGAATCGCGAGCTTTTCGAGCTCCGGATTCTGGACCAACTTCTTCCAACACGCTCCTCGAAAGGGTTCGAGGAACCTCTGGAAACCAGCTGCTCTGGATCCCGATCGAACTTTGACGCTTTTCCTCCGAGTTGCGGTCGGAGAAAAGGGACTTCGCCCGTGCCCCGAACTCGCTCACTTCGTACTGAACGCCGACGTGACAAATGGCTGGTTCGAAGATCTCAAAATTACGACCCGTCGCCGTCAGTATCGATTTCGTAAGCCTCTGCCTCGGTTTCGCCTTCCGGGTCTCCCAGACCCCGATTCTTCGGAACTTTTCTTCCGGTTCTTTTTCCACCTCGGTTCCCAAAGCGTTTTTCTCCCTCTCAGTGAATATTTCGAGATCGTTTCCACTGGGCGTGGGCCGAGCTCTGTGATCGATCCAAATTTCTTGAATTCTCTCAGCAAAAGAGGCTCGCGCTCCAGGGCAAATGGGGATCGTGTAGTTGGCGAGCGAACTAGTTTTATCTTGAGAATGGCCGAGCGAGGGGCGAAATTTGTCGCAGGACTCGGCTGCCAGCCTGACCTGCCTCATTTTCCATCCAAATTCGCCGATCATTTTCTCCTCGTGTTTCAGCGTATTTATTCTTTCTCGCAAACCGTTCAACAGATCGTTCATTTTGTTTTGAGTGAGGGAAGACACAACCGGAAGATTCTCGGATCGGTTTACCTTCGTATTTTCCTCTCCGAAGTTTTCGCGACGCGAAAACTGTTTTTTCGTGTTTTCTTCGATTTCGTCATTCGCTTTCAGCTCCACGTCGATCATTCTTTGCTCTCTGTGCACAATTTCTTCTCCCAATTCGTCCAATTCTTTGACTCCGATAACCGCACTTCGGTTTTTCTTGTTCAGGGTTTCCTGCGATTCGCCTTCGACCTTTCCCGCCCCTCGATCCGGCCTTGGCCGATTTTCTTCGTCGATTTCGTCGAGTTTCGTTTCTCCCATTCCCCGAATCCTTTCGTCACCGGCGTCTTTCATTTTGTCGGCGTACTTGCGACGGAGCTCTTGATTCTCGTTGTTTTTTTTGTCGTTAACAAAATTGCGAATTTTACCATCAATTTGATGATTCGACGCGAAAACTTGGCTGGCTTTTTTCCGATATTGCTCCTCCACCTGGATTTGCTCTGGTTTGAAATCGAGCCTCAGGCTCAACGCGATCGCCTCGCACGAAATATTCGGCTGGAGGAGTCTGAGCTTCTCGAGTCGGCGGAGCTCCTCGTTCGCGTTGTTCTTCAAGTTTGACATCTGCCTCCGGAAGAGGCTCGAATTTCGCTGCCGATTGTTGGCTTGCCAGTCCCTTCCGTTCTCACAGTAACGCCTGAAACGTCCCAATCAATAAAATCTTAAGGTAACTCCTGTACTGCACGCTAGTCAAATGAGTGCTAAATTTTCAAAACGCTTTTAGACCAATTTCGACGTACCGATTAAACTTATTGTTCGTGGATATGTATTCAAGCATGTTTTATTATCGTGAAAAAATATTTAAAATGATAGTTTTGCAAAACTATCAACCGGTAGATGCAAATTTCCATGATGACACATTTTCACAGCTATTTTTCAAAGAATCATCTGCATTTTTTAAGGAGTTTCAGTACAGAAGTCAAAATATTAAGAAATTGATGAAATTTGGTGATAATGTTCTTCAACATCAAGTGCGAAAACACAAATTTTTTCAAAATTTTCTTCTACTTAGTTATCGAGTAATTACGCATTAAAGCAGATTTCTCATGCCCGGAATGTATACCTATATATATGGAAACGCTATGCTTATACACGTAAACTTTAGTGATCAATTACTCGATAACTGTGTAGAAGAAAAATCTTAAAAAATTTGTGTCGTCAAATTTGGCACTAAAGAATATGTTCACCAAATTTTATAAAATTCTGAACTTTTTGAATTTTTTAATTTTTTTAGCATGGATTAGCATAGCAACATTGTATCGCCTGTACCGAAACTCCTTAACCGATTTTATTGCACCAAGTCTCATTTTGTTCCTCAACTGATCCTCCACGAATTCACCACGTAGATTTTCCTTTAAGAGAAATTATTAATGAAAAAGTTTTTTCTTTTAATGAACGATTAGCTGCAACGGTGAAACGATCAAGTTAAAAAAACAACTACACGGTGGATTCATAGAGGACCGGTTGACGAGCAAAATGAGACTTGTTGCAATGAAATCGATGAAAAACGCAGATAATTCTTTGAAAAAAACCAAACTACACCAAACTACACTGAGAGAATAAATTTACTAGAACCAATAAAATGTAGTTTCAAAGCGAAAAAAAATCATTCATTTCATTATTCGCCAAAACATATTATATTGGTTCCCTCATAATATTTACTTGCTTCATTTATTTCAGTCGATTTCATTAATTTTTCTTTCAATAACAGAAGCTGCTTCGATCTAACAATTTTTTATCAATTATATGTAATATGTAGTTTGAATCAACAACACATTTTATTATTCAAAACATGCGTGCTTTTGAAGGAAGCACTTATTCTTTTTATGAACCATCCATTTTTATGTACGCACGCTATCGACTAGACTACCACGACATTGTTAGATATAAACTGAAAAAGGAATAATATAAGTTGCGAAAAGTATGATTTCGATGATTTATTTGTTGAACGATGACAATCACTGTTAATTTGAAAACATTTTCACGGATCTATCACTTCGTTATATTGAGCTCTTATTTAATAGTAACAATTAGATTAATTATTTTAATAATAATATTTTTAGAAACAAAACAACGACGAATTTATTGGAAGAAAATAATTTTTTCGACAAAAGTAATTTCGTATTCGAAATTTTTTAATCTAATGTTTTTGATGCGATAAATGTAATTAATTCAAGGAAAAAAAATTCAATCAAATCTATCATACATCTAATCGATACTATTAAATAAGAGTTTAATATAATGAAGTAATAGATCCATGAAAATATGTTTTCAAATCAACAGTGATTCGCTTGGTTCAACAAATAAATAATCGAAACAATACTTTGATTTAATAAGTAAATACATGTTCTCAAATTCAATCATTGTTTCTCTCAGTGCAAGCTTATCGTAGTATCGATTAAATTTACTGTTAGTAGATATGCATTCAAGCACATTTTATTAACGTGAAAAAATATTTAAAATGATAGTTTCGCAAAACTATCAATTGATATAGATGCAAATTTCCATGATGACACATTTACACAGGTATTTTTCAAAGAATCATCTGTATTTTTTAACCGATTTTATTGCACCAGGTTCCTCAACTCATCCTCTACAAATTCACCACGTAGATTTTCCTTTAAACTCATTCCTTCAGAAATTATGAATGAACAAATTTTTTCACTTAACGAACAATTAGCTGCAACGGTGAAACGATCAAGTTAAAAAAACAACTGCATGGTGGATTCATAGAGGACCGGTTGACGAAGAAAATGAGACTTGTTGCAATGAAATCGATGAAAAAACGCAGATAATTATTTGAAAAATACCAGTGAAAATGTGTCATCGTGGAAATTTGCATTTATCAGTTGATGGTTTTGTAAAACTATCGTTTTTCATATTTTTACATGTTAATAAGATATGCTGTAATACAAATCCACTAATAATGCGTTTAACGGTACGCTTAACTTGGTCTTAAAGCGTTTTTAAAATTTAGCACTTATTTGACTAGCGTGCAGTACAGTAGTTACCTTAATTAAAACCTCGCGAAAGAATCGTCAAATGTGAGAATTTTTCAAAATTTATCATTTGCCGGTGCAACATTTTTAAGGCCTTGTATACACTTGTGATAGGCCAAAAGTGCAACATTTTTTTTATCACGTATTCTCCAAGTACAATGTCTGAAGAATATTCTCACCAAATTTCGTCTAATACTTGAGTCTAAACGCGATTATCTGAGAATCGTCTTTTTTTTTTTTAAATACACCTCGCGGTCGATACGATTCCTAAAAAACTATTAATCCGATCCGTAAAAAATTTCTACGATTTATTTATTGCACTAATAGCTGAGGCCTGCACGAAGGGTTTCGTGTTTTGATGGAAAAATAAAAATTGTGAAAAAAACCGAAAATTTGGCACCTCAAAAATGAATTTTCGTTAAAACTGTCGCCACTTTTTGTTAAATCAACATTTTTGCAAATCCTTCCTCCAGGCCCGAGCTATTATTATAATAAATAAGTGGTATAAATTTGGCATGGATCGGATTAATAGTTTTTTAGTTACGTCCACCGCAACAGATGCTCAAAAAAAAGTGCTACACTGGAATACAGCTGGAGTGGCGGCATTTTGAGAAATTTTTCGATGAAAAAATTTTACGAGTACACGAAGGTATGTACTGACGAATGTCGTTCGCAGTTTTTCATTAAACATTTATTTTCTGTCGAAAAAAATTCAAGAAAATGACGTTTTTTTCGGCCGCTGCAAGTGTGTGCAAGGCCTTAATAAAATCAAGGAATAACCGATACTGAAGAAATGGGAAAAATCGATTGAGCGAAAAGACCGCAACGAGGCGAGTTTCAACATCGTTTTACATAATCCAAGATCAGTCCAAGTAACACTACACGCGGAGAGTGATCTGCCTTTGAGAGGCAGTTGACCACTGCTCATGACGCGAATGCGTATATACCGGAGGACAAAACATATCGTTAGTCATGGTCAAAGAGCGCTTTAAAAAACCGGAAATAGTATCATACGCGTGAGGGAGCTAATTGTTGAGTTATTCTTCGCGGCGAGCCCTTTCAAAAGTGTCTCAATAGGCATTCAACGATTCGTATAGAAGCCCCGAACTTTGATTCGGAAGAAAAAAAATGGTTAAGTGGAGCGAAAAGATGAGAGATAGCGGGAGAAAATGAGATCGAAATTGGAGGCGCGATCGATTAGAATCGTAACGAAGCGATGAAAAAAATGAGCCGAATCATTCGATGGGTTTAAACGAATTGAAAAGAAATTATTGAATTTCATTAAATTTTGTCAAATCAACCGTCATTCAGAATCAGAATAACGCGAGTCAATGGAAACTGTATAATAATTAACTGAAACATAATTCCAGCAACGTAAATGCTCGCATCAATTGGAATTAAGGGAGCCGCGCACGTGCTCGAGCGATTAAAAAAGCGAATTGTCGATGTCGAATATAAATAGACGCTGCGCGCTGTGTACCGAGTAAAAATGATTTGTGCACTGCTGGATCGTGCTAGTTTGCCTGCGAAAATAAAAAGAAGAGCCAAATGAGGTCAGACTGTTTACGTCGCTCATCACTCCCGACACAAGTCGCTCTGTGAGGTCCACATGCTTAACGCAGGCTTGACAACATTCAGCATCGTTATAATAATCCATCGATTCGTTTATCGACGAAATAAAATGTCCATGTGCTCAGCGCCACAATAAAAGATATCGAATTCCATCAAAGATCGACTTTGTGTCGTACTTTGCAGCTCGAACGATGCTGAATCGATCCGAGAACGAGGATAGCGACACTCGTTAAAAACGTTACATCACTTTCCCCACTGGAAAATCCTCATTCCTGCGATGGATCGCATTGAATTATTTATAAATTATTACAAAGTACAGTTTGTGAGGGGAAAATCACATTTTTTTTGCGATTTATTGATTTTCGAGTGATTTGTAAAAAAAATGGTTTTTTTTAACCTCTTCATCGTCGTTTTAGCGAATAATTTTCTGTCCGAGTTCTCGACGTGGCAGCAATTGAAACTCGATTATATTTAGAGTAGCAAACGGTCGGCCCACATGGTCGAAAAAAGATTAGATAAGATGTTATCGTTGAGCAAATAAAAATAAGGTTATTTTTTTTGTCAACGCGACTACGGTAAACTCTGTGAATCATCGTCATGAGAATCATTTGGCTTTTCGGAATAAACGATCAAGCAAGTCTAGGGATCCGGCAATTATGCGAGCAAAGGTCGCTCGTCCGTGACCGGAATCGTCTCTTTAGGCTTGTACTCAAACGCTCCACAACGTTATGCACTCGTGTCCAACCGTCAAACGTTCGTGTGCTTTTTGTCCTACAGAGCGAGGTGCGCGAGCGTGTTACTGTTACGCGTCAAGGGCATTTTTCGGGCGTTTTGTCAGAAATATCTAATAATATGCATGCAAACAGCTCAATTCGGACAAAAGTTCATTTTTATTCAGCGAAATATGGTAGAGCATCGAATTCTGAAAAGAAAAGTCTTTGGGCATTTTTCTCTAAGACGCGTCCTTCCTGAGATATTTTTTGATTCGTTACGACCAATCCGGTCGCGCCGCTGAGAAAAAAACGAGCGTCGTGGCGCGCCATCAACCGACAACGCACGGACCCACCCGCTCTTGCACGAACCGCGTTCCGTGTTCCGTTGTAAATTAATGCTGCGCCGAACATCGTAGATAAAAATTGCTCCAAACGTTTAAATCCAAAATTTTACCTTCCACTCGGTCGACTGATTTGAACCGCGACTTTTGTGACACCTTGTATTCTACCGTCGAGAAGTGCATATACGTAGGAAACACGAATGAGAGAAACGCGCGAGAGATATTGTAATTTGCATTTACGAGAGGAAGCGCCTTCTAACGCCCTCGTTCTTTCTACAGGCCACTTTGTGTGCGCTACTATTCGATCCAGTTGCTAATGTATTACAGCTGGCAAAAATTCCGACACGTGTTAGTCAAGGGCAACATTTTTTTGTCGAAATTACTCGAATTCGTGATAAAACGGATTTCATTACTCGCTAACCATCGAAATTTTCAAATTCCGCTTTGAAATATCGAATTGAGACTATTCAAAAGGTGTTGACTGAAAGATATGTTTTGTTTCGGTGAATAATAATTACTTGATCAATTGATTTTCATCGGTCGTCTTTGAATTTCGGAGATGGAAAATTTCTTCTCTATTTTTCGGCTGAATTCTCGGCACAACGAGCACAGGATTTCTAGGCAGAAATTCGTCCATCGAGAGCAAAGGATTTTCAAAATTTTTCCTTCCGACGTAGCTTTGAGCTTCAGAATCGTTTTGTTTGTAAACGTGATAAACATGATGATTTTTTTGTGAACGACGATAATTGCAGACGCGACTTTTTTTCCGTTTATTTTCTCGAGCGGCCTCATGATGTTTGTAATGCTCATCACGATAGTTGTTTTCGCTCTTGTAAATGTTTGCAGGCTTTGGGATTCGTTCGAATGCTTGCGTTCCTGAACTTTTGTCAATCGTCGGACGCCGAAAACCAGGTGTCTCTCGTAACCACTCTCTCAAACGACGACTCACTACATTTCGAATCCCGGCGAGCTCCATCGTTATTATTGAGCAGCTCGATCATTATTCACTATTTACTCGATATTTATTACTCGTTTTGAACAATTTGTTTCGACGTTTTTTCACATTTTTCAAATTCGTTCCAAAGCTTGATGCTATTTTTATTTCAACAGTGTCGGGATTCTGAGTCACATTTTTGAGGTTAGAAAACGTCAAGTTGAAAGAATAATAAGTGACGATTGACGGAAGTAAGTATATAAAAAACAAAACTTCTATATTTATTTGACAATTCAAATTGTATTGGACTCGTTCAATGATAATCATCGATTGGTCGTAACCCCATTTTCGGTCGATAAATGTGGATGCCTCGTGTCTGTGGGGAATTTCGAGGCCTCGGTATTTTAGAAAATTGACTTTTCCTTCTCGCCGATATCGTTTTATCGGGGGTTAGATTCAAATCTGATTTCAAAAAGGATTTGCTTTCGAAACTTGAATTTTCCATCCATGTACCAACTTCAACCTTCGCCAGCGAAATTTTATTGTTGATTTTCAAACTGTGGCTCGGTAGTTTTTCGATTCTTTCTTTTTCGTCGCTTATTTCGAGGCTTTCGACGGAGCTCTCGATGTCTAGTTCCGTCGAGAATGGCGTAGATTTCCTCGTTCGATATCCTGGGCCGAAAAAGTTTGATTTTTTTGTTTTCCATATCTATTGAAAGGTTTTCAAAAGTATCTCGCGAAACTCACTCGACAAAATCTTTTCGATCGGCTCCGTATCCACTTCGCTCGACTTACTGAACACTTCCTCCCTCGAATTTTCAAGAGACAGCTTTTTCTTTGATTCTCGGTAGAGGGCGAAATAATCGTCGTCCGTAGTTTCCAGTTTGCTTGAAGAGTTGGTCACTTCCCTGGACGATCTCCGGCGACTTTTCGGCGTGTGATGATTTTTATAAACGACCGGATAAATAATGGAGTTTTGTGAAAACCGTGAACCTCGAAATCGCGAATTCGAATCACGAATTTCAATTTTACCAATCGAAGCTTTGCTTCGAGTTTTTTGTGATTTACTTTTCCGCCTCAGTCCACCGTCTCGCCAAAAAATATTCTCGCTATCCATCTCCGTTATCCTCGAAACACAAATTGCCCGTGAATCATACAAGCCGATAAAACTACTCGAGAAAATTCTCGTTAATCCATTCAAAGCTAATTATTAACACGGCATAAAATACTTTGAAGATAAACTTCTCGAGCCCGCCCGGGGATGTTTCGTCTCGACAAACACGCTTTTGACGCGCTTTATGACGGAGTTCCAAAATTCGATGATCCAACGACGAAACTCAATAATAAACGAGCTATGATTTCGAGTTGTGTGAGAATGGGACGCTTTAGTCTCAAGCAAATTCCGTACAGTACCGCTCATTTTATTTCCTGTACGAAAAAATTAAAACAGCACAGTAAAGCAACGATGAAAGAGGTTAGTTTTTACGACGATAAACTTGGACCTTGTATGGCACGAAAGCGATCGGACGAAAATCGATCGAAACTTCTCAAATTTTTTGAGGACCGTTTATTTTTTGGAAATTCTAAAATAAACACCATCATGCACCGGTGTCGAGTACTTCCCGGTATTTCCACATAAAAAACTGAGCTAACAAAAAAACGTACATACAAAAGAGGTTAAATCAGGCGAAAAAATTCTCGACCACGTCGTGTGAATACTGACCGGAGTGAGAAAAAAAAGAGCAACGTTTTTATAAAAAAATATATATAAATCTGTAACAATATCTCTGTTCAGGGATTGGGCGATTTACAATAGTATATTTCTGCGAAAATGGCGTGGGGAATGTTTGTAAAATACACATGAGATTGTAAACAATGAAAACGAAGTACCGAGCCCTGTATACGTAACACGAATATTTTTCTTCGCTCAGTTTGTGGTTAGAATACATTTTTTTTCTCTTCTGGCATCGCACGTTTGCACTAATGTTTCATCGTGATGGAAATCCAAGTTGGTACGAACGGGGTCTCATAATTTGCACTCTGCGTCCCAATCTTCTGGAATCACGTCTTTCCATATTTCGTATAACTCTTGGAGACCGCAACGTTCGGGACAAGCGGGAAGTCTCATGTGATGGGATTCGTTCGTTTCTGTGTCGTTTAGATATCTAATCTGCAATAATTCAACGGTCTCGTTTTGTCTCATATAATTTTTTATATCGAAGTTCTGTTTTTTCAATTATGGCTGAGAAATTCTTACTTGAACTTCGAAGTCGTGCTCTTCTTTACCGGCGACCAATTCGAATATGAGGGCAGCACCGTAAGCTGGTTTGTACATTTTCTCTTCAAATCCCATTGTTCTCAAGAGTGTGATGAGCGTTACGTCGTGGGCTGAGTAAAGATACAGAGTTCGTTGGTTCTTTTGATCAACCCAGTCGACCATACGGTCCAAAACTTCTTTCAAGAGAGGCCCTGAAATGTTACAATTTTTTCGGTTTCGTATAAATTCGTTGTTTCGTAAGGTTATGTTCGTCGAGAGAAAAGTCATATTTTTCGAACCTGCGCGAAGCCTTTTTAATACAGTGTTGCTGCTGAAGAGCGCGTAACTTCGAGCTGCGATGTCTCGCATTTCTGAATTGTAAAATTCCTTGGTCCAATCGGGCAGAGTCAAACCGTTATCTTCCTGTGAAAAACAAATTAAACAGTTTCGTATATTCAGAGGAGTTTGGTGAACCTTTTGAAAAATGACAAAAAATATTTTTCGTCATCTTTCAATGAATTGTTAAGGTGTTGTTCTTACTTCAATTTCCAAAGTGTTGTAGAGCAATTCCACGTCCGTAATCGTTCTCATTCTTTGTCCAGTGTATTCCTCCAATTTTTTGTAGTAATCATGAAGTTGAGCGTCCGATCTCTTGGATTCGTTCTTATACGTCTCGGCAACCGCGGCTCTCATCCGGGGACAGTCAGCTTCGACGACTATTAGCTGAAAAAAAAGTATTTTTCTCCCTTTTCTTATGTTTTCAGTCGAATTCTTATATTTTCTCTTGTACTTTCTGCTGATAGTCTTTTTTTTCGTGATCAGTCCCACACGAATTTTTCTACCTTGTCCAAATTTCTTGGTGTTGTGTGAACCGGTACCGGACGCCATGGCATTTCGGGCACGAAATAATCGCCCACATCGGGCCGAAATAATCCAGCCAATAAGGCCTGGGCTGACATTATACAACGATCGGCATAACTGCTGCGAACCAGCGTTTTCGAGCTCTCGTATTTTGGGCCAATTATCGACCCATATTCGCTTCTGATCCATTGACCGAGTGTGTATTCTTGCGCCATACCTTTCTGAAAAAAAATTTCGTTCAACACGAAAAATGGTTTTTTTGTTGCTGGAATGAGGCTTTTAAAAAATTCCGCAGTCTATCAACTCCAAATTTTCAGCATTTGTTCATTCGGACATTCGGCAGAAACAGGAGTAAGGTTATCGAAATTCCATTTTTTCGTGATTCCGTTATACTTGTGATTCTATGCGAACAAAGAGTTTCATTTGTAGTTTGCGAAAACGTCGCTAGGAGTGCTGCTATCCGTTAAACGCAAGAGCACGCCGCGGCGTAGTGTGAAATGTGACAGATTTCGAACGTCGCTATGAATCGGGGCCAATACAAAAAAAAAATCTTACCCTTGTCAAAGCGCCCCAACCATCCTCCCACTCGTGATTAATGTGAGGATCTTTTGGATAAGTTTCGGTCGGTGTTCGATCGCCATGACGGAAAATCTGCGTTCACGTATTTCGTGTTAATTTTGTTTGACGATTGCTATTAGTCTGTGATTTTTCGGGCGGAAAAAATGGTGATTTAAATTACGAGCAATGAGAGTAAAAGACAACTTACTATTGCGACTTGTTTCACATTACGATAATCAGACCCCGGTGAAAACGCCGTATGTGCCAACAATATCGAACACAGAATGAATCCCAATATTATCACAGATACGAAAATTCCTCTTCTGCCTGATCGGCAATTGGTTGCGATGAAACTTCTCGTTTGATGCATGCTTCTGTTGAAAGAAATATTTTTCACGTGGAAAAAACGTTCTGAAATGTTCCCGCGCTTTGCCGTCGTTTCGACGCGTGCGCATCGACGTGGAAGAGCGCAAGAAAAAAAACGTAAACACGTTCTCGGCTAGTGGCGAGCCAGAACAATAAATCCACCGTCCGACGCGTTCATTCTCGCCCCAATGTCAAGCGGCTGTGGACCACGGTAGAAAAATCAAAACTTACGTAATTTCGGAAAACGTCAGAAGTCTTGGGATCCTCAAAGACACACGGAATTTGTATTCAGAAAACTTTGTTAACTAGTTTACGTAATTGAAGGTTAAATTGTGTGTTTGAGTGAGATTTGTGATCAGACTTAGCGGCGCACGAGGTTATTCCCTCGGCTGGATGGGCGAGCGCGTTTCTACATGAACATTGCCAAGCACCATCTGCCCCGAGTCGTCGCATGAAAACCACTTTTGCTTCCCTCCCCTCCGATCTCCGATCCCCTTCCGTCCCCGCCGTCGACCGTGTAAATAAAGAATTAAACCATTGTTTTTCACCACGAACGCGACTACTTATCGCGCGCACTATTTTAATTCGAAGAGCGATTATTCCAAAAAGAGGATGACAAGAACATATCCATTTCGCAATCGAGTAAAATAATTGCACAATAATTTCACTCTCAGTCTCGAGAGTTACTAGATTTTCCACGAGAATCAAATAACACCAAAAAAAAATGGAAGAATCTTTCAAAGGATTGCAACCGTCGAAATTTTGTGGTTATGTTCACCCAAATTCTTCACTGATTCCACAACTTTAAACTTTCCGCTAACGAATAAGGAAAATTTTTGTTTTTTTTCTGGTTTAGATCGATAAAACGAAATTATGCTGTATCGATGGGTTAAAGTAACATTTATTACGGATAATAGAATATGACAGAAGACGTTGTACATTGTACGGTACACAGAGCGCACGGTTTTTCTCACCTTTCCTCCATATTTTCTCGATCCATGTTTCTTTTTGTCAAGTCTTTACAATTTTTTTTTCATATATATTTATGTATATTTATTTTATCATCTAATACACATTGAGTATTTATTTAATGATTGAATACAGCAATGAACCACATCAACTCGATCGTACAATTACGTCTCGTTTAAAATTGCTGCACTGGCAAATATCTTTCGAACGTTCGAGCTTTTTTTGGAACTTTGGATGTTTCCATACGACTAAAGATTCTTGTTACTCTCAGCAGGAATATATCAATAACATTTAATTTCTTTACGGTGTATTTTAGTTTTTCAATGAATAACATTTTTCTCTCTCTCTCTCTCTCTTTCTGCTGTCTCGAAAAATAGTTGAATTACTGTTCGACTAGTATTCGCAGTATTTTCTATTACGTACGAGAAAGTGGACGAGTCTTGAGTCTCCCGAAAAATTATCTAAATTCTTTACGTCACACACGTGTTTTTTGTTCCCTCATGTTTGGCGAAGCAACTCATTAAAAAATTGTTATCTCCCGGGAGAGAATTTCAGTTTGCACGAGTTAAGCACCTTCCGCGGTATCGAGACGGGGAATTCGTATGAAAAATGGTGAATTTTATTAGCAATCGCGGAGACGCGGGGAGAGAGAGAGAGAGAGGAGGGAGTAGAATAATTTGAGGAATTTTGGAATACAGAAATTCTGCCACTTCTCTCGCTCATATTTTTTAAATCTTTAAACGTAAAAATCACTTTTTCTCGAACTTTTCTCCTCGACGTTCGTTCGTCGAGCGGCCTAAAATAATCGGTACTTCACGCACAATCTATACGCCTAATTATAGACAGAGACATTAAGATTGGAGAATTATCGGAGACCATCGAAGTGGAAATGGTCGACAAATCGGACAAATTTGGCTGCGAGAGTGAGAAATAAAATTCCTTGACTTTTCGTATCGTGGAGTAATCCGATGAACACGAAATTAGAGATAAAAAATATTGAAAAATCGAAAACACTCTCGAAAATAAGATAAGCTCGTTAAAAATAATTTTTCCTCGTTCGAAGGTTGGTAAATTGCCAAAATTATTGAGACGGAAACACAAAGAAAAAAGGTGCTCAAAATTAATAAATTAAAATGTAAACGCGATGGCGAAAATTTGGCCGAATAACGTATAGACGATGAAAAATTGAAGTGAAGATAAACAAAGAAAGAATAGCGTTGAAACGTTGCAGACTATAAAAAAATACATAATTCACTTGGGCATATTTGTCCGCAGAGGAGAATCGAGTCTCGAGATGTGTGTATGCGTGTGCAAAATGGAAATGTCGGAGTGCTTCTAATTCGAAATGAGCTCCGCCATCGAAATACGAGTGCTAATTATTATTTTTATAATTCTCTTCATTTCGAGTGTTCTACGTGGGAAGATAATGGAAAAGAATTGAGCGATTTTCCGCCTAATTTAGGATAAGACAGTTTTAGCGACTATATTAATTTTTGTTTTTATCGTTTTATCTTTTTATCTTTTATTTGGTTGTTCTCTTCCTTCTGTTTCAACTTCTTGTCGTCAGGAGATGTTCGGTTTTTACGCCTGTTCGGAGCGACGCCTCCTTCCTGGGCCACCGGCATAGTTGGCTGCTGCCAATCCCATCAAATGTTTCGCTGCTTGGGAACCGCTGAAGCCTCTGCTCAGCCCCAAATCCAGACCTCGCTTGATACTGCAATAAAAATATTTGATGCAAACATTGCCACCGATAGAAGAAACGAAGAAACGAAGGTTTCGTGTCGCAAATATGGAAAATTAAGGATTTGAAAGCTTTTTTGTTTCTTTCGTTGTATTTTCATCCAAAATATTCGTTCTATACTTTGCAAGCTTCACAAAAAAACTGTTTGTTTTTCCACTTTTAATTATTGTTTATTTTATTTTTCATGTGGGAAACTCACTTTTCTGGGTCACGTCCACGTATCAAACCGATTTTTATGAACCAGTCCATCAATGCTGCCGGATCCTCGTCCTCCAGTTGGTCCCAGTACAACGGACGCCTTCGGAATGGAAAAGAAAAATGATTTTTTTTTCCATTGACAGAAAAAAGGATGAACTTGAACGAAAGGAAAAATCGGAAAATATTTCAGTGATGGAGAATGTACGGAAAAACGAGTTTCGATATCGCAATGGAATCCTGAAAATCTGAGTTTATTTCCGAGCGTGATTACTCGAGCAGAATCTCTCAACGAAGTATTTTTGAGCGCCTACAGGGACGTGCATCCCTCATTCCGACTGGGCGTTTCATTATCGCTTCCATTAGTCGAATTAATTTTCACCAAGTTTCCTAACGCGCCAACCAAAACCACAATTCGTTCGAACGCGTTTATTTCTCTGCGTAAAATCACTACGAACGATCGTCCGGCGCGCTCTTCGTTCGTTTTTCATATGAATTTTATCAGTTATTGGCGTGGCTTTGACATTTTCATTTGGAATTAAAATCATGCTTTTTTCATTGCCCTTGACGCGGGCGGGGCATCGCTCTTCAAATTGAATTTAAATCTAAACGAATTATCGAATATTCATGCAAATGGCAAGAAAAATAAATTCATTCGTCATTAAATTGATTGAATTCCCTTCGAAAACTATTCCGAATACCACAATCAATTCACTGCTCAAGCATTCTCAGGAAAATTCATGAATCTCTTTTCGATTATTTAATTAATTGAATGGAATTGAAAAACTCACTCGTACGGTACAGCCTCGACGGCCACCATGACAGTGACAATGGCCACAGTCGCCAATGTCAGCCACGCGATTATTCCTCTCTGCATTTTTAACGACACGCTTTTTCGCAGATCTGAAACAAACGAACAATCGCGAAGAAAAAGCTCGCTTTAATCAACCATTTTTATAGTCCTCATTGTTTATTTATACACCAGTGAAGAACTGGGCTCGAAAAATTCGTTACTTCAATTGATCTCGTCTCAATTCTTCCCTCGGTTTCATTTGGACAGAATCCGACTAATTAGCTGTCGAGAATCTCTATCGTATTCCTGCACTCCTTCCACGCCTGTCAATCAATCTAATTTCTATCAATTTCTCGGCTATTGATACACCCTGCGAGCAGTAATATTACGCGTCCGTGTCACCGAGTTAATTGCTGTCGACGAATCCCTGATTTTGTAATTCATCATTTCTATGCATCGGCAAAATCAATTTTATTGTCGACTTTTAACGTGGATTCTTCGACCTCAAGCCACTGAATTTCCATGCCATAAGAGTCAAGTGCAAATTCTTCGATTTTCGATGGAATAATTTTTGAAATTTTTTTATTACTTTCGTAACGATCCGGAAAATCATTTTTTTTATAAAAGATTAATCGTCCTCGTGATAAAAAAAGTCGTTAAAGTGCACGCAGAATGACGAACGTAACGAGATTCGAGAGATAAAGTGGGACTTTATCGTTTGATTTTTATCTTTCATTCACACATAATTTCATGCTTTTAACCGTAAAAATTGACATTAATTTGCGTTTATGCCTCTTTCATTAAGAATTAGAGTTACGAGAAGAAGAGTGGGCGGTTGGAAAATCCCTCGGGGAAATTAAATGGTGGATATAAAGACGAGGGAGAGGAAATGCTCGAAGTAGTTTAAGTAGTAACGCTCGGAAACGTTCGGACACCGAGTACGAACGATATTGTCACAAGCGATAAAGCAAAAGCGTATTATTTAATTTCAGTCCCTCGATGCACCGCGCTCTCTTTCCTCGATAAATTAATCAACTCTGTAATCGCGTTATTTTAGAAATTTTCTTATTCCTCTGCTCGGTTATGCCGCATTTTTTACGACGTTTTACTCGACGAAGCAGCTGCTCGTGAACGGAAAAATAGGAAAAACTCCTTAACACGGTTACGAAAGAAACAAAAAGTTTGTAAAACCTAATAAAAAGGGTCGAGGGATGGGAAAAACATTGGTTTTCTTTTCTTACGAATCGAAAGAGTTGTGAAAATATAATCGTCACGGTGTAAGCGACTCGATCGCGATGTAAAACTTTCTTTTCATTAGGAGTAACAAAAAAGTAGAGAAAAAACAAAAGCGAGAGTCCATTCCTGGATTGTTCGGAAGCTTCGAGTCCTCGGGGATGCATTTCCGGTTTGCGACCGTGAGAAACTTCAACGTTTGATAAATACCTGGAGAGCTCTCACGCGAACCTCTCCACATTTGTGTCTGTGTAGTTGTAATTGTAGTCACGAAGGAATGGAGAAAGATGAAGGGAGCGAGTGAAACGAGGCTGGAAGGAAGACAGCGAATTTATCATGTTTATATACACGACGTTATAACAAGAAAGCCTGAATCGAGGCATGAGACAATTTATACTGTAAAGCACGTTCTCCGTATCGACTGTGGTTTCAGGTAATTAAGTCATGAAGCGAGCCAGGGAAAACCCTCTTGCCATGCCTTTTCGCGTATCCTACCTTAGCCGAGAGAGTCAAACTCTCTCAATTGCTTTCGTACCCAATTTACATTTTTTTAATATTGATACTCTATACTTCTACATCGTAATAATAATAATGAAATTTGCAGAAAACTCATTAGAGCTTCGCTTTAAAATCGCATGCTTGGGTACCATGGAACGAAGGTATTTCAATTTTTTAATCAGCTAAAGTAAAAAATGTCGAACGAACTGTCACTCGTTCTTCAATTAATTTTTAACGACGCGACTTTATAGCAATTCGAGTTCTTTATTCACTCGCTCTCGATATCGTTAATGATTTCCAACTTGTTTCACTGACGTACACTAAACATGGAATTTCGTTGATCCAACAAACTTCATTTGGTCAACATTTAATTTGTTGAGAAAATTGAAAAAACATTTTCTTGCTACAACTATCGATATTTGGTTGATTTATCAGGGTATTTAATTAACTAATTGAGCTTCCGTGTCTCCAAATATTCCGATTTAAATTATCCGAGCTATTGAAGCAACGAAAAGGTTGTTCCTCGCGGAAGCATATTTTGTCATGTGCACAGTGGTTTTTCTTAGAAAGCAAAAGAACGTTTAGTCATTCGCATTCTCAGGGACCAATAGAATGTTTTGTTACTATACAATGCTTCGTAAAAAACATTTGTCTGAACAGAACGAAACCGTTAAAAAGTTCGGTACAGTTAACTGCCTTTTTTTTGGTAATTGTTCAGCAAAACAGTAGAATTAATTTGAAATCGCATTAAGTTCAATGAAACATTTCATCGTAAAGTCATATGCAATAATCAATTTCCAATAGTGACTGCTTGGAAGCAACCACGCATCGCGAAGTAATTTTGGTTGCTTCTAATCGGTCTAGACTCCCAAGAGCAGCTCGTACGAGCAGCACGGGGAATCGAGAATCGATAGAGTGAGTCGCATTTGACCGCGTCAACGGTCGTATCATCGCTGCTCAAATGAATGACTTCTTAAGTCGTTTACTCATGACTGAAATATGTCATAAAAGCGTAGCAGTGACGTTCGATATTCTGTTCGGTGAGCAGTCCCAATGGACCAACGATTCGTATGCATGAGCTACGAGCAATATGGAAAATTGATTGAATCGTGGAAGTTGGTCAGTTTGGAGATAACTCGGACTTGAATTCCCGCTCGAATAGAGTCAAGTGCTCGAGCATATGAAACTGCTAAAATCTATCGAGTCTGAAATTAATATTCCCACGTGCCCGATAGATATACTCGTGGATCCGATTCGGCCTCGCAGCGTCGGTGTTCAGTTATCGTTTATCCTCTTTCCGGCTCCGCCGGGAATCTCTCGGGATTGGTGAGGAACACGAAAAAAGTGGAGATGGAAATGAAAAATGTTGGCTTCCCATCCGCGAGCATTTATTTACGTGCGGATTTTTTCTCAAGCGTATTTCACTGTCAAACGGATCGTCGCATATGATTGTGGGGATAACGAGCCACGGTCAAAGGGTTTCGAGTTATGTGATATTTCGCGTTCCTCTGTGCGAGGGGAGAAATTTTTTGAAAAATACGTCGTCGTACCCACAAAAGTCGTGCGCTGCTGTCGCCACTCGAACGCGTATGAAAAGGGGCTCGGATAATCCGTGCCGCGGAAGGAAAAAGTGAAAAATTCGCGATACAAACAAACGCACGAGGCTTTGACAGTGGGGGAGTTTTCGTTTACACAGATTCGCGGAGAGCCAGGAATGGGGATGGAAATAATAGGGCTGAGAGGACGTGCATAATTTAGAGCAACCCGAGGACATCTCGCTCCGTCTCTCTCCCATTTGACGGGAATATAGAAACCTCGGGTTCGGAAGTGTTCACACGTGACGTTGAAACTTTAATCACGGAGATTCCCGAGCCCGTGTCGCACAAAGCGTCTCTCCCCGGATGAAAGTGAGCCCGCTCGTCGATACGTTCGCTCCGAAGCGACTTTTGCCGGGCCCGGTTCTTTTGAAAATTTCGAAAATTCCTCGTGCGAACGCGCGTACAAACTTTATTCTGATTTCAATTACATTTTTATGAAACTTTGGAGCTTCGTGTGTTCCATCATTGACGGGGACTCGACTCGTCGTGGGAGGGAAAGAGCTCAGTTTTCTCGGATTTCCTGATGCATCAATCTTGAGGATCGGATGCGTTCGCGCGTGCGGGAGATTTGCTGGCAGTTTGTCCGTGCGATTTCTGCGTACAGTTGCAACGTTTCGCGGCGTCATAGACAAAAAGTGAGTTCGATTTTGATCGATCTTTTCCGGAGCATCGGGCCAGCTCGGGGCGAGTCTCCATCTATTTTTCTCGCTCCTCGTGCGACGTTGATGCGCAGTAGATTCGCTGACACTTGTCGCGTGCGATGATCAATGGGCCCGTTCGTCGAAGATCGCGATCACTCGATGGGAAAACCGGTGAATGCGCTCGCAGCTGGACTCCATCTTCAGCAGTTTTTTCCAACTTTTTTCTCCCATTGCACACGAGACCGGCTCGAAGGATGAGAAAGGAATAATGCTAAGCGTGGAATATAAATTCGGGCGGAATACACTCGTCGAAAGGCCTTCAAGATCCTTTATGCATCCGTTGCTCGACCCCTCGGACGTTCGAGGGTCGAGGGTGTGCGTCCGGGATGCAACAATCCCGGAGATAAATAACTGGGCGTGCGTGTAAACGTTGCTCCGTAAATTCCTCGCTCTTTCGGGCTCCTCGCTGCTGAACCGGGTCGAAAGTTATTTCCCAAGATTCCGTGGAGTTGGAGTTTCCTTTGAGTTGGGGATTAGACAGGAGCGCAAGCGAACGAAACGAAATTTCGTTCGGTTGTGAAATTTCATCTATTTTTGCAGCGGAAGCGTTGCTCGTTATTCAAAATTTGACCGGCGAGTTTGGAAAGATTTGCTCCCTCGCTGCTCGACTTCCAGATCGAATATCGAGAGGGCGAGGGCAGAGTCAAAGTCCCCCAAAATCCCAGAAACACTCCGATCAATATTCAAATTTCTTTCACCAACATTTTAATCGCACCTCCACTCGTTTTTTCTTCGCCCCACGAGTCTCCGGAGCCCGGTCCCTCATGCGTAATCTCGTGTTGATAAAGCACAGAGTCCGGGAACAATGCGTCAGGGATTTCCCCTGCTCGGTGGAATGAGAGCGACGAGAACTTTGTGTGTATAAATTTATAGAGAATTCCAACGGACAAAAAAGGCTTGCCGAGACATTATGCTCCTTGTACACAGCTTTTACGCCCTTTTGTTTCATACAAAAACATGAGCGCCCACGCGGATTCCTGCAGAGGAGCTTTGAAGCTCGCACGGAACGAAGCGCTTGATGAAAACGAAACTCGAGAGAGAAATTTTGCCGAAACTCGTGGAAGCTTCGATCGGGGCACCTTTCTCTTCAAATTTACTCCCGATCGGTCAAAAGTTCCCGCGAATTTTTGTTACTTAATAAAAAATAGTAGAAAGGAACTTAATAAATCATTTTTTCACCGAGAAAACAGTTTTTTCCCTCGGAAAAGTCTCGCCCATTGCCTCCGTCCCGTTTTATCTCACCGGCTTTTTATACAAGCTGCATTTGTGATATTTATGTGTCTGGGCCTATTTCCCTCGCTCAGTGGTCGGCTTGATACGCTACTAACAAACTATTCATCCCCGGTCACCCTCACACCGAGGTTTCCTCATGTACGAGCTTCTCGAGGCGGCCGCCCCGCATTCACCTTTTGTGTTTTCTCTCCTCCGCTCCTTTTTCTCAGTTACGAACCTCCGTGCCTTTGCTCAGGGATGTTCGAACCTCCTCGTATACGTGTATATCATCGAACGTATCTCGCAGAGCTTCGCGAGACTTTCATATCGCAACAATGGCAAAACAAATTGCAACTGTTGTCGTATTTCGCTAGCGTCGATCGGAGTATCGCGATGAGAGGACAAAACTATGCTCAACTTTTGACGAACGCTGCTCCAGTCGGAATCGGAGCTTCTCAGGGAAATATTAAGTACGAAAACTTCGCCTGGGCGAATTCCTCGCTTCGGAATTCATTCGTAACACGATATTGAGTCAAAGAAACTTGATATTTGGTTAAACATTGAATTCCTTTATGAAGAAATTATTCATTTCATTTTACCGTTTAATTAAATCGAATAAAAGTGATCAAGGTAGTTTATGTACGAAAGGATTTTCTTAAGAAAGTCTTGAAATTTAGACAGAGTTTAAATGAGCAGTCGACTGACACACGTATCAAATTTGCAAGGATTCGTCTTAATGGTTGTTGAGATAAACGTGTTTTAGGTAACTCCTGTACTGCATGCTAGTCAAATGAGTGCTAAATTTTCAAAACGCTTTTAGACCAAGTTTAACGTACCGATTAAATGTATTGTTAGTGGATTTGTATTACAGCATATCTTATTAAGATGTAAAAATATTAAAAACGCTAGTTTTGCAAAACCATCAGCTGATAAATGCAAATTTCCACGCTGACACATTTTCACTGGTATTTTTCAAAGAGTTATCTGCGTTTTTTCATCGATTTCATTGCAACAAGTCTCATTTTGTTCGTCAACCGGTCCTCTATGAATCCACCGTGTAGTTGTTTTTTTAACTTGATCGTTTCACCGTTGCAGCTAATTGTTCGTTAAGTGAAAAAATTTGTTAATTCATCATTTCTGAAGGAATGAGTTTAAAGGAAAATAATCTACGTGGTGAATTCGTAGAGGATCAGTTGAGGAACAAAATGAGACTTGGTGCAATAAAATCGGTTAAAAAATACAGATGGTTATTTGAAAAATACCTGTGAAAATGTGTCATCATGGAAATTTGCATCTATCGGTTGATAGTTTTGCAAAACTATCATTTTAAATATTTTTTCACGATAATGAAATATGCTTGAATACATATCTACTAACAATAAGTTTAATGGGTACGTTGAAATTGGTCTAGAAGCGTTTTGAAAATTTAGCACTCATTTGACTAGCATGCAGTACAGGAGTTACCTTAAATGTGCAGAAAAATACACGGGGGTACAGAGACTATGCGCAAAAAATCGTTTATCTTTCCATACAAGGAACGAACGTTTCTTACGAAGTTTATGAAAAACGTACACGATAACGATGAAGTATATAACGAAGGTCTGGGAAAAAATTCGAGACGATTGTCTTAGCAGCAATAAAGATATATTGCGTTAAAGATTGAAGAAAATTGGTAAAATGAGCACTTTTCTTATCTCGGCATTTTGTTTTTTCTTGGCTTGGCCCATTGCTGTCATAGCCTTCTGTCTTTTTATTAACACTTTTTTCTTTATCCTTTGTGTGTTTTCCCTTTGCGCTGTATAAAGCGACTTTTTACATGACGAATGAAATTTGGGGTTCGGTCAGTGATGGATCCGCGATCAATTAAGGCTTGTAGTAATTTCATTCGCTATGAGATAAGTTGAAAAAATTTATTTACAATTTCGAATTAATAACTCTTACATTAATTTAGAGTGACAATATCTTTAATTAGGGAGTAAAAATCAAGCCGATTTAGACACCCGCATAAAATACGATTCTACGGGCATGATCTGCCTTAAATAACTCATGATTATAAAATCATTCATATAGAAATAACGAAAAAGTTATTTATTATAAAATGACAAAAAATCGTAGTGAAATGCGAATTTCCACTGAGCTGGCCGTAACGAAAGACAAAAGCAAAAGATTCCACGCAACAAATGTGCTAGAAATGTATCTGCGTACGCGCGTTCTCTCGAGAAAAAGAACGTTCTTCGTATCCGCAGGCGTCATGCTGTTGATCGTGTGAGCTCTACAACGCTGCATTCCTCGCTCATGAAACTCTCGCTTCAAGATTTTTTTAATGAATTTTTTTCTAATCCCCTTTTTAACTCTCCTCAGGATCATTTACGTGCAGAAATCCACTCTTACGAGATTTCTGGTTCTTTGTGCTTAACAGTGTTTGCATCATCGTTTATGACAACGAGGGGAAACGGTGACACGTGGAAAATTGTCGAGTGCATCAATGGAAACAAAAATTTCCATGCGAGCATTTCCATAGTTTCGGACCGATCGTGGGAGGTCATTTTTTCGATTTTTGCGATTTTCGAAAAATTTAAAAATTTTCGAGACTTGAAATTTTTCCATAGTCTACTGCCTTCGAAATTTTTTTTTTCGCTCATTACACTTTTGTCTCCCTCGACCCAGAATAGCATGAAACATGTTTCGAACCCATCGTGGGAGGTAATTTTTCCGATTTTTGGGATTTTCGAAAGATTAAAAAATTTTCGAGACTCGGAATTTTTCCATAGTCTACTGCCTTCGAAATTTTTTTTTTCGCTCATTACACTTTTGTCTCATTCGACCCAGAATCGCATGAAACATTGAAATGTTTGTTTCCATTGTTGCACAGCGAATCTTCAAATTTGATTAAAGTCTTCGGAAAACCTTTGCAGCAAACGGACGAAATTTTGTCCTTGATCGGATCGAGCTCCGTTTATTCAGCTCAAAATTGAATGCTCCGAGTGGCCATGCGTTTTTCAACGTTTCAAGATTTTCCGCTGTCCGATGGATTGATAAACTGGCTATTAAAAACAGAATAAGTGTTTTCCTCGCTACCCTGCGCGGCTGTAGGGCGTCCCTCGAGTCAGGCAGAGAGCGATTGATCAGAATTTTATTGCTTTGCAATCGCGGACCGTTTTGAGGCTCCTGCGCGATGGTTGAAGTGCCGGAGTCCTCCGCATAGGCAAATAATTCCAGGGTGAAACGACCACCGGGATAATTGGATTCGTGGCTCTCGCTTCCGCGACACGTTTCGATGGTTATGTTATTACATCGCATTTCAAAATAGTGGCGTAGCTCTCCGTGTATGGCGTTTTTTTCGAAGCTTCCCGAGGAAACCGAAAACAGCGCATCAATATATTCACAACTCATTTTCCATGCATGTACAAAAATATTATTTTTCCAAAACCCGAATTCGTCTCTTCAATGTTCCATCGATAGATCCATGAATATTTAAGTCCCGCGCATAAATTTGTGCACCCGGAATGCGCCTTCGAAAGCTTCGACTCCGAGCACGTAACACTAACATCAAGATTTGTCGGCTCAAAGCTCGCTATTTAAAAGTCCACGTGTCTCATGACACCTCGTATATGCCAAGAGATTTCGAACGAAAATCTCACAGATTCGATCGAAAACAATGCTCGTTCGAATATTTGCTGCTCCAGTGAGAATATAAATCTCCGAAGTCAATTAATTCGACAAACTTTCAGTGCAATTTTTAAAACAGTGCGTAAAGGAGAGCAAGATCCTTTTTTTTCTATAAAAACCATTAAAAAATTCGCAACTATGAGTTATTTTAGTCCCCATTCCCATAACTTTCACTCGCTAGTCAACGAATCATTGATTAAAACGTAACGAAACGAAAAGAAAGTGCGGAGGTCCATTGTCGCGTGAAATGTACGAATTGGCCGAAAAAAAATAAACATTTAAATAAAAATGTCTATTGGACAGGTTTTCGTGACACGTGGTAAAGTGGTAACGAGTATTGAGGTGTAGAACACGACCGCGAAAATACGTGCTCATCGTGCGGAGAGTTCGAACGTACGCGCAGTAGTGCGAGTCGGAGAATGGTCAGACGAGGCTGTAAATTTAATGGGGTTTGAGTGGGCCAGTGAATATCGAGCAAACGAAACAGTGGCAAGTTTACGAGAGGAGAAAAGAGTAAAATGACGGACAGTATTTGACAAATTATCATGAAAGATCGAGTGAAAAAAATGTTTGCCGAAACACTTGAATTTTAAGGTTGTTTTTTCTTGCTGGGAAAGGACTCGGTTAGAAATTCAATTGTTTGCACGTTTGAGGTGAGAATAAAGTACTTTTACAATGATGTCGAACTAATAAATGTATGAAAACTCGATGAAAGTAGGAAAGCGGGGAAGTGGAATGGGGCGGCGGGGGAGGAGAGTGAACCGAAGTGGAGAAAGAGCTTAACCAATTTTCGCCCAACTTCCGGTCTTCCTCCTTTCTCTGTTTTCTTCTTGCACACCCGAGACACGTTTACGGTCACCCATACAGTGAATTAAGGATAACCCGAGCCCTGTATCCTGAAGGACGAAATGTTTTATATCCCCAACAGAGCCTTTTTCTTTCTCGCTCCATCACTATCGCTCTCGCTGAAAGCGAGCTGTTAAAGATTGACGAGTTTCGTATGGGGCTTTCCAAAGGGTCTGATGAGACGACACTCAAGAAAAAATATGAGTAACGCAGTCCCCGATGGAGTAGGACGCGTGAGTTTTACAACTGGAGAGCAGGCAAACGATAAATTCCTCCTGATGGCTCCTTCCCACCGTCCTAAATAGTCTCATCATTATTTTTCCATCATCCGCGCATTAATTTTGATGGAAAAACCTTTTGGAAAGTCAGCTCGCTCGCTCAATTATCGAAGGCACTGTTTTATTATAAAAAAAATCGAATTAAAATGTCGCGCCATGAAATCGAGGGTGAAGATAAATCCGGAGTTTCTCGGAGAGCACGTATGGAAAGTAAATGATCTTGAACGTCCCTCTTTAAGGCCTTACGTAGACCCCGAGTCTCGCACAAATGACTTTGCCTACGATTCGTCGATGCCTGCTGGATCGAGCGATAAAAAATCGGGTCAAATCTCGTCGCTCTCTCTCTCTCTCTCTCGCAGGGAACCCCGAGAAATACGAAAACCGAGTTCAACTCTGCGAGAACTATTAAAAAAACTGGATCAATCCAATTTCGAATGCAAGCAGACAAGTTCCCCCCTTAAAATTTGTACCGAACTCCTCGTTAATTCCTGCGATCTTCCATGCTCGATTTATTCGCTAAATACTTTCGAAGCAAACGAAATTAAACGTTCTACAAAGTTTTTCATAGATTCGCCGCAAAAATCGATCCCCCGGCACTTTGAATGTCCCGGAAAATTTAATCGTTAAACACCCTCGCACAACACGATCGCGAAGCTTCGATCGTGGGCTCGGAACGCCACCACATAAAAAGGTCACTTTTCTCTTGATGGATGGCTCGAGTAGATTAAACGAATTGTTTCATCGCATATTAGTACGATATCCCCCGATCCATCTCGTTCCAATTATACTCGAGATGCATGCGGCGAGCGAGGCGCGGACCGCGAGAGACAAGCAATTTCGAATTCGCATAATGGAGTGGAGAACGAACGGGAGGGAAATAACGCGTGTGTTCGTACGTCAAAACACGCTGTACATCAATATTATTTTTCCTGCGTATATATTCACGTGTGGATCGTGCACGAGCGCGCACCGTATGCAGCGATTCAGGCAACCTTCTATCTGGAATAAGGTTTGCCGCGATAAGTGGATTTTTCCTCGGTGAATATACGCGACGCTTTTTCTATCGTGCATTATTTATTGCGCAGGAGAATATTTTCTCTACGCTCTGCCTCTCCCTGCGAGTCCGCGCCTTTATAATCGGCGGAAGCAATTTTTCGCCGTTTATTTTTTAACTTGCGCGAGAAACGATCTCAAAAATTGGACGCTTTGTCACCCTTTCGAGGAGGCCTTCGCTTCCTCGGTTCTTCCGACGTTCAATCGCGATTTCACTCATTTTTAACCGAATCTCGCGAGCTTTTGATGCCGTGCGACGAGTTTCTTGAAATTCCTTCGAAAATCAGTTTTTTTATATTTTTCAACGATATTGACGGACCTTATTGGTCGTTCGCTCAAATAAATGCCACGAGCACAGTTAAAACGGGGTGAAAAAAATAAGGAAAAAGGAGAATTAAAGCGAGGCACACGCGCTCGAAAACGCGGGGTTGCGGAGAATTTTTTTATTTATTTTTTCGCTTTTTTCACACCCTCCAATAATTGAATCGGACACGAGAGTCGCGGTATCGGAAAACAGGAAACCGAAAGAGGAAAACGAACAAAAATACTTCAGCAGGCTCGAGAGGCGCTCGGGTTTCAAGATCGGAGCTCGCGAGAAACGCGGAATTTCGAAAGTTCAACAAACAACGCGTTTCACCGCGACGCGGTGGATGTTTCGGGAGATAAAAAGGGAGTAAAACACACAAATTTCAAGCCATTCGATCCGAGGGGTTTCAACTACTATTCTTGTGTCAAAGAAAAGTGCGACGAGTTTGATGTCAAGCCCGATTTTTCAATCCCACGGAAACTCTCTTTTTACGTCGTTTCTCTATATTTATCGATGTTTTAAATACTGTTTTTATAAATCGCGCGCGGTATCGAATAAGCCGATCTTAATTGAAAACTTTTCGAATCCTCCGAGAGAAAACACTCTCTCAGTTTTTTACTCGCCAGAAGATTTTTTATTCCCACGCATTACTTACGGAATCGTGGAGCCTGTGTGTCCAAAGAAAATCCTAATTCGCTTATAAGAGCAAGAAAAACCTCGAATATGCTCGAACGAGCACCAATCTCGTTGGCCAAACTTTCCACGAATAAGAAACCATTTTTCTCTCCTTTTTCCGCCATTCCCTCCATCGTTTCTGACCTGTTGAACGAGCCCCATCGAACTTAACGTTGCTTCTCAGCTTCTCAGGACTTTGTGAGATTCGAT
This sequence comes from Venturia canescens, assembly GCF_019457755.1. Taxonomy (NCBI): domain Eukaryota; kingdom Metazoa; phylum Arthropoda; class Insecta; order Hymenoptera; family Ichneumonidae; genus Venturia; species Venturia canescens. The sequence continues at coordinate 3,791,261 of NC_057426.1, forward strand.
TATAAAATAAGCATAAAAACGAACGAAAATAATTGGCCACTCTTTTCCACAAACAGAAACATTTTTTTTTTCAATATTCAACCAAAATTTGAACTCCCCAAGTGCCCAGGAATGTGTGTCAGGCCGAGCCACGCTCCGAGCTTCGAGTCAACCGTTCAGCGCGTTCCCCCTCAATTTTCCTTGTCCGAATATTTTCTAGTGTAGTTGGCACTGTCGAGAGACGAATTTCCCGAATTCCTGGCACTCCGTCGGGGCTCTTTGAGGTGGATGAATCGCGAGTAGAAAATTCTTGGGATGCTGATCAATAGTCGAATGTCAACGGGTGACATTATTCGTGCGGGGTCCGAATGTGCGAATTAACATTTGTTTCTTTCGGGCAAGAGAAGCACCGAATAATGAGCAGGCATCGGTGAACTTTTCGATCATTTCAATTCCGCGATTAAGACATTAATCCCCGTACGAGCAGGTTCGTTCAGCAAATAAATTACTTTTGTATCGATTAAAGAGACATCTTTGGGCGGATTATTTGGAGGATTTATTATGCAAATGAACGATTTTCAGTGGAGAACGGTAAATTCCGAAATTGATTCTCCCCGGCACGAAACAACAACTCGGGCGGGATAATCCCGCGGAAAAATTCGCTTTTTCGCTATCCTCATCAAGCCCCGCGATAAATCAGGAGCGATCTTGAAATCGCTCGAAAATAAACAGCCCTGGGCTCGAGCTTCCTCGGTCCCGATCGTAACGCAACTTCTCTCGCTTCCATCGCTACCCTTTTTATTGAGACGTCTCTTTTCTACGCAGTGAGAAAAAAATGAGAGCGGGGAGAGCGCTCATAATGGCACTCGAGCGCTCATTCTTTCCCCTGCACATTCAAGTATCGAGAAATTCTCAGTCCGGTACTCCCATTTCAAAGGCAATTCCACTCGGAGAAGAAAAAAAATTGTACGTAGGACAACTCGGTCCGCGGAGAAATCTCGAGGTCAACAGGAATGGGGAGTCTCGTGTGTGCGCGCCTCGACCATTTAAATCTAATTGGGCCGAGAAGTTTGTGCGGATACGCGAGGCTAAATTCGCTTCTCAAGTTCAAGTGCTTAAAAACGCGAAAGTCCTTGGCAAAGCAAATGCAATTGTTCGTTCATTCGCTGTGATAATGTTGTTCGTGAAAGACGAGAAAATGTTCAACGCGTCGGTGCAACTGCTGCTGAGAAAAGCACACGAATCGTCGTTCACGTTTTGTAATTAGTTATTGCATCGAAGGAGATAGAATTTAATATTGATTTCCCACGAGTTTCAACCACGAATGGCCCGTAATTGCAGCACGATGTTCCAATTAATCTAGGATTCCCGTTGATTACGTTATTAGCTAAGGAATTCCCGAGTAGGCTGTCACTCAATTTGGAGGAAGAAGGGACCTTTGCCGGAAGTGGAAGCGAAGGGACTGCGAGCGCGTCGATGAATCCGGGGCAAATTCGTCCTGACGCGTTCCCGAGCTACTTTATCGCTGCCTTCCACCTCGTATAATTCTTGTTTTCTCTGCTACGAATTTAAGCGAGTAATCTAAACGTTGTAACAGTCGCAGCTGATTTTCATTCGATGAGCAAACAGGCAATCGAATCTTCGTTGCTCCCTCGGCCTAAACGCAGTTATCAAATTCTTGTTTCAAGTCACTTTTTTCAGTGACGATTAACGATGGAGCTTGGATACTCGAAATTTCCCGAAAATAGCAAGTCCTATTTTTTCGCGCTTATCATTAACCACTTTCTGCATCAATTCCATACGATAAATATTTATTATTCAGGGGCGTAATTTATTCAATATTGAAAACAGGGAGCAGCCCGCAGGAGCAAAAAGAACGCGCTTGGTGAAGCATATCGACCGGAAATGACTATGAAATTGCGTTGATTCAAGAGAAAATTTATTTTCCCAGCCAATGATTTATGATAAAACGAACACATGGGCCCAACTTCCCAGGCAGTCGCGAGGATCGTCACTGCTTTTTCTATCTCCCATTCGTATCATTACCGACGATTCAATCGACCTTGTTATTTCGACGAAAATTCAACTTTTTATACGGATTGTTGTTTTGACAAATTGAGCGTTTTGAAATAATTGTTTCGGTGAATAAACGAAGAGAGTGAAACTTTTTTAAAAAAATGTTGTTTCGATACGCAAATAAATAAAAATTCAAACCCCCACAAATCGTTGTCACGTTAAGTGAATGAATAAAAATTGTTCATTTTCCAAAAATCGTTATTTCGAGGAAGAAAATAAGAAATTGAACTTTCCACTCAAATTATTCTTTCGATAAATAAATGAATGAAAATTGGGCTTTCGACACAAAAATTGTTATTCGAAAAAACAAATGTTGCTTTTAGCTTCTTCTCACAAATCCATAAATTTTCAAACACAAATTTCATTAACCCACGTCCAGGGATTCTCGGCGCACAAGAGAAACTGATTCGCAATTTACCCTGATGGAATCTAAACAACAATTTCACGCAATTTCCATTGCCCTAACGCTCCAGTAAACCTTCTTTTTCCAGCGTGCTCCGGTAATTCGATAACGCTTAAGCATGATCTCGGAGTCCATAATAGCGCACGTGGACACGTTTTTTTTCGAAATTACGTGACGAGCGTTTATGGAGTTTTGGAAAAGCAGAGAATCAATCACTCGGGATTAGTCCACCCACTTGAAACGGGTCAGAAAGAAGGGACTGTCTTGAGGAGGAGCAGCTTTACAAATTGACTTGTTCTTCGTTGCATGAAAATCTTGAAAAATTAACCAAACTTCCGTTTTTGACGGACGGAAAGGCGGAATCGTGAATTCATTATTTCCTTTAGTCCATGCCTGAGCTCTGCTCGTGTACTTTCCCCCGAACGATTTTTACGACTCCTTAATAAAAGAACTTGAAAGAATTTTCAAAGTATTTACCCAGCACCGATTACAAAGAGCACAGTATTTTTTGAATTTTACTATTTTTCGTCCCTTCAATTCTAAACAGCTTTGTGTGGATAGCAAAAAGTGATGCACGTGAGAACTATGCTTCGTTTTCTTTTCGAGTGTTATTCATCGTGTCGACTTACCGACAAAAGTGCAAATGTATTGTAAATCACAAATTTTCACTGTGAGCATAGTGAGCATTCTATGATAAATACACGAATATACACCGAACACGTGTGACATTTTTTCGGGGTTGCCCGAGCATATTTAACAATATAAACATTCCAAGTGACTGAAAAAATTTTTTACTGTGCTTAGAGAATAAGACTCTTGAATTTTTTGAATAAAAGTATTGGTTTTTTTACTATGGTGGATAGAACAATTCTTATTACTGCTCTTCGATTTAATGCTGCAATCCAGTACGTATGTACTGTCCCCGAGATACTTTCCTAGCACTTTCCTCTGGATATTCGACAAGAGGTTGGAAACAAATGAATAAACAAGAAAAGTGCTGGATAAAATAAGTTTGAACGAGTCGTTTCTGCGAGTGGGGATTTCCAGTGCATGGAAATTTATAACCGAAAACGACAAGACTTGGAGCAAGTTTTGTGCGAGTCCTGAGGATTCTTGGTCCATGGAGGGAAAGAAAAGAATGGAATTGTAGCTGCTTGCGAGCGAGCTTCTTTCTTAGTATTATTCCCTGCTGTGAGGAAAGTGGATTCTTTAAGAAAATTCGAGCAGACTCTGCGTGTTACGAATTTTCGAAAGTCTTTATATTTGCAAAAGTGCGAATCGCTTGTCTCTCATTCCGTCGTGAATTGGTGGAGGGTTGAAAAAATCTCGCCCCCCGTTTATTCAAATGGTGTGTAAATCTGGGATATTCGAGTACACGAATCCTGTCGCAGTTCGACGAGACCTCTTTTGCTGCTCGGTGACGAAACTTTTTAGGGCTTGAAAAATTTGTTTTTGATGGCAAGCTTCCCTCGGGAGGCTGCTCACGTCGGCCTAAAAGACGTCTCATTTAGATGCTTCCCTTCATATGAAAAAAGCGAAATAACAGAAACGGTGAAAACGTGTTCGACGGCGGAGGCTCGAACCGGGTTCGCCGTGACTGGCGACGTAGCGCAGTTTCGAAAAATTTTCTTTCCTCACAATTATTTTTCGTCGGAATGAATTTTATCGATTTCATCAAAGAAAATCCGGAGCGAAGGGCGATTTGAGAACTTTCTAAAGACTGGATACAATCGCAAACGAAGGATGATGAAAATTCAACTTGATAAATGGAAACGAATTGTAATTCGGCAATTACCGTTTAGCAACGCTCGGGGACTCGCCCTCGCAAAAACCTCAGAATAATGCATCCGCGTCGGACTGGATCGAGGGATAATATTGAATGAATTGGCATGAGTGTTTGGGCCTTTAATCCCATTTCGTGCATGCGAAACTCCGAGGGGAGTTAACCGGAATTTACGAAGCCACCGGTTGATCGTCCAAGCGACACTCCGGTATCCGCGGAGCCTCGAATTGAATTCAACGACTGGCAATTGCGCGTTGGAAAAATATTTCGAATTTCGAGGAAAACTGAACGAGCGTTTTCCCTGCTCGCGGTTCACGAAATTTGGAGATCGAGTGAGTGGTCAACGAAATATTTATAAAATGAATTAAAAAAGCATCAAAATGTGGGAAAAGTTTCTTTTTTTTATTTCGCTTTGATTTTTCAGTGTCGAGGGAAAACCACGTTGATATTTGCCCGTGATTTTCGACGCACCTTGACCCCACAAATCCCCGTGCAACTTGTCAACACCGATTTCTTTCGTAACAAGAAAACCTTTCCATTTTCCAATTCTCTACAACGAGTGGGAGCGGCAAAGTGTAGCAAACCACGTAATTTCATCTGTCACCTTTGGGAAATCCTGCTCGCTTATCGGTCTGTACAGATATACAATAAAGCGGTGTATACGAATGCTTGGAAACTCTTCACTTTACGACGTAACGATTTTCGATAAGGAAAGCGCAACACGTGCTGCAAATACATACGCAGAAGTAAACCAGCGACGAGAATTATTAATAACTTTTAACACGTCGTTGGTGTAACTATAGGAAAACGCGGTCCATCGTTCTTCGATCACTGATAACGCGTTCTGTTGAAATATTCAAACATTTTATTTCCAATTCAACTGAAACTTTTCGCTCAGCCAACAAAATTTTCAATGTTACGACAAAACTTCGTTGAATGTATTCGACTATTCAACTAAGCTGATGTTGTGTCTACAGAAAATCTTAGAGATCCAAGTATCCATGAATATCGATGAGAAATTTGACGATTCGCGAGCCAACGAAAGAGCGAATGCTCTCAAAAAAATTCACGAGGGATCATGAGCATATGAGAAAAAATCGATTTAAGCTGATCGAGTTTTCGGAGAAAAATATCAAACTCTATGAATATTCGTTGCAGAAAAATGGAACGCAGTTCAAAAAAATATTCGAATGACCAAAGCCCAGAGAGCGTTGAACGAGGACCGGAAACTTTTAGAAAAGTGTCTTAAATAGTAATTGTTTAATGAATTTTAAATCGATGGATAAAATTTAATGAAATTCATTTTTTTCATATTTGTGTGTGTGTGTGTGTGTGTTCGAAAATATGCGTCATAAACGAAGATAAATGACAAGGACTCACCGAGCAGCGATCCAAACGAGTAGCAGGGCACGATTTGTCCTGTTGTTATCTGGGCAAAAGACGAGGGTAGTTCTGAGAGCGACTCGGACTTGACGATGCTTTTATACAAGCCCGCGACTTGACGATCCTCCGAAGCGTGAGGTAGGACTCTCTCCCCCTGCCCCTGCCCCTCGCGCACAACGCCCACCCTCATCCAATCGTGCGATTCCGCGCCCCACACGCTGCTACCCCAAACGAGAGTCAGTGCGACCGCGAGACCCCCTTCGATTCCCTCTTTCCTCCGAGCCTTGGGACGCGACGCGTTCACCCTCTCCGTCACTCTCTCTCTCACCAGTAACACTCGACTTTTTCGATACCGATTCTCGCCAACACTCTCAGCTACAGGTGCCTTCTCACCATATACAGGCGTTTATTTATCTTCCAATTCTTATTCCTACTCGTCTTCTCAGTCTGTTATCTTTGGATTATTTTTTCTCCTCTCCGAGGAACGAGAATTATTGTTTTTTTATTTTTCTTCTTTCGTTTGATTCTTGATAGATTTCTTTTGAGTGATTGAAATTTCGACGAATTTTTCTCAATGCGAGTGTCATTTTTGTTTGTTTGGTTTTTTTTTGTGGAATTGAAAGCAGGCTTTTACAATTTTGTGTAGTGCTGAATTTCATAGTTTTTTGATAGATTGTTTTCCTCCGGGGATAGCCAAAGATCAATAATGGAAACGAGAAGTTTATTGAAAAATGGAAAAATCAACGTTTATTCAAGGAACGCTAATTTTCCGGTCGAAGTTTACTTTGCCCAAGTATCGGAGCTAACGGACGACAGAACTGTGATAAAATTGAGTCAAACGAGGCAAAATTGCACGGGACTTTTCACTTCGGTGCGTTTTAAACCCAGTTTTTCTCATTTATGCCAAATTTTTTAAGTTTTTATACGAGAAAGAATCGCTAAAAATGTCAAGAATTTTTTCCATTTTTCCCTCTCGAGATAGAAACTGCACCGAAACTCGAGCGTTCCATTTCTGCAATTGTTTCTTTAATTATTCCTCCTTTGAAATCTTTCATTTCCTCTGATTGTGAGACTTGATGAATCCACCGAATTCCAAGCCATAAAACTGCTCATAGAACGTCAGTTCGATTGCCAAAAGCCACCGGTTTTATCTCGTTTTCTGTACAAATGCAAATTAACAAAGCCAATAAACTTTTATCAATTCTATTTTTTCATCAGAACTCAGACAAAGAAACTACCAAAAATTGATGTTTCGATGAGACACGATATTTTTGTCGTCCGATAATCTATGAAAATTTAAATGAATTTCAAATATTTTGATTGTGGCGACAATGAATTCCTCGTCGTCGCCACTCAATTGAAGGAAGCTCTAACGAATGTCAATTTCCATGTTTCGTTTGATTCCATTTCTCAGCCAAATTTCCAGCCCCAGTGTCCTTATCCAAATATGCCGAAAGATAATCTTTGAAAAAACGTCATCATTGCTAAAAGTATGAAAAAACCTTTTTGTCCCCGCGCATGAAACTTTATCTCCATTTTACTAACTTTTCGTGAAAAATTATGGAAATACGAAGGCTCGCTTACTATTATTTTTCCATTATCACGTAACTCTGTCCCCCCTATACTTGCTCGTCTCTTGAACTTCAGATGAAATTTTCGTGCAACAATATGAGTGGCATGATTTACCATGTTATTCAATCAAGGATTCTGTGTTGTCAACCGTCCAACGAAAAAGAAGCGACGAGAGTGTGAAGAGTGTTGAAAAACACTGTTCAGACTGACATGAATGACTCTCGCGCTGGCTCCGATGACAATTTTTAGAGGATCATCGATCGAGAGGCTGACTTTCGTAATTGGAAAGTAACGGAGATACAAAGTGGTGTTGAAACTCCGACGAGGATGACTCGGAACTTCTGTAATTTCTGTTATTTCAAGAGAGAGAGAGAGAATTCGGAGTGAAAAATGAGGGGAGAATAAGAGTGAGTTTTTTCGCCGAGGATCGGGGCGTTTTATGAAGTCGTCGGGATGCAAATTACCCAGAAACGACTGCAATAATATGGCAGAGGGTAGAGAAATGACGAGAAACGCGGTGCGACGGGCGACAAAAAGGTGCAGCAGAGCCCTTCCCGAGCGAACGCGACGGGATAACGTTGCGCACTGCGATAAAAAGAGAGCGAAAAGAACAAACGCTGGGGGGAGGCTTGCTCGGAGGTTCGGTAACACAAAAGCGCGCTCAATAATTAGCCGTTTGTAGAATTTGCGATAATGCTTTTTGCCTGTTTAAAAGACTATTATCGAGGCGAACGCGGCTGCTGGAGAAACTAGATAAACTCTCGGTGCGAGGATGCTCGTCGGGAACATAATGTCGACTCGAAACACATATTTACGTACATGCACAATGAGGCTATCTGGGACGAGCATGTACGAGGAAGTACCTCGAGCTATGTAACGCAAAGAGAATTTTGTTCGCACTCGATTGTTCGCGTATCGTCTACGCGGAGACTGGCGAAGAAAAAAGGGTGAGAAATTCCGAGGCTGAAAGCTGAGCTTCCTGCAGGCCGGAGCGAAAAATTGGGCACGAAGCTTCGGAGTTTGGAAATTCCGCGAGGATCCTTCTGCAACGATCAGTTTTTGCTCCACTTCGTACGCCCCGAATAATCAGTACTTTCCTGACCCGCGTTACCCCGCGCGTCTCAACACTCAACGGGTCCTCAACTCCGCTCCATTCTCGACGCAAAACTATGCGGCGTGACCACCGGAAACGGGGACTTTGTGCACGGCCACACGGAATAGAAAGGTTGCACAAAGTTTCTCTCGACTGCAGAGGTTATCGGCCATGCACACCCGGTTCTCCGACCCCGCGTGCTCCCGTTCTCGCCGTGGGGATTGATACCGTTAAGGGGCAAGACGCGAAAGGTGCCTGGGACCTTTTTTTGGTGGCAGGCGGATTATTACGTTTCGCTGATTCGCGGCGATTTTGCTTCGGTCGACCAGCTGGTCGCGACGACGATTCGTCGGAAGGGAGCCGAAATTTTCCTCGTCGAACGAGGCCGCGTCGAAACGCATTCGAAGCGTGACTTTTGCGGAAAAACAGAAGCATTTTTTTCAATTCTTTCGTTATTCCCCCAAAAATCGCGAACGCGCATTTGGACGAAACTGATGCATCGCGGAGCGAGCGCGAACGCGAGAATATTGCGATGCACTATTCGCTGGCCACGGGCTTCCTCCACGCCGAGCGTTACTGGCAACTTCCGCTATTGAAAATTCATTTAACCAACCGCCTACGCGGTCACGGCCAATCATTTCTATCCTCCGGCTTGCCGCGCGGCGCGTGAAAAATCGAGGGGAACGAATCAATCGATTTATCACCTTATGAAATTATTTCTTGTCAGCTGTTTCATGCAGACATAAAACGTTCGACTCACAGCAGCTTTTGGCTCCGCTGGTTAAAAAAAAGAGGAGAAAAGCGGTTTCATTTTTCCGCCACTCAAAAATTTCACAATATTTTTAAAAACCATGGAAAAATAGTTTTCGACGAAACATAAAAATACTCAAGAAAATAAAATAATTACGAAAACGGAGTTTTGACGACGCTCAAGTCCGCAACCTTCCAGTCCAACGGAATGAAGCGAAACAACACTCTTGTAATTCACCAATTTTTTATTTCACGAAGTATCGGTGCAGCTTCAACAACTAAGAATTGCTAATTCGGCAGGGAACGAAATTGGAGAATTACTCGAATTATTCGAAGCTTTTTTACATCGTTTCGTTGGACTCCAACGTTGCAAACTTCAGCGTCATAGTTTATGCGAAATCTCGTCCCCCGTTCTCGAACAGCTCGAAAGATAAATATTTCAAGCAAATCGAGTCACATTATCCGGATAAATATCGGTTATGCGTCTTCGGGATTGGAGAGTAAAGTGCAACAACACGCTTCTTTCATACGAATAGGACAAAAATGGAGTAAATTGCTTTCAGCAAGCCCTCCAGTCACGTATTGCATGTTAAAGGCAGCGGAATCAATAACGTCCCTGATGATTCATCTCAGCTCGTTTATATGTATGTATATACGACAACAAAGCTTCATACGTCTTTGCAGAATATTGATACAACGTCAATACACCGACTAACTTTATTCCAATGCCTTTTATTGCCCTTTTCATCTACTGCCCACTTCACTTTCTCCTACCTTTGATAAATCCATCCCAAAAAAGGTCTCGAATGCTGCTTTGAGTCGAGGGCGAAAAAGATGGAGAAAATAAATCGTTTATATCGGTGCGGAATTCATTTTCCGATTGGCAAATAAACTTTCGAGATTTCTTACGATAAAATGGTCGAAAAAATTGCCGAGTTGAAAAAAATTGCGAAATTTCAATTCGAATATATTTGCGACGAGGATGAATCTTGATTTGATTATTTTTCAGGTTTTTCTTTCGAAAACGTAGAAATGGGGAATGATGCAACTTTAAGGAAGTTGAGGCATTGGAACGAAAATGATGTCATCGCTTTTAAACCGAGTGCATCTTATAAAGTGAAGTGTAAAAAAAATCAGTTAAATTTTCAAACAGTTTAGGAGCGTCGTTGCTGAGAAAAATCAATAACAATTTGAGCCAAATAACATGTAATCTTGTCGAAGTCAAGACACATTCAGTGATATCTCCGTTAAAAATGATGCTAAAAATATGAAATTTTTTGGGCAACATGAACGAGGCTTGCCGAATAATGTCAATTTTTTTCAGATTTATTAGGAGATTTGCTGAGATTATATTAATAATAATCTGTTTCCCGTGCAGTATTTTGAGGCTAGGATCGTCACTGTTCGTGTTTTCGACTGAGCTTTCACCAGTTTTTCGTCTTTTATTCCCCAACTTTTCTTTAAAGTGTATGCAACATCGCCAAACTGTAAACTGGCCTAACTTTTGAAAGGTACAGGTCATAACTTTTGGATAAAAAAAAGACTGTACAGCCTCAACTTCCTTAAGCCACGCGTCTACCGTGCAAGAACATCGAAACGTCAAATTCGAATAATCAAGCGCCTTAACTGTCGATTTTTCAGTCGTTCACGACCGTCCTCCCTTTCCTCTGTGGCTGTTTCGCTATTTTGTAGAAGGGATGAGGGTAAAGGAGACGCGAACTTGGCGCCCTGAAGACTTGGATCGTTAAGTCTTGTCTGGCGCTTCGGAGCAACGAGTCTTCGCTTCATTTCGTTCTCGCAACATGGATAAAGACGTTTGTACGTGTATAAGGCTGCTCCAGAAGTCGCGAGATTCGCTGTAAATCATCAGCAGAGAGGGAACAAAAAGTGGATAAAAACTTGTGTCGGTTAGAAGCTTTTTCGAGTTACGATCTTTCCGGCTGCAGAAAAGCGCTCGATTAATTGGAAAATTTGATAAAATGTTTCTGACGCAACAGAATTTAAGGGAGCGTCTCAAAGTTTGCCAGATAATTTTCGCTTTTTGTTGACAAATTTTATTTCGGGAACCACCCCGAGGTTGTTAGAAACATTAACAAAGAAACGCACGTTTCCAAAATCTGATGCTCCCACACACGTTTCTTTCCCCATTTGAGCAAATTTATAGAACCGACGAAACGAGATGTGAGAGTCTCAGTTGCGTCTGACCACATCAAGCTCGTTTCCACTCGGCAAGCTATACCTCGGAAATGAAATTGATCACCGGGCTTTATGCCTCGGCAAACAGATCATAAAATTTTCATCTCTCACCCTTCGCTATTTTTCTTTTGATTTTCCTTTTCCAGGTACTTCGCAGCATCGCGGTTCCTTGGAATTCTCATTTTTGCGATGAGCCTGCAGTGAGGAAATAAAAATCATCGAACCGAGTTCCTTCGGCTGGTCGAAAATATTGCGGGTTCGAGGACATTTTTGTCGAAACTTCGCAATCAATTTTGTGACGAAGAACCTCAGAATTTACCAAATTTTGGTCCACCCCGGTGGGATTTTGTTCGACGAGGAATATTTTTCTGCCAGCCTCCGAGTGCAGAAAATAGACAAATTTTTACACACGTGTGAATATCAAACTGAGGAAATGTCCGTTACTCGCATTTTTTTACCATCGGAAAAAAATAAAGAAGGAAGTAAGGAAGTGAAGAAAAGCGAGTTTTTCTTGTGCTTTCCTGACATTCACGAGCGATGCGGACCGAGCGCTCACTTTCATGCTAAATTTCGAAGCCATTTTCCATCAATCTTCTCGCCTCTCTTCGAACGTATGCATACACACAGCACACAATATTTATTCGGCGAAGCTACAAAGATACGCAGAAGCAGCAGGGGAGGAAAGCTATCATGGAAAAATCGAATGAATAAAGATGCGGGGAAAGGAATATGGAGATTGTTACATTCGTGAATCGAAAGGAGAATGAGAATGGAAAAGAAGCCGGAATAAAAGTCCCCGAATATTGCTTTTCTCGCAACTTTTTCCTCTCGCACGAACAATTATCGATAAGTTTTTATCGACAAAGTCCTTGCTCAGTAGAAGCGTAGATATTCCATTTTCCACTAATTCTCAGCATCGATGAAATTATTGACGTTTGAAGATGAATACCGAAAGGGCTTTGTCGTGACTCGAGGCGCTTCGCTAGGACGAGCACGAGGCTGGAGGTTTTCAAAACCGAGTTTTCCTGCGTCGTGGTGGAAAATGTATAAACGAAGAGGTCACTCCGCGTCGATATCGTTTCTATTGATGCCTGGGCTGCCTCGTGTTTCGACTTTTGTCCACGCGTACCCAGCAAGCACGTCGGAGACGAACGTCATCGCGAGAAATATCAAAACTCATCCTGCGGCTTTGGATCCTTCAATTCTGCAAGGGCCAAAATCCCCCAAATGCGCAAAGACTCTCCCACATTTTCCTTCTCCGAACACTCGCCTCGCGTAGAACTTTCAGGTGAAAATAAAATTCGCGAGGATCGCTGCGAGGGCGAAGTAGTTTGGGAACACACATTTTTCTCGTTTTTTTTCGAAATAATGCGAACGGAATTGCCAATTCAAAATCAAGAATGAAAATTTCATTGAAAACGCCACTTTGAGTCGAGAAAATACGAAAGAAAATTTAAGCGCGTCGCAACTACTGATTTCGACCTTGTCCCGGAGAATACTCGAGGATGAGGGAACGAATTTAACACTTCTGAATACGCCCGAAATGCGAATATTTTTCTCTCTTTTTCGACGTGAAAAATGAATATTTTTCATTACTTGACAGCTGATTGGACCAGCACACGAAAAAGGGGTCGGTACTTTTGACCGGACCCATCAATTTCTATGGACATCGACAAGCTGAATCCCAATTTCGACCCAGTTCAACGCCTACGCCCACCAACTTTGAGTAAATTTCAAAAAACCACAGAAAATGTCGAGAAACTGCATTTTTCAGTATTCCCAAGTTTTTTCTGACCTATCGTGCACAATTTTTGTGTAATTTGATGCGCCCAATTCGAATTCAAGGTTATTTCAGCTCTTCCACTTCTAAAATATTGAGCAGATTGCAAAAAACTTTTAAAAATTCGAAAAAATCGCATTTTCGAGTACTCAAATATTTGCTCGATCTGTGTCGTGCATGGTTTTTGTGCAATTCGACGCGCCACATCGATGTCCACGGTTGACTTAACCTCGGGTCATGAAAACGTCGAGCAAATATCGAAAAACCTCTAAAAATGTAGAAAATTTTTCAAAAAGTGTATTTACCTGATTTCGGTATGTTATTCGCGTATAGAAATAAATTTTGCTCGATTGGGCGAAGGGATACGTGACGTGGAGAAAAAATCGATTTTTTGCTTCAAATTTGAATTGAAAAAAAAAATTTCAATCACCGAACAATTCTGGACAAGAATTTTTTGTGAAAGAGCGAAAAAAATTGGAAACTCAAGAGTTTGTAAATTTTGGAGATTTTTTTCAATATCAATTCGCGTACCGAGGTCGTTAGGAACCTTGGTAATGATGATAATACGCGTGAAAAGGAATCCCCGAGAATCGAGCTTCTCAGGCCGCCACACTGGTTTACCCCCTTAATGAAGAGCTCTCGAGAATGGAAAGGGATCGGGGTGACAGCTTAAACTTTTCGCGGAATACGACAAACCAGTGTCTTTTTAATAATTCACTGTTAAGGATGAAAGGGAACTCGTTGTCTCGGGACTCGTGTCGTATACGCGCACTTTAGTATTTATGAAATATATACGCGTATATTTATTATACATAGATGTATGGGGTTGACGAGAAAATTAGGTTGGCGAAGCCCGGACTTTGTTCTCGCCGGGAGCAGCAGGACACTTTAATTCCCGAGAGTCTTTTCGAGGCACTTATGGCTCGAGCGAATGGTTCAGTCGGAACGAAACAAAAGTAGCGAAGAAGCACGAAAAGGAGGAGTCGAAGCTGGAGCTCTTCGATTTATTTTCATGTAAACGTAAAATTTCGTTGATTCATGTTCGTTGGGAGAAAAGTTTGAAAACGAGATTATTGTGTGACCTTGACGTCAATGGTTTTCGTACATAAATTGTTGAAAGAGATTTGTTGTTTCGTAAATTTAACGCGAAAGAATATTTTCACGCGAAGCTCGTTGGGACGAGCTGTATCCACGTGAAAATGCTTCGTGTTTAAATCGGTTTTTCTTTATTTTTCATTTCAAACAAATGAGAAAATGATAGCGTGGGTGGAACAAAGTCATCAGGTGGGGCATTTATCGCGACACAGATCGGAAGAGTCAAGAATAATGCGGGTTTTGGAACTGCAGCTCTCGAGAGCCTGTGCTGCTATATGAGAGAATGTATCGCTCGACGACGTTCTCAGAAGGCGCTTATCGTTAGAACACAGCCGAGGGCTAGACAATCAAGAGAACGATCGTCGCACTAATGGCCTAACATTATTCGAACGCGAGCAGAGAGAGAAAGAGATTTTGGATCACACTTCGCGGCTTTGATTACTCGCAATAACAAATGTATAATAAACGTATTTTCCAGGCGCCAGACTCCGCAGCGGTCTTTCGGTACGAATGAAACTTTTGTATTTGCGATTTCGTTAACGGTTTTTTCAATAGAATATTCGTCATTTCGAACGTAACCGAGTCATTAGTTTTGAGCATTTTTTAATTTAAGTCAGATAACGTAAAAGTACATTTTACTTCAAGATTACGTGCAAGTAAATCATTTTTTTTTAATGGAAAATATTCTTTTGAACTCACGAAAAGTGTAGGAAATTTTGCATCATTCCTCCGAAATGGCATTGAAGGGGACTAATTGAAAAGCACTGTGCAGTGAGTCTGTCACCGCTTGTCCTTGAAAAAATGACATCAAGTTTTGTGCAGCACGAAATCCTCCGAGTAAGCAGTTCGAGCATATTAAAAAAAAGAAGGAATTTCGTTCGGGTGGCAAGTACTCTGCGACAGAATGCGACAAATTATACGTTACACGCGATTTGTAGTGACGAAGCGGTAGTTCAGGATTCTGACTACTGGAGGCAGGAGTGCGCGAGCTGTAATCGCTGCAGTGGCGGGTGGGGCGGGTGGCGGGTGTAAGGTGTAAGCCGAAAGGGGAAAAGAGGGTGAAGAGGGTCAGAGCGAGCGTGACGTTCGCTGCGGCAACATTGTGGTGTGTTTCTCTTAAAAAAAAAAACTCAACAGTGGACAAGTCAATTCCACGTGTTAATAAACGTGAAAACTTGCGTCATTCAAAGAAAAAACTTTCGGGGAATCCACAATGGTTTTAGACATCGATCTTTTCCGCGAAGATAAGGGTAACAACCCGGAAAAAGTGCGTGAAAACCAACGGAAACGTTTTAAAGATGTTGGCTTGGTGGAGGCGGTTATCGAGAAAGACAAGTTTTGGAGACAGCTGCGACACCGTGCCGACAATTTAAATAAGTTGAAAAATGTCTGTAGCAAAGAAATTGGGGAAAGGATGAAGAAGAAAGAAGCTTTGGGCGACGACGATACCATTCCTAAGGACATCTCCGAAAATCTTGATGCGCTCACTGTCGATAACCTAAAACCTTTGACTGTCGTGCAAATAAAGAAAATTCGAGCTCTAATCGATGAAGCAATTGTTGCAAATGATGGAGAACTTTCAAAAACAGTGTCATCGAGGGATTTGGCTCTTCGCGAAGTAGGAAATCATCTGGATGCTTCAGTGCCTGTCAGTAATGATGAGGAAGAAAATAAGGTAATTTATTGATTGAAATCGAAATGAATTTTGCTAAAAGGACGATGTTTTCTTATTCTCCTTCTCTTTCAATACTCATTCCAGGTTGAAAGAACATTTGGTGACTGTGAACAACGTAAAAAATACTCCCATGTTGATCTAATTCACATGATCGATGGAATGGACGGCGAAAGAGGAACAGCCGTTGCTGGTGGAAGAGGATATTTCCTGACCGGACCTGCTGTATTTTTGGAGCATGCTCTAATCCAATACGCGTTAAGAAAACTTTTTGACAAGGATTACAAGCCTCTGTACACTCCATTCTTCATGCGCAAGGATGCGATGCAAGAAGTTGCCCAATTGGCACAGTTCGATGAGGAATTATACAAAGTGAGAACAAAAATATTTTTTTGTTCTTTTTTTATGAAATATAATTTTTTTGAAACTTCATCAGGTTACTGGCAAAGCAAGTGAAAAAGGAGATGAAAAAGATGCGGAGGAAAAATATCTGATTGCAACTTCAGAGCAACCTATCGCTGCTTTCCATAGGAATGAATGGATTCCCGAAGCTAGTCTGCCCATAAAGTATGCTGGACTTTCGACATGTTTTAGACAAGAGGTTGGATCTCATGGACGTGATACAAGAGGAATTTTTAGGGTTCATCAATTCGAAAAGGTATGAAAGATTATAGTTTTCAGTAAAAACGAATTCTTTTGTGATAGAAGAACGAAGCATAAAAATGGAGTGCAATCAAATAAAGAGAGATTTAAGTTGGTATAACGATCCTTTTTGCGAATATGTTTCAAAACGAAAACGATTTGTTGACGCAGGTGGAACAATTTTGTCTGACATCGCCCCACGACAACAAATCTTGGGAAATGATGGAAGAAATGATTACGAATGCGGAGGAGTTTTACCAAGACCTTGATATTCCTTATCGCATCGTAAATATCGTTTCAGGTGCACTGAATCATGCTGCATCGAAAAAACTCGATTTGGAAGCGTGGTTCCCAGGCTCGGGAGCTTTTCGCGAATTGGTCTCGTGTAGCAATTGTCTTGATTATCAAGCTCGACGATTGTTGGTCAGGTAAACAATGAACGAAATAATTCAAGGATCGAATATAAGTAGTTGATTTATAAAAAATAAAACGTCGAATTTGATCGCTTGAATTCAAAGTTTCAATCCATTACTACGGATTATTACAATTTTAATCGAATTTCGGAATCCAAACGATTGAAATAGAAAATGCAAGAATCCAAAAAACTGAATCTCAATAAGAATTGTGAATAATTATTCTTACGCTCGATTCATAAACTGTGAATCATTTGCAGATATGGACAAACGAAGAAGATGAACGCAGCTGTGGATTACGTGCACATGTTGAACGCAACGATGTGCGCTGTGACTCGCGTCATTTGCGCAATTCTCGAAGTTCATCAAACAGAAACGGGAATCAAAGTTCCAAAAGCAATTTCGTCATTCATGCCAACGAAATATCAGGAAGAAATTCCTTTCGTCAAACCTGCGCCAATCGAAGAGGCTGAGACAAAGAAGCAGAAAAAGCAAAAGGAAAATATGGCTAAATAAAGGCTTATATCCGTGAATGGAAAATGGAAAAATATCAACTTACTGGAGCTTCTTTTTCATTGCATTTGAATAAGCATTTTTAGTCAAGGGACTACAAATAAAGCGCTTTGTTATTAAAAAAAAAAAAAGACTATACGAATTTATCTTTGACTTAACCCAGAGCAAAACTCGATCGCTGATGGAACATTTTTTCCTGCAACATTTTATATTATAGCATCAAAAATACACCGAAAGTATGATTATTAAGTAAAAATATTGTGCAAATAAAAACTAACGATTCGTCAACTGGTTTCTTCGGCCTCGAGTTTTTCAATCAATCTTTTTCGTTCTTCGGCTCGTCTCATATTTTGCAGAACGGCATTTTCGAATTCGGCATCGGATACTCTACTCTGGGTTGCCTAAAAAAGTATATTTTATTAATTTTAGAAACTCTAGTGCAAAAATATGCTCTCGGCAATTTGTTCAAATTTTGAGACTCGAGACTCACAAAAATGTTCGGCGCTGAAGAGCACCCTGGAAAAGTGGTGGTCCGTGTATTCAGCGTAGGTTCCATCGAGGGGAACAATCCTGTACCGCGAGGTGCGTTCGAAAAATTTATTTTTGATTTCGTAGACGTTTTTTCGGATTCCCATAATCCTTGGAGGGTCAGAGGATTGTGCGAAAGTCCTAATTCGATTTGGGCTGCCGTTTCCTGAAAAATTAGAAAAATAAAAATACTCTTGAATTTCTATTTTGATAATTGGGCCTTTCTGCTCATTCAAAACAATAATTACCGCTGCATCCGCATCTTTGTACTCAACGAGGGCGCTGCCTTTTTTCGTTGTCGAAATCACAAGTACAGCGATGTCACCGTGCTGACAAAAACATGAATTATGATTAAAGAAGCAATATTTTTGTAATTGTAAAAAAAGCCCTAGCGGATTGTATGACCAGAATTTTGATCGAAACGACCACAAAAACGACCGAAATCGATCGTTTTCGGTGGTTTTCGGTCGTTTCGACCGAAATCTTGGTCGTACAATCCGCTAGGAAGGGTTTTAGAAATGCGATTATAAATACCTTTGAGAGTATTCGGTGCAGAGTATCGTAATCATAACCACCATTCGCTGGATCATCTTTCGCAGCCTTCCATTTGATTTTGATTCTAGTATTACCTGCAGAATTTTTATTTCCACGATTTTTCGAGCCGTACAACTGTTCGTAAATTTGTTGTCGAACAAAGGCAACTTCTTCCTCTACTTGCTTCGAACCCTCCTTTTGCAACCTTTCAATTTCAGCCTAAAGAATAAATTGGCTGATAAAAACTTGAATTGTGTTACATCAATTATAAGACAAACAATAATTAAAGTACGTCAGTTTTTCAAAATTAACTCAAAATGTACTATTTAAATCTGACAGTATTTGAATTTACCACTGCAATTGACTTAAATGACATGAAATTTGTGCTTGAAGTTTCATTAAAAAATCATGATTCTTTGACAGAATGAAGTTCTAAAACTCCATTTTTCTTGACAGGATTAAGGAATTGACTTACTTTGAGTTTCTGCTCATCACTTTTTGAACTGAAATTAGGATTCTGGGACTGCCTATAAGCTTCTTCGCGTGCTTCCAAATCATCCTTCAACTTTTTGCGCTTGGTATCGTACTGTGTGGCTCTAAGTTTTGCTTGGTGGCGAGCTTTGAGAACTTTGTCATATGCTGCCTGAATGAAGAACCATTTAAAAAAAGGAACAACAGTGAAATATTTTTTTCTGTATAACTAGAGAGAGAATACGTTTTTATTATTTCAAGTTCGCTCACCCTGGCAGAATCGTCCGTTAATATTTCCAAAGCCCTTGACAATTGATGAAACAATTCAGCTGCCTTTGGGTTATCTGGATTTTTGTCCGGATGGCATGATAGGGCTTTTTTTCTGTATGCAGTTTTGATCTAATAGACAAAAATAAGGAAATTTGCAAGACACAAAAGAAACTATTTTTGTGATAAACGTTATTCGAACGTTTCGACAACACGATTTTGATGAGTTTTCAATACATACCTCTTTTGTCGACGCTTCCGCGACTGTCCCGATTAATGCGTAGAGATCAATTTGCATAAGATCTTCCATGTTCGTTTTGTTATTATAAATCAACTAACAAAAATTCCAAATTTGAAAATAGAACGTTTTATTTATTTTTCAAACAAAAATGTTTACGTTTGAGTGCCGCATAACCTCGCACTCGTTGATTGACGCAACGATCAGCTGTTGAAACTGCCGCCGCGCAAAAGCTCCACCTACCAGCGTTCGAATGGTTCAACAACAATGGTATCCTACAATCATATGTTCTGTATTTATTGCATGTGACGTTTCGTTTCGTGCGACTCCACTCAAACAAATTCGTTCCTAAAATTGATCGGTTTGTGATAAAAAATAGTGAGCACTTATCGTTAAAATGATCGAGGAACTCGCTAAAGATTATGGATCATATGTAAAAACAGATATAACGGATCAAGTAAGATTTTGATAACCTAATCTTTTTTATCGCTACTTCATCGTTCCTCAAACTACAAATTGTGCGTGACATGTTTATTACAACTGCAATAAATTCATTCGATTTTAAGTTTTGATCGAGTGTTTCTTATTTTTTACAGATGAAAAATGTTCACGAAACCATAGAAGATATGATGGCTCGTTTAGAGGAGTTTGAGTCAATCATTGGTATGGTAAGTAATTATTTAATAATTCCAGATTGAACTAAATTAGAGTGCGAAAAAATTGTGAAAATTTTTCGAAATAAGGTTCAGACTGTCGGAGCAGAATGTACTAGCGAACATCGACCTCGTTTGCAATCAGTTCGTCCAGAATTGTCGAGTTTGTGCAAACGTATAGACGCCCTTGAGCACATAGTTGCGAGAGCGAACGTGGATTTGACAGCTCTTGAAACGGCGGTCGAAACGGCCGAGGCTGAACTCGGGGGAGTTGGAGTTTCGGATCGTATTCTCGGAATGCTGAATCCAATTTCACATCTTTTCGTAAGTTCATCAAATGGATCCACAAAAGAGAATTCAATGAAATTCTGATCGAAAATGTTTTGTTTTTCTGAACTTTCAGAAAAGTAAAAACACGGAATCTCCAACTGTAAGGCCACTGACGAATTTCGAGCCACCTCCAATTTATCATACCGAAGACTTTTTTACGAACACTTAAAATATTTATAACTTAAACAATTCATTACTGATAAAAAGTGTAATCAATTACGACTTAATAGTCATCTTCAAAAAAATATCATCGATTAGAATTTATGTACAGAAAAGATACTGAAATGTAGGACAAAATAATTTTGGGGAGTAACGCTGAGGAGATTCCTGTCTTCGAAGGTAATTTTTAGATCAGAACGTTTCCAAAACGTTTTGAATTTTTTCATCTTATTGCTTGGTACACCGGCAGAAAAGTTTGAAATGTTAAATTCATTCTAAAAAGTTGTTGAGATTCGAAAAGCCTGCTTTCTTATTTCCATCAGGATTTTTATTAGAAAATTCGAAAAAAATGAATAATAAATGGTCAAAAAAACCACGTCGAGAAAAAAAGAGCTTTTCATTTAGTTCCACTTTCAATCCCAAGCCAAGATAGTATGCTTTCCGTACATTTCTTACGGTAACAGGGTTTTATTTGGGCTTGTTTCATTCCCTCGATGTCACAATTTTCCCCCACGCAATGACGCCATCGAACTCGTCGTCCAGTGCCACAAGTTACGCTGCAGGGTGCCCAGTGTCCCCAAAGGTCCCACTCCATCTCTTTTTCATCTTTAATTGTCACAAAATTCATGTCTTGTAATAAAGTAGAATGATAGCCATTGATCACAGAGAGCTTATACAAAAAATTTGGAAACCATCTATGCTGTTATCGTCATCTTTCTTCTCTTCGTTATACTCGTTCGAGTTGATTATTTCTCGTTCTAGATTCGGTGATTCTCTATCTTCGAGCGACCTTTTCCCAAATTTTGGACCAAGCCAGTTTTCTCTTCGCTCACGACGTCGACGGTACCGTCCCAGGTTTCTCCAGGAGCGTGGAGAAAATTTCTTGTGTCGTCTACGGTGAGCTGTGTGTCGTCGCAATCGATTGGCGGGTCGAAAATCGACTGAAAACGGACCTTTTGTTGCATTGTTGATCTGAAATGCAGAGAAAATACAAATTTTATATTCGTATCCACTAGAAAATGAGTAATTTTCCATTGCGAGGGACTAATAATTTTTCACCTCAATTTTATCAAGTCGATACTCGTCCTGTTGAGCCTCCAGTAGAATTCCAATCTTGTTTATTTCATTTCGAACATTTGTCGCAAATATCCATTCGAGATAATAAATGATTACTAGGACCAAAAAAATTTGCATAACATTCTACGTTCTTCGCGTCCTTTTTGCTCTCGATCTTGATATAAAAAACTTTATTTTCGTTAATTATTTATATTACACTTATGTACACGAGAAAATAAATAAACCGTAATTCAGAGTTTGACGTTTCGACGTCAAAAATTGACATTTTCGAAATTGCATGAAATATGAAAAAAAAAAAAAAACATCGCTTAATATTGATCGTATCTACGCAGTTGTAAAAAAAAGTCTCAACGCTTTATTGGATGAATTGGAGAGTAAATGAATTGATACGACGAAAAATAAAATTTTGTTCCTACGAAAATATCACAATCGGAAAAATGATTTGTGGGCACGTCCTTTAGGCATTTGGCCTTGCAATCTGAGTCTCCGAACTGCTTCCCTCAAATGTTTCGGCTGCAGAGGGCCCGACTCATTATTCGCCTCCATAACGTCCAAAGCTTCTTCGACTATTTCGCCAACAAAAACTTTTGCGATTCCTGACATCGCAATTACGACGTTTTGAGACACAGAACATCCCGTTGTTGTTTGCATTATCTGTAAACAATGGAGTTTGAATGGGTTATTTATTATTCGAAGCCAAATTCAGCTAAATTTTTTCATGTTTCAGTTTTTTTATCTCGTCTGGAATAATTACCCTTTTTATGGCTGCTTTTGGAAAAGCTGCTCTCCTATACATTTCGTATCTATCCAATTGATCTTCGGTGAAATTCGAAACCAGGACTCTGTACAAAAAAAAAAGATATGCAATTGAATTTGAAAAATTTTCGTTCAACAAGAATCTACATTGATCTTGAAACATAAAAGAAAATATATGGAAACGATTTGAATGATCAAAAACGTAGCGAATTTTGGATAAATAAATCCAAATTTAAAATGATGGAAAATAATGTCAAGCACGTTTTTTTCTATTACTGCATTTTCTCTCTTTCTTCTTCCTCCAATTCCCGTTTGGATTTTTCTTTGCTTTCCCGTCTGTCTTTCAGAGTCATTGGACCAGAGTGTGGTAAAACTATGACGTTATCAAAAATCCGATCTCTGTTGGAATGTTCCATTTCCTCTCTGCCGTTAGTGCCCACTTCCTGTTTAACTAGGTCAAGATTGCTCCCTGACTCTTGCGGTTTATCGCCAACTTCGGAGCCAGTGTTTTCATGATCCGAATTGGATTTTGTACTGGAGGTATCAAGCTCCGTCTAGAATGGTTAATTTTTTTGTTTACAATTTTTAACAGAAATTTGTTTTCTAGTCCAACTAAAGACTTGATTGATCACTATTTTTCATTTATCAATTTGTTTATTGGTAAATTTTAAATTTGATAACAAATTTATGAATATAAATACAACTTACTTTTATAGCCTGGGAAGAAATTTCCATACCCACTTCATTGCTCGGATCTTTTGGCTCTGGTTTGCTCTCAAAGGAATTAAAATGGTCATCTTTCTCATCAATATCAATCTGATCACTGTCATTGCCAGAGTCGTCTTTTCCAAACAGGTCATCCATTACTAAAAAGTTCAACTCCTACCTAATTCTAACTCAACAACAATGAAAAAAATACGAAATTCTATAAACTGTTATGTTTACAAATTTTTGTTTAAATGAAAAGTAAACAAAACGAGGAATCCTTTGAACTTTTCGAAACAATCAAGATTGTTGATCACCATGATTGTTGTTATTTGATATTTAAACGTATATAATGAATGAAGAAACAAGTATTTATAGCATTTATATATATTGATTAATTAATTAAGCATTTATATATATTTAATGATAATCAGTTTTGAATTATTATCAACAGATATTCCATTTCGTTGCTCTTGTTTAGTTTATTTATATTTATACCTTTGAAATAATTTCTGAAATAAAATAACCTCACTATGAACTTTTGGTCCGCGTCAAATAGTTTGTCTGCGAAGAACTTCTCGCTGTGGCGCTAGTATCGCACTTTTAATCGTTGGGGAGAAAGGGAGGGAGATAAATTTTGACAGAGACGACACAACGGATGAAAAATAAGCTTTTATTTCAATATTGAAAAATAGATCGATATTCAAACTAAGAACAAATATATTTTTTTATTCTACTCTTAGTAAAAGAAGATTTTTCCTGCAAGTCTGTGCATTATACAGTAGCAGCTTAATTATTTAAGGTATGAAAATATATTTATACAAAAAGTACGGATCACCTATGTACATACTAACAATAAACCTTCATTTTTTCAGGTACTCTGAAATTACTTTACAACTATGTGAACAAGTGCTGTTTTGCATATTGCCAAATACAGATTGCACCTGTAACGTGAACGTTCAAGGATCTCACGACTCCGTTTTGTGGAATTTCCACACACGTATCCAGAAGTGGAATCAAGTTTGCCGGAATGCCATCTTTTTCGTTCCTTCAATAAAACGACCATACTTGAGAATAGGAATGTCTTCACAAAACTTTGTGTTCTGTTGCTCAGAAACCTGACGAGCGTTTGCGAAAATTGGCTGGCACGACTTACCCTAGCAGGAGTATTGTTTTTTTATCAAACTCCATTTCATTCAAATTTGTACTGTTAGCGGTCTGTTCTGCACCGACTAATTTCCATCCGTTCAGCCGTTGTTCGAGTAAATAATTTTTCAAAAGATGAGCTTTGACCTATGAAATTCCAAGTATAATATTTGTCGTCGAATTATACGTAGGAACTTCAGTGACTCGAAATTGGTTCAACAAACCTCTGTTATTGTGATCCACTTTTCAGCGGACATGCTCAGCGTCTGAAATTCTCGATCTTCGACATATTTCAGGCTCCCAATAACCAGTTCTTTGGCTCCGAAGATTTCACAGGTTCTCGCGAGTCCTCCGAGGTTCGGTGCTCGATCAATGAGAGAAGCAACCACGATGATACCCGCATCGGTGTTCCGTGTAATTTTCCGTGCGAGTGCAGCTTTCGAGACTTCCGAGAGTTCGTCGGTAAACGGTGTCATCGATTTCCAAGGTATGATTTTCTTTTGAATATCACTGAGACCTCCCTCGTTCGTCGAATCAATTTCTTCCCACGAATCGCCACCTTCGACCAATAAGTTTTATAAAAACGTCTTCGTTATCAATCTATTGAATTAAAAAATCGATGTTGCAGTATTTACCGGCTGATTTCGGGGGTCGTTTGAGAAATTTAATTCTTTTCCATTTGGGAGAGCATTCCTGCGGGATTGGATAATTGTGACCATGGACAAACTGCCATATAGAGGCTTTGATCCACTCGTCCGGCGGTAAGCCCGTTAAGCGTGGCAGATGCTCATAAATGAACTAAAAATTTGTCCAAACTTGAGTAACAAATGTTGTCGAGCCTTGCGAGACGGTTTGAATAAATAAAAATACCTCTAAATTGTAGTCTTCGTTCGGATGAAACTCTGTGAAATAAAAATCGTCCATTACTTTTGGGGAATTTTTAGTCAAATTTCCGTGGCGAAGACTTTCTTGTACAGCTTTGAAGATGATTTTGTATCGATAACGGTGCTCTTCTGGCAACATTTCGTACAATTTTGCAACGATCACCTGAAACAAATGTAAAAAACTATTAAAAATAGCAAAGAGAGACAAATACTCCTTTAAAAGTTTATCTTTTTAGTTACAAACCTGACTATAGAGACGGACGTTAAATTGTTGACTCATGCAACTCGGCAAAAGATGCGACATCGCTTGGGAAATGAACTTGATTTTTGCCTCATCTTTAAGCAATCGTGAAATGTGATAAACTATACTGGATACGGAAACTAGACTCCCTGGACGCTTTTCAATCGCCTACCAGCGAAAAAAAAACTTTTGTTTGAACAATCTTGGACTCTCGGTTTATTTTCAGCTGATATATTACTTACGAATTCAAAAAGTACCCATATGGATTCATCCATCAAGGAATTTGCGTAGATCCTTACAAGCAGCCACTCTTGCATCAATCGTACACTCGGCTGATTACTTTCAGTGATCAATAACTCGCACATTTCCTCGTAAAGATATCGTACTTCTTCCTTTGTGAAAATTCGTTGAGAAAACTTTTAATATCTGAGTATTACGATAAATATAAATCGAAATACGAAAAATATTTTAGCTTACGTCGTTTAGATAAGGTTCCAGTACCAGTAGAGCTTGCATCGCTCTGTGCTTCAGTCTGTGCACGTGAGAATTGTCGAAGTATCTTTTGTTTCGATGATTCTTCAAAATCAGTAAAATTTCCTGGAGCATCTTTTCGCGAAATGTCGAATTCAATTCTTTTGGTTCTCCCAAAAATTCCATCATAGCGATGACTGCTCGACATCGAATGCTTATATCCTTGCCGCTAATCAATAGACAGAAAGAGAATCACTATTCATCCAGTTATTATGTTTGTAAAAAAAAACGAATATCCGAGAACTCGAGCTTCAGATTCCAAAATGAGATACTTACATGTTGCTATGTAGCGGATCATTATGGTTCATTGCAGCTGCAGCTATTTTTTGATCATGCCGTGGAACTTCTCCGTGAAAAAGGCAGACTATAAGAGGTTGTAGAAAAAGGAGTGCATCGTCTCTATCTAATTCTATCACTTCAGTAATGAATGTGTGCCGGAGATTTGGCACTTTGCGTCCTTCTTCCATCAGCTGATCGACCCACTAAAAAATGACAGGAATATGTTTTGTTAATCACTGGAATATCTGATCAAATTAAAATGATTTAAAAACTGACGTTTTGGAGTCAACTTACCTTGATTGCTATTTCTTTTGCTTCATTCAAATTTAAAAAATTTGAATCAACTATGAGTTGCGTGAGTTGTTTTATTATATCAAAGAATACTTTTGATTTTTTCACTTGAAAAACCAGCCGGCACGATAGCCGAGTGATTGAAATTATATAGCTAAGATCTTCGGTCTTCAATTGTTGGTAATGGGCGACCAGTGGGTGACAAATCATTTGTGCAACGTCAATGATAGTTTTTTCGGGTCCTATTTCAACAAGAAGCTGGAGGTTTTGGAGCCAAAATCCACTGTCGACTAGGTCATCGAAATTTGCATGTTGGATATAGCTGGAGATAAATCTAGCCATGTTTTTACAACCATCATAAACGATTTTTTTATCAAATTCGTCGTTGGTTTTCGCCTCGTCTTCTCGACGAACGTGTAATATTTCTTCTTCAAAATACTTGAACAATGATTGAATCTTGGTTGGGCTTACTTTCGAGGCAAACTTAGGGTATTTAATATAAGAATGCCATGTATTGTACCTGTTTACCGCCTTCAAGGCATACATCCAGTGGTATTTACTCAATTTGTTAGGATTCAGAATGAAATTAATACATCGGTTGAAGAAGCTTTTCAAATGGCCACTTCGCGGCTGGCAATAGTCGTGTAATATCAAAGCTTTGCATGCCAGTGTGTGCTCTGCTTCTGGAATTTGCGCTTTCTCGATGCAACTTTCTACTATGCATACAATAGCTTGATGGTATTGAAGCAAAAATGGGTTGATTTTTAACATACAGACGTCATACTCTTCTCCAGCTAAAATCATTATATACGATAAAAGTTCCAAAACTTTCAGAGTTGTAGCTTTATCTATGTATAATCTGCGATACACATTGTTCAGTGTTTCAAACAATTTGTGGAGACTCCTTTTAGCAGAGCAATTGTTGTGAGACAATATTAGATCCGAAGTGGCAAAAACAACTATTGTAGTTGCAAATGATTTGGTACTCTGTCCTGACCACAGTGTTTCACACTGATTGGAGACGTACAACTGCGCATCTGAAGCTCTGATTATTTTTGATATGTACTCGTGAGTAGGCCCATAAGTCTCTGGGAGTTTTATATATGAATTAAGAGTATGTGTAATGAGCTCCACATCCGGCCAATAAGAATTAGTTGGTATGTATCCACAAACTACCATCCAAAGATTTTCGTGAATGCTGTTATCCAGTGCATAATGCAAACTTCCGAAGTTGCAATTCATGAGGTTATTCCAGCATGCCAATTCTGCTGATGTCCACACATTGTACACTATGTCTTCTATTAGAACTGTCTTAACAAGTGCTTCCAGGATCCATCGAATAGCAATAGGGCACCAGGATATTTTGGAAATAGCTCGAACAAAAGAATTGATTAAAAGTGCTTGAGCTCTTTCAGATTTGATGAAAAATACAACCAACTGAAATACGATTTTTGGATGTTTCTCCTCAATGTAATCAAAATCGTATAGAAGAATGTTGTTTAGGAAATTTGCCAAAAACTCCAGCAAGCTGTCGTCATAAATGTCAAGATCAGCCATAAGGATTTCTTGCAATCCAAGCTTTTTAATTGCAATGTTGTCATGCTGGAGGATCCTTTTGAAAACACACTGGAGCCATTTTCTGTGAAAATGATAGCATTGAGATTTCTGCATGGAATAACCTTTGACGAGATCCGGAAGGTAAGTCAAAGCTGGTAACACAAGATGTTTCTGTTTCTCCTCTGATGATTCGAGGATTAGAAAAAAATATTTTTTCATTGATATAGCAACGGTCTCTTTGCTCTGAGCAGCTGTGTGGATGAACGGTACCATTTCAGTTTTTGATGTGTCAAAATGGTTTCTTATTTGTGACTCATTTGACTCAATAAAATCAAGGACACGTTTCATCAGATAAAAACCTTTTTTGCGCTCTTGATAAATAGTGGAATCAAGACTCCGGAGTAGCACCAACCAGAATTCTGTTGAAATAGAATACTCGTAATGGATCCGTTGCACTTGTTCTTCGTTGGTTGGGAAGCATAGGTCTGCCATTACACATAGCAAATCTAAAATTTTGTCTAGATCATATTGTTGATCAAGTACTTTGTTCCACAGCGGAGTGACAACTTTTGAAACTCCAAATATCAAAATCAGTTTAGGCAAAAGTGTTAGCAGTATTTGCCACTTGGAGCGTGTCTCCTGTTTCATCCATAACTCTAAAACATTCACGATACACTCTGGCAGTTGCTCAAACTCTTCATTTTGGTCATGTTCCTTGTGGAGATGAGAGTGTAAGCTATAAGCATCAGTGACGCATTCTAATACTCTGAGGCAAAGATGCAGAGATTCATGCTCTATGGCTAATCGTTCTTTTTGTGAATCATAACGATCTTTAAACAAATCAATGAGAGCCTCTTTTTTGCTATTGAATGCTAGTTGCAACACAGCAACATCATACAGAAGAGCGAATTCTTGAGTATCGGTGGAACACTCAACATCCCAAAGAGAAAATGTTTCCAGATGTATTTTGTTCTTGTTCCCATCGAAAGTAGACCAACGAATTCCTGAATTTATAAACTTTTGATACTCGTAACAAAGTATCCTACGAAATGTTTCGAGAACCTTGAGATCCGTGCAATTGTTCAATATTTTTTTGTTACATACTTCCAGCACTTCTCGAATTATGAACGATTTTCTCTCTTGATCTTCAGTGAAAATTTCCAGGATCGTTAAATCCGTCGTCGGCACATTCATCAATCGATCGTGTACCTCCATTTCACTACTACTTGCATCTCAGCCACATGCCTCGTGCCAACTTTGTTGTCAACGAACAATTAATCTGATTTAAGGTTAACAAGATAATCAACCGGCAACTTTCATGCTGCGAGAACGAGTTACCGGATACAGCAGCAGTAACAGTTTCGCTACATAAGTGGTGGCAGAGGAGGGAGGAGTACACGTAAGAATTTTTTTTTCTGTTTTTTTTTATACCCGTGTGCCCGTGTGGTTCTGTTTCCAATTTTGCTGTCACGTGACACACGTGATCAATTTCTTGTGTTTAATTTTGTAAATTTGTCAACTATAACAATTTATACATAGATTTGAAATTCGGTATAAGTGTCGAAAAACGAGTCCAGGGAGTGCTTAATTTTCATTTTAACAAACAATACAAGGAAACTAAGGGAATCAGAAAGGTTATGTTTCAACCTTTCCTCTCATGTTCATTTCAGTATACAACTTTTGAAAACGCGACTTTGACGGATGGAACAATTTTTGCAACTTCCATCGATCGTTGACTGATGACAATAGGACATGAAATTCTGCACTACTATTAGTAAAACGTTTTTCCACTCGGTCCAAACGTTTTCAGCAAAACGATTTATTTCAATAACAACAATGGCAAAGAGCAAGTTCGAATATGTCAAAGGATTCGAAAGCCCAGACAATTGTTTGCCAAATTGTTGGATAGTTGTCAGAATAGATGGCAAAAATTTTTCCAAATTTTCCAAAGTTCACAATTTTACAAAACCTAATGATGAACGAGCTCTAAATTTAATGAGACAAGCAGCAACTACTGTAATGGAAGAATTTAATGAAATTGTCATTTCTTATGGACAAAGCGATGAATTTTCATTTGTTTTCAAAAAAGATACAGCAGTCTATAATAGACGAGGTACGTGTGAATTTTTTCATATCTCCAATCCTCTCTAAAGGAATGATTTTTTTTCAATGGATAAAAAGACTTGATATGTGGATAATTTTTTAATAACCCAAACAAATGATATCGTCGTTTGCTCATTTTCAGCTTCAAAAATTTTGTCCAATGTAAATTCGTTATTTACATCCTCTTATGTGTTTCACTGGGACAAATATATGGGAGATGTAAAATTGCAATATCCCCCATCCTTTGATGCGAGAACAGTTTTGTATCCCAGTGATGAAAATTTGAAAGATTATTTATCATGGAGACAAGCTGACGTGCACGTTAACAATTTGTATAACACATGCTTTTGGAATCTTGTACTCAAAAAGAACATGAAAACCATTGAGGTGAGATAAGAATCGTTAGAATGAAGAACTAATATTAAACAAGACAAATTCGAAGCACAAAACATGACTGTGGAAAAAATATTTTTCTTTAGGCTCAAGAGTTTTTGAAAGGTACTTTCTCAGCGGACAAGAACGAATTACTATTTCAAGAATTTGGCATCAATTACAACAATGAGCCACAATACTTTCGGAAAGGAACGACTCTATTGCGTAAAATAGTGACAGATGAGAGTGGGAAAACGAAGAAAATGGTTGTACCATTCATAGGTGACATAATAGGTGAACGTTTTTGGCGGGATAACCCCGAGATCTTAGGTTTGAAAAAGCAGAAAACCATGAAAACTGAAAATACATCGTCGACGACGAAAGAGGAAAAAGTTGAAAAAATTGCGACCTAAATGGGGAATTCGGACATTCGCAAGCTCGATAACCACGAGCTAGAGTGGAATGCATCGCAATTTTATTAATTTTAACATTTTACATCTAATAAATTAACAATTTTTTTTCTGCCGTGGAATATAATACTATATATGTGATATTTTTCTTTTTTTTCTTATCTTCACGGTATATTATAATAAGATACAACACTATATACATCAATTTATTAAATCCAACACGAGCGTGAATTGAAATTTCGATAATCATCCCTCGATATCGAATTATCGACGGTCATACGTGCGACAGCAAATCCATTTTTCGAATAATTATTTGTCATGTAGGCGAACAGAAGTTTCGATCATTGAATGGCAACGGAAATGTTTCATTTTTTGCCATAATCAACATTATTGTTGGATATTTGTCTAGAGAGTTGTAGCACAGCATCAAAAAGTTGCTGTAAACTTTATGGCTCCATAATGACCAGAATTTAAGGAGAAATGGATCCAAAGAAATTTTTCCGTTGAGTTCTAATGATGCAAGCTGAATTATTGTTCAGGGTGTTTTTTTTTTCTATTGTTTCTTTTTTCATAAGCAACCTTCAATTAAAGTGTTCCGCTATTTTTTTCTTGTTTCTTTTTTTAATTTATAAAGCGCAAATCGATCAGTTTTCGACTTGGCGCGGTAGCATCTTTTTCCGTGACTAACAAATCTGATGAATTTTTGCTGATCGAAAGTGGCGAATTTCGGTAATCACGCTCGTTGGGAATGAAAGAAAAAAAACCAGAAAATTACGATAATACATACGATGAAATGATATCGATATTGGCCTTCTCTGCCATATCGGTATGTTCTATGATTAGAAGATTGGTATATAATTGTCGATTTTTGCACGATGTTTTTGAGCTACGCATTCCGAAATCCATACGATGTTGCGACACTCTTGTTCCTTCAGTTTCAAATAACTATAGAACACCCCGAAATGAAATTGCTGGAGGAACGCGTGTACGTTTAAGCGCACCTGGAACAGAACGAGAAACCGTATTTCTGATTAATACTTGTTTACAAATTTTATCTAGAGACGCGGCAGCATCTTGATTACTTTTACGTTAATTCTTCATCTTCCTTCTTTACTGGTTTCATAAACTTCGATGTTTTGGATAAAAAAACTCGACACTCGAGGTAGGACACACCGGTAGGACTTCTTGCGACGAAGTGGAATTTTTTTGGAATTGACAACTTACCTCGTATTCGAAAAATTTGTCCTCGAGGGTTTTATCGCCTGGGTTGTTTCCTGCGCCTTCGAAGAGAGCGCTGTATTCCTGTAAAGTAACAGCAAACACGTCAATCGTTTCGAGTTAGCCAGCTATTTCTGAGAATTTGTTTACTATTGGCTTAATTTCAAAGGAATGAGGATTCTTTAATTCGTAATTAATGAGCTTCATGGAAATTTAAAAACACCTACAGCGTAATACTCTGCAACAGCCTTAACTTGCTCATAATCGTCGGCTCGCGCGAGGGCTGCCAGACCATCAGGATTCAAGCGACCACAGCGCGGATAAAGTTTCGCACGATCATCTTTCCCCAGTTCCGTACCGAACGAATTTATCGTTATGATTATGGCTCTCCTGTCTGCTTCAAACTATGATCACAAAAAGAGAATACCAGATTTAAATCTCTTCTGCGCTAGAGATTCTTATACAGTTATTTTTGTGTCAGTGATCAATTGTTTCCGTTCTTGTTTGACTGTCAATTTGAAAGATGTTTTTTCTTGACACAAACAAAAATACTTACGGCAAGGATCTCACACATTGTGTCCGCGGTCGTACCGCCTATGTCCTTGCAAAACTTGTAGAAAGCTTCGAGATAAGCTTTGTAAAGAGTATTTCTGATGATCTCAATGTTCATCTCATCCAAATCCTGCTCAGAAATACAATCCACGAAAAAGGGGGCTGTAAAGTATTATGCACAAATAATTAGCAAATTTTTTCCTATTTACATCTTCAGTACATCGTAAATACAAATCTTCTACTAAGTTTGATCTACTAAAATTATCCAAGAATCCTTTACCCAATGGAGTATCGACGAGCACTGCATTATAGAGTTCAGCTGGAGTAGCAGCGACATGAATGGCTTCCATTTGCTCAAAACTTCCAAGAGGATGACATTTTGGAATGAGCTCGGAAATAGGCCTCTGATGAAGAGTTCCAGTGATCAATAATATTATATTGTCGATCATGTAGCTATAAGTGATAAAGTCCAAAAATTGGGACAATGGCTCGACCGAGTGGTTTCGCATATGTTGGAATTCTATGACCAACTTTTCTCTGAGTTTATCATCGATGACACTGACAGCCAAGGGTGATGGCTCATTAGCCAAGAAACTGCCATAATCAGTGCCAGCAAGGTGGAGTTTCAAGTCTGTCAAAAAATTTGGTTATTGAACAATTGTTTTATGCAAAATCCTACTTTCTATGTTTTTGTATGCAATATTTCAGGAGCAAATCATAGATAGAAAACTTTCTTCTCTGTAAATTTGTTAATTATTTTTTTTTCTCAGTGTTTATTCTCTACAATGATATTTTGTATTCTTTACGCTAGTTTACGTTAGAATTATTTTACATTAGTCTGAAATGATAAAAGAAAAGTTGAATATGTTACAATGGAATTTTAGTTGCCATTGGAGAGCTCGAACTTTTTTCGCTGAGTAAGATTTTCTGACCTTGCCAAAATTTGGCATGTTTTAAGTTCCAATGGTTGGTGAATTGAAATGAAAGTCAACTGAACGTAAAGGAAGGAAAAATTGTTACCTTCGAGTGTCTCGCACTGGACCAAATTGAGATAATCGTTCTGCTGGAGTATACCGCATTTGAAACCTCGGCACAAACCTTCCAAATAACCCCCGTCGATATTGAATATGCAGCCTTTCATGTTGATCAGTTATTTGATTTTATTTTATTTCAGAGGAATGACAATAATACGAACGAGAGACGAAGCGGGGTTGAGTCGAAAATAAAACGGAGCACGAAATATCGGACTCGCCCTCTTTTCGCGAGACAATCATATGACCGACTGACATGAAGTTGACCGCAGCAGAAAATTATCCTACTGTCGCTGTCTTCGTCTTTCTAATCAATTCTAGTGAAATCGATAAATCGAACGTTTTTTGAAAACTGTCACGAAAGTTTTATTAAAATTTAGAATTTCTAAATTTAAGTATTCAACATAAAACACTGTTAGAATTTCTTTCTGTTTGTTACTGTTTCGACAATTGATC
Organism: Venturia canescens; assembly: GCF_019457755.1. NCBI lineage: Eukaryota > Metazoa > Arthropoda > Insecta > Hymenoptera > Ichneumonidae > Venturia > Venturia canescens. Next base: position 3,825,400 of record NC_057426.1, read on the forward strand.
AGTTCACAGCTAACGTCTTAAATTTTTTTTATTGTTTTCAATGATTGAACGAGTATTGCGCGGACACAACAAAAATACGTATAAACCAGTGCGACGTCACAGCTGTTTGTTATGACTCAAAACTACAACTTCAGAGAACAGTATTTTTCGTATCTCAGGTGATAAATTTCTGTTTTCCACTCGAAACAACGCACTCCTCGATTATTAATTTTGTTACTTTTCTACGGTATAAAAACTTCGATAACGTTTAAAAAAAAATAGAATTTGAAGCAATGTTTAGTAAAAAGAAAGAGGTGAAAAAACGACCGAGAGATCCGGCGAGTCTTGAACAGGTATAACAATCATTTCTTTTTTCAATAATTAAGGAGAATACTCCCTTAAACGTTTATCGTTGCAAATAATTACGCATTATGAAATTGTTGTGTCCAGTTCGGAATTTTCAATGTTCCTGATGCAAATCTTGAGAATATGAGTTATTCGATGGAAGATGATAACGATGATGATTTGGAGGCTGAATTAGCACTGTTGACCAGCGGAGATGATTTGCCTCGACAGCCTCGACGCAAAGGTACAGTTATATCCATTTGTTTCTTTATTCTTCTTTATCATTAACGAAGTCTTGCCAATCAATGCCAAAAAATCTTTTTCTACTCAGGAATATTTAATATTTTAGAAAAAACATTGTAAAAGAATAAGTTGCGGATAATTTTTAATGATTATAAAACAAAATTTGCAAAATTTTATTTGTATTTCCATCTTTTGTGATAATTACTGTGTTTGCTGATGGAATTTAATGGTTTGTTTATGAGAACAAAATTCATACCATATTATGTGATTGTTTTTGAAATATTGTCAAAAATTAATGAGCATTGAGTTATCTCAAGAATCAAGAACAGCAACTCTCAAAAATAAGAGGTTTCAGCTGCAAATTTTTTTAATGAATTTTTTTTTTTGAGCCTGTAGAAACGTTGCAGGATATTTTGTTTTTTTTTTATTATTAAAATGAATATTTTGTGATAGCACCACCACTCCCAGCTGCCAAATTGGATGCAATGATCAACGAGAGTATGAAGGACATTGATGCTGATGAAGATCTTTCAGGAGACGACGACGATCCAGATCTTTTAGCAAGTCTAAAAATTTGAAGGAATACATAAAAAAAGAAAGAGAAACGCAGCATAAATATCAAAATCATCTTGCAATACGTTCAACACTATTCAGTGGAAAAGTAAATGAAACAAGAAATTGACTTTAAAAATTGGTAATTTCAGGACGAGCTGCGAGAAATAACTGGGGAAGATGCTTCTCCTTTGGAGGAAGAAGCAGAGAAAGAAGTGGAGGAGCCACAGCCGAAAGAAGAAACAAATAATGAGGAAACCATTAAGTTGTTGGAAGAGAGATTAAGCAAGTACAAGATAGCTGAGACAAAAGCAAAGAACGAAAATGAATCGGGACGTGCACGTCGTTACGGGCGTGGTGTAAAAACTATCGAAGGATTATTGGCAAGTGCACAATCGGGTAGAGCTGTCACAAAGGCGGATATACCGCCAGAATTACCACCGTCAGCTACTGGCGAAGTGTCAGCACCGAAAGCAGATTCTCCTGGTGACGAGAACACAGAAACGCAACCACCAATTGAAAATCCATCGCCACCGGAAGAACCTCCTGCAGAGGCTCCTGCAAGCGAAGAAACTCCAAAAGCCCCGGAGATTAACCAAGAAGCTTTGGAATTGTTGAAAAAACGACAACACGAGTACAAAGTTGCGGCTCTTGCGTGGAAAAAATCTGGAAACATAACCGAAGCCATGAATCACGTTAAAATAGCGAAACAATTTGACATCGTGATACAAGGTGTGGAGGCGGGCGAGGCGATCGATGTTTCTGACATGCCACCGAGTCCTCAACTCCCCAGCTCGACTCCGCCGACCGAGGGAAAGGAAGAAAGTGAATCACAGCAGCAAGCACCATCTGACGAACCGGCTCCGACCGGTAAGAAATTTCAGTTTAGTTTACCTCTGAACTCTCGCATTACCGTAAAAGTTGAAAGATTTGTGACTTTCTTTTCCGTTCCATCGAAAAGCTGAGGCGCCTCGACCCGCTGTTGTCACCGGTGACGCGATCGCCGACGCCCTTAAAGAACGCCTTGAAATTTACCGCCGCACCAAAACAGCCGCAGAGGAAGAGGGCAATTCATCAAAATCGAGACGATACGGACGCATCTGCAAACAATTCGAAGATGCTATAAAATTATACGCCCGTGGCAAACCCGTCGCCTTTGAAGAATTACCCATTCCACCTGGACTGCCACCTATTATGCTTAATCCTAGTGCTCCACCCGCTCCAACTCCTACCGCCCAACCCCCCCGAGAACCTATACCTCAACCTGAACCCCAAGAAGGAGAGACGCCGACCGCCACCCGCAGAGCACCGCCGGTTCCATCCCCGAAACCCACTCACGGTATTCCTCTTGGTTTTTCAAAATCATAAAAGTTGCGATCGTTACTTTTTCGACTATTACCTTGTTTCTGCATACTCGTAACGACAATAGTAATTTGAGTTTCTCTCTGCGATGTTCGTTTTAGAAACTGAGTCGAATTCTCACGCTCAGCTTTCAATTTAAGAAAATCAAAATTTGCTTAGGATAAATTTCTGAGATTTGGCCTTATATAAGTGATATTAAATGAGCTTTTGTTGTTGCATAGGTAACCGAGCCGGGGGAAGCGCGATCTCACGAGCCGAAAAACAAGCATTGATGTTACAGCGTCGTCAAGCAGAATTGAAGCAAGCTGCATTGGCAGCTAAGAAAGACGGAGATTTGGAACTGGCCAAGGATTACTTGCGTCAAGCAAAACAAATAACACCTTTGATAGAAACGAGTAGATGCGGACTCCCAGTCGATATGAGTTCTATACCGATATCACCGAATGCCAAAAATCAACTTAACGCCAGTGGCCTCGTCGATCCTAAATCCGAAGATGGTTTTACTGTCGTATCCTCCCTAAATTGCCTTGAGGAGGCCAGTGGGACCGATCAACAAATCTATGAAAACATGGAACAACAATTGATCAAACAGGCCAAAGTAATTTTGTCATGATCCTTTTGATTTCTATGTTAATGAAGTTAATTAACATCTTTATCATGGATAATTGGAATGTTTTCAGTGGTGTTTATCAACAAGGGATCATTCGAAAGCTATCGGTGATGTTCCCGGTTACAACAAATGGGAGCGTCTTGCTTTGGGGTACAGACACGACCTCGATATGCTCAGGGTACGAAAAAGGGACGGTTTGCCACCCCCGCAGCATCACTATGAAGAAAAAACGTATGCGATTGTTCAGTGAGTGTCAACCAAGAAGGAGGGCAGAGAAAAATTTTATATTTTCAATTCACAAGTCCGTGCTCGAGGAAATTTCTCCTACGCAATCACTGCGAACATCTCTCTTCATTATTTTTTAAATATTCACATTATATTTCAGGAGTTTTCCAGATTTGGGTGACGGAGACATCGAAATATCGATTATTCGTGGCATAAATTATCCCAAAGAAGCAGATACGTACGTAATATTCGAATATCCATTTCCAACGGACAATCATCAAACGGATCGTACAGCGACGATACGAGACACGAGCAATCCCGAATACGAGGCTGTGTATACTCTCAACAACGCTGTCGATCGATCGTCTCGACAGTGTCAACGTGTTTTCAAGAGACATTCCCTGAAATGTCAAGTATGGTCGAAAGGGTAATCGAATTTTCCTTTTACTTTTTTCATTAATTCAATTCCTCAGTTTTTTTGCTCTCCCATTAACGAATCGGTGTTGACTCTAACGGGTTTAGCGCTTCGTGAATTTTCATATCCTTTGACTTTTCATTGAACGCAGCTTGAATCCGTGCTGATGGATTATGTTTTTATTTTCGAACGAAATAATTATTCTAAAATCTGACAGTTCATCTCGATCACTTAGGTTTTCCGTTTGGTTTTCGATATTACTTTGCTCCGAATACTTTAGATTTTTTATAGTCAATAGACCTTAGTACGTTGCTTACAGATGCTCGCTGAACCCCATCCTGTGTTGCACTCACCCAAGGTATGAAGAATATACTTGAGCTCATGAGTTGAAACAACGTTTTCATTTCTTTCTTCTATTGCAACGTTACGCTCTTCCGCGATTGATTGACCCTACGATTACTTCGATTTTTCACAAAGATAGAAATTTCACTTCTCGAGGTAATTTTTTCCCTACAGTCGTCAAGAAAATTTTCAATTCATGGAAGCTGGAAAGTTTTCCACTAATGAAAAATCTCCTTGAAAAAATGTATTCTGAAGTTTCAAAGTTTCATCAAGAAACGTTAAATTTTCGAATGATTTCTTCAAAAAGGCACGTGGAACTGCAAAATTTTATCATCCAAAATTCGAAACGTCGAATTCCTTCGAGAATTCGTCACGACGTAGCCGAGTCTTGGAAAAATCTTGTGAATATCGAACCGATATTTACAAAAACTATTCAGCAAGACTCTTGACTCGATTATTTTGAGCAAAGCCCCAAAACAAATTCGATCGATAAATAACAACAAATTAGCATAACATTGAAAAAAAAAATAGCATGGGACGAAACAGCGAAATGTATGTTTGGAGTGATTGTACGGTCAGTGAGTCTCGAATTCCTAATTCGCCTTTAGCACAGCTATACCAATGCCATAAATTGCAATTTGTTTAATTTAAGATTAACCGATCGGAGGTATCTCGAGGTATTGATCTTTTAATGAATCTAACAAGTTACTGTATCGCGATACTAAGAGACGAAATGGAGTGTGTACGTAGTTGTTAGACGGTAGCGTGTATTACACGAGCAAACTGTAAGGACGATTTTTTTCAACCTTCAGTGTTGTAACGCAACGAAATTTCATTCTTTTTGTAGCGTTTTCGAAAAAGGTTGCCTCGGTTAGAACATTCGGAACTCATTGCCTCTCAAAAGTGAGTTTCGCAAAAAAAATTACGAGTAATCTTGGAATGTTCCGAAATTGACGAATACAGAAAATAATTTTCGTTGCATTTCAACCACGAGTACTACAGCAGCGTAGAACGAAAGCTTGCGATTAGATTTTGCTCTCCTTCTTTCCCAACAGTGACGATAAATTTGAAAAAAGTTACTTTAACAAAAAACATTCATTTTTGGACATTACAGAGGATTCTTTAGGAGTGACAGTCTCGTTGGGACAGTGTCAATAAAGTTGGCACCGCTCGAGACCCAATGCATCTTGCACGATTCGTTTCCCTTGATGGACGGAAGAAGAGCTGTCGGAGGAAAGCTCGAAGTTAAAATACGTTTGAGAAATCCAATCCTCAGGAAGCAAATAGAAAAAATAACGGACAAGTGGCTCACGATTGACGGTTGAAGGGAAATCACGTTGGGTCGAAACCTTCGAAAATTCTGCTGCTTGCGATAGAACTTGATCCTGTCCGTGTCAAATTGTCCGATGACTCATCTACAGAAATGTCTTCGCGGTGAAGACATTTCGATATAAGTTAAGCTTGCTACGACTCACGAGAGACCGACGACAGTGAAATCAAGTGAAAACACACATTTTTATTTATGCTTTCGTGTTAATAATGCGCAATGCTATGTATATAAATAATATTCGTTGGGTGAATGATAGACACGCCAAGAACGACATTGATACAAGCTTTAAAGAACCTCGGTGACTGGTGATAAATGTGCCTAATAAAGGAGCCTTTAATTTCAAAATTTTATTTTTGACTCCTATCGTTTCTCTGTAGAGTTCTCAAAAATTCTTGTACACGCCTCGATTTCTTTTTATTTCCAATCTTTTTTTTCTAAGTATCAGGAAAAATGTCAGATGCATAAAAATTGAAAATTTCGACTCGCGTGTGCAGGGTCAATTATTTTCCAGAGGATAAATAAACATTGGAAAATAATTGGACGAAAGGAAAGTGAGCCTCGTGAGTAAAGCTGAATCCACACTTCTCGTGGAACAATACATCAGGTGAATTACCACTAACAAACTATTGTCCGATAATCGTTTCGTTCGCCTCTCTCTCCTTCGTCATTCCACCGTTTCCTCCCCTACCTGCCCCCTTCTTTTGACCCTGCTCTTCTCTATAATCGAGGTTTCGTAATCCCTTCTTGTTCTACCAACGTTTTCTGTAACGTACTCGAAACGCTCGATACAACGAGTAGGCACCTTCGGGAAGAATGTTCGACCAACTGTGAAAAATTTATCGAAAAATGAATCTCTTTATTTGGCAAAATATTGACGATATTTGGTGTGAAAAAAATTCTACGAATCAGCATTTTCAATTGAAATCAACTTTTTAAAGGAGATATAATAAATAAAAATTTACTTTGGAGTAAAAAATATAGAAAAACGATAAATCCCAAAGAAATTCATGACAACAATTGAATTTTGTTAAACGACTTTAGCTAACATTCGAAATCGAATTAAAAAAACATACGCAGCACCGATGAATCCGTATCGTTGGCACATGTGTGGTAACAGGTGTGATTTTTCGTAACGAGGACTCTTTCAAGATCTCCCGGGGAGTGACCTGCAGTGGAAAGTGGGTAAACGCGAGGATGAAATAAAAAAGGTGCTCGAGAGGAGTCACGGGGAGCGAGGTCACGCTTAGCCATGCAGTTTTTTCCTTTCTTTTCCTGTCGTACATAACACGTACGTAAATTCTATTCATGCTATTTGCATGTTCTCGATTTTACGGAGGAGCAGCGCAAACGTCGAGCGAAATCCGCGCTGTCGGTGCCAGAAGCTTTTGATATGGTTTCAGGCTCAACGCTCGCTCGAACGTCCTGCGGGTTATTTAAGCACTGGCCGATCCATTTTTCGTTAATTTAGGAGTAAAATCCGCGTGTTCCGAGTCTCTCGAGCCTCGAAAAACGAATAAATATGACAAATCAGTGACCGAAGGAATCGATCGTAAGGTCGAAATTACGCGAGTTTTTACTCGAGCATAAAACGCTTCTCGCGTGTGATGGAAACGTTTTATTGTGCACGGTTTTCTTCGTTTATTTATAACGAAGATGATGGTGCACGGCAAAGTTACATTCAGCGAAGATTCAACGTTCGAAATTCCATAAAACGAAAAAAACGCAACGCAAAAAATTCAGCAACTCCAGGCGATTTTCATTCCGCACTATTTCTCGCTTTCCCCCCCAACGAAAAACTTGCCTCTACCGATCCCGCCACATTTTATATGTACATCGATCTGCCGGAGATGGAGCAGCAGCGCTGAAACAACGAGGATTTATTTGCCAATTAAGGGATTGACTGTATGAATAATCGGCGGTAGTGCTGAATTTAACCCGTTCTTTAAAAAGGGGTAGACCCATAGACTTCCTAGAGGATCGCAGGCTCACAATCGTCGTCCAGTGGGACTCGGTGGTTGGCAGTCCAAGCACGAACACCGTGAAATTTAAAAAAAAGTGTCTTCTCTTTACCAATGCTATTTCTCGAGAAAAATTCGTTCGTCGCTTCGCATCATCACGGAAAAAACTCGAAGAAAGCTCGTGAGAATTTTCCTCCGAAAACATCAGTCAAATTCACTGAACCGGCACGAGGTCAGAGCAACTCCATAAAAAAGCGTAAAAATATTGGAGTCAAGCTCCGACGATGAAATTGCTCATTGAAAACGTCATTGAATTACGAAATCCAGGGATTGGAGCACGCGATTTTGAAAAATCGTCGTCCAACGACTGTCCTTAAATTGCGAGTTCAGTGGTTCTGCCGTGAACAGTGATGAGTGAGAGAATCGAGGCAGGAGGGGATTCGGCAACGGGAATTACGTTACGGTCCAGCGAGGAGTATTTGCTCTCGGAGAGCGTACAACCGCGAAGCCTCTGGTTGCTCTTCCTCCAGCGTTTAATGTTGACCTTTTAGACCCGGGAAGAACCAACCGCGGTGATGCAACTTTTGATGGACAAGGGGAACGAGACGGCTCGGATGAAAGGGGTTAAATTTCAAGCACTCCGCACCCCCGCGGTGAATTTCTCCGTGCAAATTAACGATGTTTGCTCCGACTACTCAACTCTTGCCCTCGGAATAAAACTCGAGCCGGTACCCATCCACACCGCGAGTGTAGATTTCTCTCGCCCCTTTTCACTCGCAAAACTTCTACTACGAATCGTCTAATTTTTTGTCGCTTCGTACAAATCTGCAGTTTCATGCAATCGAAAACCAGACGGAACCAAAACTGTCTTCAATCTCCACGCCAAAATAGGATGTCCCAAGTTTCGAATTTTTTTTCCCCAGGTTTATTGAATAAGCAAGAAAAGTTGATGCAGACTTTTTTTAAATTCCAACCTTTTCATCAAACACACAAATTCGCGGTTCCACGCAATCGGAAACCATTCGAGGTCCAAATTTCTCTCGATTCATACAAAATCGTTTCCTTCTGAATTTCTCCCATTCATTTTCGATCCGTTCGATCGAACGAAGAGTAAAACAACCTCATTTTTATCGAATTCAGCCTCCTCCACTGCAGCAATAAATCGAACGCGTTACAGTCCTTGAAAAATGTTGATCGCGTACGAGGACGTTTCGGTGAATCATTTCCGCAGAAAATTTTTCGCAGCCCGTTTTGCCCTGCAAGAATGAAACCGACGTGGAGAATATTCACGCGTAATTTTCTTGCAAAGAAAACGGACGGATTACAAAGAGGTCTCGCAGGCTGTGAAATCCGAACGATAGCCTCATGCCCTTTAGATTAATAAGCACGAAACTATGTTGCAGCTCGACACTGCTGCTTATCTCGCTCGAACATGAGACTTTCCGCGCGAATTTAACGGATTGTGTAATTTCACAAACAATGTTTGGTCTCCCCTCCGAACTAGGACGATTCCGGTGTCCATTAAGGCACAAGAAAAAATTTTTAAAAATCCATTTCTCGTTGGTTCGCTCGCAAGAGAAATTTCTCGCACGGAGCACCGAATTTCCGACCGGAATTTCTTGCACGCAAATTATATAATAGCATTCCGTGTCACTTACGATTTATCAGCTCTCCGATAAGCGGAGTGCGAATGCGAAACTGTTTAACTGCAACAATGTTCCGTACAGAGAGTTGCGCTCAGCAATCTTGATCCAATTACGCTATAGACACACGCACAATCATTCGTCGACACGTACAGCGCTTCGAGAGAAAGAGAGAGAGAGAGAGAGAGAGAGATTAGCGAAACGTTGCGCTCGTAATTCATCCAAGTGTCACGGAAAGTCCATTTTTATGCTAATTTTTAAGAATGTTTACGCAGTACTTTGTCATTCGTGAGGTTAACGGAGCGATATAAAAATGAGGAATCCGGATCAAGGAAAAACTTGCGTTCGAGCTCCGTCGATGCGTTGATGAGCGACTGAGAGAGCGGATTTTTGCAGGGTCGAAAAACTATGCTTTTTGGAGCAACGACGAAATCAAGTGCAGCGAGATAAATTCGCAGGAATTTATCGTCGATTTTAAAAACGAATATTCTCTGAGGATGTTTCGTTGGGAAACTCGAGAATTCGCGAGCATCAAATTTCCTCCGGGAAAGTCTCATAAAAGTTTCGTTCCGTTGCGCAGAAAAACTCGGCGCGATTCGCTCGGCGCACTTATCGGGTCCTCGACAAAAAGAAAACCAGCATCAAGAGCGATTAGCGAAGTAGACACTTTTTCCTACACTTAGAATGCGATCGAGATAAGAAAATTTGCCGATACGAGCAACAAACCGGAGGAAGAGTGAGAAGCTTCACGAGTGCGATGCGCGGCGATAGTTGAGTGTGGAATAGCCGCGAGTTGAGTCGTTCGGTCCTCCGGCATCTTCGACTCATCATCCCCGCGGATGGACTTCGATTTTCAAAAGGAAGCGTGAATTTTTAAGTTTCTCGAGGGATCTCGAAGCCGGACGAGCCAGCACGTGTGTCTCCGAATCGCGCAAGCTCATTTTCTGCCAAGGACCGGATCGGGAGACCCGAGAGTCCGATTATCCTCGCTTACTTTTCTCTCGACTTTCATTTCGCACGATCGACAAAACTCAGCCGGATGTTATGTCGGAGCCGTAATTTTCGCACTCGGTGGATCCCTCTCTGAAGTTGAACCGCGTTGAAAAGCGAGTGCAGATTGCCCACACGCGATCCGACACCCGACTCGACTGTCGCTCGACTCCTCGGCGCGTCCTCGCCTAGTGGAGCACTAGTAAGGACGAAAATATGCTCGATCGAATCAACGGCAATTGGATTGTTTCGAGAAAAGCGCTGACGAATCGGGCTCGAATCCTCTGAGTTTCCGCTGTACATTTGTCGTCATTTGGATTCGTGGCTCGTCGATCAACCGGGATGAAGGTGAGTCCGGAGCATTTTTCTTACGCGCATTCCAATCGTCGAATCCATCAAGTTTCGTGCTTGCAAGCGAATGGTGTTTAGCGTGACGGAATTAGTCCGATGAAAATCGTTCCCTGAAGACACAGCGATCGGAAGTGGCCTGGTTTTTTGGCTCTCGCAGGGCCGCACGATTTTTGAGATTCCCCAGCTTATAAATAGTGGCAAACCGCACGACGTTTTCGGAGGAGAGAACATCAAAAGGCCGCGTCGATAAATATTCCCGGGAGATGATGCTCGGTAAAGACAAATGGCCGACATTATCCATGATCTTTTTCTTACTCCCTGATGAAATTCACGAGGGAGACAGAGTTGGTATAAGGCGCGGACATGAATTGGAGAATCGAGGTGGATAGAAAACGGTTGGGAGCGGGGGTCGAGTTGGAAAAAACGAGTTTGTGCTATAAGAGAATGGAGGAACGAAAAGAAAAGAAAGGAGCGAAAAGTTCGGACCGCAGGGGGCGGCTATTAAATTTAATAGCGACGAAAGGAGGGCAGAAGCGAGGCGCTCGCCATTTTCCGTTTTTCTATTTGGCCCCGCGGGTCATCTCTTCGTTTCCCGATCGTTTTTAACGCGTCCTTACATATATATATTTCGTTGAAGCTAGCCGAAGAGTGGAGAGCATTTATGCCCGATCCCTGCCATCAAAACAATAAAGAGAGCTCATCAATAACTCTCGGTGACAAATATCCCCGGATTTCCGGTCGAAAAAAAGCGGAAAGCTCTAAATGCGGCCGACTTCCGATTCGCAATGCTCTCGCGATCGTTATGACGTCTCGCGACCAACGCGGATATCTCGCGATTTGTCATTTTTATATTCGACACCATGAGCCTCAACGAGAACGAATTCTCCGAATTTCGGTGCTTTCTCTCTCTTCGAAACTATGAAAAATAAAAAAACATGCGAAAATTCAGCTCGCAGAACTTGACCGAGAATTTTTTCATGCTCATGACTCTCACTCAAATTTGAAGACCGTTGCTCTAAGAAATAAAATCTTTGAAGAATATGTCTGCCTCATAACGACGATGCGAATGTGAGGAGAGAAACTTTGAAAAATTCTTTAATTTCCCTCATTTTTATTCATTTATTTATTGGAAACATTGAAAAATCATAAAAAGGAGTACAAAAGCGCACGATACGTTTCAGCCGTTGTCCCCACTGACGGTGCCTCCTTTTTTTCGTCGATACAAGGCGATTATCCGAGAATAATTGGACACGAATGGCAAACAGAATCGAGCAAGTACTCGTGGCACGTTTTATTTGTCTCTGCGACAAACACAGCGGGGCAAAAAGAGGGCGGGGGGTTTGGAAAAAAGGGACCGAGAAAGAGAGAGAGAGAGTGTTGGGCTGCGAAGTAGTAACGGCAGTGAATCGTCCCCAGGGGTCTCTTGCACTTCATTGTCATTTGTCATCGGGATATAGTAGAGAACTCGTCGTCGGTGTAACTCAACCAGCGAGTTTAGGAGAGCGAAGAGCCAGCGAACAAATGAGCGTCTCAACAGCCTGCGGACAAATGACTCGAGGATTATCCCTCGAATCACTCTCTCGCTCTTCTCGTTCTTATGAATGAAATTCGGGATATTATTTCCCGGAATCCTTCGCTACTTTCATGTAGATTAGTGTCCGCTGTTCGCATATATCGAAATAAAACATCGACGCACTCAAGCGCGAGCCTCTCGAGCCGATTTTCCGGACCGAATCTCGATTCGCGAGGGCAGTTTTTTCGAAATTTTTAGGTCGCGATCGAGCCTGTTTTTTTTAAATTTTCTGCAGAATTTCTCGCTTTTGTTTCGCGAACGAGAGATTGAGGACGACAACAAATTTGTCGAACAAAATTTGTTTGGAATTTCATTGATTTATTATATTTAATTACTTAATTAATTTAATTAATATTAATCGATGTCATATATAATTGAATTTAATAAAGAAATTAAAAATAATAATAAATAATAATAAAAAACGTTGATAAATAAAAACTAAAAAGTTTTCAATTCATGTACGGTGTTATTTTCCTTAAACGTATGTCGCCCATCGAAAAAAAAGGCTTGAAACGAAAAACCATAGCGAAACGGGTATTTTGATACGAGCTGGACAAAAAAAAGGAAAGAGCATTTCAGTCAGCGTTTTTTCATCGAGAGTCTCAGACGGAAGTATATCAGTTGCATCGTCCATAGCGAATGAGAATCCTCGGATATTGTACGCCTCTGTCCACGTTTTCACTTCTCGTGTTTCATCGTTCACATTTTTATTATTATCATAAGTTCCTTTCCTTCGCTTCGACAGTTAGCCAAGTTTAACGTACTCGAGATTTCAACATTTGCAGACTTTTCACGATTGTTTTAACAATTGTTTGCCCCGTGGGAGCCCCCGCGATTCATTATGGGGGCTGCGTCTGACCGGAAACGACTTAAACTACTGATTGCCTGAAAAATCGATCGTTTTACTCGCGACTCATTCGGCCAGGACGTTTCAGAGCGATTTAAGCTTCCAAAATTCGTCGCTCATCGTCTTTCTCCATCAATAAACGACTCGTTTCCACGATCATCTTAATTCATTCCCACTTTTTATACTCCGGCTGAAACTTCTTGTGACGCTGACCCATATACCGGTGTCAGTATCTGTGATTAAAAATAAAAATAAAAATAAAACGAAACGAAAGCGTTGTACCAGCACGATAATATTTTCGCGATTACAAATCGTATTTATATGTTCTGAGATGGAAAGCTAAATGTAAATTGTTGACCCAGTGGTCACGGTCGTACGGACACTTCATTTTTCTCACACGAATAGATTCTTAGGTAGTTTTCATTGGATTGGTAGTTTGGCTCTCGGTTTTGGTCTCTCTCTCTCTCTCTCTTTCTTTCTCTCTCGCTCTTTGGCGCTGGCTGGCTGGCTGGCTGGCTGGCTGGCTGACTGACTGGTTGATATCGATGTTCAGGCAGGCAGCAGGCAGGCTGGCGAGCGAAGCTATGCTGGCTCAGCACTCTTCCTCTTGCCTCCTCTACAGCACCCCGGACTCGTCCGTGCTCTCACAGCCGATGTCTCTCTACATATAATACGCGTGTATATATCTTTGCTTTTGTGCATATCGATATAGAGCCGTTTTTTATTTCTCTTAACTCCTTCCAATCCTTATCCTTTCGAGGATTTTTTTGATTCAGGCGATATTAAAAGGTGGAGGTGTGGGAGGCTTTTTCGAGGTTTAAACTCGAGCGAGATTTCTAAATTGCGTTTATTCCGTGAACGTGAGATTCTCTTTTTATATTTTTCGATCGAGCTTTTAATTGACGAAACTCTCTAATCGCTGCGCCCCAGAATTGTTTATTTTTAATTGAGTCGTCGCGGGTTTCTCGTCCGATTATAATCTCCCACCGAAGCCCGGGATAAATTTATGGCGCAATTGCGTCACTCGAGTGTCCAACTGCTGTCGGGATTCTCGAAACTTTTGGAAAAATATGGGCTATCCAGGAACATGGATAAATGGCTTCGCGAAACTGCCATCTTGTTCGAGTCGAGATTGAAAAAAACGAGGGCGGCCAAGGAGCGTCGCTAGACGCGAGACTTTTTCGGAGCGCGTAGAAAATCACAAGCCCCGAGAAAATTCCGTACGAACTTGTTTGCCTTTCGAATCACCGGGTCGTAAATCACGCGGGAAAAAGTTTGTTGCACCCCCCCGCCGAGATCTGGACTTCCGGGTAGCCTTGCCACAAAATAACGCTGGAAAATCCTCACTCGCTATTCTCATTCAAATGACATTAAATCAAGTCACACAAAATGTGTTTTCGTCGACCGTGAATTATCCAACGGCGATTAAACTCTCGTGGCCTTATTGAAATCAATTTATCGTCGGAATCATCGTTCGCAATGATCGGAAGAATTTTTATTCTCCAATTTCTGATTCGAGCTCGCAAACATAACGTTTTTATCTGAGCAGAAACGATTTTTTGAATAAGTAAAACGAAACCAAAACCAACGGTTTCGCGACGTTTTTCTCACGGACACGAACTTCGAGAGTTTCGTTTTTCCAAATCAGTGCGCGCGGGATCATTAGTAAGTTTTATTTTATTCATCAATTTCGTTCCCGATTCGAATCTCGAGTGTACATCGAGGACACGATTCGTGGCGTTGATCTCGCAACGTGTGTTGTAAATTGGCGGAGTGTAATTTGTATTTTTTATTGCGAGCGATACGAGCGATGGAAAAGTACGCGAAATAAAAGTACAAAAGCGAGAGAAAGGGAGCGAGGAGGGAAAGGAAGTTTCGCGGAGGAAATACACGAGCAAAGTGCAGCGTCGGCAAATACCTCGTTTCGTCGTTCGCTCGCTGGCGACGAACGACCATTGGACGCTCGAATTCTATTCTTAGTTCCCTCGAGGAGGAACGAAAAAAACATTTACAATTCTCCAACATTTTTTTCACGAATTTCATATCTCGAAGCTCCTGAGAAACTCGAAATCGCAGCTTTCTACGGGCCGAAATTGACTGCTCGAAACTTGACGAAACAGCATGTTCCCGAGTTGAAAAAAAAAACGAGAAAAATTAAGGGCGATCTGTGAAACGTAAAAGGGCACACGAGCGAGGCATAAAGGCTTCTCGGAGGGTGCGAAAAGCGTCGAGGGCGTGAGCCAACCCCCACGAAATCCTGAACGGAGGCTCGCGAGTCTCGGATGGGTGGAGAACAAAAAATTTGATATTCATGAGGCATTTTAGAGCCTCGGCAACTCCGTTGTCTTCTCTTGTACCCCGAAACTTTGATAAAAGGTAAAATAGTAACCCACGCGATATCCCACCGCACGAATGAGAAGGAGCAAAAGAGAGCGGGACGAGGGAATGAGAAGTTACGTAGACGTCTGGAAAAAGCTATTTAGATTCGAATCACCGATTTGTAGAATGGCCTAACGTTTGATAAACCGCGCGCGAACGATATAAAAACATCATTTCACACGCTCCAAACATTACATTTATAGTTGTCTGGCAAAAGGTTGCTTGATTATTCGCCAAATTTCCCATTCGAGATTCGCATGTAGCCGAAATATTCATGTGCTTTTCCATTTTTATCAGGAGACGCGTGTGAGCAATCGTGATAAGAGTGACGCAAGGAAGGGGTGGCAAAAATGTCTGAGCCGGAGCGGAACTTAAGCGCGCTTGGAGCGATAAGCGAAGCGAATTTTCTTGTCAATCAAAGTCGCGTCATGCGGAAAAGGAGAAAAAATAGAGCCCGATTCGCACGACTTTTACAAATTCTTCTCGAATCCAGGGGTTGATAAAAATTTCGTTCAAACGTTTTCTGGGACCAAAAAATCGAGTGAATTTCCACGTTTCCTGTGGCTGCATCGTTAATTCATGCAAAGATACGTAAATTCGTTTCGACGAGAAACGAACAAGAGGACACATTCGCACGTAGGAATTTCAAACGATTAATTGAAAAGAATAATCCCCGCGGCGAAAGGACGTTGGAAAAAGTAATGACGAAGGACAGAGTGCTCGTAAAAAGGTGTCACAATAACTCAAAAAATAATCGTCATCCAGCTTCCCTAAATTCCGAGTTTTTATGAGAGAGCTTGGTGAGCAACCGGAGGAGAGGGTGGAACGAAGGTGTGAAAGTTTAAGGGAGAAAGCTCGGAGGGCGTGGGGTCTTCGCGGGGTGTCGAGGCTCCCGAAGATTTGCCTCTTCCTCCAAATTTCTTTCCATCTCGAGTTCCCGTCTCTCTTTTGCTCTCGGAGGTGTCCGGACCTCAGTACGGCGGGTGGGAGTGCGACGAGCCAATGGCGTGTTCGAGAGAGCGAGGACCAATGAGCGCGCAGGTCGGAGGTCTGACTGGCACGAGCCCCACCTACTGCGAGCTGTGACGTAATCCCTTCCATAGCCAGAGCTCTCGAGCTCCCGCGATCTGTCCCGAGAGGCTTTTTCCAACCACCACTCTCGAGTCTGACCAGTTACCATTCGGTCGGTCCTATCTACTATTTCGGAGGGAAAGCGAGCGAGTTCACAAACGCCCGCGCTTTTCCTCGGCGTCTACCACTCCTTCGGTGAGTGGCGCGGCGACGGTGCTGCTTTTCATTGTACTTTCTTTTTCCCCCCTGCACCGATACTCCCGCATGTTTGTACATCGATAAATGCACGTATGCATGTGCCTGTACAAACGCACAGCGCTCTTCGTTATCGGGAAAAGTTCCCTTTGACCCTTTCCCTCCCCCCGGGCCCCGGGCGTTGCTCCAAGAGTCAAAAATCCCCGCGTCTCACCTCCCATCTTTCTCGTCCTTGCCCACCATTCCCCCGCCTCTCCGCCCCGCGTGTTTCCACTCTCGATCGCGGTTCATATCGCGCACGCAGACCAAAGCCGGGTCGCGCTCCACTCTGCTCCGTCGTCTCCGAGGTGCGAAAAACTACTCCTGCTGAGAGCGAGTGTCTAACGCCTGGGTCCTGATCATCGCCGCGGATCTCAACGAGCCCGCATCGACGAGTTGTCGCGAAAAATAGTAAATAAAAATAGCAAGGAGCGCTCGGAACTTTCCTCTTTCTCGGCTCCTTCCGAGAGGCTGAAATCACCTTTTGCACTCTTGCCGGAGGCTGGACGATGCTCGAGGGTGTGTTTCCGTGGTGCCCGGGGTCATCGAGTCATTGAGAACGGACGGGGTAATGAGGAACGAGCGATAAAGGGAGAGCGAGTTCGCGTCGGGCCGCAGTCATCGATCGACCAGGGTGGCGACAGCCACGTTCGTGTGAATTCGAGCTTGTGCCGATTGGAATCGAAGGAAAGAAGTTCCGATCGTTATTCGTGGTCCGTGTCGTGACGAGGAATTTTGCGAGGCGCTTTTCCGGCTGGTTTCCACGAAGGGGATCGCGCCGCGTCGACTTTTCTCTCCGGAGGAACGAGCCGGGGAGACGGTGAAGAAAGAAAAGAAAAATTCCACCGCGACGTCGATGACCCCGAACGGTGAAAAAACAATTCGTCATCGCTTTCAGCTGGCGAGTCCTCGGTGAAAATCGCGCGCGAATCCAATGATAATAATAATCGAGTGATTTCGTCGCTTCGCAGTGACCGTGTTGTGCGCCGTTGAAAAACCGGGTTACCGTCCAACTCGGCCGCAACTGACGAGACCGATAAGTACGGCTGCTTTACCCGATCATCGATTTCGACGAGGATTCGTCGGGAGCGGAGCGCGACACTTTCGTGAATTGCACTTGAAGTAGAAAAGAAAATCGAGCAAAAACCGGAAGCCGCAAACGGAAGCTTCCTCTCGACTTTTGTATCGAAAACAGAAAAAAATCGCTCACAGTGAATTTTTCTAGTCTTTTGTCCAAAACCAAGTCCGCGGCGATTAAGGGGGGCGCGAAGAAAGCGATTCGACTGTTTGTGATCCAAGGTCCTCAATAAATCGTAATCACGGTGATCGGGTCCGAAAGAACGGTGAAAACGGCTTGTCCAGGAGTCGACAAAGCCGTCGAAGGTGGAAGAGAAGGAAGAGAAATTTGTCGTGGCAGTCGCGTTGGTGTTGGTGTTGGTGTCGGTGGTGGTAGCAGTGGCAGTGGCAGTGGCAGTGGCAGTGGTGGTGGAGTCATCGTCAGACACTGTCCAGACGAGGAGGCTCGAGCCGTGCAAGAGGCTGATCGAATAACGTATGCGGATTCCGGAAGGGTCGCTTCGTTAGAGGCCTCGGAAGACGAAATCGTGGTTGAGGAGGTTAAAATGGAGGCCGAGGACCATCTCGCCAGAGAATACGTACAGGAATTTGTGCTCGATCATCTCGATCCTGCCGACGTTAAGAGAGAGGTGAGCCTCGCATCGTTCCTGGCCTCTTATTCCTCTTTCCTCTCATTCTTTTGGCCCTTGTGGCTTTGAAGTTCCACGAATGAGAACTAGGATGTCAATTCCGCCTGGAGCGTCCGTCAGCTCGTTGCATTCGCGATATTTGTACTTTTCAGCATATTAAATCAAATGGAAACGTAAGAATTTCGTTTTGCTCTGAATTACAGTAATTCGTTCGATTAGCAAAGATTCAATTTTGAGACTCTTCAATTTTTCGAGGGGGATGCAAAATTACGTTCGAGAATTCAGTCGAATTCGAAGAAAACGTCTTTTGAAATCTTCCCCTTTACGTCGGTTGCATCGAATTTCATTCCCCCAAAAATGTAGCCCCTTCCAGTTACGATCAAGCTGAAAAATGTGAAGAAATTTAACGGGACTGCGATATTCGTTGGTCGGTAGAGTCAAAATCATCGCGAACTCTGATTTATTGCTTATAGAAAAATGACGAAACTTCCGTTCAGACTTTCCGAGCTCGCGGAAGTTGAAGTGTTCTTCAGCTTGTCACGAGCTCGAGCAAGATTCGCCGGATGATCACACGAAAGAATGAATCGGTGAAAATCATGGAAAATCTGTAAGATTGAGCGATCGACGCCTGTTTTTAGAAAATAAAGTTGATCATCGTTATTTTTTGCTCCTTTGACTGTAGCTCTATTTATCGCAAGGCGACGCTCTCGACCGGTCTCTTTTTCGACCGGGTTACATAAGTCTCATCTCGATAAGCCTCGCATTCGCCTCCGCCGTTCTTCCTCTCGTTTCCCCGCGTCTAACTTTCTCTCTCTTTTCATTCCCCGTCGGGAATTTTCCTCGATGTTTTCCACGTCTCCCGGCGTAGCGTTTGTAAACAATTGTTGAAAACTCATGGAGCTGTGGAAGCAAGTATTTCGAGGATTTCGTGGCAACTGGCGAATCCGAAAAAACCTCGTGACCTTGATTCGCCACCGTGTTCACCAAGGCGGATCTTCCACTTATTTTTCTACACAATTTCTAATGATTTTTAAGTTCTCGAATGCGCAGAATAAAAACCAGAAACCTCAACGAACCGGAATTTTTCATTGGTTCAGGGTCCAACCAGATCCACAATAAAAATCGAACGGAACGAAAACAAAAAACTGCAACCCTCGGTTACAGGTTCGCTTAGGATCGCCGACGGTGATGGTCAACGGAAGTGTTTTGCAGCTCCAGAGCCAGGTGGGAGCTCCGGGTCTAGCCCTGGCGCCGCTAACGCCGCCGGCTCACGAGCTCGAGCAGCCTCATCCGCTGTACGGCCAACCTCACATCCAGGTGCAGCACGGTGTCCTCGTGAAAGCGCCTCCTGGTGCAGCTTCCCATTTGACGACGTTATCGCATCCGGGAACGCCGCCCGACACACCTCCGGTCTCGGCCTCGCCGCCGCCTTTGCACATCCACCGGGGCGAGCGGGATCATCGGGAGCGCATATCGCTTCTGCATCTCCAACAATCGGGCAGCATCGCTGGCCAGGAAGGGGATTTGCAGCCTGGTTCCGGAGGCATGGGATGGCTCGCCCAATCGCTCAGGCAAGAGCCCCTCGACCTGAGGCCTCACTGTCCTCAGGACCAAACGCCCGAACCCCATCCGGAGTCGTGGCATTCTACACCGTCGCATCACCACTTTCAGGACATCCAACAGCAACAGCAGGCCCAACATTTGCCCAGGCACGCCAGACTCGCCGGTTAGTTTCGAACGACTTTTTATCCATTCGTTCGTATTTTCAGTTTTTTTCCTCTCAACAATTTCAAAATTTCTCAAGTACATTTATTCTTTACGTTTATTTTGTTTGCTCCTGTGACAGTTTGAGGACTCGTCGTACCCAGTCATTTTGGAAAGTGACACTCTCGGTATCACGCTTCCTTCAAATTTTACGTGACAACGAAAATTTAGGCTCGAGAGGCACGACAAAAAACTCGCGCAAACGGGAAGCTTCGCTAAAAAAGAAAAATCCCAGAATTCAGAATTTTTTCTATGATTTCTCCACTGGATTTTTCCCAGCTAGATTGCCTCAATAATCGGCGAACCCACCGGTACGACGAGACCCCAAACTTCAATGATTATTTTGAAAAAACGAAGAAAAACGCACGCCAATATTTATTGATTTTTTTAAACCGAGTGACTGGTGAATATTTGCGGGGGTGTAGAGGTGGACGACGGATATTTTTCAGGTGGTTACATAACGATGTCGGGTCACTTGGATTACGAGGGTGCAGGTGGAGGAAGCGCTCCCGGTGGCGGACCAAGTCCCGGAGGAATCCCCGCGGGCGCCGCTGGTATGATGTCAGGGATGGATGACAGCATACAATACTGTCGTCCGTTCCGTCCATCATTGTCCCAACCATGCAGACCTATGAGCGTGTGTTCCGTGAGCTCCTGCGGTGCAGGACCGAGTCCTGTTCACCGCTCGAGCAGCGGGCATTACTCGAGCTGTGGCGAAAATTCTAAAGCTCAGGAGGAACTCATGAGCGACGAGATACTCATGTCACTTTCGGTGCGAGAGCTCAACAAACGTCTACACGGTTGCCCGCGGGAAGAGGTGAGTGAGGTCTCTCATTTCTTTTACACTTTCTCTCTCTTTCTCTCCTTTTTTTCTTTCTTGGGGTAGACTTACTTATTTTCCATTATTTCTCGATCGTTCAGTCCTGAAAATCCAAAAAAAATGTTGTTTCACTTGTCTTTTTGGTTCTGTTTTTGCTGAATTTGCATGTGACGCTGAAGCGATTGTTTTATCGAAAAAGAGAAAATTTCGTTGAAGTTTTTCACGTGGCATTTGGCTTTGGAAATCCTCATCAACGGTATGGGGAATTGAGAAGATTTTTTGTAATTGGTCTCCAAAAATGTGGCAATTTACATTCTATTGGAGCGGTGATTATTGGGAGCTTGAAGGTCGATTTTGCAACGACGATCGAGAGGTCGTTGGCTGGCCGACTTTAGTACTCTTTTGCGACATTTGACGATCGCTGCTGATCCGAGAGTGGAATGAAAATGTGTAAACGAATTAATACGAAATGGTTTCTGGTCGTACAGAGTCGTGACTCGTGTCGCGAAGCTTTTGCGAATTAAGCAGAGACCCCCCCAAAATCGTTGGCCCAAGAGAAGATGAAAAATAACGAACGTAAAAATGCCTCCTGGTCGTATAAAGTTGTGATTTGTGTGATGAAGGTTTCGCGACTGAAGCAGAAGCGACGGACCCTGAAGAATCGTGGCTACGCTCAGAACTGTCGGAGCAAACGTTTGCAACAGCGCCAGGATCTCGAGACGACGAATCGTAACCTCCAGACGGAATTGCAACGAACCAAGTTCGAGCTGTCGCGGGTCCAACAGGAGCGGGATCTCTACAAGCAGAGATGCGAGATACTGAGGGTCAGACAAGGTCACCATCATAACGGTCATTCGGGTAGCCACCAAGCACCAAATCCGCCCTCGTCCCAGCAGCAGCAGCAGCAGCAGCCGCAACAGCAGCAACCATCCCAATCCCAACATCCCTCGTCGACTCACCAACAAGCTCAGCAAGCTCATCCTCAGGCCCACCAGCAGCATCAACCGGCCCCCGCGAGCCCCGAAGTTTATCTGTGACAAAGACAGCGTCGCGGTGGCGCCTGCTGGACTTGAGATAATTACAAACAAATCTCGAAACTCTCGCGTCCGGTTTGAACACACCCACACACGTTAAAACCGATTTTTCAACCGCGGTTTCCATCGTTTCTCTTGTATAGCGTCGTTCGATCGACGACCGGCTAAAAGTAACGAATGTAAATGCAGTGTCGCACATTGTGCAATCGCGGTGCGGTGCCAGTTTCGAAATATCCTCGAGATTCATATCGCCAATCGATCGCAATAATTCGTTCTCAATGAACAATGTGGTGCGATCGTTCCGAGTGTAGATATTCAAAGGGCTCGCGAGGCCGGAGATCGTTCGTGAGCGAGAGAACGATTTCGGTTTTTCTTCTCATTCATTTGTCGATTTTAATCTTTTGCGAATTTTTAAACGCAGTCGGACGACCTTTTTGTTCCGAGACAATTATTCGGAATCGAAGAAATTTTGCTCATTCGAAACAGTCATTCGTCAAAAACTCTTCGATCTTTTTGTAGTCGTCAAAATTATCGATTTTTTTATTTTTCAAACATTTCGGTGGAAAACATTCAAAAACTGGACAATTTCTCTCGCTCCTTTCGCGAAATATCGTGGCGAAGATCTCGCAAGTATCACTAGGCTAAATTCACATGAAAAAAACGTAATTTTAGCAGTAAACGAAGGGAAAATGGAATAAAGGATAAACACACAAGCATCCATATAGGTATAATAACGAAAATATACGATTAAGGCTCGACGTCAGGCGACTTTTTTGTTCAGAGACGTCAAAATTGTGAGAAGAAAAACGAAAGGGTATTTTATCGGTTACAGAGCGAGTGTTCAGTAATAATGTCGTAGCGCAAATGAAACGTAGAATTAAGCATAATATTTCTCTTTCTCATGTTGTGGGTTCGTATCAATATTTGAGCTTGTTTGCGAAGAACGAATAAGAAGAAAGGGACGATTAACGGGGGCTGAGGTTAGCGAATAGCCGGAATTGCAACGGAGGCACAAAAATTGTTGATTTATCAATTTAACCGTATTACAAATGATAGAAAATGAATTTTCTTGGGAAGAAATAATTGATTTTATATTTGATTTCGTTTAATAGGTATTTTCGTTGTTACGAATGTTCGCGAAGCAGGCGATTTGTAATTGTAATCATTGACGAACCGTGCTCACGATCATGTGCGATTATTTTAAGGGGTTCCGTGCGGGAGAAGCGGCTTCGTTATTCCTACATAAAGTACCTACACATATTAAAATATTATTGTTTTAGTCGTGTCCACGTTGTTTATTAGCAAAAAAGATTGAACCATTTCAAGGATTTTAACTCTCGCGGGGAGCCGTGGAAGGGGGACGCGAGACACGACCCAAAGAAGTTTTAATTCCCGTTATATATGTGTAAATAAAATGATTATACTTATTATAATAAATCGTCGTGATCGACAGTTTCGGATACATTTCACGGTCAAATAGCATCGACGTTTTTTCTCTCCCTTCTCCCGTCGCAGAATTAAGCTCGTTTTCACAGAAGCATCGGTGCCACTTTTCGGCACGAAAAAGTCCGAAAGGTGGGGAAAAAAATACGGAAAATATGGCGGATTCGGGGCGAGAAGCGAAGCAACGAGTGCGAATGTAACAGGAGGCGGCTGCTCGGAACTGAAAGTTCCGGTTAGCACAGCGAAACGATATTCAGCGCGTAGAGTTTCACCGTGTGCAAGCTGCAAGCTCAGCATTCCGTATCAGCGACGCTTGCCGCAACCGAAGAGAGAGAAAGCGGCGCGGAGCTAACAGCTCACATACTGTGGATATTCTCGTGGGGTTGAATTCTCACTAAGAATTTGCGCGCAGATATTCCGCAACAATTTTCCACCGGCTGCGAAAGCTTCTTCAGTTTTTTTTTTTCATATCGTACTCTTCGTTTTCTATTTATGGTTGATCACATCGCTGCATTCAAATTCGTATTTAAGGGTCCATGATTTTCGGTACGAGTTTCCTCGGTCGATCGTTCGTTTCACGTTCCCTCATTTCCTGTCGCTCCTAATGGAACCTTTTTGAAGTCATTTCTCCATTCGACATTCCCAAATCTGTCAGGACCGTTCGAACATTTTTTCGAACGCTTGTCGCGACGCCTTTATTCGCAGTTTTTTAAAACTGATATCAGAAAATAATTTTCTGGCGAAAACTGGAATCTGCTGAAAAAAACTTCGACACGATTTCATACTCGGATCGCCTGCTGGCCCCGAGGACGAAGCAGCCCGCTATCCACAGCAGAGATTCAGCCACGAAACGTGATTGCACTAATCGGTGAGCACGTTTTCGGGTGTTGCATCGCAACGGCATCCACTGAACGACTATCCCCTCAACGGAGTTGACTTTATTCTCGACTATTATGCTCCACGACGATACAAATGTATACCAAGTGTACATATTGTAGGTGGATAAAGCGGTAACGAGGATTTAAGCGACTTTGTTCGCATCAGCCCGAGGGGGGGCCGCTTGACAATGGAGGAGGCCTGTCTTCGAGACCCCAAGCAACAGACGCGCGCGACGAGGCGAACCCTCGCCTCGAACTATGTCAAACACACCGGGAGGGAGCGAGTGAGAAAAAAGCGAGTTCACACTCGCAGATTACGGAAACGACGTCGTGACTGATCGCGTTTCTCTCAGCGTCGCGCCAACGGCGCCTTATTCACTTTCCTGCGAGAAGCAATTTTCGATTTTCGGACTTTGCTCGCGGTTCTCATAACTTTTTCATTTACGGTTTATCACGGTTACGATTCAGAAGCTCCGGGCCATCAGGACGGACCAGAATCGAACAATCTTCTACCTCGAATTTCATTGCAATGTCAAAATGTTCTCAAAACTCATCGAAATTCTCCCAACGAACTCAAATGAGCAATTCGCACGGTTTGAATCCTCAAAAATTTCGAATTCTCACGAACCATTCGATTCTTTGAAGTTTAAAACGCGCAAAAAACGATTAATTGAAAGCTCGCTTCGAAATGTAGGTTCGGGGAAAACGTTCGGGATTAAACGTCCGATGAAACGAGAAATGTATGCGAGCCGAGAGTAGAAAGCAGTCTCGGCTACGAGGCCGAAGAGATGAGTCGATCGAGAGACGCTTGGTTTATTGTCAAGTCGCGACGGTAACGTGGCCTATCTCTATCTCCTGCCGGGGGAGGGTCTCTCGGTC
This sequence comes from Venturia canescens, assembly GCF_019457755.1. Lineage (NCBI taxonomy): Eukaryota > Metazoa > Arthropoda > Insecta > Hymenoptera > Ichneumonidae > Venturia > Venturia canescens. The sequence continues at coordinate 3,850,373 of NC_057426.1, forward strand.
ACCCTTCCGGACTTCCGTTCCTGCACAGGCTCTCGCACGTATTGTAGTTTTTTTCTTTTCCTGCGAGCCCCGAGGGCTTTTCAAAGAAGAATAAAATTGAAAAAAATCACCTTTTGTGACACAAATCGATTAATGTCGAATCCGATTGTTCGTAGATCGAAGCAAAACTGCGAAAGCAATACTCAAAGAAAAACGAAATTCTCAGTCGAATTATCGATCCACATTTTCGTCATTTGTTGAACGTTTTTTTTGTCGGAAACAGTGATTGGGTGGGCGAGAACCGATTAGAGTAGTTCGGCCGTTCTATGACTAGTCACGTTTCCAACTACTTTATGTTGATTCATTTTAAGTCTGAATTATTAATAAAATTAACAAACACCTGCATTGAGAATATTTTTGTCATAAGAATGTAATAAAATGCTTTAAAAATATCATAAAAGATAAAATTTATACTTCAAATTGACTAGTCAATGATTGAGACTGACACCTTAAATACATATAACATAGGGAACATTTTTATTGCGCGAAAGAAAGTTTATATCGAAATAATGGCACTAAGAAAAAAGAATGGTCAATTCGTCACAAAAAGCGAAGCTACTAGAAGAATCAAAGCACGCGAGTCAGTCTGAAAAATAAATTTGGTGAAATTTCCACGATTTCCGCGATTTTGCTCGAAGTTCAATCAGCTGTTACCAGCAGTTCGACGTAACGACTGACATCCGCTTTCGACGCGTCGAAAACTAAAGCTTTTTCATGTTTTCTTTCTTAAAATCACTGTAAGATAATATTTATCCAAAAAAAACGGAGTCTGTGATAAATTTTCTTCACGATTTGAACTTTTTCGAAGCTCCAACACCGTACTATTTTTTCACAATTAATATTATCGCGAGTTCTCCCATGCGTTACCGTGTTAAAAACTCAAAATAATAAATAAAATAATTCAAAATTTTGCCCCCTAAGAAGCCCCGGAATTGCGCTTATCGTTATCAGGGGACCTTAAATTATTATCATTAACCGCAAAAAAAAGTGGATCTTCACCGTACTTTATCGGCCAAACTACTTTAATTAACTGCTTGCCAATCGATTAATTTCTCACGTAAAGTTCTCTCATCGCATCATGCCTCTTCAATTACATTTTCTACTCGTCATAACAAGCGTTGTATCATTCGCTGCCCCCGAGGCCTTTGAATTCCAATCTCTTCAGTTGATTATTTGTCCATCATTTGGTTCAGTAGCGACCGAGAGTAGCCTCAATCCTTTCACAGAAGTCCTAGAATCACGATAGTGTTCTTTGTACGACGACACGTGTCAATTTCGTCTGTTAAGGCTTGTGGCTAAGAGTTAACGAACGCTACGAGTTGTTGTTGTTGAAAAGGGAGAAGGAGCGAGAGGGAGCGACGCTATCGCATGCGTTAACTCGAGCGTACATAGTATCACAGGCTCGCTATCGTTATCATTTTGCCTAAACACAACTCGGTATAATGTAGCAGTATTTCGAGGAGATAAATTGACTGCTCGATGCAATAATCGTCTCGGTAATCGTCGTCATATAAAGTGTCCTCGGTCACTCGAGACGCAGCGCAAGGAAAACAAAACAGTTTTTTCAACAGTCGTTGCTCGCCTATTTTTACAGCGTTTTATCAGTCTCAGGAGCGTTTGATTCCTCGTGTTCCGAGATGTTTCAGAGCAGCCTGTAACAGAAGCAGGCGAGCCATGAAAATACGAGTCGCTACGAAGGTTTCGTCGTAGCTCCCGATCCTTGCAATCGATTTCAACGCAGCGTCAAATCGAGAGCAATAAACATTTGAAGTTTTGTTCTCATTTTTTTTCGAGCCACGCTGGGTGGTCCGACTTTATATTTGGGGCTGCTCTCTCGCGATGTCAAAACTCAATCGGTGTTGTGGCTCCGATACATTGTGATTAGGGACACATGGAAGTGGTGTTTCTGACGTCATTGGAACGAAGAGGAAATTGTGATGTGAATAATCACGCGTGAACGTTCGAGGGGAATGTTCGCTGAACTAAATTCCATGCTGCTTCGTCCAATTGGGAGACTGCTCCGTCAAGTTTGCAGTTTCGAATACGACGAAGCGAAAAGATGAAAGCGAAAACATCGATTCCCCAGAAGATCCGTTTTCATCGTCGTCTTGATTTTTTCGCGCTCGAGAGCTTTAACCCACTGTTACGTTTCCCCGTGTCATGTCGTGACGTCACGTTTACTCTCACTGTGGATTCGAACGGTGACGAAGCTCGTGGTCGGAGAAAGGGAAGATTCGACGACGCCAGCATCTTTCACTTCTGATGACGACGTAGGTTCGCCGTCGAAAACCACCCGCGTCCTTGCAACCCCCGCTCTCTCTCTCTCGCGCTCTCTCGCCCCTCCGCCCCGGCTCCCCGACTGATGACGTGGCACGAAGGTTACATTCGTATCCTACTCTCTATACCACGCCAGTAAAGCTCCGGACCAAACCTCTCCCTGCCTAACCTCCGATGCACTTTCATATCCAAGAATCGAGTGCCGCAATACCGGGTGCTCGCAACGAAGAGACGGAAAAACAATTCGTTGAAGCTACTTAAGCAGATCCTCCGACGACGAGTCGCGTTCTTTCTCGACGAGCTTTCGAATCGGTTTTTCGATCGAAAAATATGCTGAAAAATAGTTTCTCGTCGTGGAACAATTTCGGACTTTGTCTCGGATTCTTCTCCGAATTTGATCGTAGGCATTCGCAAAGTTTCTTTGCTCTCAGCGACGATGTCGTTGCCTCACAAATTTCCGGATTTGTACTCCCCCGGCGAATGAACCACTGAGAAATTCGTCTTTCGAATGGGCTGACACTCGAGCCACCCGGTACACACGTACGTAGATACGGAGTACGGACAAACAGGTAAAATCGCACACGCAGCCCGACTCCGTGTACGCTCATCGGCGGTGAACGAAAACGTACGTAAGCTCGAAAAAGGGGTTGACAGAGAAGTGTGCTACGTCGACGAAGACGCCGACGTGGAGAGAGAAAGAATGGGAGAATCTGAGGAGCGAGGCGCAAGGCCACCCTGACCCAGACGCATCAGGGTCGATCGATTCGTAGAGCTTTGAGTAAGGTCGATAACCGATGTGCTAATGGCTCAGCAATTTTTCTTCTTCCTTAGTCTCAATGATTGTGAAAATGATTCGTTCAATCAGGAGGGACTTGGAATTCGAATCGATTCTCGCTGGGTTCGAGATGACGGGGGAAACAGTGATTCGAAGATTCGATAATCGAGTCGCGGGAAAACCGGTATTTTTCATTAAAGTTTTTCGTAAAATTTGACTTCTTGAGTAACTTATCAGTTTCATTAATTTAGCCTTTCCATTATTTGCGAAACGTGAAATGACGTTTGACTTTTCGTCCATTGGAGTTCGCTACCGAGAATAGAGCGAGAGAAAAGAGAGACTTTTAATTGACGAGCAGAATACAATTTCCCAACTCTCCCGGTCCCGTCGGAACTCCCCTTTTTCGATCATTTTAGACGTGACGAGCTCTCCGATTTTGCGGATGACTGCGGAGACTATTCCTCCCCCGAAGAATGCCATCACCCTGACCCAGTCCACTCGGTCAATCCGCTCGTTAACCAGAGGGATCGATAGTCTCTCGGTAATCAGATCAAGCCCTGCACCTCTCGTGTGTGTGTGTGTGTGCGCGTATTTCTCACGAATATCCTTTTGTTTGGTCCGCAAATTTAGATGTTTTTAGTCGCATTTCCAGCCTCCGTTTTTCCGGGTTTTCCGGAGCTCATGAACCCAGGCAAACGTTGAATTTTTGTAAATTAGTTATCGCTTCGAGACAGTCGAAAAGTCACGAAATTGTCGGGGTCCAGGGGATCACGCTGGACCTGGAGTAGGATCGAGGCAGCGAGAAATATTTAGTAAGCTGGACGCGTGGAAAAGTGGACTTTCCTGACCCCCTGGAGCTACGAGAGGGTAGCGCGAGACGAAGCCGTTTCTCGGTGCGCTGGTCTCTCGAGGTGATCGATTTTTCGTTGTAATTCCGTACCGAAATTGCACGTAATTGGACGTGACTGAAATTCTCGAATGTGTACTACAAGAAAATAATTCATTTGGTTCTCCATCACTTCGAGCTTTACAGACGCATCATAGCTCGATCCTTACTCTCAATACCTTCCTCAATTTACTGGGAGTAATGAGAATTGTTTGCCTCCGCAGGACGCGTTCGAAGCAATGAATAAAAATTCCGAGCCAGATTCAACGACGAGAGGGACGAAGCGTATGAAAAATTATTGGCAATCAGTTAATAGCCTACAAATCTCACAAATCGCTTGGCTAAATTCTCTTTCCTCGATGCGCGCGGGACCCTCGGCGACCCTTCAATTCGTATACATTTATGGATATTCAAAGAAGTAAATATTCCTCGCTAGTTCCTCGATGTATCAGAGCAAAGATCGATCGTTGTTGAACTTATTATCGACGTTATTATTCGTTTGGATTATTATTATTATTATTGTTGTTGTTGTTATCGTTTATTTCCAGATCCTTCACTGGCTCAACTTGGCTGAACTTTTGTCAAACGGTATCGGAGTTTGCCTTGTTAAATTATACCAACAAAAAGTTGATAAAATTTGTTAACTCTGTATTAAAGTAGCTGAATTAAACAAGGCTTTCTCAAAACGTCATTGATACCTAAAAACATTCTATTTTCTTATTCTCGTTTTTGTCTCTTTAAAATTGGGAGGATCCCATTTCATCAAATCCAAATCGTCGTACAGGAAGTGTGCCTGCCATAAGAAAAACCCTTAAAAAATACGATTTCGTCAATTATTTTCTCGACAACCGGACCGTAATGAACTTTCTTAAGTTTTTGATTATAACGCACAATTTTTCTTCCTAACCCTGAGAATACTCGCCCCTCCTTCGATCCTGTTCCCTGGATTTTCTCTCTTTCAATTCCGGGGATTCGCGAAATCCCTTTTCCTCTCTTAAAGTCGGACTCTACTGTCCCCGAGAAAAGCTCCGCTCGCCCACCCACGCGCGGGCTTCGGCGTCTCGATATCCGGAAAGCACTGATCGCCCGCAACGGAGCTGCGACGTTCTCCCTTTCGCTTCTCTTCCCGCTGGATATTTTCTTGCGGTTTCTCCCAACTTTTTCACTTGTTTTCTTCCGCTTTGGTCCTTTCTTCGGGTTACTCCGATCGGAATAATCTCTCGCGATATACCGAAAAATTTTCCAATTTATCACAATCGACGAAGGCGTCCCGTATATACGCTCACTCGCGTATATTCCCGTGACACTTTTAAATCATCGGACGCTTTTCGTTCGGCTTCGCAAATTTTCGAAATTCTCGAAATTCACAATTTCGAGCTTTCTCATTTCAAACGCTGACAATTTTCTAGTGGTTTTTTCGTCGAGGCTCCGAAACTGAGCTCGCCGGGCAGTCCGAGCTAAAACCGCTGAGTTGACGAAGTCACATTTGATCGTCAATAAAGAAACGAATCACTACGAATGTCTCAAAGTTATTGCCATAATATTTTTAGCGACTTTTTTCGTCGCAAATTTCGTCGAAGATCCGAGAAAATTTCATCAGCTCGATGCCGCTCTTCTCGCCTCGTTCCGTCAGCTCCGCACGTTTCCGTCTCTCTTCCTCACCGCCCGAGAGAGAGCGAGAAAAGTACTGATGCTTTGAATTATTTACCAATTATAGTTATGACCGGCTGTCGGGCGAATCTCTCAGTGGCACAAGAGCGCAGCTCGCTGCGAGAATTCATGAGGGTACAAAAATGAGTCGAAAGGGCGGAGAGGCGGCAAGAGAAGAGTGCAGATAGGGAGGGATGATTTCGAGCTGGCTTAACTACACTTTTATAGCGCTTCTTCGCGACTTTGAAGGGATAATTTTTATCCGTCGAGCAGCTTATTCGTTCTGCTCGCATTTCGTTCTCTTCGTTTCTCTTTCTTTCTCACTTAATATTCCCCGATTTTAGCTGCCGTATAAAAAGGCGTACGCGACGATATTTTACGACGGGAAACATAAAACTTACGACCTTTTTCCAAGAGGCGTGCAGCGGGCGCACGTACGCGAGTATTTCGCTTCTGAAGCTCGAGCTTCCCGGCGAGCGCAGTTCACTTTCTCTCTCCCTCATTCTTTCTCGCGGTGTCGTTGGGCGGATCGTAAAATTAAGTCAAACAGCTTCGCAGGCTGCGGCGGGTAAACTCGCACCGTGGTTTTTCCTCGTTTCCCTAATACAACGAGCGACATATAAATATGAAGTTTAATTGTCTTTGAGCCGATGAGTTTTTGGCGTAGACCTCTGCTGCTTATATTAACACATATTCGTTGACAAAAGTGTCCGTTAAGTGAGGAGCGAATAAAAAAGTGCTTTGAAAATTTTTCAGCGTTTATCAAAGCCGAGGGCAAAGTGAGCCCGTCGATATCTCGTTCTTAGTCCCCGAGAAAACGACACGTAAAAACTGCAAATTGAATTGGAGAAGAATGGAAAGCTCGATAATTTGAAGCCGCTCGGTAATGCGCTACAAAAAAGATTGGTCGATCGAAAACGTGAGACGAATCGATGAAACGTATCGCGGTATATCGAGGAATTTGTCAAAAAACGTACACCGAAATACTTTTTTTTCGTCCATTTCAGCATTATTTTCTGGCTGCTCTCGACGCGGTTGAATCAGATAGGAAAAGGCATCATGGGACGATTTAATTCACGGTCATTCATGCAAGCACGGCCGTCGCCCGCTGATGTGCATGCCTCGCCACCCTTCTCGCTCTCGTACCTTTTCATCCCTCGGTTGACTTCTCCCTTTCCGCGTTAAAGAACGATTTTATCGGGTTTCGCGGTATTACGCCACGTAACTCCTTCCGCTTCGTTTTCTCCACTTTCTCCCTCAGTCTCTCCTCTTTCTCGTCCTCTCATTCCTCTCTCGCGATCTTCAGCGGAACTCGAGCCTCTCTTTACCGTTCAATGTCGCTTTCCCATCAGTCACTCGTCATCAACTTGATTGACGAGTGATATCGTTAACGGTTTAACCCCCTCCCTCCGCGGCCACCCTTATTTTAAGGCGGAGGCGCGTGCGATCTACCGCAATGATCTCGTTAGTCCTTCTCAGTTTTGCTACTGCTGCATCTCCTTTTTCTCTTCTCCTCTTCCCCGACACATCGGCATGCACGCATATTGGAATACGCACAGAAACGAAGGGGAGTGTAAAAACTTGGATGAAAATGGGAAGACGTTCGCCATTCTGCTCGATATTTCCGGATCTTTTACAAAAAATCGCATTTCCATCGAATTTTTTTTTGCTCTTCCAATTGGCAGGTATCTCGGAATGGAAAAATCACAAAATCCTCGAGATCTTGAGATTTTTCATTCGTAACAAGGACGAGAAAAATCCCGCGAGAATTTCAATTAAAAACGTGCGAAAGGCCGGCGCTCTTCGAGGATGCTCCGAACATGCGAGGGGCCGGTTCATCCCGCCGCGGTGTTCGGGGCTTCGTTAGGAGAGGGAAAGAGACAGAGCTCGGTGGAGTTTCCGCGCCGTCGCTCTTCGCGGTTCTGCGTCCTTATACGCGCGCACCTATCTCTGTGTACGTTTATGTAACAGGCCAAACGTACATCCACGGCGTGCTCTCGAAGTGCTTGCACAATGGTCTATATAGATGTATAGATTAAAACCCTACCTATTCGTTTAGTTGGCCCGGTGTCGTCGCGAAGCGCGCCGCTCAGACTCCGCCCATTCGCGATACAAAACCACCCTCGAATGCCCACGTGATATCGGCCTCATTATTATTGTTATCGTGAGATTTTCTCCCGCTGCTCTCGAGGAGAGCCCGCCGCCGCGCTGTGGCGCCTCGAACTTTTTCGAATAAATGAAAAGTCGAAAAATTGGTGAGGAGTAGAAAGAGGAAAATCCTGAAAAGCTGACAAGTCGAAGGCGAAGCTTTGAAAATATTTGAGCTTCGTGACAAAACTTGATGAAAAATAGAACGAATCCTTTGGAGGATTTTGACAAGTTTTTTTTATCGAAACAGCGGATTTGACAGGGAAAATGTACACGGGACTTGACAACCGATAAATATAATTGCATTCCCTCGAGAGAAAAAGATCGAGCCCCGAGGCCTGGTGGGATCGAGATATCGCTATTTACTCGTTGAACTTCGTCGATGGATATTTCTCTCTTTTTCTCTCTCTCTCTCGATCGGGCGTATAACGGTTAAATGTCTCGGCAATGATTTACCAGCTAAAAGAGACATTGAGAGATAGTAATCTGGCCCGGTCTTCGGTGCCGGGTGTGTTCGTCGCGGGCGGCGGTGGCAGTTCGTGCCCGTTTATATACGCGTATAAGCGCGTGTACATTTTTTCTTCTGGACTCGAAACAAAAATAAGAAAAAAGGAGAAAGATAGAGAGAGAGAGAGAGAGAAGAGGAGGGGAAATAGAGCGAGAGCCTCGACGTATATCGTGGCTCGTTCGTGAGAGCAATATGGACCACGGCGGCACGATCCTTTTTAGCATTTTTATGCCGATCTGGAGCTGACAGTTTATTTTATTACGTGGACGAAGAGGATCGGATGCGAGAGGCGCTTTCTGGTGGTCAGCCTTAAAACGAGCTTATATCGTGCATCGAGCCCGATACCAATCGTAATTCATTTTTTCCGATGACTGAAAGAAAATAAACGTCGCGCGAAGGATGTTTATCGAGGGAGTAAAGAAAGCGAGTAATTCTCGCTCCCGATGCGAAAACCGTGAACGAAGCTCACGCAAATTCGCCGGAGGTTTGTATCGTCGGGAAAATTTGTCGATTCCCTGGAAGAAACTCGTCTGCAAAGGACATTGCGTGAGGTCCGATGTACCCGGAGAACGGGCGGCGCCAAATTGGGAAAAAGAGCGAGACGAGAGCGAGTCGGGGACACTAAAAATGCGGAGGAACCTCTCGGGTGACGTTCCACGGACGGGGGACCCAGGGGAGTGACACGAGTCGAATTTTCTCGGCGTCCGCACGTAGACTATAAAGCTACGAAAAAGAGTTCGGTTTGCAGAAATTATTCCTGCTAGATTCCAGCTGCCATTGTTCCAGGAATTGATGTTTGCTCAATGAGAATAAAGATTCCTCGTGTGACGCAGGCCTTTTTAACTTCATTTTTGAAAATGTTAGTTATTAAAACTATAGACGCAGACTCTTGGTAATAAAAATGTATTTAAGAGGATGGATCAGTCGGTGCATCGCAACCGCGAGTACGAGAGAGATAGCTGCAAATTTCGAAATCGATATTCTTTGGGACAGTTTGACCGATTAAAAAAAGGCTCAGTCAGCCGACTTTTGCCATCGTCCTGGGCAGGCTGACAGAGCCTTTTTTAATCGGTTAAACTGTGTCAAAGATATTTGATTTCGAAAATTCCAAGCGAGGTTAGTCGACTGATCCATACTCTTAAGAATAGAGACAAACCTCCTTTCGTATCCCAGGAAGCAAAAAAAGTATCAATCCGACTTCTTGTTTCAATAAAAGTTCAAAACTATAAAATATTTAATATAGTTTCAGACAAGCTAATCATTTTGTTTCTTATTTATAGTAGTAGATTGGTTGAAATTATCGAGTTATTTGTCTTTTTAAATTTTCTAATATCTAGTAGTGATTTTTTGTAATTATTCAATAAAAACATAAGTTGAAGAGACCAAGCAAACCCGCAGATTATAATCGTATCCATCAATGAGCGACCGCAATCCAATTAATTTCTGTGTCTTCAATTTACTCGATCGAGAATTGAACATAATCATCGCAGGGTGGGACGCATTTTAAGGTAGATCATCTCCGAACGATCGTATTTTATGGGTATCTAAATTGGATCGATTTTTACTCCCTAATTAAAGATAAAATCACTTTAAATTAATGCCAGAGTTATTAATTCGAAACTATAAATAAATTTTTTCAATTTATCTCATGGCGATTGAAATTACAAGCCATTTATTAATCATCATTCAAATTTCATTCGTCCCTGGCGAAAATACTACAGTTTTTTACGTAAAAAATCGCAAAGGGAAAACACAACGGGAAATGGATAAAAAAAAGTGTTGATAAAAAAACAGAAGGCTATGACAGGAAGGGCCCAAGCCAAGAGGAAACAAAATGCCGAAATAAGCAAATGAGAGGTTATACGAGTGCTCATTGCCAATTTCGTTCGATCTTTAACTTAACATATCTTTATCACTGACAAGACGATCGTCTCGATTTTTTTTCCAAACCTTCATTCCATACTTCATTGTTATTGTGTACTTTTTCATAAACTTGGCAAAAAGAAGCGTTTATATTCGTAAAATGGAAAGATAAACGATTTTTTACGCATAGTCCCTAAAACCCTGTGTATTTTTCCCCGTATTTAAACACGTTTGTCTCAATAACCAATAAAACGAACCCTTCAAAATTTGTTATGCTCGTCAGTCGACTCCCCGCATTTAAACTCTGTGTTAATTTCAAGACGTTATTAAGAAAATCGTTTAGTGTACGAACTACCTTAATGTAAACTTGATTCATGTTGCCTGCTTTCGTTTAACCTCCTTTCACAAGGTAAATTTATCGAACTTATATTTATTTTATCATTCCAAAATCCCGTTCTTTCTTTCGAACTCAACAACCGATTATTCCATCTGTCAATTCACGCGAAAAAAATAAATTTTTAACCAAAACCAGGTAACATTTATTCGAACAGAGAGCTTCAAAGTCGAATGAAGATCTCAAGTATATCGTTGTTTCTCAAATGCCTCTAAGAAAATCAGCCTCGAATGAGCTTGCCCCGGGAGTCCTCATTCCCCAAAACTTTATCGTTTGCCCCGATCCCGATAATCCCTGGACTGTGTACAGGACCGGAGTCCGCTCCTTTTTTTTTATCTCGCCAGCACCCTTTAGCCATTCGTGGCGCATCACAGTAACTCTCTCTCTCCTCCATACGTCGTCGCCGCACCCCTCTTCCTCTTTAACTGGTATATGCACGCCCTTTCCGGGAGCAGAAGCTTACACGTACGAAGTAAAAATCGTATATAAGCATAGTACCGCTGAATCGGGTACCATAAGGCATCAGTGGCCGTAAGATCCACCATGAAACTCGCCTCTTTCTCCGCGCGGAACGGTGGACAATGCGGCGGGGGTGTAGAGGCTCGTATACGATTAGCATGACAAGGCAGCGTGCGGGGATTCTCCGTGTGGCTTTTCGTTTATATGCTAAAATCCGTGCAAAACTACCCCCCGAGCGAGGCCCGCTGCGACAATCGGGGCTTCCAAACAGTAACCGATAGTTTGTTACCACGGCGGTCCTTTTGCCACCGGAGCGGAGAATCCCACAGCGATATCTGTCGCTTTTTCTTATGTAGTCTCTTCCACCAACTTTCATCTTTTTTCTCTCTCTCCCTCCCTCGCTCTCTCCGGGGCAGTATTTTTTATCTAGTCACGGTCAACTGGCTTACAGGGTCTTCCCGCCCATTATTAGCGCAACTCACAGTGACAGTTCACCACCCTACATGCCCTTTAAGGTCTGCAGATATGTTTTCACGAATTTGACCGTCCACGTTGGTGCGAATATGGACCAGGAGGCCGATGGGATTTAACGTTACGGGGAATTTTGGATCCTCGCCCGCGGGAATGATGAGACAATATTTTTTGTCCTGTTCTGCGACCCTTTGAGAGCGATTCGATAGCAATTCGTTGAAATTATATTTAGAGATCGTTTACTGCTTGGAAACGAGAATTTTTCAATTTTGCGACTCCGGAGCGACTTGGAATCGCGGAATTGGCGGTTGCGACGAGACTCGAGTGTATGTTTTGGCTTTTTGAGACTTCCAGCAAGGAGCAAACCAGCGGAGAAAGTTTTTAATGCCGAGGGGTTGTCTCAGTTCTTTGAGACTTTGAAGTCCGTTTGGAGCTTCAACTGATTTATTTTTGTGCGAAATAAACCGATGCTACGAAGCTAGTCCAAATTAGTGCCAATTTCTCTCGATACGAAGCGTCTACGGTGGAGGGAAGAAGGGTCTTTGCGTTAGTATAGTACGTCCGGCGAATGGTCCCGGTGGTTTTGGGACATTACCCGCCTTTCGTTTATTCCGATCTGTGCGCATCTCGTATATTTATTTCCCTATTTCTAGTGTCTTTCCAGTTTGTGTCGTTGACGTTTCAATGTGTTTGCCCTTAGCTCACGAGCTTTGACGCTCCCAGAGGCTGCTTTTTGTCGGCGGCCGGGGGACGCCGCTCTCTTTCTCTCTTTTTATCTGTTCATAGCATTGGCAATGGCTCGCTAAAGTCTACTCGAAGGGTGGACTCGATGTCCGAGCCAGTATGCCCCTTCGTTCCCTCGGACGTTTTTATCTTTTTAGTATTATTGCCCTATCGACGCTGCGGGTTCCTACGACGCTACATCTTTTCGTCGATTCTCGATTCTACGCTTTACCAAACTCGAGCAGCAACCTTCTCTCGTTGTACTTGGAGACGAAAAACCGAGGGTCCCTGACGCAGAGGCCCTCCCGAGCTTCCGGAGTCTCGATGCGTCTTACGTTTCCACTTGCGTCTTATTAACATGATAATTCTCCCGGATGGCGAGACGAACGTTAACTATTTTGTCCTCGTGCATCACGAGCATCGAATATAATCGAGGCTCGTTCGACCCTCGCTTTCTGCCCGGTTCGAAAATCTCAAGGGCACGATGAACTTTTCATTCGAACTCAACATAAATGAGAAAAATTATCAAACATTCTGCCTTCTGCCAGCAAAACTGCCCTGTTCGTCAATTTTCATTTACAATTTTGCTTGAATCCGAATCGCACATTTTCTTCCAGCCATAGAATCGTGGCACGGAAAATAAGCACAGTGGACCGAGGGCCGAACGTCTCGCAGGGTTGTCGAACGCTCCGACGAGGAGACACATCGATGGGATTCAATATCGAAATGTTTCTCATGCAGGGTCAAGCTATCTCGTTGTCCAGTTACTTGTACCATCGTTTCATACATATACACACATATTCATATGCGTATACACATGTGCCCACGATCCTCCAGTGTCGTAAAGATAGCGAGCCTGCTGTAAGAAAATCAAGATTATCAGGAGGGAGAGAAAACGTCTCTTGTTTTTCTGCCCAGCACACCCCCGAGCAAAAACACATTCTGAAGCTTCACAGGCGTAATGTCCTGTCGAAGGATCTTCGCCGGTACAGTTACAAATTTTTCAACGTCCAGTATCGAAGCTATTCATCAGCCAAATCATATTTTCACGATCATGGACCATCTCTAAATTCTCCCAAGAAAAATGAACGTCGCAGAATCTCCGCATATAAAATTGGAAGAGAATTTATTAAACTCCCTGACTTTCATGCTAAAAGGCGATCAAATTTTATGCTGATTTAATTGCACAATTTCCATTGTCGGAGCATATTTTAAAAAATGATCTCCCGCACGATTAAATCAGAGATGAACGAAACGCCTGCTCGCTCGGAAGACGAGACCGAAAACTCGAACTCCAAAAACGAGATTCTTCCATACTTTTTTCTCCGCCTGAAAACTTTCACGTTGCACTAGACCTTTCAAATCGCAACAGAAATAAGACACAAGCGAGGTGGATCGGGGAATTTACACGTTAAGCGAGACAGTTGCACACATGCGGGCATGAAGATGGGTAAATAAGGCTAAGCAGTAGAGCAGATTGAGTCGAGAGTCGAAGCCTCGCAAGATCGCGAAATCGGGAAGAGGGACGAAATCGGCCATTGGGGAAGGGCTCGAGTGCAACGGAAAGAGAAAATGATAGAGAAAGAGGAAAATTGGAAGCCCCACTGAAGGCGGTCGCGACTCCCGATCGTATTATACCGTTGTTGCATGTACATTTTTTATTTCTCTTTCTCTCCCTCATTTTCCTGCGACACACGCCTCGTCAACTGGCCCCCAAGATTTTCACGTATCAGTTTACCACACTCGCGGCTATTGTGTCAGTAGAAAAAGCAGTCTCCAGAGGCTCGCGAGGTTACCTGGCCAAGGGTCGTCCAATTGGATGATACTTGACACTCTCGATTTTCTCGTGAACTTTTAAGGCGAGCATAACACGTCAAATGCGTGCTCTCCTCGTCCCAGAGCTTCGTCGACTTGAACGTTGGGCAAAAGGGTCTAAAAATTTGAGAAATTAACCCGTTGGTGCGATTTTTTTCAAAAATTTTCTAGCTATTTTTGAAGAATTTCAAAAATTGTGAAAAAATTCACACGTTTTCTTTGCACGATTCTAGACACTTTTTGTTCTGTGAAATTTTTTTGTCGAGTCGATACTTTTCGAGAAAAAACATCACGAAAATTTGCTTCGTGCTGTTTTGGAAAAAACGCCATCTTGGAAAAATTGAGAGGGGAAAAAGAGTTTATGACCAGTGTTCTGAAAAGGTCAGACATCCAGGACACCTTTGCTGAGGATAATATGGTTATTCCAGTGCAGGAACAATAACGAAAATCGATTTAAGGAATAATAAAGATTTTGATTTTATTTTACAAAATAAATGTCACAGATTCTGTAAAAACAGCCTCAAAAATCCCCGATATGAGATTTTGAAGAATCTTCCTTTTGCTCCTCAATTAAAACTGGGTACCTGAAACTGCGTGTCCAAAATTGTCGTGTCAAAGTGGATCGAATGTCAAGTCAAAAAAATAATTTCCTCCAATCAGGAGGATTCGTCAAGTGGGGGGGACGATAATTGTTCTGAAAAGTTAAGCATCCGCAAGGCCCTCAAACAATCTCGTTCCTTATTTCTGATTCCTTAAATTGAAAAACTTCTCCCCTCGATATTCCCACGTTCCTATTCTCCAATGGGAAATTCCACGGGATCTCCAAACCCCCTTGCGCGTTTTGATTTATATCTCTCCTGTTTTTATTCGTGCGACCCCATCGCGAAAATGGTTTTTTAAAAAAGACCTTTAAACCAGTGTATTCGATCGATCTCTGTTGCGAGCTTATTGCTCTGAAAATTGCATCGCGAGGGTGACTTTAGAGCGGATCGAATTTTCATTCTGCGTTCGAGTGAATTTTTGAAATTGAGCGCTCGAGGAAGGGATATTTACGAGGAAGCACACGAGAATCAAAAGATCAAAATTGAAGCGAAGCTACTCAACAGCCGGATTTGACTCTTTCGATTCTCTACGTACAACCATTTTTTATATTCAACCCAGAGCGATGAAGAGAGCGAGAGAGAGAGAGAGAGAGAAAGAGAAAATAGGTGAACCGTGACGGAATGGAAGGGACGAGAAACGAGGGAAAATATGAGCCGCGTGGACGAGCCTTAACGAGGCTAATACGAGGATCACGCGTCAAACCTTAGCGAGAGTATCGGGCTCTATTAATGTCAACGACACTCTGAAATCCGGACACGCAAACTGTTGAACGTCAACGTTAAACACGTGCCCCACGTCACATCCTCGATGTTGATAAACTTATTCTCGGTGTACGCGCTTAAATTGTATTAGCGTATCGGACTCGGGGACACGTTTGCTAATTTTTCGAACGAAGCCCGAAATTATCGGACGTTCCGTCGAATTGGAGAAAAAACTGTTGAATATTGTCAGGAAATGAAAAAAAAAAAAAAAAAAAAAAAAAAATGGGAAAATTGGTAATTTTCGTAATTTTGTCAAATAATAGTCGACTCATTTTGTCATTCCCAATCGAACTTCCTACATTTTCACACGTTCCGTTCTCAGGCTGTATCAAACCCATTTTTTCGTGTCTCCCCATAACAATAATAATTCGACGGCGGAGGTAAGAAAAAGTGAGGAAAAACGAAAGAAACGGTGGAATATAGATGAGATCGGGCAATATCGAGGCGCGAGGGACATAAATGTTTTACATGCAATACGGCGTTCGTGGCCGGCTGGACGAAACTGCCCGCAGCCGAATTTTATCGCCTCCTATGTGCTCTCGTACACCCTTCGGATCAGATAGAAAATACAGAGGAATCTCCTCGTGTCCAGAAAGCGAGTACACGAGGTGCAAAAAAACCCGAATTTTCGCGAGAGAATAAAAAAGACGAAATCTTGTTCCTGGAACGCGGAGAACGCGATCGATCTTTCCCTCGAACACGAATGAACTTCCTTTCTTCCTGCTCCGCAAAACCCACCAAAATTCATAATTCCCGGAGTCCTCGAAAGGGCTCGATCTCTCCTTTCAAATCCCCGAAAACTGAACATCTTTCCTGCACCTCGTTCACAGCGATTCAGGGACCCACGACTGTTCCAAAATTCGTCGAAACCGAAGAAAAAAAACGTCAATTGCTCGTTAGATTCGTCAGAAAGTTTGCTGCAAAAGTGCCACTTTTTTGTGTCTATTCGTTTTCCATTAGCTCCGTTAGCTTTCTCGGCGCTATCGCGATACGATTTATAGAGGTCAGTTTATTGGAATGGCTTCGACAGCATGCTTTACATCCGACACATACGGCGAATATACATGGCGTGTATACATCGATATATGCAAGTGTCATCTCCTTTCGGGTGGGTAAGGGAATTCCTCGAGGGGTCACCGGCTACATGTGACTGTTCGGAATCGCGTTTTCTCTTCCTCCTGAAAATTCTTCTATACACAAAAGTCCGAATATCCGGCTGTTGTCTTTCCCGTCGAATCTTTAATATTCCATTTAATATGTGGCGCGCAGCGTCCCCTTCCGGATCGCCGAAAGAGCTCCGATTCCGGATAAAATTCCGTTCTGTAACGGTTGTATAAATCAAACGAGAGATATTGGCCGTTTTTGCTCGCCGAGGCCAAACTTACGACTCGCCCTTTCTTTCGCTCTCGCCATCCTTTTCCCTCCGGCTCCCTCCTCCCTCGTACGCCATCCGCAGCAACGAAGCTCCCATAATTGTTTTTACGGATTATAAATTTCACTTGTTCCTGGTCCAAGAGTCGCGCGCGATCCCCTTTCTCGCGACGACCAGCACCGCCGCGGCGACCCTCTCCCTCGGCTGTGACGCGCGAGAAAAACTTTTCTCCCCCAGCACCCCGGGACTCGATTTTTTTTCTCTTCTTACTCGTACTTCAAGATTTCTCACTCGCGAGAGAAACTTTTATCCAGCGGACACCTACAGTTTATTCTTCAGTCGATTAATTGATCGGTGCTCCGAACTTGCACGATCAGGAATTATTTCATACCCGATTTGCCACCTTAAGACCATTTTCTCGAGAGACAATATTGCCGTTTCGTTTCAGAAAAGTATGAACCCCTTCTGTGGCATTGACGCCATTCGGCGTCGGTTCAATTCGTGCATTTTCGTAAACTTTTCTCAGCCTTTTGGGCGCGCTTCGCCTGAAAAATGTCTTGCCACCGAATCTTGTTCATTAAGAAAAACGCAAAATCGAGCATTCGCAGCGTTTCGGGAATCGATGATTCGTGCGTGACTCGATCATGCCCAAAAAATCCAATTTCCATCGAATCACTACCGCGTGTAACCGACTATTGTTTCTCACCGAGTCCAATCACCGTGAGACCCCTGAGCTCGAGTTCCATCACGAGGAAAAAATGATGAAATTTCCCAAAAACCGCGTAACGAGAAATTTTGAAAAATCATAAACAGATCGCAACAGACCGTTAAGAAAGTCTCAACATCCACGAGGAATTCAAGAGAAGAGAATTTATTGGTTAAGCATAAATCGGTTGGGGAGCACCAGTAAGATCGCGGAGGAGGTTTTCCTTCTCCGAACTTTTTCCCATCGGTATGAAAGCAGGGTAATAGAAATGATAGAGTGATATGAGCGGTATAGAGGAGCTCATCGAGTTCAGGGGTTAAGAAGGGATTTTGGGGTCGCCTTAATTAATATAGTCGCGTCGAGCGTTCGGGTGAGGTTTCGGCGTGTGGAGGGGGACTGGAAAGGGGGTTGGTCCACGGGGGTTGAGGGAGCACCGGCAGCCCCTGTTTCTTCTTTTGTATAATAGATATGTTTATTTCTCAGTGACAAAAGGGCTTTATTAGGGAAAATGGGAGGCTCGGGTAGGACGTCGGTTACGCCATTTTCGGTGGAAGCAATCGCAAGTATTTACGGTGTATACGAGCCGCAGTGAATTTTCACTCTTACGAGAGCATAACTAAGCCTCCCATTAATTCACATCAATGTCTTGCTATCTCGAGGAGCCTCGGTGACTTGCATACTCCTTGCCGAAACGAGATAAGTTTGCGCGCGCGTGAGAGAGCCCTGCACACGTACCCACTTATCAGAGTATCGGGCCACCAAAGTATCTATATTCAAATAGATGGCGCGGCGCACTCTTCAAACGCTCGGAGCTTCACTTTTATTCGAGTCGTTCCCCGAGCTCTCAGCATCGCTCCCCACTTCGGAGGCTTCTTGCACAGAAAAGTGCGCAGCGAGTTTTCGACTGGAATCATAATCATGGCGCGGTATAACTTCACTGGGTAATGATCAAGGGGAAGGGGAATGGAAATAGCGTCTTCGCTCGAGAAGCCGATGAAGGAATGACGAGGCTCGGAGGGCGCGTTGGAAAAAGACCACTGCGGGCAGGTATAGTTGTCTCGACGTAACTGCGGTTGGTCCTGGTGGCAAAAACGACGTATTTCCGGTCGGAGATACTGGCTGGTTCGGGCTCCGGGGTGTTACTCATTCGGCCTTTTAGTCAGGCACTTTGGTAAAGGGAAAAAGCGAAATTCGATATTTCGTGAAAATAAAATTTGTCGATTTCGCGCGTTCGAAGAGATTCTCTCCGTCGGGTCGTTCGTTCCGGGCGCGCGTCGTTTGTCCGAGGGATATTTCCCCTTGGCTGAGCCGATCATTGTCGCGGTAACAAGCCGTCTATTGACAGTTCTTCTTTTCCTCAAACTCGCTCTCTCTCTCGGTGGTTCTTCCTCCTCGCTCGTTCCCCGCTGAAACGAGAGTCGAAGGCCCCCGTTCGTGCGGTCCGTTAGGTGGTTTTGGACGTGTCAAAGTGTGCAAGCAGATTGCTCGGACTATTCGAGGGCGAAGAGAAAAGGGGGAAGCGACTTTGTGTAAAGGAAACTCGGATAAGACAGCGGCCAAAACTAACTCTGTGTCTGCGCGTGTATTTCGGAAGCTTCGTAACCACGTCGGTGTGCCTTCGTGGGAGTCGTAAGTATTCGGAGCCCCGACGTCCTGCGGTCTCTGGAAATCGTTCGCTCGCTTTTTTCCTACGAGGTATTGGTCGCGCCTTACTACGGCCTCCACATACTAATGGCACATTACCTTAACACCCCTCGCCTCGAGTTAGTTACTCCTCCGGGAACGCCGAGACGAATAAAAGCCAGAGACTCGGTCTCGTTTCGCTTTTTTCCTCTCCCGCGCTCTCTCTCGGCTTTTCTCCGACGGAAAACACACAGCCGAAATCGTACCGTGGACACGATACTCGCGACGCCCTTCTCCGTCGCTGAGCAACCCGCTTCATTTCTTCAGCACAAGTATTGTAAAGAGATCGCCCGATTTTTCGAGGGCTTCGCGGACAAGAAATTTTTTCGCAACTTTTCGCTGGACAGTTGACTTTGGAATATTTTGGAAAAAGTTAGCAGGTTAGTCGCATCAGAATTCCTGGTCAAAGTTTTAGTGTCCGAAGCCGAATGGTAAGCGTTTGAAAAAATAGTACTCAGTTTTCTCCCGTCCGTCGGATGGATCGTTCTCGAGAAAGTCTAGAGAAGAGGCTCTAGACATTCCTCAAGAAATGGAAGCGATCTGAGCAGAGATTGGGCTAGCCTCCAGGCAAGAATCTCTATTTCTGGAAAACTCGTCGTTGGAAGACTCGTCGTTACACACTCGAGTCCTGGAACACGGCGAGGAGTGGAGATTTTTCGTTGTTCGGTTCGCGCGCGAGGAAGTGGAAATCGCGATGAGATTTGAGAGAAGAGACAAAGCGAGAGATCGAGCGATATAGATTCGTGGGGTTGAGGCGAGGCGGGGGCGTCGCTGTCCAAGTCCTTCGTCTCGTGGCAGAGCTCTGTAGTTCTCGCCCCGCTGGAAGCAGCTCGCCGCATGAATTTCAATCGACATCTTATCGGCAGATTCGTTTTTTCTCCGTTTTTTTTCTTCATTCTTCCCTTTTTTTTATGCTTTCTCTTGAACGAGCGAACGAACTTGAGTGCCGCGGTGGATCGTGATCAAGTGGTATCCTCGAGGTGCCACACGGGGACAATACAACTCTGTCGTTCACTCGTCCGCCTTCGGCGCACCGAGGAGCACCAGCAGGAGGAGAAACAACGGCGCAACGACGCGACAAGTGACAATACGCGCGTCACCATCGTCAAACGGGCGAGAGCGAGAACGGAGAACAATCTCCAGCCTAGAAACCTCATCCCATGCACTTATCTGCAACGCCACACCCGTTTTCCCCGTGAACAACCGGCGTGTATTGCTCTTTTGTCCGAACCGGCAACCCTTACACACGTACCCATCGTCGTTCACCTCCCCCAAAGCCCGAAGCCCCTTCCCGTCGTCCCTCTTTGTGCCATCGCACGAGATGGTCCTTCTCCCATCACGCTTCTCAGTCTTTTTCCTCATTTTTACTCGGGAGCCTCACCCCCGAGGTACTCGGTGAAGCTTGACCTGTAAAGAGCCCGAAATTGGTGTCGCTTCGCGCTCACGCTTGCATTCTCGATCTCAAATGTACACGAGAATCAATCGGTTTTGATAAATCGCTTGATGTCGGGGTGTGCCGCAACGATTTTTCGAGTGAAAATCATTGGGAGGGAAAAAGCTACTGGCTTGGGTCGTTAATTGACTTTTTTATTTTTACAAATTAATGGAATTCATTAAATGAGAATTGTCTTTTTAAATGGGATTGAATAATTTGACAGAAAGTGAAAAAAATGTTTATCATTCTTGGAGAATCATTGGTCAGTCCACTCGAGCGAATGCTCTGTGCCCGCTCACCCGGAAGATCGTTAAAGGGACCAATTGGATAATGTTCTCCTGGGAAAACTGCGTGCGAGAGCTCCGCTTTCTTCGTTCCCGAAAACAAGTACCACCGAGATAAACGACTCGGTGCGACGAAAAAGAGGAAAGCGAGTCTTTGACTGGAGGCTATCGGGGCCATTTGACGCCGTGTTCACCATCAGTTTCATCCTTTTTCTTAAATAAATGATCGGATATCGGAGTCAAGAGAGAAGCGAGAGATTTAATCGAGGAAAAAAAGAATCGCTCACAATCTATCAACGCTGAACAATTCTCGTTATGCTTTCGTGATGAAAATTCTTTTCGTCATTCATCACAAACGCTGAAAAAAAATGTAATAAAAATCACGGGATGTAGCCGTGTGAGCAAAGATACAGAAATTTTGAAAGTGAGACAATATTTTAAGGCGTCAAAATAGTTCGGTCGTCCCATGACTATAGTCAAGTTTGCAAGTATTCCATGTCCATTAATTTCGAGTCTAAATTATAAATAAAATTAACAAACACTCACATTGAGAATATTTGTATCATACGAATGTAATAAAATCCTTAAAAAATATCATAAAAGATAAAATTTGTACTCCAACTTGACTAGTTAATGATTGAGCCTGACACCTGACTGAAAACAGGTTCGCTGCAGGGACCAATTTCGTTCGAATCTCGCGGATGCTGTGAGAAGGCTTGCGAATCAATCGAAAGTTTCGAATTAGAAGGCGATTGTTCGAGCTAGTGAAAGAGGGAGAGAAAGACGAGCAAAGGAGGGAAGATTCCTTCGGAAGTGTAACTAATCAGGAGGTTGTACTCAGAGTCCGGTGAGTCTCGCCAAGGAAAAGATATACGAGAGGAAAAGGGAAAGATTCTCCGAGTAACACTTGGCCCCTGTTATCTCATTAACTCTCTCAGCCAAAGTTATTACCAATTCGTCTTCCGCACTCGTCCCGCTCTTTCCGATCACTTTTTTTCCCTCCACATTGCCGAGAAGGAAAAAGGAGCCTGCTCGTGCCGCGCGAAAAACTCCGTTCGATTATAGGGCCGTGCGACGAGTTGCGAGAAAACTCTGGGCAACGCTAACTCCACTCCACTAACGGGGCAATCAGATCGCCTCTGTTGGGACAACAAACCCCCGTTCCACGCCCCTTCCAGCGCGTCTTATTCCACGAGGAGACCAGTTAGTACTAACATCCTCCAAATATATATAAATATATAGAGATATACGAGCTTAAGGCTCACTCAATTTGTACTTCTCACCCTGATTTCTTTTCCCTCTCGTTCTGCTCCCATTCCCCCCTCCTCGGCTCCGCAGCTACGTATATAGTGCGGTCTCGATCTCTTCCACTGGATATCAAACGATCGGTAGTGCGGCTTATTTATCGTTGAACTTCCGCGCTTCGCCTTTCGATGCTGGGAGTTAAACAGCAGTAAATCTACCCTTCGGTTGTGTATGGCGATGCGTTACAACGGTGACTTAATTGTCCGAACTCTTCGAGTCCGACTTCGAATACGATCGATGGGATAACGATGACTTATGTGTCTCGATACGAAAATCTCTAATCAAATGTATTTACTAGCGTCTGGATACCGGAGTCGTGACGTTCCAGGCGATTGATTTTCGTCCGTTTGCTCTTGGACAAGGAAATTTGACATTTTCGAGCTTTTCGGCCTTTTTTGCCTTCATTTTTGAGGCAGTCGCGAAAACTTGCATCGATCTTGTGTTGAGTTCGGTCTGAGGGGGAATATCAGTGTGGAAAAAAGAGCTTGGGCGCGCAAAAGGGCTGCTGCATGGTCCAGGGATGGCAGGCTAATCGGTAAGAACTTGTTTTATATTAATATTTGAGTTACATCGTTCAATTTTATCCTCTCAATACTTCAAACGCGCTTTGGTCGCATGGTGGAGTTTTTTTTTTTAATTGTTTACTTTTTTATTGTCAATTTAGTGCAAAATTTTTGTGTAAAATTCGAATTTTTTTTTTTTAAGTAGCCGCCAATTTTTTCTAATCAAAATGTTCAAATTTTCTGCGATGCTGCGATAGCTGTACTATTATAATTTAATAATCTTTTTCAATTTTTTATTTCAGATGCTCGCTGTGGCACTTTTGCTGTCAACCGTCGAGGAGTCTTTTTTTGAGACACCACTTTGCGAGCGCTTTTCTGCTTGATAAAATGTACTAAAACTCAAAAAAAAAAAATTTCCTCGTACACTTCATTACTTCGATAATTAATACGCAAAATTTCGAATAATTTGGTCGAATAATTTCATTCAAATGATTTGCTTTTTTCAACCTGTCACACTGTCATTCCCCCTTAATAATTTTCCACGATTTTCTTCATCTTTTAGTGATAGCTTGTTTTACTGTTTTCCGGCAATGATGAAATTGCGACAAAATTTTCGACAAAAGAACTGATAACTTGGCTCGCTCACTGAAAGATTTTAATGACAAATTTATTTGTACTAAAGCATTGTCCGTCTTTTTATTTGGTTCTGTAGCTTTCGGGATAAAATCTGAGCATTGTCCGCCGTATTTATTGTCAGGATAGGAAAGCTTATTCGCGATGTTTCTGGACTTTTATATGCCTATATCTCAATGAATGAGAGAGATTCGATGGCGATGCCGAGGACTATCCCCGATTCTCATAACCCTTCGTGTTATGTCTCGTGAAATACGAAGGGTCTTGTAACAGGCGCGAAGGATCTGTGGACCCGATCTGTACAAAGTTGTACGAATGCTTTACAAGTTATTGATGTTAGTACTCGTCGTTGCTAGAGTTCCATTGATAAAAATAAATTTGTGTATGAAATGAAGAATCATCAAGCAAGTTTCCGGTCATTGAGATATCTTCTCGAAAATAAAAAATTTTTGTTTAAAAAATATTCAAACAAACAATAAAGTTTCATTATTCGTCGACATTTTTTTGCACGAGAGTGAAAAATAGCCGAATCGTTTCAACGGATCTGGAAGGGGGATCGAAACCATAAAAATTCTTCCTTATTTTTCACGCGTTTGTTTCAAAGCCCCCGCGGAGACCTTCGACAATAAAGCAATCGATGGAATGAAATCCTCGTACGACGAATCCGAGGCGTTTGACTGATTCCCTGACCGTTCTGACTTCGCTAGTCGTTCAAATCTCTCGTATTAATCGGCTGCAACGAGACCTTCCGATCGCTCAGTTCACTACTCTACTCGATCACAACACTCCTCGAATCTCCGGACGTAAAAGTTTAGCCTTTTCTTACAGTTGTTCTTGGCGAATCTGTGCTTGAGCGACCGACTCGTATCGACGTTTAATCGAGAAGGGCAAGATCGAGATTCGAGATCGCTACTCAAACGTTGAGAAACTCGAGTGTAGCTTCACGAGGAATACGTTGTAACTGCGAGGGTAAATGGGGCTAAAGTTTGCTCGTATGTTGGAAAAATAACGAGAACAAACGATAATAATGCGGGAATAGAAAAGACGTAACACAATAGAAAATCGGGCGGAAGGAGAGAGAGAGAGAGAGAAAGAGACGAGAAAAATGTCTCGGCTAGTCCTGGAAGGGGAAAGGGTCATCGTACAAGTTAATACATTTGTATATATATATTTTAAGGGGATTCAAGCGATTTATATGACTCGGACCAATGGACCATGCGCTATTCTTTACGGATCTAATTGAGCGGGGAGATAACACTGCCGATTTCTACGCGCCGTGGGTAATAACGCTTCCCTTTTCTCTCTCTTTCTCTCTCTTGCTCTCGCTTCCCATCTCCCACTTCTTTTCCTCTCATCCACTATTATTTTTCTCCCTCTTCCGTCTTCGCTTGTCCCGCGATTGCTTTTAATGGGCAAACTAATCGGTGCTGCTGGTACGCAGACATTAAAGGTGCCACGCGGAATCGCCTTAACTGCTCATCCCGCTTTTTCGCGTGACGATCACTCGCCCTACGTTTCCATGTCGAACGATGACCTTCCCGGTCGATCTCGTTTTTAACACAAAAGGTGAAATTACGAGTGCCGCAGTTACAGCCAACCGGAACTCGCGCTGCGTGCTCTTTTTTCAATATTTCTTCGGACATCGAACCCTTAAATAATGATGAACTCATAACGGGCACGCGGATTGAGTGTTTTCGCAAAAAGAAAGGAACGGTTTTCCGAAAAAGTACTCAAAGGGCGTAATCAGCATTTCTTTACAAATCATTTCTATCGAGAGATTCTGCTTCCGTGAAGTTCCGATTTCGTTCAAACTTTGTAGCAACAAATTTTCATTTAATATCCGCTTTCTATTTTTCACAAATTCTTCCCAATCGGAAACAATCGATTCGGTGAGTGGCGAGAAAAAAATGATTCGGAAAGCAAGACGATGGCGATGATTTCGTGCACCCACCGTGGGAGGCACAATCCGAGAAGGACAGACGAGGCATGGACCAGAAAAAGAGCATTTTTATCCACGAACGATTGTCGGATCAACAGCGTCAGGAATTCTCCCGGCACGATTTCGTGGAGTTTCTCCTTTCTCTGTTTTTCTTTATAGACGAGCTCGAACTGAATAACTCGTGAGTACAGGACCCCTGAGAGAGTCGTTCGCGCGAACCGCCCTTTTCTCCCGAATGCACGCGCGGGCGCGCGTGGGGCGAAAAGCGTATCGGTCTATGAGCCGGCGATAGGCGAGCGTGCCATCTGGCAGTCGAAGGAGAAATATATCGACGATATTCCGTGTGCGAAAAATCAGGACGAAAGAAAAACACTGCGATCCTCCCTGCGAGCAATCGCGCTGCGGCGAATCTCGACGGTTCGTATAATTCTGCTAATTAAATTGATGGAAGATTTTGCAATGAGTGTCTGCGCAGCACCGACGCGACGTCGGCGATCAGCGAAAAAGTGGGTTCTATTGAACCGGTGAAGAATCAAAGTCTAAAATTCATCCCAAAAACTCGAATCGCCAAAAAAATGTTCCGAATTGAAGAATGAGATTGGAAAACGTCATCGGAGTCCATGGAAGCATTTAATTGTCCCTGATCGTGACCCAATAGCCCGTAAACTGGAGTACAGAAATTCCCGATTACGTGTCGCCCGCACAAACGACTCAGTCAGTTACGAGGATTTTCGCGTGACACACGTAACAAGACCGGAAATCCTCCGCAACCCATAAAAAATCGAGGCGACTCTGTCAGCCGATAAACAATGGAGTAAAAAGGTTCGGTTGTAGTGTCACGTGGAAACGCTCCCGGCTGTGCGAGGACGCTTTATACGAGGAAGATGAAAAAGCAGGGGACAAAAAATAAGTGGGAAGAAAGGGAGAGACGATAAAAGAGGTGTGTCGACGCTTACTTTATCTCGAAGATTATATGTGAGATCGCCACGCGAGGCCTTATGGACCAGAAAAAACGTAGCACCGAGAGACGATTGTACTTTGACGAAAGTCACCGTACCGAAAGCGTCCAGGCACATCGAAACTTATGGATGAAACGATGATGGAAAATCTCGAATTTCCGGATATCCACGACACTAAAAATCTTTCGTGTAAAACGTAAGTAAATCGCTCCTTTCTTTGGCCAGAGTCAACAATTTGGTGGAGTCTTATGAAAAATCTATTGATGAATCTTAGTTTCGGAGTTATCGCCGTTCTAACAGTCAGCAGAGGACGAACGTGTTTAGGAAAGTTCACGCGCGAATCTAATGGAAATCGAAAATTCCAACTTTGAGAGCTGAAATTTGGAAATATGCTAAAAATATAGAGCGTGCATATATTCCCGGAATTATTGTAGGATCGACCGTCTAGTTGTCGAGAAAACAATTGACGAAAATCGCATTTTTTTGAGGATTATACACAGGCTCTTATGGCAGGCACACTTCCTGTGCGACGATTTGGTTTTGATGAAATAGAATCCTCCCAACTTTGAAGAGCCAAAAACGAGAATAAGAAAATATAATGTTTTTATACAAACGCACAAAAAGTGGGAGGTTTGACAACACCATGAGCCAGCTGGTTTAATAGATATGCATACGCACATAAACAGAGCATGGCTGTTGCCACATTTTGCTTGACGATTTTCATACGAAAGTAACCGCTATCATAATATTTAAAATTGATCAATCTCAACAAATGAGTTACACACAATTTTAACGATTGCGAGAATAAATTTTATTCGTTTCTTCGATCGCATGAAAAGAGCAAAAAAGTTCACTTGTTTTTTTGAATGAAACGCATGATCTTCCTTAAAGAGATCGAAGGAAGTTTCGTAAGGAAATTGACACGTAAAAGCCTCCGAGTTGCGCCCTTTTGGAGCCAAGTTTTTCACGCGTATGTACTTTGGATCTTCACGTCCCATCTTCACCTCTATACATGTAAGAATGCGAAGTGAAGATCTCCCGAGAAGAGAGAGGAAGGAGAAGGCACACACGAAGCTGCGATAGAGAGCCCCATTGGATATATAAGTATTCCCGAAGGCAAGGGGCAATTTGTCCCGGTCATTTGGCGAGTCCGTTGGGACTCCCTGACTGTAATCCAATCACTAGCCACACTCCTTTCTCCCTCAGCGCGATCGTCGCTTCCCTTTCTCTCTCCCGGTCTCTCGATTCCTCTCGATCGTTTCGTTCCACCCCACATTTTCGATACTCTCGTCTCACTTCTCTCTCATCCAACGATCACACACATATTCACCTTCTCTTGTTCTTCTCATCGAGAAGTTCTCTCTGGTCAGTTCGAAATCTCTACTCCTCTCGCTCGAAGAAGCGATTCTCTCTCTTTCTCTCTTTCCTCGTATATCTATTCCTCTCACTAACGCGTATGGGACAATCTCTCCACTTGTTCTTGCTATACCTAAATCTACGAGACTTTTCGACTTCACTGAAGTCTTCGATGGATTCAGAATTTTGTGCGATTTTGCTCCGATTCTAATGGGCTGGTTTCATTATGACGTTTGGGCCGTTTTTCTTCGGACACAAAATTTGACGTTGACATTTAAGTATGAAATTTTCGTAGATTGGATCATATTTGAACGAAACTAAATAACGCGGCGTGAAAAGGTTTGCTTTCGTATCCAGGAGAAGGTTTGAACGATATTTTAAAAAATCCGTGATTTCAATATTTATTTTATAATAAAACCATGCAAATATAAATGTGCATTAGTTCGATTCGTTTGAACTATCAAACTAGCTTACAAAAAACAAAAATTTCTTTGCATATTATTCAGAACGAAAAAATGTGATTTTCGAGATCGAGAAGACGCCGAGCGTTGCCAGTCGAGCCGGAATAACTCGTACACGTGTTTTTTCTCGCATTTTCTACACTGTCGCAATAAACGACGTTTTGTATTCGAACCACCTTCGCTTTGGGAGTCCCTGGCTGGTCAAGACGCATACACCGCCACATCGGTTCGAAGCCTTTTCTCCCTCGCTCAGTTTCTTTGTTGACCAACCCCCGAGCACAATCGTCATCGAGACTCTTTGCTTTCTTTACTTCACTGCTCTCGCCGCGAGCAGGGATCTTTCCTGCGTGTGAAGCACGAGCGTGTATACCTTTTTTCTTGTCGACACATGCATTCAGCCCGATCAATCCACATCGCGGAGTCTGTTGACTCGGACACACGAGCACTGATTGTCCGACCAATATCTGCGGTCGCGCTACTTCTCCAGCGTGTAAAGAAACATGAAAAATAACGGGGTTCAATAATTTCCTCGGATCCTCACAAAAAAATAATCCAGCGCGAGGTCGCGCTCGTTGATATACGACCTTAAAATCAAACCGAGGAATTTCCAGTCTAAATTTCGATCGGAATCCACGTGGCTCGAGTGAGGGATTGCAAAAACGTTTGAACAAATTGAAAATCGAACTCTTTCGTTACTCTTTCTGCATTTCCTTTCGGCTTGGAATCGCTCGCGGAAAAAAATCGTCTTAAATAACAACTAAATCTCTTTAGTTGATATTTTTGTTGTTTCATCTAACTAACATCCGCTTGCGATAAATAAGGAATAGTTTTATCCGAATGACTAAATTTTTGTTTACGTGAATTAACTGAAGGAGCGAAACCAAATTTTTTGTTCTAAGGACTCGAAGCATTTGCTTATTTCTGCTTAATTCACATAGACTTTTATAATATATTTATTTGAATATCAAATACTGAAGTATCTGAACGGCTTTGTTGAGAATGTTTTGTAAATCGAATCACACTGGTCAGTTCAACATGACCCAAAATTTGTTGAAATGTATTATTATATTAGCCAACCTGATTTGTGAAAAATAACAAATAATTCTGATAGTCAGATTCTTTCTTCGTGTAGCTTAACTAAATCTTATCGAACGAAATCAATTGTCTACCTCGAAAGAAAGTTTAGTTTAGTCGAATGAATTTGCTTATTTATTAACTAACCAACTAAATTTCTGCCTGATCAAACAGTTGATTTTCTTTGTTTCAATTGTTGGTACGAAAAACTTTTTTTCGTATATATTCCTAGTTTTCGTATGCATTAACTAATATTTTCGTGGCTCAATTTCGTAAATCGAAATCGCTATCTCTATTTGAATTATTATATTTTGTGAAATTTAATAAATATTTTGTGGTGCGTATGGGACTAAATATTTAAGTTAAATTGACCATTTTTCAAGTGTTTCAACCAAATTTTGTCCTCAGTGCGTTGTTAAAACTAACGAGAGTTCAAAGGATCATCGTTCGTACTGCAAACCTGAAGTTGATTTCCCAGAAATACTGGTGCATCACGGTGGATAAATATTGGTAAAAAATCGATGGGACGCGCGTGACTGGCACACGAGAAAAACCCTCGTCCACGTATCCGAGACAAGAGAAAAAGGTTTTGCTCGCCAGAGATATATTCCCGTGAAACAAATATGTATATTGAAGCAACTGCGTATGGTTATAGAGTGCAAGAAAAGGGAATATCATTACGTGATATATCGAAGTCGTCCGTATTTCTCGAGCCCTCAGTGAAAAATCGTGGCAAAGGGCCATACGTGATCTCGCCAAAGAGAAAATAACTGGAAGCACGTTTTTTCCACGTTACGCCATCGCCCTTTCCTTTTCCTTGAGCTGTGCACGAAATTAGGCTTGTTTTGCAAGGGAGCCCCGTTGGCCGCGTCTCTCCCGCTTCCTCGTCCCAATTCCACCGGCATTTTTTCAGCTCCCTTTTTCTCAAACTGGCCTGGAGCCTCGACTGGAATTCGCACACTTTATAATCTTGCAGCTGAAGACAAATTTTCCAACACTTTCTATGCTGCTGATCGGACAGAATTTACAAAATTCGTCACAACTTCCCTCTGAAAAATCACGTTTTTCGATCTTTTTTCAATCGTCTCGTTCATCCCCAAGACCTCATCCAACGTCAATTGTTTCTGCTCAACTTTTTTCTCAAACATTCCGCATACGTTCCCGGGCGTTGTCCCGCACGAACTTCCGGCTCATACGGAAGTACTCGTCGTCCTCGTAATAAAGGCACCGGAGGAATCATGCACTGGGATTAATTCTCGCGATGCCGCAATTAACGCTAGAATGATTTAGGAGCCTGAAAGCGTGGCATGTCCCCCCGGCCCTGGCGACGTTACGGGTTGAGCCTCGTGCCTCCTCCCGAGCACGCGTCAAGTGATTTATCGGCGAACCTTCAACCGCGTAGATGCATGTACAGCCACAAACGTATTTCCATCTATATAAATATATTTTCTGTCCTCCGCCGTGTTGTATCCACGAGAAATTAATTTGAAATTTGGTAATATACGAGAAATTCGTGTACACGAGACTTGCTCCCGATTTAGGCTCGTTCTCTTCGCTTGGCAGCGATCCAAGCTCCTCCTTAGCTAATTCACTCGTAATGTACTCGATGGGAATGTTGAAAAAAGGAGAAAAAGTCGCTCGCGGCTGGTCCATAACGGCGGAAAAGAATGCGCGGCCGAACGGGCGTCGGACGACGCGAATGCGACCGCTCGAAATCTTTCGTCGGACTGAAAAATATGCGAGGACCAAAAGAATCACAAGCTTTGGAGTGAAACTGTCTCGTCGAAATTTGTGAAAAATTCTCTCTCTAAGAAACGGACGTTCGATGAACCGAATATCAATGGAAATGAATAAATTTAGTGAAAAACCACAGAAGCGAAGGATCCCCGGAATAACATTGCATCCCAAAAGGCCAGGAAAAGGCCAGCAGGTCCGCTACAAGTTTCTCAAAGTGCTGACGAGCTTCGAGACGAATCGATGAGAAGAACGATTGATCAGAAAATGACGATACCTAAGGACGAGACGAGTGTATTAAGACGCGGTTTTGGCTTGGCTTCGATAATATTACTGAAGAGTCGAATTAATATGATTTTCAAAGGCTCGGAGGAACGAGCGGACACTGGACACGCCTCGATGCTCACGAATGCGGCGACTAAGATTTAAGCGATCCTAAGACTCGTACTGCGAGACGAACTCGCGAAAGCTCTCGATCCTTGCATGCAACGTATAAATAGGAAATTCGTACACAGGGTGTCGAATTGGAAATGTGGAAAATGAGTGAAAGTTCTGAAAAAGAATCGACGAATAAAAACCAGCGAAAAACACCTGTTTTGCTTGGAGCAACGGATTCTCGAAACTTTGCCAAATTTTTCGACATTTTGGCATTTCTTTCTTGTGACAGCTCATACGACGAATTTTTTCAGTTTCGACCCTTCGCGCGAAACAAAAGTTCCTTACTTCGATCGGGGCACCCCGTACATGTTGATTTTCCGAAGAAATTCGTTGCTTTGACCAAGCATGTATATAAATATATGCGGTACAAGCGTTCTGCCCTTAACGGAAGAGGGTGCGTAACGAGATTTTGTAGAAAGTTCGCCAACGATTTAAGCTCCGATCACGTTCGACCGTTTAGTCCCTGTAAGCATAGTAAAAGAACCGTCTGCTTCCTCTCCCGCGCGAGCGTTTTTCGTTTCGATTCTATTTTCGCTTTGTGCCCGAAACCGCGTATTCAACGATGATTAGCCCGTGGCAGGAATAACTACGAATGATTGAAAAACTTTTTCTTTCCTCATTTCAGGGAAACGAGCAAATTCGATCGTTGGAACGATACCGATGAACCGCTGCTCCGAATTCCCGACGAAAAATTTTCACTTCTCTAATTAATTTGATCCAACAAAGTGCTTCGCCATTTTCCCAGAAACAATGCGACTCGAGAATGCAACATTTTTGAGAAATTTCAAGAAACAAAAGTATTTCTCCCCGCGTTTTTCATTCGCGTTTCACATTAAAATGCACTGTACGAAAACCCCGCGGTCTAAGAGACACCGAAAAACGTTTTCGTCGTGTCCGCTCGTCCGGTTTCTCGCGTACGAGCATTCTCGCTATGATTTATTCTTGTGGGAAGCACCCACTAGAAATATCAGATACCGCTAATGAATTTCTGCCCGTGCTTCTGCCTTGATACCTACTATCTCTTTATACCCGTACGTGTGTGAATGTGGAACTGGGCACGTTGACAACGGGAGAGAAAGAAATATAGAGGACACGAGGGTGCTACTCGCGTTCGATATTGCAGTGCGCTCCAAAAACGAGCCTCGGTCACAAGCACACAAACATGCACGATCGTATTGAAGGGAAGAAAGAAGAGGGAGAGATTTCGGGGTCGAGTTTACGCTCGATGATTAGGTGCATCGCGTTTTAAGAAATTTTTATTTTTTTATGGCCGTCAGCGGCACGATGTTTGGATGTTCGACGAATGGGGAAGCGACTGATTTGTACACTGAGGAAAAAAAATCGTTGCAACAACTGAGTGTCTTTAGTTGGTATTTTTGTTGTTTCATTTCGAATCGAATAGAATCAGTAAATTTTTGTTTATGTGAATTGACTAAAGGAGCGAAACCAAATCTTTTGATCGAAGAATTTTTCTTTTTCAGAGCATGATTTATTTGTGCCCACTATTTTTTCTGGCCGCAACACAGTCTACGGAGATTCAATATACGATTATTTTCGTAGCGACGAAATATGACGTTAGAGTAACACCCTGATATCGTCACATAACCCTCAATTTCGTTAATCGAAATCGCTAACAATTTGAATGATAATCTAAATATTTTGTGAAATTTAATAAATATTTTGGCTATGGGACTAAATATTTTGGTTGAATTGAACATTTTTCAAGTGGTTCAAACAAATTTTTTTCTCAGTGTAAAATCTCGGTGGTCCATAATTTCGAGTCTCGAGGCGTTTTGGAATACGAACTCTAGAAAACGAGCAGAGTCTTCTTTGCAACTCGGAATGCTTTTCGTATGCGAAAATGAGATGAATTAATTTTCTCGTTTTCTTCAGTTTCTTCGTTTTTGATAACGAATGACAAAGTCACGTTTGGTGAACTTTTGACGATTGAATCTTTGTAGGATGAAAAAAACGTAGTGAAAGCATGCGGAAAAAGAGAAGGCTTTCGACCCGGTTGTGACAGTCAAGGATCGTCATTTGTTGCCGGCCTTAAAGTTGATGAACCAAGAAGAATCCTGGTAAAGTTCGTTTTTTCAAACGCTTCGTCGAAAGTGTTTCGTGAATAAAAAGGATTTGAGTCACGTCTGGGTAAGAAGTTGGCTGAAAAGCAAGAAGGAAGAAACGTTTTGAGAGAGAAAAGAAGAAAAAAATCGTTTCAAGTGTCACCCATACGGAGACGCATTGTCATTCGTTCGTTCATGATGGAAGTTACTTGAAAAAGTGAAGCTCATAACGACCAACGAACAACTGTTCCGTTCAACGGAAGTTTATTGAGATTGACAGCGATCGTAAGTGCGGTTAGCACGTAGAGCGAAATTTCCTCCCCAAGTATTTGAGCGAATCGAAGATACTCGCGATTCCGCTTTCGAATGTCCGTACTTTGCATACGTAATGCGAGGTAGAACGTGTATCGCGGGAACGCGCTGACCATTCTTCCTTGCGGGCAAGGGATCGCCAGAGATCGCAAGCAAAATCGACCTGACGCGTGTCAAACGAGTCGTCTCATTTTTATTGAGGCCACAGCGCGCGGACACGGGAGCGGCGCGGAACACCTTTTTCCTCGTTTCCTTTCGACCTGAGGAATATTTATCGCTTTTTTTACGCAGAGTATACGATTTTCGTAAAACGTGAGTAATTTCTTCATTCGAGGAGGGAAACAAAGCTTATTCCGTCGCAAGTTTTCAGGTCAACGAGCTCAAATAATATGAAAGCGATGAATAAAAACCTGCTTTCGGGGAGTGAAATCGTTCTGCGAGTTTGCTGCATGGAAAATGTGAAAAAGCTCCGATACCCGCGGAGAGAAAAGGGCGCGCAGTACCTTTGCCAAAGGGAGAAAAATATTCGAGGCGCACGAAGAGTATTTCACGCCTAATTTGGTGCGCGCAAGCCTCTGAATATTCCGTCGATGCTCCGAGTGATGCGGGCGTCTCGCGACATATTTTCATCTCGCCATTTTCCAGGGCTGGTTTCCCGAGCCCTCCCCATATTCTCGGAATCCCGATCACGAATATTTTTCATATCATTGGATTCTCGAAGCTTCGAGCATGCCCTGAGACAGAGGTCACAAAATCCGAAATTTTTTTGCTTCCCAACTGCGAAAATCGGGCTTGAAAAACCCACCGAAAAAATTGGTTTTCTCTCCCGTTCGAAGTCGCCGGTTTCCTCATCACTTCGAATGAGAAGCTGCAGCCGAAAGGCTGCATATTTCCAGCAAAAAATAATCGCACACATTCCCGTATATCTGTAAATTCGTCGAGGCTACAGCGTTGGAATGGAAGGAGGCAATAAATCGAGGATGTCCAGTGCGTTCCCTCCCACCACGCTCGCCCCAACTAATACCGTGCTTGCTCCTCCGCAGCGGTATAAATGGAGAGATGGATAGAGAAATTGACAGAGAGAAAGAGAGGACGAGAAGGGGCAAGGGGCCGTTGATAAATGTCTTCTCCATAGCAGTCGGAATCAAAACAGCGAATCGAGCGAGGAGGAGCCGAAGGGAGATATGTTTGTCCCGCTGTAACAAGAAAAAACTCAAAGCTGGTCGTTCGACCCTCGACAATAATGTCGACGGTGATCTGAGCGCAATAAAATTCAAATCCATAAACTGTGCAGCGCGATTGAAAGTTTCGAAATCTCCTCGGATTATCGATCGATCGAAGGCGAGTGAAAAAAACCGTCGAAGCTAACATTTCTCACAAACCTATGCACGCGAATTTGACTATCTTGGGAAATGCTAATCGCGGAATAAACCCGGTCAAGCCGCTGGAACACGAAACATTATTATAATATGTCAGGACTCGCAAAGTGGGAACAACGTGCTGTATCTACGAAAGCTGGGGCTGTGTGTGTACTGTCAAAACAGCACGTAGGAGATTAGGCAACTCTGGGGGTTGCACAGAATACGAGAGAGAGGGGGGCGCAAAATCACTTGACCACTGGCCAGTATTATACATGTAATATCATAAACGAGTGGTGTCCTCTCAGCTTGACCACAAGAGATACTTGTGCTTGGCCTATATAACAAAACCGAGAGTTTAGGGCTTCCTACGTATTTTCTTTATACCTATAGACGTCACATGTGCTCGCATATATACTCGTGTTCGCGCTTTAATGTGCGAACGAGTCAGTGGGTACGAGATTCCCTCTCTCTTCCCCTCTCTCCAGCAAGCCTCTGACTTTCAACCCTTTACAAGTGTCGCATCGAGGGAGAGAACGATAGGACGATGTTTACTGTTGAATATTCATTCTTCTGTGCTCAGATTTTACGGTCGTATTGCACAGAGCGTTTTGTAACGTTGGTGCTCGACACTGCGTGCCCGCACAGGAGCTCGCACGGGCAAACTTAAAACAGAGTATTTGCGACGGCAGGAGGGAATGGGACTTGGAAAATTTGGCGAGAAAAAAGGATTTTGAGGGATTTCATCGATTATTCGAGTTGTTGATTTTGGGGATCGGAAGTGGAGATTTATTTGCTAATACAAAGTTGAGCTTCTGATATTTTGGGGTTTCGTGAAAGGGAATAAAATATCTCCGGTGATCGCTCATACTTTTCGTGGCTTAAGAAAATTGAGGTTTTTTAATTGGATTATTACCTGTGGGATTTCAATGACATTTCTTTCTCTTTGATTTTGATGCTCGAATTTTTTTGATCATCCGACATTTTCCGGAACCTTTTCTCTCGGTATCTCGAAAGCTGCTTCTCGTCCTGCTCTCCTCCAAGCTCCGAGGATAAATACGGTTCTTACTAAAACGCCCGATCACGTGGGAGACAATAAAAATAGATTCTCCTTGCACTCGTGGATTTCGTTTGGTCCCCCTTCGATCTTCTCGCAGCCCAGTTTTGCTGTACCACAAAAGTTACGATTAAAAGATCGGCCCGTTGTCCCGCCCATGCCATGTTCCTTCGAATTTACAGATTTTTCTTCCCGCTTTCTCTTTTTTCTATTTTATGCTTTTCTCCAATTTTTTTCTCCCAACTTGAATGGAATTGAGAATTCACGCCGTTACTTTCTTCGCGATTTCGAATCAGCCGCGTTCTCGACCTTCCAAACTTCCATTTCTCCACTCAGACATTCGTCATTATCACAATTATTCGCTGCAGTGAAAAAGCCTCGGAATTCTCCCACCTAAAAACCTCTTTCCACGACTCCTCGAGGCGAATACTCATTTCGGGGTCTGAGAGACCCAAGTACAATGTCCGGAGAAAAATATTTCGAAATCCTCTAAAAAAATAAATGTTCCAAGAAATATTGGCAAAGCGTCAGTCGTAGGTATAAGCAAAAGCTTACAATTTTTGGAGTTTCGCTTCCATATATCGATGGCACGAAAATTCCGCAGCAGCGAGACTTCGGAGCCCCTTCGATTAGGTATACTTCGACGATAAAACCTCCTTTGCGTGGATTAGTTCACTCAATCAGGAAATATACTCGTCGAAAACCCCCATAAAGTCTCTCCCCACGTGTCCTATAAACGAATAGAGACAACGAAGAAGGAGAATAGCGAGAGAGGAGGCCCCCATATATCCTCCGTACGATTCATGCCAAAATCCCGTCGCGTCTTTCAGCCACGACTTATATTACCGAGCTGTTTTTTATCCCTCTCTCTTTACCCCTCCCTCCCTCGTTTGCCTTCCTTTCTCTTTCGCTCTCTACACTTTTCCGTAATCTCATCCCCAGGAGCTCGCGAACCCTTCGGAAATTCGAAGCATCTTTGGAGGGAGTCTGTTGTACCCGCGATTTTCGCCGGATACCGCAGCTCTCTTTGCTCCGAGGATCTTTCTTCCTCGAAGCTCCTGAACTCTTTAATCGAAACGATTTTCCTCCAATTTTACAAACGCTCAAATTCATCGTTTTTTCAGCTGGAACGACGGAGAAATCAGTCAATTTTCTGGCATTCTCCACTCGGAAATCTCTGACTGAGATCCAAGTAAGAAAATCAGAAACGAACGACGCTCGAAGAAAAAATATTCAAACTTTTCGTTCTCACCGGCCACACAGCTCGATCGTTCGAAATGAAATCCCAAAAGAATCAACCCTCGACGACTCGAATCCCCAAAATTCGACGACTTCGAGAATCCCCGGTTACTTCGATCCAAAAATTCGAAACGAGCGTCAACGCCCAAAGAAAACAGAGTTTCGATGCATCAGTTTTAAAAGTTGAGGCTCCATGCGCGCTCACAATTATTTGATCGGCTTTATTGAAAAAGGCTGTTCTTTATAACGCTACAAATAACAAGCCCCCGGTGGATCGTCTGATCTATTGAAAACACGACGCGTGTACCAGATTCCAGTCGAATACTTTGTACCTTAATATAGCTGTATATTCATCTTCATATTCGAAGTATACAGATAGATATAAAGAGCAGTAGAGAAACGTGACGTTGTGAAAGAGAAACTCCGCCAGTGTCGTTCTCGATGGGGTTTGAATTGGGGGTGTGGGAGGTCAGATTCGGTTTCGAGGGCATTTTAAAGTCCCGTAGACTCAATGTGCCGCGAAATGTGGCACCCTCCGACCCCCCGAAACGTTTCTTTCACGTCGTACTTTTCCTACCGACGGGCCACACGTTTCCCTCTCTTTCTCTCCTTCTGTCATTTTTTCTCCATTTCTATGTCCATAGTTCTCTCTCTCTCTTTCTTCGTCGTTTACGAGGACCCCTATAATACACCCAGATAGGATACAAAAAGAACACGAAATCCCCGGGAAACTCTTCATATCTATAAGCCCGTTCTATATAATCGTCGTCGGCGTCGTTCACGGTCTTTTCCCGAGAGAGAAAAGCTCGCTTTGTGAATTATTATCCGCATGTATGATCGAACAAACTCGCCGTATGAAATGGGACAGTTTTAAACAATTCGTCGCTTCGAAATCTCAATCTCCCTTCCGATTCGATCAATTTTTTCTTTTTTCTTTAAGAGGATTACGAAAATTGCCACCAGCGATACACCATCGTGATGCTAAGATACGCGGAGAAAACTCTTTCGTTTTTTATAGCGAGGAATATATTATTTTTCAAAAATTTTCAAACTATTTACCCACCGATTACAAACGGCATAGTTCTTTTTTATATAATTTTCCTATTTTTCGTCCCTTCAATTCTAAACA
Organism: Venturia canescens; assembly: GCF_019457755.1. NCBI lineage: Eukaryota > Metazoa > Arthropoda > Insecta > Hymenoptera > Ichneumonidae > Venturia > Venturia canescens. The sequence goes on from NC_057426.1 coordinate 3,888,785, forward strand.
GCTTTACGTAGACAGCAAAAAGTGATGCACGTGATAACTATATTTCGTTTTGTTTTCGAGCGTTATTCATCATGTAAGACTAGCACTTACCGATAAGTTAAAATTTATTGTAAATCACAAATTTTCAGTGTCAGCATACTAAACTCTATGATGAATACGCACCGAACACGTGTGACATTTTACCATACATGTAGTTTTTTTCAGGGTTGCCCGAGCGTACTTAACAATATAAACATTTGAAGTGACTGAAAAGACTTTTTACCACGCTTATAGAGAAAAAGTCTCTTGAGTCTTTTGAATTAAAAGCTTTGGTCTTTTTACTATGGTGGATAGAACAATTGTTATTACTGCTCTTCGAATCAATGCTGCAATCCAGTACGCATAAACTGTCCCCGAGATGCTGTATTCCTAGTACTTTCCTCTAAAATTTTCGGCCTGGATGGAAAACAATCTTTTTGAAAAACTCGAATGAAATCGATCGTCATGAAACTTTGGAAGGTTTTTCGACATCGATAAGTTTGCTTGAAAATAAAATCCGTTTTTCCAGTACATTAATAGTGTGTAAAATCGCAAATGGAGAGCCCATTGCTCGTGCGAAATTGATCAGTCGCCACAAACGTCCGGTCTATGACGAAAATTCATTTGGCGGATATGAAATTGCAATTTTGCGTCGCTTTGGTTCGACTTAAAGGACGACTTTGCAGGAATTTTAAAACTCGAAATACCCACCGAGTGCATCAATCCTGACAAGTGCAACGTCATTCTGCACAAGATAATGCAACAGTGATATTACACCACGATTGTATGTAACTGGGAATGAAGCTGGTTGCATAGAAATGTCAGGCCCCCTATTAATTGAAATCGACTTGGAACTAACGAGAGCGTTTATAGGTTGGAACGACACGAGCGTATCTCTCGTTAGACCCGAAGGGTAGTTTATTTTCATCGCTGGTGTTTCAGATACACGTGAAATCGCGACATACACTAAAGCTCAAAAGTTTCGAAAAGCCCTGCTCAAAACACTGTGGTAAAAACCCATTAATTGGTGAGAACTCTGGCCCGGTAGCAAGAAGTTTCGAATCAAAGTGAGCCAGCACAAAAAAACACTCGATCAATTCAACGGTAAAAATTTCATCAAAGTTTCCAACGAAATTTGATTTTTTCAGAGCTTCCAAGATTTCAGAATTATTTGTAAAACGAAAAAATAATTTTTCGATCCAGCCTCGTTCCAGTGAACGTTTCCTAATTCAGTTATTAATCATCAAATCGAATTTGACTGGTTGGAAACTTTTGAACGTTATTGTATATGTATATGGGACAAGGAAAGGGGGAGCAGCGTCACACCAGTTAACAAATTGTTGGGGACGAGTGGAAGGAGGTTCGTGGTTTTCGATGCGAGGGGTTCGAGCCGCGTATAATACTTTGTTACCCCGACTCTCCCGCATACACGTGCTGCTATCTGTACGCACACGTATAAATATATATACGATTATTCGTATAAAACGTTTGTCCCGACCCCTGAACCGGTAATTCAGCCTGCGTCACCCCGCGATGAGGCTACAGCCCCATAATTAAAATTGACTTACCGCGCGCCTATGTCCTTCGAGGGCAAGAGAAAATCGTATTTTTTAAATCTCTTTGGGAGTTTTCCGGGCAAGAATCAAAGGGCGAGAAATCAGCGTCGAAGAATCGGATTTTTTTCACCAGCTCTAATCGCGAGAAACGCTGAATTGCTGTTGACCGTGGACAACGTTCGGAACGTTGATCTTCGCGTCGGAATTTGCACCGATCAAGTTGCGATCGAGCATCATTTTTATCGCTCAATGTCTGACTCAACCGAATCTCGCGTCTGGTCTTTCGAACAAATGCAATTCGAAAATTCAAACTGTAACAAAAAAACGAAATTTATCTTGAGGGGGCGATCAAAATCCAATGATTTTCAACTACGATTTTTTAATTTAACGAAATGAAAAAATTTACTGATCGAATGACAATCAGGGCAGCAAGAATGAAACAGTTCACAGATAATTTAAGGTAGATCATGCCCGAAGAATCGTATTTTATGGGTGTCCGAATTGGATCGATTTTTACTCCCTAATTAAAGATATAATCACTTTAAATTAATGTCAGAGTTATTAATGCGAAACTGTAAATAAATTTTTTCAATTTATCTCATGGCGAATGAAGTTACAAGCCATTAATTAATCATCATTCAAATTTCATTCGTCCCTGGCGAAAATACTACAGTTTTTTACGTAAAAAATCGCAAAGGGAAAACACAACGGGAAATGGATTGAAAAAAAATTGTTAATAAAAAGACAAAAGGCTATGACAGAAATGGCCCAAGCCAAGAGGAAACAAAATGCCGAAATAAGCAAATGTGAGATTATACGAGTGCTCATTACCAGTTTCGTTCGATCTTTAACGTAATATATCTTTATCACTGGCAAGACGATCGTCTCGATTTTTTTTCCAAACCTTCATTCCATACTTCATTGTTATTGTGTACTTTTTCATAAACTTGGCAAGAAGAAGCGTTTATATTCGTAAAATGGAAAGATAAACGATTTTTTACGCACAGTCCCTAAAACCCTGTGTATTTTTCCCCGTATTTAAACACGTTTGTCTCAATAACCAATAAAACGAACCCTTCAAAGTTTGTTATGCTCGTCAGTCGACTCCCCGCATTTAAACTCTGTGTTAATTTCAAGACGTTATTAAGAAAATCGTTTCGTGTGTGAACTACCTTAACAATCACTCTGGAACTATAATTTGCGAGTGCTTGCCAAGAGTGTCAATTGAGTTGAAACGAATTAATCTGCGTTTCCTCTCGTCTTGAGATCATTTTATTTTCCTCGAGGTAATGAAAAACCTTCGTCGAACGAACATTCACTTTTACAGAATTACAAAACTTAATTGGTCTGCAGCGTTATCATGGATATCCGTAATCCGGATTGAATCGCAGCAAAATAGGAGGAAAATTGTTCTGGAGTTGAGAGTTCATTGTGCAAAAGGATATATCAAATTTGGGTTCCTCGACGTTCTCTCCACCGTGTGGATCGACGTGAGACGTATCTTTTATGGTTCAAAGTGCAGGTGGATTTTGTTGAAAAAAAAGAGAGAAGACAAAAAAGAAAAATCGTTTGACATTTTGCTCTCGACGGCTTCCCGCAACATGCAACGTTCCGGACGTTCCGGACCGAGTAAAAAAGAGAATCTTTGCACCCTCTGTCTATTTGGTGACACTTGGCTACTCGAGAGCCTCCGCCTTCTCTTTAGCCACCCACTGTGAATTATCGATCGTTGGACAGGGGGATTGAAACAAGTGGATAAGTAACTCGTCGCTGATTATTAATCGCTGCAAACACTTCGACAGTCAATATGCTCGAATGGAAAATGAAAAAACGAGGCTCCTTCGTTGATCTATTCTCGTACTTTGATACGAGCACTTAAACGATTGGATCCAATGGAAAAATTGTTCCAATGGAGTAGAATTATGAAAAGAATTTCGTCCTGTTCGAGCTTCCGAAAATTCGATTTTCTCTAACTCGCTCTCGTGGGATCAGATTTTCATCGACTGGTCCATTTGGAGTAAATTTCTCCAAAATTATCTCGTGCCAAATGGCACCGGGGGCCAAAGGACGGAGGAGACTGAATTTGATTTAGGAGCGTGGTAATATCGAAAGGAAAGGCACAATATTCGCGGATAGATACGAGGCAATATAACTTGCTCTTCTACGCTATGTACTCAACTTACTCTCGAAAGTTGTAGGCTCTTGACTAGCTACGGCCGAGTGACTCGGTTGTTCGGATATTAAACTTTGAAGATGCCGCCTACGCGACACACCGTCCAACTTCTTCCTTCGCCGAATAGCTACATCGTATAAATATATGTGCGTAAGTTCTCCTCGCCTACTGACTCAGCAAGTGTCATTAATAAAAGTTTGAGGAGGACAGATAAAGTACGAAACACGAAGAGGAAGAGAAAGACCGAGAGGGGAAAGTGTCGAACAAAATTCACGAAGCGCACACGTCATTACCTTTCCGATGTACCATTTCCTCACATAAATCTTTCTCCTCGTCATATTTTCATGACACTCCGCACTCATTGACGGTCTTCATAAATTTGTATTAATTACTTCATTTTTACACCTAAAAATCGTGATTCCAAGTAGTTTGGCCGTTCTGTGAGTAGTCGAGTTAGCGACTACTTTGTGTTGACTTAATTGAAGTATAAATTATTAATAAAATTAATAAACACTTACACTGAGAATATTTTTATCACAAGAACGTAATCAAGTGCTATAAAAATATCACGAAAGATAAAATTTATACTTCAATTTGACTAGTCAATTATTGAGACTGACACCTTAAATACACATAAAATAGGGAACATTTTTATTGTGCGGAAGAAAGTTCATAACGGTATATAACCGCACCGAGAAAAAAGGAACAAGTTCAATCAGCAAGTTTTTTCATGTTTTCAGTCTTAAAAGCCCCGTAAGGTAATGTTTTTTTTTTAAAGAAACGGAATCTGTGATAAATTTTCTTCGCGAGATATAAACTTTTCCGAAGCTCCAACACCGTACAACTTTTTCACAATTAATGTTATTGTGAGTTCTCCCATAAGGCACCGTTTTAAAGACTCAAAATTGTAAATGAAATAATTCAAAATTTTGCCCCATAAATTTGTGTTTGATTTTTTGAAACTTTGTTTTGTTTCTTAAATATGAATTTCCGCAGTATTCAGATATTTTTTCGAAAATGGAGGGAGAAATACGGTCGAAATGACGAGAGAAAACGCTCTGATTATCAACTGCTTTGATTGATCGAGAAAATAAAAAAATAATCTGGACGAACCTGGAGGAAAATTGATCGGGTGACGACGCATTTCGTGCCTCTTCCTTTTTTGAAAAGGAAGATTCCACGATTCGTGTCACGAAGCGATTGCACGAAGGTCCCTTGAATATTTTATGACGTCGATTGTTCACGCGCACGACATCCTCTAAATACGATAATCGTGAACAACTGGTGCGACAGTTCGCACCCTGCAAACGTCGAGGAAGCAGCCTCCGCTCGCTTCCCTTCTACCACGCATTTTCAACCCGTCAACTAACTTTTTGTTTCCCGTACGAGGATGCCTAAAATCCCTCAAGAAATACAAAAAAATACGGTGAAAAAGAAGAGCCAGCGGTGGAAAAACGTCCTGAAGAAACAAGCCAAGGCATTTTGTCTCGGGACTGGCTTACACGGTTACAAATACGTTGCTCAGAGCCACCGCTCGAAAATCGAAAGGTAAAGTGATCAAAAAATCCAATTATTTGGAAAAATACTCCGAACGCTCGAAAAACTCTACCAAAATGAATAAACAGAAGAAACATCAAAGGTTTCGTTCCACAGTTTTTCATTTCTCTCGATTTTTCAATAATTGTTTTTCATATTTTCACAAAAAAATGAGAAAAATTCTGAAAAAATGTGACTCGAGTCATTCCAGTTTTTAATTATTTTCATTCAATGTCTTCTACCACTGATTCATCAGTAAATTCGATCGTCGATTATTGATTTACGCTCTGCTCGTACTCAATTAAATTCATTCGTATAAAGTCTTCCTGACGACGTATTTCTCATGTAAATGGTTAACGAAAAGGCTCTGAGACTTTTTGAAATTATTTGACAGAATAATTTGGGCCATAATAGTAGGGACGTCTCTGACCTGCGCCGGTGAACTGATGCGGATAGCGTGGCAATACAATTCGGCGAGGCCAACCGTGACCGTGATCGAATCCACGCACCGTGGGATTTGGAATTATCCATTCCCGGCGGTGACGATTTGCAATATGAATCGTGTTTCTCTCAGTCGAGCGAGAGAATTTTCTCAGCACTTGTAAGAATTATTTCAATGAGGAATTTCGAGGAATTCCAACGAATTTAAAAAAAAAATTTCGTCTTAACAATCAGAGTGCTCTCGGACAATATGACGGCCGATTTCATCCTTTCGCAAATGGGATTATTGAACGAGCTCCTGAATCCGGGCATCCACGATGAGGATGTGCAGGATAATCTGACCAGACTGCAAAGCGTTTTCGACGACAACAATTACAGCATTCAGAAAGTCATTGAAGAGGTGAGAGCGAGCTGAAACAGTGAAAATAGCGATGAATCATGAGAGCGTTGATTTGAAAAGGATCGGTCGATTTTTCAGGTCACACAAAACTGTTCGAGTCTCGTGTTGGGCTGCAAGTGGAAAGGGACTTGGACCAACTGCTCGGATCTCTTCGTACCGAGTTATTCTCGCGAAGGAGCTTGCTGCAGTTTCAATTACCTGACTACGAAGGATCCGAGGAAGCAATCTACGTAAAAAAAACTTCAGACATCACCATTTCAGTGTTGCTGTACCGGTAAGTGAGAGAGGAATTGAGTTAAAAGATTGGATATTTTCAGAATTGAACCGTATCGAGTGACCGCGTGTGGTTATCAAACGGGGCTTACCGTGTTCGTTAATCCCGATGCGAACGACTATGCAGCCACGATTCTGGGCTCTTACGGAGTCAAGGCAAGCTTCGAATTGATTTTAATCAAATTTGGACACTCGGCAGGTTTTCTGATCAATTTCCTGCCTGAGGAGTCATTGAGCCCTAAAACTGGAAAGTGTGCGTCCTTTGGTTGCGAATACGACCGAAACGGTTGGAGATACAGCAAAAGAGTAGAGGATCGAAGTTGTAGAACGTTGAATTTTCAAGAAAAAAGACTTGAACGATTTTTTTCTATCTCCGGTTGCTCCAGACCTAAGAACTGATGAGACAAAAATTTCTGAAATTTGATTTAAGAAGTGAATTACTGGAGATAGAAAAATCTCGTCTGGAGCTTTTCCGTGGGAAATTTCATACTCTACAAAATTGGTCCCATAGACTTTTACTCTATCTTCAACCGTTTGGGCAGTACACGCAAGAAAAGAACGAATAGCCGTCGAAAAATCACTCGAAAATCGAATAACCAATTTTTCTCGTTTTTGGCACTCACGTATTAATGACAAAAATAGCTGATGGTTCACTACCCTTACGACTTCCCTGACCACAACGCAGAAAACAAGCTCGTGGGGCTTAACAGTCAAATGTTCGTGAGCATTTCACCGGAGGAAACGTACTCGACCGAAGAGGTCAAAAGTCTCTCCGTCAAAACACGAGATTGTATTTTCAGCGAGGAGAAACAAATAGGAGACGATTATGACATTATGCTAATGAATTTAACGTACGAAAAATATACGTACAAGAATTGTTTGGCAGCGTGTCGAGCTGCCACCATCAAGGAAAAATGCCAATGCATTCCTTACTACTATCCTCAGCAAGGTCATCAAATTTTCATTATTCAAGGCCTTTCTTTGCTCAAAACACTAATTTTTGTGTCTATCAATCGAATTTTTTCTTTATTCCGAATAACTAAATTTTGGGATTCAACGTTGTTGATTCTCCCCCAGGCACAAGAGTCTGTGACCTCAACGACGTCAAATGCTTAAACGAATATAAATGTAAGTACGCCTGTCTTGCCTCTGGCTTCCCATGAAAAAGGAAATCAACGGGGCATTAATCGTCATTTAATTAAAAAATCTTTTCTTTTTATTCTGTGCTCATTTTCGAGTTTGTTTATCCACAAACTCACTTCATTTTTTTCGAATGAAATTCTGAATAAAGCAGTTTTTAGTTACATTTCAAAATAAAAAGTCTCTTTTCAACTGCTGCTGACAGAATGACATTCAAAAAAATGTCAATTTTTGACACGTACATTCAGTTTTCATAAATGAATATTTCTATATCTGAAAAAATGTATAAAATTCTCAGCTTGGTACGAAACATCGTGGCCGGGAGTCGTTCTCACGAGTGAAACTATTTCGTCGATGACGGATGAAAAAAAAAAAAATTACGGTAAAAATCGACCTTGCGGATGTATGCCCGATTGCGTGTTGTTTCGATATCCGATCGAGTCATCGGTCGGTATGATGGACCGATCAGGGTATTACACCGGTGCCGTAGAAGTGCAAGTACCAAATTCAAACTCGAACGCTTTCGAAACTTGCCTCGAATTGCTAATTGTTTGTTTTTGGTTCAAACAGAGAGTCGAAAGCAGTACCGAACGGCAGCATGATCCACGTTTTTTTCAGTGATTTAGTATCGATCCAGTATCGACGACACGCCAATTACAACTGGCGAAATGTTTTCGGTGAGTAATCCAACGAAAATTCAATCGTTTCATGAGTTTTCCCTGGACAACGACTCCCGCACTTTCATTTTAAAACCTGTTTCAATGAAAATTTGTTATGAGAAAATATTATTTTCATATGTTTCTTAAATTGTAATTGAGGTATTTAGAATTGAGGCTCGTGTGAAAAAATCTTAGGCATGAACCATATAATGCACAATTCCAAACTGCGCTTTTTCATAACTGTTTCTATAATCCATTCGGTCTATGAGAACACGGAACTTCATCGTGAGCTGATTGGCGATCCGAATATTTTGGATTATTAGAAAAGATTTTGGGTTCATAAGCCTTTCTTTAAGAAAAAATATGAATTTATTCACACTTGATAAAAATTGCAATATTTGCAAGTTTTAGCAGTTTCTTCAATCGTAAATAACTCTTTTCATAACTATTGCGAATGAATTAGAGCTTAGAGTACGTAAGTAAATATTCAACTATCTTCTCTCTTCGTGTGTGGAGGATGTAATAATATTGAATTATTTAATTACGTAAACTAAAGCAATTATTTGACTCAACTGGATCGCAATTATTCCTGAAATTTTCACGATTTGCTTTCCCTCTACTTAGTCTTTTGAATCCAATGTTTTATTGGTTTTCTGTCATTATGGAAAAGAAATGATGAAAATTGCATTTTTAATTGCAGTCGTTGCCACATATCAGGCAGCTTTTTTCACCCTTAACTAATCGATGCACAAAAAATACTGCATGAATAGAAATTAATGCTTGTGATACATAGGAACGATCACAATATTTTTTGTTTCGGTAGAAAATATCAAAATATTTGAATATTTTTCTACACATGCATCAAGCATAAATTTGACTCAACTGGATCACAATAATTATTCGAATTTCAACAACTCCCTGTTTTACAGCCTCGTTCGGTGGTTTATTGGGCTTATTCGCAGGCTTCAGTCTCATGTCAGGGTATGAGCTGATATATTTCTTCGTGATACGCGTCATAGCTGATGCTTGTATGAAGAAAAAAGTCGAAAAAACGAACAACATTGAAAAGTTGAACTTCGATAGCGAAACAACGAAGCGACGTAGATTTTGATGATATCGTAAGAAACAACCCTCAAAAATCACAATTATACTTAAGCTCATGAAAAAGAATTTCTTTTCGTTCGTAAATGTAAGTTTTTTTCGTCTTTACGACGTGTTCTTTGAAAACATAAAATATTTTGAAAAAAAACCTGAATTCCGATCCAATATTTTTCGTGATTTTCCCACTCGCTGGACGTACCGTTTTAATCACGGACTCACAATGTCTTACATTGTGAAACTCTGAGTGAGTTTTTCTATTAATAATTTTTGAGAAGGTCTAAAACGGAGGCTTGAAGTGGTTGCATATTTTTCGTACAAGGAAAGTATGCAACCATGTCTCCTGCCTTTTCCTCCTCCTTCTTTCCACTTTCCTCCTTATAGCGAGGAAAATAGACTTGAGTGTTAAGTCTCGTCTTGAACTCGGGTATCTGGGATGTCGTTCTACAATCGTTGACGCGACCAACTTTTTCTTGGACTATGTTTATCACCCTCGTTTGCCATTCGGAGACCGATAGACTTTCACCAGTCGATAAAACCTCACAGATCGCCTGGATGAACCAGGAACCTGGGAAAAAAATTAAAAAACAGATCAATTAGAAGTATATTTGAATGAAAAAAGTTTTCAATTCTTTTCGAGCCTTATAACGCATTTGTAATCTGTAACGATTCATCAGGATAAAAAATTGCTTGATACGAGACAAATTCCTACCTTCTTCTTTGTGACGGATGGCACTGAAACCATTCATGGTCGACATGAATATTGCAAAGTTTCGAAACCGCGAAATATTTCTGGATCCATCTGAAGGACCATCTAATGCCAATTCTGAGTTTTGCGAAACATCGCCCAACACTTTTCCTTGACAAGCTTGAACAATTAATATTTTAATGACATCTCTCAAATTCACAGTACAAACTGAATCTTCAATCACTTTTATGGGAACTTCTTGGCTGTCTGCGGAAACAATTCCTCCTGCGACCAATAATCCAAATAAAAAACATTAATTCATTGGTAATTATCACTTGGTAGCAGAAAAAATTTAAAATTGAATTTCAAATGCAAATGTTAGGATTCCACCACAAGTATATCGAATCTCCGATACCTTCAAATCCGTGACTTAAAATCACAACAATTAAGCAATCATAATTCTGATGTTCAAAATCCTTGGACTGTTTCTTGAGCACCTCCTTGATTTGTTGTTCAGTCAAGTCATTAAGGATTGTAACGTCAAATCCCATTCTAGTGAACGTCCATTGAATGTTCTCACCATCTTTTCTACTTCCTTCTCGTTTTTCATACTGCAATAAAACCGAACAATTATGAGCTGATTCTTTGCATAGACACAAGAGAAAAACAAAGAGCATTCACTGAATTTTAGAACGCAAGAGTGAGTTCTGTTTTATTTTCTTTCTGTATCTTTCAGTCTGAAGTAAACTGTCGATCCTATTACACAGCAATAAAAATTACAAAAGAAATTTGCCAATACAATGAAGCTCTGTACCTGGTTTTCTACATTTCCATGAAAATTTTCTTCATTTATTATCAGGCACTTTCCTCTTTTAATAGTGTACTTGGCCGTTGAGTGTTCATGCATGGTTTCATTGGAAACACTATCCCCAACAGAAACCAAAGCATTAGATGAGCATTTTTTTTCCGCAAGACAAACATTCCTTGATTCTTGAGGCTCAGAAAAGTTTTCTATGTCCAAATAAATGGCTCTGACACAATCTATTTTCTTCAAATGCTTCAGAAGATTATTTAGATTTCCCCCACCACCTGGAGATAAAAAAAACATGATGTATGCGTGTCACTGCAGTTTTCACACAAAAGCAGATACAATATGAGAAATAGAATAAAAATAAGTAATAATGATAATAAAACAGTATGTCAAGTTTTGAGAATTATTAATAAAAACAAAAGATCAAGATCAAACAAATACGTCTTGCACATTCAAGGTTTTTCTACTTAGTAAAGACTTGCAATTATCCAAGTATTTTTAACCATACCTGGTAAAACAGTTATGTAGTTTGCATCGATCCATTGCAGAGCGTGTAGTTCAAGATAAAAATGATCTTGGTAGTGCCTTTTTATTCCATCATTGTAAACGCATTCCAATAATAACTTCCCTTTCCGGGAATCAAGAGCTTCGAATAGGTTGTACAAAGCCTTGGAAATCGGATGAATATTGCAGGCATAAGTACCAACATTACACAGGAATTTCTTTATAATATGGTCTGGAGAAAATCCCAAGTTTCGCAAAACTTCTTTATTTTTTATGATGCATAATGCTTCCAGCAGTTTCTCAGACCATAAGTCAAAGTTGTTTTGAACAAATCGTCCGATAATATTAGATTTGTCTTTGAGATTACTGAAATAACTATGAATTTTGCAACGAGCATCTGGGTCATCTGCGCTTATAAGAAAAAGTATGGAAATTCTTTCAAATTCCTCCAGCTGTTTTTCCACCTTTTCTAATATTTTGGCGTTCAGTGTCGTGCTACCTTCGATACATTTCATGGTTGTTTTGTGGAGAAGAGCGTCGGTGCAACTGCTTTTGTGTAAAACGCTCATTTTTTCGACGCAATAACCGAAATCAAACAATAGAGTTGTTACAAAAACATTTTTAATTTGTTAAATCGCACAAGTTGCACTGAACTTTTTTTTCCCACCATGAAGTGAGCGCAAAAAACGGGGGCCTATGCGTAATAATGCCAATCGTTTAAAACACGATTTGTCTTGTTGCTTAAGCATAAAAAACACTAATGCGTTGCTTTCCATTTAAAAAGAATCACCACTTTGTGGAGTAAATAACTTTGTTGCGTTTAGATCCGCTAATATGTACGTATTATATTTTTCGTGCAGCATAAGTGGCGAAATTATAGACTCGAGTACCGATAAAATCAGAAATCTTTATCGACAATTCCACGTATCACGTTTTAGTTTCTGGGATTTCCTGCACCACAATACATCAATGGAACTGGACACGCCGATTGAGTGACGGAAAATTTAAAAATAAAAATAGCGATAAAACACACTACACACTGCTACGACACTACCCTACGATGCATGGAGCGAAACAAAACAAAAAAAAAAAGTTCGTCGATTAGTTCTCAACATCACCGACAGCGTCGCTTGTAAACATTGGGGGGAGCAGGAATATCTGAAATTTTTTGTGGATTCCTAATGAAAACTGAAAATAAATATAATTTTTTTTAAATGTTTACCACGTAACATATCTACCAGAAAACATTTCTACTACATAAATTGTCTATCATATTACGTAGCTACCTCACTTATTTGACAGTATTGTACAGTACGCGGTTTGACACGGTGGCAAGGAATAGTACATTATAACACTAGGACGAAAAAGTTTTTCGTACGCGTGTTATACGAAATTTTATATTACGAGGTGCGGAAATGGGGGTTTTGTGTACGCGAAGCGTACGCAAAAGCGTCCATTTACGTACCGCGTGATATAAAAAATTTATCCTGCTACGAACTACGAAATGGATTCTCTCCGGCTGCTGCATGGGCCAAAGTCCAAGCGACCAAGCGTATAGACGCGTAAAACGTAAATACGTAAAAAAATTACTATCATCAAATTAAATTATACATTATTGGTGACAACCTAATATTTTAATATTAATATATTTTAGTTACTATTTTTTTTTAATTTTTGATAAAGGCTGTTAACAATTTACATTTAATTGGATGATTACGGGAGTTGATTTTTCGGGTGTAAATGAATTTTGTTACGAGCGTTTCTAGTAGAATATCGAATTTCGGTAGATATGGTTCTGAAAGAACCGTGTTGCGACCGAGTTTGTACGATTTTTATTCCGGCATGCTTACATCTTTTAAGCAGGAAAATATACGATTCTGAGTCAGAGTAAGAAACGAATTTATCGTAATATCAAACGGAATACTTCCGAATTTTTTGATATTTTTCTACCAATCTCTGTGGCGACGATCTTCGTTGGAAAAAATGTGTTCGTTAAACCTAAATTTATTTAAGAAACTAAATAATCAGCGACTAAATCTCACGTAAATCTTTTAATCCGTAAAAAATGTTAATTAACTCGAAGCCTTACGACTTTCGACGTATAAATGAAAAATACGTACATTCATATACAAACGTTCCACAATACTTAACTGACCGTCAGTCCCGATATAATTGAATTAAAAAAATCATATTTTTCGAGTTGCATTTTCCGGGAGACTGAAACTCAATGGCTAATATCGTACTTGTGCTTCGCTGCGCATTCTTGAATAAAGTTTTTTCTCTTCCGCGTCATCACCTGAAACAAATAATTTTATGACTTTTTGGTAAAAGCGTTTTGTTTCGAGCGTAGATTTGAGGCTTCGAGTTATCATGACTATAGTTGTAAAAAAGTCGAAAACGATCTCAATTTTTAAAATGATTTGCTCACAGATATTCCTATTCTCGGATTAAAAAGAGAATTATTTTTTTGATAAAACTTACGTTATTATTATCATATGACGTTTCCACGGATTTGTATTTCGCGTCGTCAAAGTTTCTTCGCTCGTAAACGTATCGCCTAAAAATAAAAGTTCACATCGTCAAATACTGGCTTAAGCCACCCAACGGGTAAGAATTGAGTCCCAACCCAAGGTTTCGATTGATCTACCCAAAACGCAAAAGTGACGTGAAAGTTTCCACCCCAGCTGAAAAAAGCTTAGTTTCACCCAAAAAAGTCGAATCTCAGTTTTTTCGGCGAATCCACTTGAAGCTTGGGATTCATCGATTCCTGCCGAAAAATCGGTGGAAGAGCAGTCAGAATTCTGTTGATAGTAACGACTGTATTTTTCATACCCGATTAGCGACTCTTTCTCGTACTCATTTTTCCGGTGAAACGTGTCCGTGTGGAGTTTCTCCTTTAGTTGTAGTTCCTGATTCTGCTTGTCGTTGAGAGCCCGAGTTTTGGTAGCGGCATCGACGATACTTTCACATGGACTTAGGGCGCAAAGTCGTTTATGCAGATCAGTCAATTCTTTCGTCGTCAAGGACTGTAGCATTGAATTGAAAAAAAACGATCATTATTTTTTTTCTGATTTTTAAAGTCATAAAATTCATATCAATTTTTCCAGATCTTAACATGGACCCCAAATAATTCGAATAATTTCAATCACTTGATTCAAATTGTTCATTGGTTAATTGAATTATAGAAATAATCGATCGTTGGTCTAATTGTCTTCACCTACTTTGAGCAATTCCGGATCAAGAACGTTTCCGTTGTGTTTCATGAGCTCTTCCTGCTGTGCTAAAAAATTTTTAATGCTGTCGTCATGGCGAGCCTCCAAAACTTTGATTCTTTCATTATACTTTTGTTGGACATCTTTCAACAGGTTCCCTCGTACTTCTTGCTCGACCTTCAATTCGTTGCACATCTCATTTTTCTCTTTGACCAAAGATTCAATTTTTTCATTCAAGTTTCTCAACTCTCCATTTTTGAACTCGACATCTCGAGCTAATTTTTCAATCTCCTGCTCTTTGTTCTTGATTTCATTCGATAAATCAGCTTGGGATTTGTTCGAACTCTCAGTATTTTTTAACTGGTTCAACAAATCTGCATTTGCAGCTTCCAGAGCATTTATTTTTTCCTCCTGCTCAGTGATCTGTCAATTTGCAAAAAATGTTTTCCATTAACTCTGAAAAAAAGAACACAATCAATCGTTAACTCTTGCCTTTTTTTTCCACGATAGAATTTCTTCGTGTAGTTTTCCCATCAACGCTTTATCCTCCATCGATTTTTCTTTTATGTCTTCCATTTCGTGCTTCCACTCAGTGATTCCGCCGCATGATTCTTTCGTGCTCAGCTGTTTGCTCAATTTTTCGAGATTTTCGGATATTTTATTGGGCAGCGTAGCCAGCAATTTTTTTGTTGTACCATCGAACGACTGCTCGTTAGTAATTATAGCGATATCGTCTTTCAATTTCTCTATCGCAAACTGCACTTTCTCATTATCACTAATTTGCCACATCAAATCATTTTCCAGCTTGTCATTGGTGCGTTGATGACTCTCCAAGTCCCTTCTTAGTCTAGTCACTCTGGTGTCCAATGCTTCCTTGTCCTCTCCCAATTTCGACAATTCCAACCAAATGTTGTCCATCTGGTTGAAGGTTTTTTTATTTTCTCTCAACTGTTCAAGCTCTTTCGTCAGTTCTGAAATTCTCGATTTCGTCGCCTCTGACTGCTCCACCAACTGCTCGTTCTCTCTTCGCAATTCTTCCAATTCCATTTCGTACTTCGCCGTCTCTTGTTGGAGCTTCAATTGCCCACGATCCAAGTCTGCCTTCGCTTGCATTTCTTTTTCCGAAAAATCTAAGAGACGAATCTCGTATTCCTCGCAACGCTTTAGCATACTCGTGTTCTCCTCTATCAACTTTGCATTCTCAACTTGCAGTGCGTCCAGCCTGCGGGTCAATTTTGAATTTTATTCAAAGTTACTCGAATTGGTCATAATTCTTTCGACTACTTATCATAACGACTGAATAAATTAATAATTTTCACATTATAAATCGTGTTGCTGCTACTCCCAATGAAAATGAACATTGCAAAAATGATCCTAAAGACAAAAGTGACTCTGAAGATTACCAGCTGGAAATAAAAGGCGAATAGAAACTATGAATAAATGCTGAACTAACTTGGCCCTCAGTTCGTCGCTTTCAGCAACGAGATCGTTGAATATCGCAACCGATTTATTCAGTCCCTCGTTTTCTTTAGCAAACCCGTCTCTCTCTTTTTTGATGGTCTCAATATGTTTCTGAATCTTTTGTATGTCTTGTTTGTACTGAGCGGCGAGATCATTTTTCTGTTTTTTCAAGCCCCTGAGTTCGAAGTCCCGGGATTGCAACTCATCTTTAGTTTTTTTCAGTGACTCCTCGCGGTCCCTGAGTTCGTCGGTCAAGTGTTTTTTTTCAATTTTCAACTTGACGATTTCTTTAAATTTTTCGGTGTTAGCCTCGTCTCCTTGGCCACGTGAAACGTGGAATTTCACTTGTTCCTTCAATTTGACGATTTCCGATTCTCGAATCTCGACCTCATCGCGTATCTTCGCCAGATCATCTCCAGCTCCTTCGATAGAATCACAGTGTTCAACGTTTAAAATGCAGCAGGTTATATTTTTCAATCGAATGAAAAGAAAAAGAAATCAATAATTTAACGAAAAGAATATTTTCCGTCGCTTCACCTTTGAGTCCATATGACAATTTAGTCAATCTTTCGATCGAACGTTTCACATGTATCGCGAGTACTTTGTCAATTTCTTTGTCCATTTCGTCGTCAGTTCCTTGACGCGTTTTCTCTTTCAGCAAGTTTTCCAAATGAGCTATTTTCCTCGTGTCTTCCTCCCATTGTTGTTTCTTCATTTTAACATCTATAAAAACGTGAATATAATTGTCGTTAGTAATTCTTTTGAAATGGAGCAATAGTTGAGCCCATACACGTTTGGGTCTAAGAGACCAAAATCTGGTTCGTGGGTAAAAAAAATGTTTGCTAAGCCATTTTTTGGGTGAGATCTGTAAGTTGATCGGGTCTCGTAGACCCAGCACATTTCAATAGGCGACACTGGAGTCTGTTTTCCCAGGATTACCGAATTCTTGGGTTTCGAGATGAAATTCGATACCTTGTGCTTTAGAATCTCGTTTAACAGACTCTAAAGATTCTTTCAAGCATTTAATTTCTTCGCTAAGAGCTCGACGTTCCTCGACATATGGCTCTAATTCGAGGACGAGTCTTTGTAAGGTTCCCTTCGCATTTTTGAGATCCGTACAGACTTTTTCCTCTCTGACAACTTCTTCCTCGGTGGAGTTTTTCGTTGCGGATACTTGCTTAGGCAATTTTTCAATGGTACACTCCATCAGGTCCTTCGAAATTTCGAAATACTCCGAATATGAAAATAAAAAAAGCTACAAAGAATCGTTGTGATCGTTTTAATTACTTGGTGGGAATGTTGCTTTTCTCGTTGAGCTGGCCCGTCGCTCGTGCGAACCATTGTCTGCTGCAGCCTCGAAGCCATTTCTTCGTCTCGATGATAATCGTTCTTATGAGCAGCGCGTCTCGATAACTCTTTCTCCACAGCTCGAGAATCTTCCTCCAGAACTTTTTTGAATTTGAGAATTTCCGATGTTTCCACTCGGCTCAAACTTCCGGTCGGACTGATATCCGTTCTCACTGTTACTTGATGGGTCTCCAGCTGTGATAGAACACTGGTTTTCGCCTCGAGTTCGGAACGCAATTGATGAAGCTCGTTCTTCAGTCTCATCTAATCGTCATAATGCACAATTCTATCAATGCTCTTTCGCGTGAAAATCCTTCAACTTCAAAGTGCTGAGATTCCGCTCCTGAACTTATGGTTGAGTTCGTACGGAACAAAAGTACATTGAATGACTGAGTGTGAATAAAAATCTCGTGCGAAAGTCCTTGCCTCTTGTTTGTCTTGCTTCGCCTGGTTCTGTTTGATGTACACCAACAACCGATTGATCTCGTCTTCCTGATCGGCAAGATTAATAGCCTGTTGTTTATTCAGTATCATCAAGTCGTTTTTCTGACATGACACGATTCGGAGCTCGTCCAGTTTTTTCTGTCGGCATAGAAATAATCAATATTTTTATGTGATCGAATTTTTACAGATGTCGAAGAATCACTCCAAACGAATAAGAATCATTTCTAGTATTGAGTTATTTTCGTTTATCTCGAAAAGATGTCGAATGGAAATGCAAAATTTTTCTAACTTCCAGAAGAGAGTCTCTCTCCTCTCGTAACTTCTCAGCTTCCTGATAACGTGCTCGTAGGGTCTGAATTTCTTGTACGTGGGCGGCACAATTTTGCGATTTTTCAACCAGCGTACTCCTAAAATGATCGACTACACGTTTTGACTCGTAAAACTGTTGGACAATCAAAATGATGGACCTCAATTATGGAGAAAAACAATTTCCAATTTCATTCAATTTTATAATCAAAACGGTTACTTTCATCTTCCACTCTTCTATTTGTTCGTGAACGTGACTGGTCACACCGACCAATTTTTCCTGGGAGTTCTGAAACAAATCCAGCAAAACGTTTTTACAATCCGTCCGAAAAATCCTTCTCCACACTCGTTATCGTACTTCGATTAAATATTTATGAAAACAATGAAACTAACTTTTAGATTTTTTTTCATATTCTCCATCGTATGGATTTTTTCGTTCAGAGCGGATTCAAGTTTTTGACAAAATTCTCGCGTTTCTTCAAGCTCAGCTTTCTTTGCCTAAAATCCGAGGATTTATTGCTCAATTCAAGAGAAAAGAAGACATTTCCTTCTCTCAATAAACTATATTCGTGATGATGCTATAAAATTCATTCACTGATGTTAGAAGTTTTAGAAACTTACAGCAAGTTCGTGATTAAGTGCAATAATCTCGGAATCCTTTTTGATAATGACTTTGTGATGATCTTCTTTTTCGTAGCTCCGTGAAGAGCGATTGCCCGATCTGAACTCTTGTCTCGATCGTTGGTTTGACAAATTGATGGTATCGTGGTACGTTCCCGAAGAATCGAAAGCTTCTTGGCTGCCCGAATTATCGTCGGTGGACGAGCTGCTGTCAATTTCGATGTCCTGAAAATTGCTCGACGAGCTACAAATCGATTGTGCGGGAGTTCCAGGCCGTTTTGGAATCCCGGATTCGTCCTCAACGATTCTTGATTCTTGGGAAATCGTTGTCGCGCTCGTTTCCGCTTGTACGTCGCTCGAGTAATCCTGAAAATTTTTAAATCGATAAAATTGAATTAAAAACCTCAATTTTCGGGTTAAACGAAAAATATACAATGTGAAAAAAAGTTTTTTTCGTAACATAGAAAAACTTACCATAGCTCTGAGTTGTTTTTTCTGATCCGGAGTAAGACGAAGAGATTTGTATTTTTCCAATTGGCGACGAACCGAAGCCAGCTCCGTTTGTCCCATTATGATGAGGCTTTCGATCAGAACGTCGTAAGGTACGATTCTTCCAGACTGTAAAAAGAAAAAACGAAGAATTAATAAAATCCGATCATTTTCAACAATGACTTCAAGTCTCTAGAAATTTGTTAGAGAATTTGAAAAAATAATAAATCTACAAACCGGTGTGCGTTTCTCGATGATTTCGCGAAAATGACGACAATTGTCGATCGCGTGTGGGCTCCAAGCTCGAAGATCCGAGCAGGAATCGAATAATTTAAGGCGCCCCTCGGACCGTTTTCTCGTGACGTATTCGCCATATCTCAAGAGAGGATTCGGGTTGAATTGTCCCGTCAGAAATATTCTAGAGCCGTGTTCGGCGTAGGACATTTTATCATTCGCTTAATATCACTCTTTCAACGTATCGAGAGTCCGGTTAAAAAAAAAAAAGAAGTTCAGTACGATACGCCGGATTATAAAACACCTCGATGATCATCCATCCCGGATAACGCGTCTCGAAATGTCCCATAAGTCATTACCCCACCATAAGAAATATCAAACAACACCTCGCTCCGCCATGTTATTTCAAAAACCATAGTCGATCCTCGTTTTTTATCTCATCGATCGATAACCCTGAAGTTTGACACTTTTTTGAAAATTTCAATAAAAATCCAAGAAAATCATTTCAAAATCCGTTTTAAATCAGTGCCATTAGAAATCAAATAATATCGATGATTCGAAGCATTTTTTCTTAACTAAAATGGAACTTGAAAGTAAAGATCGATCGTGTACAATAAAATATTTTATTTGATAAGCTGCCATTAGAAAGAAATACATAATCGTGTGTATATATATATATATATACTAACAGTACATAATATGACGCTACTAAATATTCTCACAATTCAATTTTATACATTCTCAAAAAGTTTCGTCGCGTTCTCTTATCTGACGACACAGACAATTGTATCGTCAATTCGGTGCTTTCTTATATCAAGTAATTTTTGATACTCGAGGACGCCCTCTATTCTCTCAGTATTTTACGTTTGGACAGCGACAAATTCCGGAGAGGCAAATCGAGGTTTTGTAAATGTTTTTCCACGAATAAAAATCTCGATTTTCTTTTGGTGTTAAATTACTCGTGAATATTATCGCTGCAAAGGTTTTGTCCTCAGATTTTCATTAGTAGCTGCTATTATATATAGTATACTGATAATACTAAAACGTAATACTAATGGTATTTTTCGTATTTTGTTTTTTTTCGATCGTACAGCCGCGTGTAAATATGTCGGCAGAAGAACATTGTCAAGGTGCCTGATAGAACGTCCGACGACTAAAATATCACACGAGTGTCGATTTTTCATTGGCCCGAAATATATTTCTGCTGATATTTGTAATGGGATCGAAAATTCACTCGTTAAAACTCGTGGGAGTAATAATTTGATTTTTTCAGGTCGTAGACACCCTGATTTAAGGCCTCGAAAAAATTCGCATACACTTTTATTTGACAATGACAGAAAGAACTTGAGCATTTTCGTCGTTCTGGTAAAAAACGAGTTAATATTGAACGAGTTTGGAATGTCAACGATAACGATCTTTCAGTTTTTTTATTATTCGAGTTTTTCACGTAACTCTCGGAAGGTCGAACATCAATTGTTCTGGACGATGAGAGTAACGGATTCGAAGAAAGGCACTTTTCCTTTTTTTGTTTCTTTGCTTCATCGTCTCAAGTTTTGCCAACGCACGAGCGTTCGTAATTCTTCCATTTTTATAGAAATCAACCTTCCGTTTGCAAAACATGGCTACGCCTCCAATCTTTGAGTTTTAATATTCAATTTCTATGCCATGATGAGCATTGAAAAAATGAAAGAATTACGGACTTCGTGGGACTCTCTTTTTGAGTAAAAAATGTCTTTCTCGCTGTCAATAACACGAACGACAGTAATAGTATTACGTAAAGGGAGAAAAAGTACCCACGAATTTTCTTCCCTTCACCCACGCAACAACAGTAGTAACGATAAATATCGAAAAAGTTGAGTTAAAAAAAAAAATGAGTCTTTAAACTTGGAAAACTTCAACACGCTAAGTACGCAAGTGCTTAAATCTTTCTCGCTTTTCAAATATCCGATGAGAACGTGAACGAATTAATAACGTATGAGCAATAAAAATCGTCGTGTTCCCAAAACAGTAATAATTCAACATCGCATTGTAGAAACTTGGAACGAGGATTGTTTTCGAGGATTCTTTGCTCATTCATTCGCTCCTGAAAATTTGACTTCCGATCCGAGTCTCGGTACCCGCTAACTTGTAATAATAAATATCTCAATAAATGTCGCGGCTTCCGGAAGTTGCAAGTTTCTACTTCAAATAATGGTGCCAATAAGTTACCACGAAACTGTTCAAATGCAAACTAGTCAATAAGTAATAACCGACCTTGTTTTTTCTACCATTACAAAGACTTAATCGGGAACTTCGTCATCGTTCGAACATTTTTTTCCATCGTAATTCAATTTTTTGTAAATATTTATTTACAAACTTCCTATTCGGTTTAAAAACTTGAGTAACATTCATTAACAACAATTTGCAAGGAGGCTCAGAAGATATGGAAATTTAAAAAAATTAATAAACATCAGGAAAACATCAACATCGTTCATTCATTCAACACGAAAAGTCAAAGTGTTCGATTAACGATCGAATCTTTACGCGATATTACGATCGAATGAAATATTCAGCTGTGAATGTATGTGCAGAAAATCGTTAATCGGTATAAGGAATAACAATGCAACGTCTTTCGCATATACTCTCGTCGAATTTCATTTAATTGGGATTCGAGTCACGTTTCTGACTCTGTTATACTTCGTCTTTGTCTCGTCGTTTTATACGCTTCTTTACTTTTTTTTATCATCGTGAATCAATCGAGTGTCTAATCTCGATTCGAACGCGCGTTTACATGTGGTAAATGTTACCACCTTGCCACCATTATTTTTTCTTCGTTTTTTCACTAAATTACGGAAATATATATGCACTGTATATACAATATGATACTATAAAAATCGCTCGAAGAAATATTTCAACGACTCTCGACAACGAATCGTTATTCTTTTTATTTCACTTCATTATTTCACTACAACGACGCAATTGTCGATCTAATCCCATCGGAATAACAACAGTGGACGTAATAACGGTATTTTTTATTCTTTACTTTTCTTTTTACTCCTTCGCACTCGATATCTGCTTGCTCTCTTAAGTACACTTTGAGTTAAACGATAATTAAGTACTGACGGGTAAAAAAACGTTTTTAATACTCGTTAAAAATTGCTGCCACGCAATTTATTCTCGGGACTCTGATCCAGTCATTCGTTTAATGCTAATTTATTCTCTTGCTCGGCGCGTCAACGTTTTAGTTCATTTTTCTTACAGTTTTATGCTTGCAAATTCGATCAAGGTGAAACTAACCACGTATTATTATTTAATATTGAAATTAATGTCGAAGTAGAAACGAAAAAATCCTGCGAAATTTGCCCACGCATGCGTGTAAAATTGCATCGTGAAGTTTTGATTGTTTTGGGCGATGAAGTCGAGAATTTAATTTTTCATGAACGAAATTAACGGTAAAATGACTTTCATTATTTTTCTAAATTTCAAAATTATTAAAACCCCAAATAAGGCGAAATACTGATACAATTACATAAAACCCTCCTAAATCATCTTTCATATTCCATGAATTCACAAATTATTCATATAATACCACGAGTAATATTTTTCCCTCCCCAATTCCGAGCATGTATTTCAATCGAGACCAAACAAATAAAAATTTCGAATGAATCATCGAATCCAAAGTTATTTATTCTTTTCGTGTCTCTAATTTTCCGATTAAATATTTTCCGAAATTCCGTTATTCGATCAATCCTAATAAATCTGCAAATCGAACAACGCCGAGATTTTTTTAGTACCACAGGAAAAACGAACTGTTTCGCTCCAAGATATTTATGCAACGGGGCACGGTTAACGGATCGGAGGAAATAACGAATAACGGCAGAATTTACGTAACTCACAGTTCGCGTCGTTGCAGAGCGACGAAAATGATCGATATTTTTGCATTCATTTTTTTCAAATTGCTCAACAATTCTTGTCAATAGGGTCGCTGAGTTTCCTAAATAAAAACAAAATAATTTGAACAATCGTTTCGTATCCGCAGGTCAATTAAAAGCGAAAAAGAATTTTGTTGCTTTTCAACGATGCAAACTACGAGTCCGTGACAATTTTTTTATTGCTTCCTAGTTCTTTGCCAGCAAGCGCTGTTATTGTCGTTTTTCAAGTATTTTCTCTCTTTTCCCGAGTTCATCTATAAAAATACCGTCTTTGTTGTTTTTGGCTTATTTCCAAACTGAAAGGACGAACAAACGACTCGGCGATTCCTTCATTATTTCACAGATGCAACACACCTTGATCGTGACTAAACAAGTTGTGATGGTGGTGGTGATGATGTGTGTGATGATGCTGCGAACCAGGCACGTCCTCGTGGAGTGGAACGCCTGTCAGATCGACGATTTCGTCAGCATCCTCGTCGCTAACAGTCGCTACACTCTGAGTCGATTGATGACTGCCTGACGATAATTGACTGTTTCGCGAAAACGAACCGCGTCGAGGTGCTACCAATGCGGCTCGCTGATTTGCCGGTTTTACCGTTATTATCAAATTTGACGAGTTCGCTATCATCATGTCCGTTACCTGAATGAATCAAAAAGTTTTATTAACGAGATGCTTCACCAATCGCTTCATGTTTCACTACGAATTTTTCAACAGCAATAAAACGGGAATTATCCGATAAAATATATAGCGTGATGGCAAAAATTTGATACTCTACCTGATCAAGAGTTTTCCCTGCAACTTCAATCCCATTGACCTCAAGAACTTCGTCATTCACGGCAAGGAGGCCTGTACTTTCGGCAAGCCCACCAGGTACGAGTCTGCTAATGAAAACTCCGGGAACTTTTTCGATTCCACCTCCAGCTGAAGGCGGCAGGACGCGGAAACTCTCGCCGTCTTTTATATAAAATCCTAGTGGCTTGTCTGATCCGTGTTTCAATAACCGTACTCGCCGACAGGTCTCAGGCAAGATGTCAACGTCTATTATGGCCGAAACCTCAAAGAGAAAACATCATTTTTCATTCGAAAACAAAGCGTGAATATCGTGAGTGATTTACAACGAATAAATTTAGTTTCGAATAATTAAAAATTTTGAAAATATTTATACAATTCGCTTAACTATCGATGAGGTTTGTTTCGTAGCCATTGGATGAAGAATTTTGTGTTCCGTATCAAAACTTCAATCAAAATCTTTTTGAGAATCATTTCCATTACATTTTCATAATTAGGCCTCGAAACCATGAATTATTAGATACATTTTTTTGAAACATACTTGTCTGAAGTCTTGCGGATTGGAAATAGCCAGAGATGGCTTCGGTTTACCAGGAGTTCCTCCCAGAATACTAGAGATTAGATTTTTTGGCTTCAACGTTCCATAGCCGTTCATTTCCTCAATACCCTCTTCTTTTCTCGTTATGAATACTCTGAGTAATGGCTTTGCCGCTAACAAAGCTCTTGCCAAATTGTTGTCATTGTTTATAGGTAATGGGTCACCGTCCGTTGGATCGGTATAATAAATGAGAAAATTCAATTCCGGACCAATGTTGTGTCTCTCTGCTAAGAGCTTTCTAAAATCATCGTATCCTATTGGCTCTTTGCGGTTTATGGAAAATCGAATTATGTCAGCATCGAACTGTAAAATCGTAAAAATGCTAAAATTCAGTATATAAAAACAAACTGCAACCACTCATGCAAAGGAAATAAGGATAAAGACTGAAAATTACAAATATCTTATGTTTTTGTGTAATTTGAAGAAAAAAAAAGGAAGTTAGGTACAAAAATAACCTCAAAATCCTCTCGAATGATATTTCTACTCGTATTTACACTTGCATATGGATCGCATATCATTGATAGGTTAAAAATAGTTGACTCTAGCTGTCACAAAAATTGAATCCATTGTCATATAAAGTTAGCATTAGAACAATGAGTCATTGTAGACCAAATTTGGCACGTAGGAATGCAGCAGACTATAAGCCATTGTGTAACAAAAAATCGTCTGAAGCAATAACAAAAATGGGGGGGTTCTGGATTGAGGACAGAAGAGAATAACGATAGAGATGAAAATTTACCTTGCTTTTAACGGCAACCATGCTGCCGTCGACGTGATGATGGAGTTTACTCTTCGACATGATTTTTTGTTTTCCGAAAGAAATTCCACAGCTGTGTGTCTCTAGAGTAGAGCAAGAAGCGTGTGTGTGACAGAAGGGAGGGCGTCAATGGGATTCCAAACAACCACGACGTTCGTACACGATAGAAGACGAAGACGAAGAAAAATCAAAAGCGGGATGAATTGTCGATGAATTTATCGTGTTTGTGTAGTTTATCAAAAAACAGACATTTTCGCGAAACGTGTGCCTAGAGCGAGTGACGTCAGGAACACCTGCTCTCTGAGGAAACACTTACTTGAGCGTTAAAGTAAAATAAAAAAATCACCTTCGACACTCACTTTTCGCCACTATGGCAATGCACTATTTCAATTCACTTCAAATCACTTTTGTGTGAGAGATAAAAAAAACAAGCAACGCAGACATTCAGGAAACAAAATTAAAATATACCGTTGTTGTAATTAAAAGAGTAAAAACTTGAAAAAAATACACGTTAGATGAACTACTTTATCACGTATTTTACAGGAATCTGGCTCGCTTGTTTACACGTATATATACACATGTATATTTATACATATACAATGCAAATACAAGCGTATTCTTAAACGTACAGGTTTCAGGAGCCACCCACGAGCACTACGTATTTTCAAAACATTCGGATCATTTCGATCCCACTCTCACTAATTATTTTTTTCTTCCACTCTCTTCACTTCAAGCCCTCTGGCTAATACATGTGCCACATTGCCGTTGTTCACTTATGATAATGTGTATGAAGAATGTGTAGGTAGGACCGAACGCCGAGCGTGTGTATAGATATTAACAACTTGACGTGGGGAGAAGGGGGCTTTCAGTCAGACATTCTTTCGATGGAGGAAAGAAGGGAGAAAGTACAATTACGCATATGACGACACGCAGTACACATAGGAGCGATGAAACCGATGAGTAACAACTTCCGGCTCGAGGTTTCTCCAGAGTGGCGCTTTTTTGTTGCGGCTAACTACGGAAGCTCTCTAATCTTACCTACTTTGCTCGGCCGTCTTTGCAGTTTCGACAACCGGGAACCGGGCGCAACCGGGCGGATGAGGGAAATACAACAATTTAGAAATTTATACATCTTTGTGTCGCTCGATTTATTAACTTTATAATTTGGCCGCGCATGGTCGACGCTCATCAGTGAGTTATTGTCTCCGGAATCAACAACGAAACCTCCTACTTCCTAAATACACTAGAGATTTAAAAGCACGAGTCCAAACATTTTGAATTCAGTAAAACACGTTTATTTTCGAGCGAAACATGAAATTTTTTTGAAGCAAAGATCCGGAAGAATGCGAATTCGTAAATAATTTAAAAAATGAAAAAAATAAAGGTCGCAGTCAATGTTACAGAGGGCCTCAGTAGCTTGGGATCATTTTTAAACTATACAGTTTCATTTCTCTCACAAGAGTTGCGCTGCAGTAACGTCAGTGGCGAACAGCTGTTCGATGAGGGTGGACGTTGGTGATCGAAAATTTGTTCGGACATGTTTATCACAATCATTAGTGCGGATGCAGTATTATAATCTCTTTCTTTCTTCGCAATTATTTCAGTATTCGAGTTGTTTAATTTTTTTCAAGTGACTACGCACTCATGTAATGAGTAGTGATGGAAAACTACGATGATTGATATCAAGTGTAACTTTGTGAAAAAATAGCAATCCGAATACCTACCGGGTACCTGAATACAGAAGAAAAATAACGTGACGTTTTTTCTTCATGTCAAAATTATTCTTCTAACGAATTATAAGTCTATTGTTATTCACGATGGCTCAATGTAAATTAACCCCTCGGGAATTCATCGGGAATGCTTTCTCGCCCCAAATCGGTGCTGTTTGCTCAAATATCGCCGAATCCGTGTGCCAGAAGAACAACCTTTCGTTCATCGAGCTTCTACAACCTTTTTGCAATCTTAATACCGAAGGTAAGAAACTTCCATTTAAAACTCCCTTCACGTTTGCTTCCAAATTCTTTACCTTTGTCTCACTGCCATCGAAATAATCTTTTTCAATTGTCAATGTAGGAAAATACTATAAAACTCGAGTGACCCAATTTTTCAGATAAGGAAATAATACGAAGCTGCTAGGAGAAATACTTTTTATGACTTTTGTATCTTAAAACAGAAATACAACGAACATATAGAGAACACCAATGTAAAATATCCAATATATTGAACTGTATCCAAGTTCAGATCTTTGGAGCTCAAGATAATCTAACATTCACAAAGAGCTTGAATTTGTTGTGTAATGTTATAACGATTTTAAAAACTCTTTCTGACATCTGAAAACTCAATTTAAGAGAATTTTAGGATATTCGAAAGATTAGAAAAACAATAATTGGCATGATGTTTGGCACTGTGTTTTAGTAATAAAAAATTGAGAATTTTTCATTAGTTACAAAGTTTTTCATTAAAAGGTTCTACCCATTACCATTTTGAATGAAAAAATTACTGCAGGAAATAATTAAATTTCTTAAATGTCACCGTGCAAAATGCATAGTCTTATTTTTAAAATGCTTTGACCATTTTAGAAACGATTTAGACTAAGCTAAGTTCAATGACACAGCCCCGTTACTGATTAATGAATTTTCAATTGTTACGAGTATGTTCAAGAAACATTCCATTATTATTGTGTTTATAGGTCATTTCAAAGATCTGCAGGGAACAACAGTTACAGTAAGAAATTTGCGTCTCTCTATCCAAGACATTCATGCTCAGCCCCCAGAGCCTTCGATCGCAAGAAAAATGCTTAACGATTCAGTCAGTATGGAGCCTTGTGAACGAGTAACAGTTGTGACGATAGCAAACGTAGACCTCGACATACCCTTGGCAGTGCCATGGTTTGAAGCTTGGCGAGAAATGTTTTTGGCTGTTCAATTCCCCTCGGATCACGAATTCACGAAACACTTCTTAGCTTGCATGATCGTCGTTTCAACCGGGGACGAAAATCCTTTGGAAAAAATACAACAAATCGCGACTCAACTGCATCAGAGTGTGCCAGGCAAATTGCCAAAATGGTTCAACAACAATGCTCTCAGATATTATGTTCTTATTCATGATTCTGCCCAAGACGACAGAGCAAAGTAAGTTTTAAACGTAAAAACAATTTCTATGGGATCTCATTTTGTGCTCGAGCTAGAGACAAATTGAAAATATGAAATCCTTGTAAAAAATTCGTCATTCAGACCGCACATTACTTTCAGAGCCGAGGCTGTTTTTACCGAAATGAAAAATCTTTACGATGCCAACAATTGTTTCCTACTACAAATGAACTCGAGACCCCCTGGTCATGCAGACGACAATACACACTTGCCAGACCCTTGGAGTCAGTTCCTCGTTAAACATACAGATTTCAATGCAAGCAGTGATCACAGCAGTAGTCCCCGGACTCCTGCGGACATGGGAGGAGTCTCGGCGATGCCTAACGAAGTTACGACTGAACCAGACAAGTGAGTTATCCATAGTTTGCCTACTTTTCTCTCCTATACGGGGCTATATTTGTACACTAAATTTGATCGAAAATTCTCATTCAAAGAAGCGTCATAAAAGTTCTGTTGGGTCGAACTTCTGAGCAAAAAGAGAATTTTAGTGTTGAACGCAATAAAAAAAAAGTATGTTGCAAAATGAAGAGTAATTAAAGAATCCTCGAGTAAGATTTTAAATAAGAGGAGTTCAAAGCTAGAAAAATCAATACTCTGGTCATTGCTGTACAAATGGGAGCTAAAGGATTAATTATTCATATGGGAAAAATAGTTCCGCGGCAACGATCGATTCGGAAGAGTATTTGACGAATAACCTTCTCTATGAATTTGATGGCAGATCGAGTCACGCAGGAACGCCGATAGCGCCTCAAAATCCAGGCCTGTTATCCCCGGATATAGCGGATAAGTTGAGTTTGTCCTCGGAGATATCGGAAGGGCCAAACATGCACGTGGAAATGGGTCAGGAGGCAGTTCCGGTGACGATACACCCGCTGAGTCCGGAAGGGCACAGAGATTTGAATGCAGAGATTGGGAGAAGATCGTCAGCGATGTCGGGCTCGATGGGGAACAGTGACAGTACCCCGATAAATGCAAACGTGTGGGCCGATTCGCCGAATCATCCGGTAGCTCAACACGGTTCGAGACTGTCGACGCAAGATCTCGATAGGTTGCGAAACATGATCAACGAATTTTGCTTAAAAAGTTTGTTGCCTTACGTCGAAAAGCAAATAGGTTTATTGAGCGACGTAATATCGAATAAAAAAGGCGTCAGCAGGTCGTTGTTCAGCGCGACGAAACGTTGGTTCGGCACGAGTAAACCCGGTGCTCCAGGCTCAACGCCAACGAACGCAGTTATTTATACGAGCGAATCACCCGAGTTGCAATTACGTCGTTTGGGTGATCTCTGTTTTATGTTCGGACATTATACTCTCGCTTATCAGGCTTATCACAGCGCGAAACGTGATTTTGCAGCGGATCAAGCTTGGCTCTATTACGCAGGAGCTTTGGAAATGGCAGCTCTCAGTGCCTTCATGCAGGGCGAAATGACCCGAAAAACAATTGAATACATGGACGACGCTATACTCACGTACTCCAACAGTTGCAAAATGCCTCAATTTGCCACGAGGGCCACTCTCCTCAGCGCCGAGTGCCTCAAAGGCCGGAACCTTCACGGTGAAGCTGCCAAACAATTAATTCGCATGACCAGCGAAGATTCTGATCTCAGATCGGCTCTTCTCCTCGAACAAGCCGCTTATTGCTTCATCAGCCCAAGAATGATACACAAATACGCGTTTCATGCTGTACTCGCCGGCCACAGATTCTCCAAAGCTGGACAGAGGAAACACTCTCTCAGGTGCTACCAACAAGCTTATCAGGTCAGTTCTCAGTCTGGTTTAAATCATTGCCAAAAGTGAATATTTTTTGTAATGATTTGGTTCCTCCGACAGGTTTATCGCGACCGAGGATGGTCGTCGGCGGAAGATCATATTCACTTCACAATAGGAAGGCAAGCAGCTTCACTGAAACAAGTTGGCGACGCGGTTAGAGCGTTTGAAAAATTACTCAACGAATCCAGCAGGCAGCCGAGTGCTCAGCAAGCAGCCTTTTTGCGGGAATTTTTGCATACTCATCACGTAAGAAGCCAATATAAATTTGAGTATATACACGAATCTTCGGGAATGAAAAGTGCGGGGAAGAAAAATAATGTAAATCTATGATTTTCAGTTACTGCTACAAGAGAACACAAAAGATCGTTCGGAAATTCCAGTTCTTCCTTTGCCCCTGATGAACGGTAACGAGATTCGCGTGCTTCTTGGATTTTTGCCAACGTCGAGGAACGAGCGTATACCAGCGAGTAACGTATCGTTCGAAAGCGTTGACGAGGACGAGTCTCGATGGACGAAATTAGAAGAAGTAATCGTGGCCGAAGCTCAGGGCTCTTCGTCGATGATATTCAAGCCGACGATTCCTCTTTACACGAATCGCACGAACAACAGCGTCAGACCTAACGCTGTATTGGACGAGCCGATTAATCTCTCGATCGAGCTCTACAATCCCATGAAAATATTGATTCCACTAACGAGAGTTAAACTTTTGTGGCACTTTTCGAGTGGGAATGAGAGTTGGAGCAACGAGAGAGTCCGAGAAGAGTCACCGGAGCCAATGCCTGTCGATACGGAAATTCTCGAGTCCGCTTTGCTCCAACCGAACTCAAAACGGAGGATTGTACTTTCGTGCACGCCTCGACGAACCGGAGACTTGAAAATCATAGGAATATCCTACGACCTCTCAAATCCTCCCACATCCGATCAACCGATCGTCAATCCCATGGTTGCCGTTACTGGAAAACGTATTTTCGAGATCAAGGGCCCACGCTTGAAAAACGTGAAAGAAAAACCTGGCGCGAATATGTACGGCGTCGATAACCGGCTCGACATAAACGTCGTCGATCGATCGCCGCTGATGAGAGTTACTTTCACTAAAATATCGCAAGAAATGTTGTGCGGTGAAATGCAAAAACTCGACGTCGTCCTCGAGAACGTGGGACAAGCGCCCTTGAAAAATATTCACGTTGGCTCTACGAATCCAAAACTTTTTTGCCTCGAAAATAACAACGAAAAATCGAACAGTGCGATTACGAAAATCGATCTACCGGATTGCACGAGTTTACAGCCTGGAAGCAAACATACGATCGCACTGTGGATTCGAGCGCCTCACGTCAAAGGCAATCATCGCCTCGATCTTCTTTTCTATTGGGAAAACGTTGATTCCAAAAGTACACCAAAATATCGACTCTGTCGGCACACGTGGCAACTCACCGTTCTCGATTCCATTCAAATCAGCGCAATCGCCCGGAGAAGCGCTGTCAGAAAAACCGATTTACCAACGCTAACTCTAACGGTACGAGTTAAAAATACCAACCAATCGAACGATCCATTTATGAATGAAATTTCCCTCGAGAGAGTCTCCCTTGAGAGCAAAGCTTGGTCCCTCCTGGAATGCATCGTTGAACCTTCCAATATTAGAATACAACCACAAGAGACTTACAGCGTTTTATTGAAACTCGTTAGGAAGATTGAGAAATCTTCGAAAATATCTGATATTTCATTGATCAAGAAAACCGACGAGACTGATGACGGCGTCACGAGATTTCCATACATTAATTTTATACAAAAGCGACACATCAAGCCTCAGAGTAACAGTGAAAATGCAAACGAAAATAGTATTCGAAACATGGAAGACCCAAGCCCACTCGCTGTCACCACCAGACTCGATGCAACTCTCGTTTTACGGTGGAGAGCCAAAGTCACCGAAAGTGGAAATAGCGCGAGACACGCCATTGGACAGCATCATGTTGATCTTGCTGTTGTTAACAAATGCTACAAACAACCCGAAGAAAAGTCATCTGATCAAAATGACTATTCTACGAGATTAAAAATTTTTGGGCCCGATCGCAACGTCTCTGATTCCATTACTGTTATTAAAAAGGATGAAGTTCCTGAATGCGAGTACCTCAAAAACATTGTTTCATTTTCCATGAATCACGTCCGAGAAGGAAAACACAATTTCGATCGTAGTCGCATGTGCGTTATTCCCGTCAATCTTCACTTACAAAATCATTCGCAATCTCGTATCGACGTCAGGATTGACACGATTGGTACAAGCAGGTGAGCAACATTCGAATTTACACTTTTTTTTTAAATATCAAAGCAACAAAACATGAATCGGAACGAAGAAAAAAAGAGAATCTTGCAAAATATTTTTCACTTATTGCTGCGATAAAAATGTTTTTTTTTTTCTTTTCAGTCAAACTTCCCTGCCAAGTTTAAAATCGCAGCTGTACTCACCCCAGGCATCAACATTTTTTCGTTACGTCAGTCACACAGCAATAAAGTGTCACGTGGATGCGCTCGGAGTGAATACGGTGAAATTACAGGCGATTATTCCCTCGCCAGGTACATACGATCTCTCATCAAGATTGGAAATTTCCGCGAGGGTATCAAACAGCGGAGAGTTTGTGTTGCAGAAATGGCGAATGGAGAGTGCGTGTAGTATAAGCCATTCGTCAGTGTAGTCAAGACTAAAAGTAAAAGTAAAAGTAAAAAAAACTCAAAAATTGGTAATATCAAATTGCAAATCGATAGGCCCGATCATTTTTTTCAACGCTCAGCAGTTGAATTATGCAATCGCATCATTCCTTAGATCAGTGTAAATATTGAAACGACACGAGAAGAGAATCCTTCATATTTTGTAGAGGTTGAAGTGAATTTTTATCGAATATAAATAGTTTCGGAATATTTTGAAACGAGCAAACGTTGTCGAGAATTTCCATGCTCGACGATCCATTATTCAGAGCCAATAGAAAATACAAGTCACTAAAAAAATCCTCGTCGATATTCCTCTGTTAGCGAAAAATATCGAGAGAGCTAATATTTGTAAGAAATCTTGAAGGAAACATATCGTCCAGTGGACGTTTCGAATCTTACGATTATTGTTGATTCCTCAATAATAATAAAAATTAGGAGGAAATGAAAAAACAAAATATTTAAATAAACTCAAGTGCTTCATTAAACGCGAATTAGAAGAGAATATAT
The DNA here is from genome assembly GCF_019457755.1 of Venturia canescens. Classification (NCBI taxonomy): domain Eukaryota; kingdom Metazoa; phylum Arthropoda; class Insecta; order Hymenoptera; family Ichneumonidae; genus Venturia; species Venturia canescens. Next base: position 3,922,377 of record NC_057426.1, read on the forward strand.
AGGCGATCAGTCTTCGATGATAAATGCAAAGAGCCTGTTTATATCGAGTCACTCCACGTTTTAAGTGGTCGACGTGAAGAAATAAGAACAAAGAATTCATACGTTACATGTATTCTCATATATTTGAGCAGGAAAACTGTGAGTTTTTACGTAAGTCCACAAAAAAAAATAAAAACGTCATCATTATATTGTATAAACTGTGACATAAATAACAAACTGTAAATAACTGCATAAAGATATATATTTCAAGTTCATACCACTAAGGGATTAATGTATTAGTAACATTATTATTGTAGATACAGTGAAATTTTGCGTTACTCTACAAAATTAATGCTCATCCATACCAAACATCTAATGACTAACTATTTTAACTTGATACTTTTTCCCTCTTTTTATTCAAATTTTAAATTTATTTACTTTTGGTATTCTCCGCTTTAGAAACTCCGTTATCATAGGACATTGATCTGGAGACATTGAAAAAGTGACAATGAAAGAAAAAATAAAAATAGAAGAAATATTTGACGGCACAAAACTTCTTACGCTTTGTTATTCACATTTTTAATGTATTTATTTCGTTTGGTATTTTCTCGGAAAAAAACTTGTCCATCTCGCTTATATTATAACAAGAATACATTGTGATTCGTATAGAATCGCAAAGTACCAACATTCTAAATAAACCAATCTCTTATTCGAATGAAAATTATAGAAAAATGCGATGAGCGAAAATTTTGAACAGTTATGTGAAAATTCTTATTGCATAAAATTTCGAACAGTGCAATTATAAGCGTGCGAATGAAAGAGCGTGAAAAAAAGAGTAAGAAGTTGAATGAAAGCTTCCTATTGACGAGCGCGTATTTGAAAAGGTAAAAAAAAAGAAAACAGTAAGCAAAATTCATAACAAACTGTAAGTTTGTACATTATACGATTGTACTATGTAAAAGGTATGAATAATGTAATAAACATTAGACAATGAATTGTAGACCAAACGGTCCAAAAAACAATCAAAAATTCTGGTTTATTAAAAAAGAAAAAGATGCATATTCACACGATGAAGACAATTTGCCGCCTTTTTGTTTCGCCACCTCACGGTGACAGAAAAAACCTCAAGATTTCTCGGTGGTAGTGGTACGTGGGTGGTACGGAAAATGTCTGCGTCGTGTCGTCTGCAATTGCCCGGTTGCTTCGTTTATGTGTTCATTTTTTAGTGATAACAATCAATTTTTGTTTGTCCATTATCCAACTTTCGAGTCTGCGACGATAATGTGAATGTTAAAGCGTCTCGAAAAACCTGTTCATTCATTTATTAAAAACCTTCAACTACTCGTTGAAATCGAGCAACGAGTAGTATGGCTGTCAAAATAACCTCTTAACCAAAACTTTTCTCACTCAATAGACTCGTTATTTATTGGTATTTGACGAACTATGGCAAACTATGTTGGCAATGCGATAATATGGTGAGTGACATAATTTTTTACTAATTTCAAACAAATTCACTCGATTTTTGGTTTTTTGTTTTTCACTGTCTTATTTCTCGTTCGGATGAGATGAACGTTCGGTTTTTTATTCTCGAAAATCTATCAAGATCGAAGTGTGAAATAAGACCTTGACAGTGACGTTTTACTACTGTTCTCAATGTCTTGGTGTGTCAATGAGGATTGTTTATATACTAACTCAATATATATATTTTCTCTGTGCAGCACCCTTATCCTTTTTTCCATTATTATTATTTATGTGTCGACTCAAATTGTCAAGTCGTTTACGGAGCAGAAAAATGACCTTATGAGCGATTCGTCTACCTACAGCTGGATCATAAGACTTTGCTTGAATCTCCTTGGATACAGTACTGTTTTATTGCCTGGCTATCTCATTTACAAATACGTGTGCCATAGTAAATATCTTCAGAGAGCTGGTGAGTTCTTCAGTTTCGATTCCAAATCTCCACTATACAACATTATACTAGTAAATAAACACAAATAAATATCAGAAATCTGCACGGTCAATATGGAAATAAGCTGAATATTCATTTTTAGGTAAAGGATGTCTGTTCAAACTAGTCGAGACTTGTTTTCTGGGCAATGGCAGCACTGGCTTGTTAGATTCTCCGGCATACAGTCCAGCACGTGTGTCATCGTCAAGCGGGCTGAAAAGTTTTTCCCAAGATGCGCTTATTCTTGTTTACTGCTTCTTTGGCTTGCAAATGAGTTACTTAACATGGGGCTACTTACAAGAGAAAATAATGACACAGGAATACGTCAATGACGCAGGAGAAAAAAGCCATTTCCGTGACTCCCAGTTTTTGGTATTTGTCAATCGGATACTTGCGTTTTTGATGTCTGGAATGTATCTGATTATAAAGCGACAACCGCGCCATACTACTCCATTATACAAATATGCTTTTTGCTCTCTGTCCAACATAATGAGCAGTTGGTGCCAGTATGAAGCTCTAAAATTCGTCAGCTTTCCCACTCAAGTGAGATTGATTAGCTTTTCATTTTTTAACTAATGAAAACTTTACCCATCAGTTTTATAATGGATACGTGAATTTGTGGATAAATCGAATGTTTCAGGTTTTAGCCAAAGCTTCTAAAATCATTCCTGTTATGATAATGGGAAAAATCGTTTCGAAAAATTCGTATGAGTATTACGAATATGTGACTGCTGTCCTTATTTCTATTGGAATGACACTGTTCATGCTGGGAAGTTCAACACACACATCTGGTAAAACCGTCGGGATCTTGATATTTTAAAACATCTCGAAATAAGTTCTCATAAGTGTATTGAAATAGATTTTTCATACACTTATACATAACAAAGAAATTATTTTAAAGATTAAATTTTTCTTCCAGACAGTGCTACAACGATTTCCGGTATCATTCTTCTAGCTGGTTACATGGTGCTCGATAGTTTCACTAGCAATTGGCAAAACGCTCTCTTCGTCGAGTACGGCGTTACAAGTATACAAATGATGTGCGCCGTGAACATGTTTTCTTGCATGTTAACAGCAATGTCACTGTTCCAACAGTCGAGCTTCGTACAGACACTCGATTTTGTTATGAAGGTAATCATTTTTCAATTTCGAAAGTCGAACAATGAAATATAATCGATTCTAACGTTCCAATATTTTTTCCAGTATCACGGATTCATTGTCGACTGTTTGCTCATTTCCGTTTGCTCAGCGAGCGGTCAATTATTCATTTTTTATACGATATCGCAATTCGGTGCAGTGACATTTGTTATAATGATGACTATCCGCCAGGTAAGATTCACAAATTCATGGTATTTATACTGGACTCGTGGTTAGAGATCAAGAATTATATTAAAACGATTTTTTTGATGTTACAGGGACTGGCGATATTAATCTCGTGTTTGGTGTACCAGCATAACATAACAGTTTTCGGTGTAATCGGCGTTTTTATAGTCTTCGGCTCAGTGTTCCTAAGAATATATTGCAGCAATCGTCTGCGAGCGATTAGACGACGGAGAGCTGAAAGTAGCGTCGTTAAGGATTAACGATAACGATACAATTTGTTGCCGGTGTACAGTGGATTGTGGATGAAAAGTATTGAGAAAAACGTTGCTATCAATAGGCAATGACAAATAGTTACGAAAAAGGAAGTAGAGAACTCTGACGCAGCAAGAGATGCCGAAATCTCTCCTGCTTATTCCCGTTGTCCTGGTGAGCAGCTTTGGCGATTTCTTTTGAAATTCAAAATATCCATTTTTTTCTTTCCATTTTTCTATCACTTACTCAGGATACGAAAACATTTAATCGAGTTTGTTTTAGATTAAACAAAAGTGCAAACGCAGTTTTATGCGATTTATTGAATAATTATAGAAAATATATTTTTTTGCTGGAGTTTATCCTAAATGCCGCAAAACAAAGCTAATGCTTACTGAATAAGTTTAATTTTGGGCATTCTTTCTAGTAATCAATTTATATGATTGTGCAAAAAAAATCAATGCTACATCGAAAGAAATTATTTTTCGAATAAATTGCTTTTAGTGGTTTTCCAATGAGAATCATTGAAATGCCTGGTTTTAGAGTTACTCGTATATCGCGACAATACAACGGTACGTGGAAGTACTTAGAGAAAATCAAAATATTCGTGTACATATAATTATATATGACTTCCGGTATTGACGTATCCGGCAATCGAAGATTTTCGAAAGAAAAACAAAAAAGTATTTTTGTTACCTGAAAACTTGGAATCTCATTAGTGACGTAAAAATTTTAGTTATAATAAATAAACATCAATCGTCGAGACTTATATTCGTTTATTTTGAAAATACGAAATTAATTTCAAATTAATATATTAATTCAGGGATAAAGTGGAGAAGGAGGAGGAAGGGGGTTTGATAAGAATATGAAAAAGGTGTAAACAAATAAACAATAAACGTTTAACTGGGACGAATGTAACCAACATTTTGTTTTTATTATGCAAAAAAGATAGTGTCGAATATAAAATCATTGTGATTGCATATTAAAAATCTTAGCTTAAAAACATGTATTTACGTTTTTTCACGTCTTTGGTTCGTACGTAATTCGTTCGTGAATTGATCAGAAATGAATTGAAAACAAAAGGACAGCGATGTGTAACATGCATCATAAATACGTAGAGTGTGAAACTGTAAAGTTATCAGAAATTCGCAGGGCAGTCAGTGTTCATTTGGTGTTTTATATTCATTTGTTAAACCTACCAATCCTGTTAGTACTTTGACCATTGATTGAAAGTCCAAGTGACATTAGTGAATGTTCTAACAATGTTAAAAATACTTAAGGCTCTCAGGTGTTCTTTCTTTTGTTCTTTTCCTTTGCTTTACAAATTCAATTTGTTATAGCTCTATACAACAAATACGGTTTCTCTATACAATCCAGGATACAAATTCTTAAAAAATATCATACAATCTTGCAGGTTCAGGGTGTTCGCTCATACATACAAGTTTTCAGTCAGGACACACGTCTCCTTTTCAGCAACTGCGTCTCATTGACCATTCATTTTTTCTCTTAATCGTACAAATGCTTGAAAGTTTATATTTTTCATATAATAGAAGGAAAAACCAAGTCTAACGTGCAAGTCCTAGCGCAATAACGAATTTTTTGTGCTACCAAGGGTAGGGAACTAAGCGAAAGAGCGCTATTTGTGCGTTACATGCTCCATTTTGAAAAAGGCAACTAAACATAAGCCTGTCGGGTGTTTCCTGACTCATTCTTCAAGAGGAGTGGGTCTATAAATCGCTACTAGGCACATAACGGAGATGACGAGTTCAGTTATTAGTAGAACCAGTTGAATGCTACAGAGTATCATTTCCAATCTGAGAACATAATTTTGCCAGAAGAGAAAATACAGAGTAGCCAAAGCACTGGGTATCGTCAATAATATTCCCAAAAATATGGGCAATCCTCTTTCCGTTAAATTTCCTTTTCTACCCAAATAAACTCGCCCTCCTTCGGTTGCTATGAGAAAAACTAATAAGGAAAATTCAATGGCCGTTGTTCCGCTTCCTGGGGATGGCAAATTTATTGCTTTGAAGAGTCCCATGCCGAGCTCGCATACGGCAAACATACCAAAGTAAAAGGAATTCAGGTACATCAGAATTTCGTAGGTCAGCGACGAATTGATTACTGTAGGCATTTTCACTCCTTAATTTTTTATTCTATCTTATAAATTTGTGTATATGCTCTTGTAACTCAGGAAAAAAAAAGAGTTACGAGAAATGATTTGGAAAAAATGCCACTCCGGCTCGGAGCAAGTGGAATTTTTTATTCTTTTCCTTCGAAGGCAATTTTATTCCGGGCTCCTGTTTAACGATCCAAATGATTCAGGTTTCTCCATATTTATTACACGAGGAACGCTTCACGGACACTATCCAAATTCTTGTGTTTTTTTTCCTCGCGATAGTCTTTTTTCTCACTACTAAAACTAATTTTTCGGTCCAAATCATCACCGTTTCTCTCCCAGATAATTCACTACCTCACATGGAATTTTCTCGTATTTTTTGTTCCACTAGTTTGCAAGTATAGTCTCTTTTTCTCGTCGGTGTACACTCCATAATTGGTGATTGTTTTATGTTATTTTCCTGTTAACGATGATGATTTTTCATCCCTCGATTTCATCGAGAGATAATGATGATAAATTCTGAGCGACTCGTCGCGCAAACTAGGCTTGGCTCGCCAATTATTTCTGTATTCAATAATAGGCGCTTTGAGCCTTTTGTTTATTTTTAACCCCTTTTTGATGACGCTTGTGTCTCGCGGTCTCGCCGCTTTTCGCTCTCTCTAGCGACGGGGGTGTACATGTATGTCCTCGATGATGCATTGCAACAGTCCCGCCACTCGTGGTCGATCGTCCAAGCTCCTTTTGCCGCGCTCTTACTTTTTTTCCTCTATTTTTATTTTCACGTACAATGTATACAGATTGGGTTCAAATGTCTCGTTCTATTTTCGTGCTAGATATTTACTCAATTAAAAATAGATGAGCTTTGACTGTTTAAAAATGGCTCGGCTCAGGTTAATTAGAGATAGTGGCTTATTTCGTATAAAATGCTGGCGCAGTTTATTTTCCCCACGCCTGAAGTGCCGTAAGTTATGTGATTATTTTTCTATAAGCTCATCCTTAGACCACATAATTCCAAAATTTGCAATTGTTTTTCATTACATATTCGGGATAAAGAAAAAAAAATATCGGTAAATAAAATCATGGAAAGCTAAGCTTATCATCGTTTGAAACTCATTTCAAGCAATTTTTCTACCTTGCATTATTTCCAGAAAATCTTATGAGCTATTGAATAAGCATCTTTATTCCGAAACCATGCACGGAAAATTCCTTTGTTTTTAGGTTAGAGCGGGTGGAGGAAAAATTGAATGTTTTATTGTGAAAAATGACACGTGCGTGGGTTAGGTTTCCTGTTATTATGGTGTAGTTACAATCTGAATGTGTCTATTTACCAACACGAAGCTGAGCAGCAGGTCCGAACGAAGCAGCGAGTGTGCCTATAAATGCTATTGTTTTTGGAGAGATGACACGCGTCGTGAGGCGGTTATGGTCGTAATTTTGAAGTCGAAATTACAGTTGAAAAAGTACTTTGAATAATAACATTCGAAAAGGTGGCAATGAGGCTCGCTGTTGTGAGAAATTGTACAATGAATAAAAACGATGAATATAAATGTGAAGAAGAATAAAAAAAACATGATAATCGCGAGTGGAGCAGGATGACTGTATCACAATGGCCGAGAATTGCTGTCGCTCGTGCACACCATTAAATACAAAAAGTGAGACTGAGAAAAGACGAGTTGATGTTTTTTGTCAATTAATTTATCTTCTCAACTGAAAAAAATAACGAATAATTATGAAGATTATAAGACAAATATGCGATTCTATGAGATCGCTCGGCATGAGATTCGCCAGCAGGTCGCGTGGCGATCCCGCCTCTATGACCTTGAGAATAAATGTCATTCGATGCTACGTCGAGCGTGAAATAATGCTCTCAAGATCATCATCGTCTAGTCGTTCCGAGCCGATAACACCCTATTTCACAAAGTTGGCGTTAATTATACGACCCCGGGATAGGGCAATATGTGAGAACCCTTTCCCTACGAGAACGGATGAACGAACGACCTTGTTGGGCGTTATCGCCGAGCTCGTGATGCTCGCTACAAGGATTACTCTCGTATTATTCGTGAGCAGTAGCGTGTTTGCCTTTTATCTGATGACCCGAATGATTTATTCGAAAGCCTTCCCTGCTTTTCTTCTCAGGGGTAAATATTTATTATTTATAATCGTCTATTTATTTATATATGGAAGCATTCATTATTTATACCTTTTTTCAAACGTTGCGTTCTCATTTCTTTTTTTTTTTTTTTTCTCTTATTTTTCTTCGCTTTACTTCATTTTTCGTCCCGTCGAACGATTTTTCCACGTCAGTCTTTATTTTCGCTCAAATCACTGTGAATTCACAGAAAAAATTACTTTCGAAAAGCAAGCTCTCGTCGGCGGGAAGTCTCCTAAAATAATTCTCCAACATTTGGGCAAGAATAACCGGGATAAATGGTCACTGATATTTAAACATTTCGAGTCACAAACCCCGATAAAAACTCTTCGATAATTTTGTTTCTTTTTTAAGAGAAAAATTATTCTTTTACCTCGATCAGCCATCGAATTTCTCGGCCCAACTTTCATCAAATTGGGCCAATGGGCCTCGACTCGTCGAGATATTTTTCCCGAAGAAATATGCACAACGCTGACGCGACTCCAGCGCCACACCTCGGCCCACTCTTGGCTCTACACGAAATATTTACTCGAAAAAACTTACGGCCCGGAATGGAAAAATTTATTTATCAAATTCGATCGATCCGAACCAATCGGTTCTGGATGTTGTGCTCAGGTACACTAAAATTTTCATCCTCAAATGGAAAGAATTTAAAGTAGAATTTCAACGACTCGGAAGATTGGAAATGTTTGTATTATTTTGAAGGAAACTCGAGGACGAAAATTAAAGTCTTCTTTTTGATATTTTTCAAAATTCGTAAATTTTCGAGTAAAATGAATTTTTTTTTTTTGTTTGAAATGCAAATCGAGCAGCGATAATTTCGAGGAAAAAGTGATGAAATGTTGGCTACTTTTTTTTCAGGTGTACAAAGCGTGGATCGAGAGGAAAAAGGCTCCGGTGGCAGTGAAGATTTTGCATCCTGGGATTGAAAATATATTGAAGTAAATTGTAAAGAATGAATTCGAGCTGTTCTCGAAGGGAAAAGCGAAAAAGTAATTGGGAGCATAATTTCAGGCGGGATTTGGCGATTTTACGCTTTTTCTCGGAGTGTTTGAGCTTCGCTGTGCCCTCGTTGCGTTGGCTGAGCCTGCCGGAGTGCGTCGCTCAGTTTTCCAACATTATGAAAAACCAGGTAACGAGAGCATCTTCGAGTCGCGAGAAGTCGAAAGTTTAAAAAATTTTACGAGATGCGCGGCGTTTGTTGTTTTGAGATTGACATGAAACTGGAGGCGAGAAACCTCGTGAAATTTTCTAAAAACTTCGCCGGTAACGTCCACGTCGTATTTCCATCCCCGATCATGGATCTGACGCACAGGAGGATTCTCGTTGAGAGTTTTCACGAGTGTTCGCCCATATCGGAGTACCTCGACTGCGAGGATCGTAATTTTCAACGGAAATTAGCGAAAATTGGAATCGCAGCGATCTTTCAAATGGCAAGTATCCGCAAATGTATTTTTTTATTTTATTTTATTTTTTTTCTCATATTTTCCTCCAATTTCTACACGCGAATAAAGAATCGTGTTTCGGAGAGGAAAAAACGTAAAAGAACGCTCACAGACCAATCGGCTCGACGCTCAATATGCTAACGAGTTACATTCATATTCCAGATATTTAAGGATAATTTTGTTCACTGCGATCTTCACCCAGGCAATATTTTAGTCGAAAAATCTCAAGCCGCCTCGGAAGACCCAAAATTTTCAAGCTTCCTCCGTCAAATTTGGCCCGCGTATTCCCCCGACAAAACCCGTTTGGTCTTCCTCGACTGTGGCTTAGTCGCTTCGCTCGACGAACGCGGCAAAAAAAATCTTCGAGATGTTTTTCGTTCGGTCGCCAGGGGAGACGTGAGTCTCGAGTGACATTTTCATTTCATCCTGAGAATCATTCGACAAATCATTTATTAAAACGCCTTCAATACGTTTTTTCTCCATTGGGTGCTTTTCGCTGTGAACAATCGCTCGTCGTAATACCTGGTTCGATCCAAAATTCGCTTTCAACTCCCCCACTCAGACTTTTCGATCGGAGGATTAAAAAGTAGATAAAAATATAGATTAAGAGAGACGAAGAAACGAATAAAAAGTTTTGTTCACGATCGGCGAAGCACAAAAAAACGAGAACTTTCAAAAATTTTGGAGCTTCAGCAGGAGAGTCAGGATTTCGAAAATAAAAGTTGCTTCTTTTTTGGCTATAAATATCGTCTGTAACAGAACTATCGAGATTTGTGTTTCCAGTTAGAATCGATCGGTGTTGAAATATTTATTTCCCATTTTGCCAACTAAATCAGACGAATTGTGCAATTTATTGAAAAGCAAAATAAAAGGATTTCTGCAATGCGCTTTTCTTCATTTTCGACCCTTTGGCCTGACGATTCGAGGAGAAAAACGTGTAAAAAATATGAAACTCCCAAAAATGAGGAAGAAACGTTGACTTCATATTTTTTTTTGCAGGGTGAAACGGCTGGGGAACACATAATAAATTACAGTGGCAAATCGTCCTCGGACGTGGAAGGATTCAAGAAAGAGATTGGAAGAATAGTGAAGAATCATCTGCGATCGCGTCTCAGCCTGAAGGAAGTAATAATTAATGAAGTAAAAACGAGATCAAAAGTTGAATGGATGAACGAGTGATGAGCTAGAGGAATTGGAACGATTATGAAAAAAAAAAAAAAATCTTACCGAACAGTTTATTAGACGAAACGCTGTTTTTTCGTCTGGCCCATTATTGATTCAATATCGAGAAAAGAAACGGGATATATTCGAATTCGATGAAATAATATGAAGTAGTTAAATGATCGCACGAGCGTGATGAGAAATGTGGGCAAATGTGATAAAATATTCATTATTGACGTCTACAAAGGTGTGCACGATTCAATCAATTAGAGAACCGACGAAGAGAATTTAAAAAACACCAATTCGATGAGACAAGTGTCTCTTGGCTGAGTATAGAATAATCCAACAAATAGATAAAGTTTCGTTACAAAAATGATGGTAGAATGGCTCGGCCAAGATTAAGAGTAATTGACGAAAAAAAAATGAAAAAAAAAAAAAAAATAAAGAAAAAGAAGAGGGAAAGAAATATACAGACATACTTTTCGCCAGATAAAAGTCGGGAGCGTAGTTGCCGAATTTTTCGATGCGATAGTGCGCTACAAGGTGCGTCAAGACGCTTCGTTCACGAGTGTTATATTGAGCATGGGAATAATCGAGGGAATCGGCAGAAGTTTGGATCCAGAAATCGACATTATATCGGAGCTGTTGCCCTTTCTCAGTCGCAAATAAGTCACGAACGACGATCGGTGAGTCACTATTTCATTGATACTATCGAACCTTTTAATCTCTTTCCTCTTTCTCTCTCTAACTCTCTCCTCGGGGTTTATCATTTATCATTTAAGATTTCGTATCGTTGCGCGGGCCCAGGCTCTCGAAAAAATCATTCTGCTTCGATTCCGCACGTTTATTCTCTTCCTCTCCTCCGAGGCTGTATCATTCGTCGGTGTCAAAGTTCATATTTCTATTTTTTTTTAGACCTCCCGATAAATCGCAGTGAATCGTATAAAAATAAGATAAAAGAGGATTCATCTCTCGAAGACGATTGGAATTCGAAGTTGTACCTCCGCTCCGTCGCGACTCGTGCTTCGTCGTACCGATCGTCTAACGTTGTCTCGTGAGCGTTTGAGGCTCGATTAGTTTTAATCTATCATCAGCCAACATCTGGTTATTTTTTTTTTGTCCGCGGTGGCTCAACGTAATCGAAAATTCAACGTCGACCTCTCGCTTTTCAAGATCAAGAGCAACGCGCTCTTGAGAGATCTTTTGTCTACTTTTAAAGACGCGATAACACATCGTCGTTTGACATCGATCGAGCTACGATAAAATTGTCGTTTATTCGCCGTTCCACGTGCGTCGAAGCTTCGACGTTCATTTTTTAACGAAACAGCTGAAACATCATCGATTTTATTTATTCCAGTCGAAGAGTCGGATCGTAACTCGATTTTTCTTCAAACTATAATACTTTTTCTCCTTCGAAGGACGCAGCAATGCGCCAGAGTTGAAATGCCTCGAGGTGTCCCGAGCGCGCTGGGCAGGAGGGGAGAAAAAACATTGAAAATGATATTTTTTGAGGATTTTAAATCGCGGAAATCCCGATGATAATAAATCACGAAGAATTAAGAGGAGGAAAATTGTTGGAAAAAATGTGGCGCCGATGCGTTGAAAAATGACGAATGCGCCGCCGCTCTGTAATAATCGTAAACCAACGAAGAAAATCGTTGACGTCGTTGCGACTCGAAAATATTTTCTCCAGCACGATTTTAATATGTATTGGAAAATTGAAAGAGTCGAGAGAAAAAAGAAAAAAAACGTAATAAACAACAATAGGGACGGCCTCGTCGAAGAGGTGGCTCGCTCCGAGATGGGAGCGAAGAACGCGCGACGCGTTGGGTACACACCCTTTCTTACCTTACGATTGAATGAGTCGATATAGCGTGTGTGATGAATGCGACGTGAGAGGGGACGCGTCTGTAATCGTATATAGTTGAGAATTCCGGCGAGTTGCCAGTCGTCCGTGATGACTTCCTGGTTGGCCGGGTGGTGTCGCCGCCCGTTCGTTCGTTGAGAAACCCTGCGTGCGCCTCGAGAGTGTCCCGATGTTTGAGGCGACCGGCGACCGGCGACCGGGAGAAGGAACGGGGACGAAAACCCGTATCCCCTTAACGTCCTGGCTCTCCTGACATTCACCATTTTTCTTCTCCTCCTCCTTCTCGTTATTTTTCAACTCTTTATTTTTTTTTCGTTCGCGTATAGGGTTTCAAAGAGCGAAGATTAAAAAGCCTCGAACGAATGTCCGTCACGCTGAATTTCCATGTGCGAACGTTAAATTCGCAGATAATATTCCGAGGATTCACGAATTGGCGAATTTATAAGAAATACGGAGACGAAAGGAGATAAAAAACTAATGACAAAAACACACGCAACGACGATGAAAAAATAAGGGGGGAAATAAAGAAATTGGATAAGAGAGGAAGGCATTTATATATATATATCTCGAATTATACGGTGGGAGTGGAATTTTTTAATTAGAAGCATAATCCTCGACGACCTGTCTTCTCTTTCGGGTTTGTCATCCCGGGACGCGGTACAGTCCCGTCAAAAGTCTCGGTTAATTCTCAAAGCACACTAAATAAATGTATGGCAGGTCAGTTTCGTTTCGAGATTTTTCGAACCTTGAAATATCTCAGCCGCGCACCTGCCACACCACCACTAATTTATAGAGTTTCATTTTATTGCCCATTCACGTTGCGCTCCACCCCATATTCCTTTTTTAACTCGCCACCATGTTCGTATCCCTTCTCCCCGCGGCCACGATAAAAATCGAGATTCAATGATTTTATCGATTTTTTATAGATATTCTACTCGACTCTCACCGGGCCGTATATCACCCGCAACGTCACCCGTAATTCGAACAATGCAATCGCCTTTTTTATTCTATCGATTTTAATCTCATATTTCGAGATTCTTCAAACTGGTTTTTCGACGAATTTAAACGTCGTTTTATTATATCTTCTCAGGATGATAAAGATTATCGTGATGATAACGAGAGTCTTTTTACGGAATTTAGATCGCGCGAAGGAACGAGCAGCGGCCACCAAAAGTTCCTCGATCCAATTATTCTCCCTCGATTTTCTCACAATTATTCAAATTACGGCTCACCACGAATAAAATAAACTTCCGAGCTTTCGACGCCCGAGAAAATCACGCGATTCTCCGCAGACGGCGTCACGACGTTCTCGTTTTATATATGGGCTTTCCCTGCGTCCGTCCCGACCACAGAAAAATAGGAAAAGAAGAATCGAGGAGACTGTAAAAGGACCTTCTCTCCCGTCGTCCAGCCTCCAGTTCCTCCGCGAGCAATAAAAACAGTCGAAAAATCAACGCAACGACGAGAGAAAAAATTATTCGCAATTCGTTTTCAAACGGTTTGATAAAACTGACGACCACAAGTGATTCAGTGTTAACGATTCAATTCGTTTACACTGGCCGTAAGAAAATTTCACTGTAATTCACAATCATTCAAAATGCAAATATCGTAATGACTGAAAAAAATCGAACGATAAATGTAAACACGTTTCTAGAAAGTATAAATACGCATAAGAAAGTCTTTCCGAGTTTATTTCGAGGCAGTTTATACGCCCACTTTGTCTCGAACGTACTCGCCTTACTCTTATTATTATATCACATCGTTTTTCTCTTTGTTTCGTTTTATTCTATTTTCATTGACGATTTGAAAACGAGTTCCAATCGACAACTCATTCTAGGCTCAAGGAGGGCTAGCGCCTGCACGAGTTTGTCTCCCGGTTGGTGCGACTACGTTTGTGTTTACTGCTTCGTGTACCGCCCCTCACGCTCACGCGTTCCGCAGTCTCGATCCTTTTTCCTCTCCTTTTCCTTCTTCGATTTCGCAGCCAGTCGATTATTCCGGTCTCCACGTTTTCGATAGCTCGGAGGAAAGCGCTCGTTAATTTTTCGAATTCCCGCATCTTCCGGATTAATATTTGTCATTATTAAATTCGTGTGTCGAGTTTTTAGTCGCCTTAAAGTACGTTGTGAGAAAATAAAAATGCCTCAATTCTCCCCGAACAAGCCGCAATGCGAGCAAGTTTTGCGAGAAAGCAAGAAAAACCGGAAATTTTGTCATTTCGTCCTCCCTCACTGAGCCGAGGGTCAAAAAATTCCGCGAAATGTTTATTTTCGAAGGAAAAGAACGCGTGCTCGCTTCGTGGACGCTTCGGTTCTTGGAAAATCGTCAACGACTCCGAAGCCGCTGCTCGACGAGTGTCGAATTCCCGGGCATTCTTGATTCATAAAACTGTTGGAAAATTGGTAAGTGCGTAGGCTTGATTTCTCGTCCGTGGTAACCCGGGATTCGGAGAAAAGTGGGAGAGAGATCCGAGCATAGAAAAAAAAGAATAAACGAGTCACGCGCGGTCTGGAGAGATGCACTTCGCTTGTCGGTCACGTACCCGGATGTTGGCTAAATACGCGAATTCCCATCGACGCTCGTATCACCACGTGCTTCTTTCTCGTCTTCCTTTTTCGTCGTTCTTTCTTCGTAAGATGCGAATTCGCTCTCGCGGGGGTTCGTATCTTTATTTTTTTCATTTCCCCGCATCGCCGTCCTCGTATCGTCATTTTCTCCGTTGCTTCTACGCTCGGTATTTGCACAATATTTGTACAGGACGTTTCTAAACTCTCGAGCTTTTTTCCCTCGTCATTCGTCCGAGGTTTTCTCGAGGCAGCGACATTTTCGACGTTCACTGTAATAATCTGCGTATATCATTGGCCAAACTGGAGAGGCTCCATCACCGACGAAACGAATTCGGTTGAAACGACTAAAAACTGGGGCGATGAAAATTTTTTTCTTCCCTCACAGCGAGGCTCGGGCTCAGGGCCCCGCTGACGTTCGAGACGAGATCTTTCGACTCGGAAAACACGAAGTGCGCGACAACAAATTGGCTCAAGAACGTGCTGTCGTCTTTGTCGCCGGTCGCGCGTCGCTTTGCGACTGCCTGTACGCTTACCTACATGCGAATACCGTAGCCAGCACACGTGGCCGAGGCTCGAGCCTCCCTTCCTCCCTCCCTTTCGCCGCAGAAGACTGCCCTCACACGCGAGCGCTATGACGTAACAGCGCGCTTTGCCACTTCCCTCGACTTTTCTTTCTCCATTTCTTCCTCCTCTTGGCTCTTCTCTGCCTCGAGCTTTTTCTTGCCTTTCTTTTCTTCATTTATCTCTTTCATTTTCATATACAATCCACCATTATATTTTCCGCTATCCAACGACACTTCCAATTCTTCCGGTGATGAATTTTAGCAAAGAATTGAGGCTCGGCTTACGCGGACTCGTGTTTTTTTTATTTTCGATGAATTTCTCGATTAATATTTCATTCTTACATTCACATTGAAAAATTCGGAATAAATTTGGGCGGTAACACTAAAGGATTAATTTTAATCGAGACGAATGAAAATCGATCGCCATATTGACGGGGCTCGTCTCCAAGCGTCCATTTCCTGTATAATTTATTCTTTTCTGTTTTCTCCCCACGTATCGTTTGCCTCGTACTTTGAAAGGGATCTGTTTGACTCGAGGAGAGAGAATAAGCCAAGCGTCCATGGCTCCGTACGCACTGTACTGTTTCGTCTCCGCCTTATCACCTACCGATTCGTTTCGCTTTTCGTTTCTTTTCTTCATTCGCCGGTATGCCCAGTATTGACGCCTCCGTTTTCTCGTGTCTGTGTGTTACTCTTTTCTCTGTAGAGGGTCTCGCGTCTCTCTGGAGAATCTTGTGCTCGCTCCGACCCGGGATTATGCATACACATTATTCTCCTCCTCTCCTCGGCTCTCATTCAGCGTGCACATGTCGTTATTTTGTTGCACCGATGCGCACACGCGATGCCATGTGTTTAACTCGGAGCTCTCTTTCTTCTATTCTCCTCTTTTTCACATATTCAACTTGGCTCTTAAAAATTCTTCGTTTTTTCCTTTATTCCTCGGTCTCTCTTCTTTGTCCTTCCTCTCGCTCGGTCTCTCGGAGCTCGCACCGTTTTTGCCACCGTAGTTTCTTTTTTTTCACGATCGCCCCCATCTTTCTCTCTTCTTACCTTCTCTCCGACATTTCCCTCGTCGTTTATTCTTTTCCCCTGCTCGGTTACTCCACCGCCTGCTCCTCGCCCTTCCTCCCTCGGCGTGTTCTTCGCGTTATATTTATCTTTCACTCACGCTCGGCCTTCTTCTCGATAAGACCCTTGTGCACTGTTCTATTCCTCGGCTCCCTCTCCCCCCGCGGGGCCGCGATGCTCTCTCGAGCGCGTTGCATGCGTTTTTCTCCTCCCTCCGTTGTTTTCCCCCTTGCGTTTGCCGCTTGCCCCTTCCATCGGGAGAATTCGTTGTGTTGCGGGATCGGGCGACCGTCGCGACTCGGAGCGGAGCGCGAACCGCGCGCCCTCTCCCGCTGTAGTGAAGCGCTGCGCGCTGGCGCGGCGGGTGTGCGTACAATTGCTGCCGCGATCCCGCGAGCCGCGAGTGTGTACGCCGATTGCGCGGGGCGCTTACGCCCGAAAACCAACATGTAAACATACCGTACGAGGAATCAGGCCCGGCGATAAGCCTACATTCGCGCGCTTTGTTTTTCCGAGCTCCGTGTGTACCGAACACGCCTTTTCATCGCTCGTTACAATCCCGCATGTCAATAAATTATATTTCACCCATCGAGTTTATACAATAATACGATAAATAATGGATATCGATACGTATTTACATTCAAATCTATGAACCGACGAATCAGAAAAACCCGAAAACCACAACAAATATTTCCTTCGGATTAAAAATTCAAAGAATTATCAATAAAAATTCAGTGTTTCATATACCCGTAAGAAAAGACTTTCGCAAAGAATTCATTCAAGTATCAGCATTTCTTTTCGTATACCAACATTTATTTGTTATCGCTTGTGAAAGAACCGCGAGTACAAACGAAAAATAGATAACATTAAACTTTTTCTCATTCCCCTCCATGACAATCGCATTATTCTTATCAATGGGATCATTGCAATAATCACTAGTGTCGTTATAAAAATAATAATCATCCTCGTTATCACGTATACGAACGAAGAGGGAAGAAGAGAGTAAGATAGCTGCAGAAAGCGGAATACCGGATGACTCGAACTCGATGTTCTTATTCCTTCTCCGATTTCTTCTTCTTCTTCTTCTTCTTCTTCTCCTTCTTCTTCTTCTTCTTCAGCGTCCTCGCGCAGCGTTATTCTTTATTCGTCCGCCCCCCCCCCTCCTCATCCACCTCCCCCTCCCGCTCTCTCTTTCTCGCTCGGGACTCTTCCTGACTTTCTCATTCTTTCGTCCACACACATTCCTTCCCTCTCATTCGTACACCCTCGCTCTGAACACCATAATCATTATATAGCCCCCCCCCCCACACACACACACACACACAACGCACTCTTTACTCTTGTCTATACATATATACGTAATCTCTATCCATTCGTCTCACTCATGTATCCATTCTCTCGGTATCTCTCACTCGCTGTATTCCCATTCCCTATCACTATCGTTTTTTTTTCTCTTCTTCTTCTTCTTCCTCCTTTTCGTCTTCGTCTTCTCGTTATTCTTCTTTTCTTCTTCTGCGCTCTCGCTCGCTCGGCCTCTCTTTCTCTCGTAAGAATTTTCGAAAATATATAATGTCCTGGAAGACTTTTTAGGATCAGTACAGTCTCGAACTTCCGTGCAGAAGGTACTTCGGTTCTTCCTCTCCTTCTCTCCCTGCTTTTCCCTCTCTCTCTCTCTCTCTCTCTTTCTCTCTCTCTCTCTCTGTCTCTCTCGTTTTCTCTTTCCCCGTCTCTCGTTCTATTCCCGCGGAGTTACGGCTCTTTGATACCGAGCCACGGAAACCTCTTGGCTCTCGAACGTCGCGATTCTCGCTTTTCTATACAGTCATACACGTTTCTATCTGTATATTCTAAATATATATATATATATATATCGACGTTTACGCATTTACACGCTTCTATCAATGTGTACACGTGGATAATGTTCATACGCATACACGTATATGAACCTTTTGATACTCTTGGTTACTCTACCACCACCATAAACCGACCACCACCACCACCACCACCGCGAGCACGACGAAGCAGCAGCAGCAGCAGCAGCACCACCAGCACACCATCGAGCCTCATCTCCAACTTCTCTAACCACCACCACTTTTACCACCAACCACCTCTTCGTCGTTGCTCCTCTTTTCTCGTTCTCCACCACCGGGTTGGATATCATCCTCTCATCGTAAACGATCCGCTCGTTCGGTGCATATCACCAGTCCAAGTGTCAACCGGACAAACGCGCGCACCACTTTCCACGATTCTTCCACCTACACCTCGAGGGAGATCGTGAGAAAAACAAACAACAACAGCACACAACAATCGTGTTTAATCGTTCCCGCGACACAAGTTTCTACGAAATAATAATTATTACACATTTAACATATTTATTCAGGAATAAACTTTCATTGCTGTCACTAATTTTTTTTTGTTTTTTTTTTTTTTTTTTTTAATGTACAAACACACGAATCACTTCTCGACATCACGGTACGAAAACAACTTATTTTAAGCGCGATTACATGCTTCAATTTCGCGCCAAGAATCAATATTTTTCGTCACACTGAATGAACCACGAGTATCTTCGCTCCACGCTCCCTCCAAGAGGAACAATATTTTCGATAACGAAAATATTAAAATATTACACGTTAATATGACAGTTTTATAGTGCGCGGGTTTTCTTCAATCATTTACATATATATATATATATATTTTTATATATTTATATTTATATATGTTTCTGCGTGTATATATAAATATACGTATATATTCTTTATTTATCTACGTATCAGTGCGTGCGCGGAGGTGAAGCCATCGAAAATATAAAACTGATAGCTGCTCTTCCGTATATCAAGTGAGTAACATTTTCGAGTTTTATTTTTAGGTTATTTCATGGTTTTTCTCTTTCCCTATCGCCTTCGATATTCAAAATGAATAATAATCTTGACATTACCTAAAATAGACCGATGACAAATGTTTTCTTTTTTTTTGTATTTTATTCAAAGTGTCTTCGTTCGGACATGATTTTTTTTTCGGAAACGACGATGCCGTTAGGAATTTCGAATTGATCGTTCCGTCACAATGTTTCTTCATGGATTTTGTGAATTTTCCAATCACCGAGACTCACTCGTACTATTTAAATAACTTGAAAAAGAAATTAGAATACTGAGAAAGCAAGGAATGCTCGAAGTATTTTGTGACTCGATCGAAATACACGTATTTATTGTAAGACTCTGAAAAAATTGTTGTTGTCACTGTACTTTTATTATCGTCTCGTTTACCTCGTACTTGACCACGCTTATTATCGTATATTATTGTCTGCTCGCGGTAAGAAATTCGCTCGTGTGAGAGAAAATTCTTTCTACGGGTACTTGGTTCGTGGCGTGTGTTGTGCGTTAGTGTGAATGTAATTTCGATTTCTCGTTACACTGCGCGACTTCGTACTCGGAGATTATGTCGGCTCTTCGCTCCGTTTGTTTATACGCTGTTGATGTAACGAGCGATTGAAATAATGTGATGTGATCGATAACAAACTTTCTCCGTCTCTTTCCCTCCCGACCGGAGTCACTCGTCTTATTTCGCTCTCCACCCCATTGTTTATATCTCTGATCTCAATTACTCGATCATTTCGGGCGGGGATTGAGAGTCAATTAAGTTCGCGGGTAGAGAAAAATTGATGCGCGATCGAACGTTCGCGATTTGACATTAATTGAAGATAAGTCTGAGACTCGCGAGGAGCGTGTGTCGCTCGATGATTTGTGGAAGGGAACGAAACGCGATTCTTCGTCTCGCGTCCCTTGTCCATCGACGTTTTCGTAACGGTCGAAAGCGGCGAAATTTCGAGGAAAAAGTAGTCAACATTGCTGCGCTCCGGTACGCGTTCGACACTTGGTCACAGTTTCTCGCTCTCTTACGCGGAGAAGACGCGCGCGGGATCGCAGAAAAAAATGTAACGATCTGACAGGTACAGCTTCGTGCGTTGCGTTTGGGGACTAAGCGGTGGCGGAGGCGGCGGCGACGCACGGAAAAATTCGGAACTAATGAACTTCATAGTAAATATCGGGCGCTGTCGGCGCGCAAATACATTTGCTTATTCCTTTTAAATATGAAAATAAGGACTTTCGTACGATTCTAAAAATATCGGAACCTCTCGCGCCGCGGGATATTCAGCTCGCAAAATACACGTGCCCGTATATATACGAACATTAACGGTGTTTCCGTCGATTTGCAGGCTAACGGGAAAGCTCTTCGATATAATTTGCGGAATGGTTTCTCACTCGTTCGAGGCGCCCGGTGCAATTTTATAGCCGCGTTACATGTGTGTATATATATTTACAAACATACGTATTCACACGTAAGTGCAACCGCGCATGTGGGCATGTACGGTGCGCGTTTAAACACCCCGCGAGGATATAGATATAAAGGTAAATGTATAGAAGTGAATAAATGTGTATATTACGTGCGCGCACAGTTCACGTGCTTCGAGAGGATTCGCGCTCTCTTCGTATCTCGTGCGCGTTTCACTCGAATGTGCTTTTTCTTCGGGCGTTCGGTGAACGAGGGTAGAATGAAACAAACGTGAAATATAATACGATAAAAGAATGTTTTCTCTCCGTGGGCTTGAGAAAGAAGAAGGAGAAGAGGAAGAAAAAAAACAAGGACGAAGAAAATTGCCAAAAGGTTCTGCAGCTGCATTTAATTTATTGCACTGAGGTGGACGTACCAGTCATTGACCCATTGAGCGCGATTTAAGCTCGAAATAAATATCAAGAGTAGCCCCCTCCGTCGAACGCGAGTCAAATTCTCATGCCGCGCATTCGAACGTTTCATTTGTGAATCGAACAACAAAAATAAGCCCCCGACACGCGCAAATTTGCATTCAAACGATTTACTCTTCTCCACGTGGATTTTTAATATCCTCCCAGAGAAAGTTTCGTTTTCACTCCTTTTCGAATGAGAATAAAACCTCACTGGATTCGTCCTTTCCTCTTATTTTCACGGACCTCGCGATCGTCGCTTTTATTTTTATTTATTTCCACTCCCATCATCGCGGCCACTCCGATAACCAATAGTTGGAATATTCTCGGGGAAATAGTTAACAAAATTCATTTTCGTGGCTGAAACTCGTCGGGTTTCGAAGCCTCGTCGTTTCGACGACGAACGCTGGGCGTCGCCGGCTCCAGCTCGCTGTGTTTCTTCTTCCTCTTGTCTTATATACTCTTCATTACCTATATCTATATACTTAAGGTCGAGATGCCGATAGAAGCCGTGGGCAACCGTGCGGATTCGCCGTTAGGAGATCCGCCGATACTCTTAGCGCTCTTCGACGCTCCTTGCATATATACAGAGAATCTTGTAGCGCGGTTACTCGCTCCCTCCGCCCCTCCTCTGACGCGGTTCGCTGGTGCACACTTTTTTAATGCACCATTAGATTCGAGCTTCTTCCCCGTCGTACAGTTTCACTCTGCGCGGAATTCTCACGAAAGTCATTCCCTTTTTAAATACAATATTCTTTTGTTTATTTTATTTTATTTTTTTCTACTCCCTGTCGAATCCTCGCTCCCTTTCACTCCGTAACGAGACGAAGTTTCGCCTCAAAACGTGCATTTTCTGTGTTTTCTTTATCCCTCCCGATCAATAAATATTGTTATATTTAATATTTACATTTCAATGATGATATTATTCCTTAATTATTATCCATCATCGTACAATTATTAAATTGTACATTAATTCAATGAAAATAAATGTCAAAAATATTTTAAAAAATAAAAAAAAATATATAAAACGAGCCCCGTGCGAATGCGCGAGCGCCCGCGTCGTGCGCGCATTTTTAAAACGCTTTTCTTCCGGAGTTTCATCGACTGCTCGAGCGGCGTATCGTCGCGGGAAGGCGACACGATTTTTTTTTATCATCGCGTTTCTTCACGGTGACGTTCGGATCAGGCGAGGCTACCGGTTTCTCCATATAATTTAGCCCCCTCCTCCCCCCCGGTTTTTTCGCCACAATTAACAACACAAACGTAGGTATTGACGTTTGAACACTTACGAGCAAACGGGGTATGCTCGTTGGTAGCTCGGACGCGTGTGCGTGCGCGAGTTTGACGATTTTAAGATAAATAAAAGATTGAAGGTGGCTAATAGTTCATAAATCAATCGGGATTATAAATATCAGTTTATATACTCGCGCGGACGCGCGCGCTGGCGTTTCATCGTCCTCGGAGCCATTTAAAGTCATGTGCTCGAGCACCAGACACTCGTATTTACTCTTAGCTCGCACTTCTCTCATACGCGCATACCGGAAATCATAACTTTACTATTCCAAGCTGACGGTAAAGAGCTTCTCGTCTCTTGAGCTCACTCAAGTGTGAGGAATCACGCGCATTTTTTCACCGTTCCCGTCAAGTTTTTTCCTCATTGTTTGAGTTGTCAAGAGTTTTCATCAAACCGATAAAAATTTTCAAGCGACGATCGCTCTTTCAAGCAAACGAGATTATCGTCGTCGCGGAAAATCGTCGCGATTCGAGCAGCCTTTGCCGCCGGGCTACGAATCACTTTTGTTTATTCAAATGCGTCGTAGAAACTCTATAGATTAATCAATCGAAGGAAGGGGACCGCGCGCGAACCGTTGCGTTTGAAGAGTTCGGGGAAAACGAAATTGACGAAGTTTTATATCAAGTCGCGGCAAGCTTTATCGTCGGTGCGAGTCCCGGCGCACTTGGATTTCGGTAGCGCGTCAATTTTCTCTCCAATCCCGATAAACACCAGTCAGCTTGAGTCGGTTGAGCGAGGCTGAAAATTCAAGGCGCGCTACTACTCTCGATTTGTTGCTTCGAAAGAAAAGTGAGTGAAAATAACAGGCGGAGTTAGCGAAGCGATGATACAAAAGTAAAAGTAAAAGTAGAACTTGGACATCGAGCTGGCGCTTGGACGATGGTAATTGCCATTAGACCGAGGAGAGCACCTTCGTCGGAAATATCTCATTTTTTGCCCTACATAAAAATATGTTTTGCTCGTTAAAAAGGGAGAATAAGAGTTTGCATGCTATTTCCGCGATCGAGCTTAGCCGGCTGGCTGGCCTCGTAGATAAAGTGCATGTGCGCGGCTGTCAATACATAGCAGGAGTTTTCCCTCGATATCGAGCGGCGATATCACTCTCGCGGTTCTCCTCCGCAGCAGCTCCCTCTCCGGACGCCCCTTGTAGCGTTTTTTTTCTCTCTCTCTCTCTCTCTCTCCTTTGAGCTCCGAGCGCGTTGCGCTCGTAGAAAGTCTTTATCGCGATAGTTGTTTGCTTACGCGTCGAATAAATTCATCGCGGAGTCATGAAAATAGCGCGTTTCTATACGAGTGCGTGTACGGAGGCTGAAAACTTGAGCTTGAATCGTGTGCAGGCTCCCAGGGGCAGGTTAGCTCGAGGAGGAAACGTTCCGCTATTATTTTTGTGACAGAGAATCGAGCGACCAACGGTCGCGAACCGATCGTGTCCGCGCTGTTCTCGAGCCTCTCGATTCGGGTCGCTTTCGGGCCCACCGAACACCCAACATCCTCGGTATATTTATTTACCTTCCGTTCCGCGCGTATTGTCTTTCGCGCGTGTCTCCTGGCCCTCTCCCCCGGAGAGCACATCGCCACGAGAGAAGCGCGTGCGAAACTAGCCCGCGCGTGTGTCACATGCCAACAAATAGGCCAGACAAACGAGACGATTAATCGCGACTAGCCCCGCGTCGCTCGCGCTCTCGGCTCTTCCCCTCCCCCGAGAAGCGCCTTCCTCCCGTTGCGCAACACCGCAAACTTCTTTCTCCCATTCCCTCGCAGAGATGCTCGTCTCTCAAACTTACTCTCGATTTTGAAGTATTTTCATCGGCCCGGCCGATCCGCGTCAACACTTTTACCCTACGATTTATTTTCCTTCGTGCACACTTTTGCTGCGCTCTATTCTCGTCCCAAATAAACTCGATATTCCGAGACGAATAAATGTACGAATGTGTCGATTGTAATTAGCGTGGTTGATTTAAGCGAAAAGCACTTTTAGCTCTCCGGATCCCGTCCATGAATCATCCTCGTCATCGCCTCTCGTCTTTCTCTCGTAGCATGTACTCGCACGCATCTCCGAGTTCTATATTCCAGCCCACGCTTCGGAGATTAAATAATTGTGTACATTTATGCACTCGATAATATATCGTTCGGAGTGCGCGTTATTGAGCTGTCGAAGCAGAAAAAAATCGTTGAAATTCATAACAGCGAGCGATGCACGCGAAAAGAAAGAGAGAAAGAAAGAAATACGAAAAGGAAAACAAACCCAAACAAAACAATTTTCTCTCCGTAGGTCGTATCGAAAACAAAGGCCATTATGCTGCTGTACGAAGCTTGGTTCGAGGCTATTGCGGCTACGCTTTTCGCAATTCTCGTATACGCAACGAGTTATCGTCCACCTTTGTGGTTCTGGAGCGGAAGTTCGCACCAGCCCGACAGTGAGTTCAAGAAATACCATTTACAATGACCGCTACGAAATAATAACGAGGCGCCGGCATGGTGAATATTATTACGCGACGATCGCCATTCTTCGCCTGGGATATCGCTTGTTTATTTGCTTTCTGCTGGGCTCTAACGGTGCGCTTCTTCTTATTGATGTGTTTGTCAAGCGTTTAACCGAACGAGAGTGCTCGCTCTCGGCGAACATCGAGTGGGAAGGGGATCGAATTTTCGTCGGCTTTTTGTCTGCATTTTTCCGAGCACGTCCGCCGGTGCATTTTCACAGGTTCAACAATATTTTTGGAAAGCCCCGGATCTCTCCGGAGAAAAGGGTTTTGCGTGTGCGAACCTTGAACCCGAGCCGCACATTTCCCAACTCGCTGCAGCTTCTTTTTCTCTTTTCCTTTCTGCCTCAATCCCCCCCCCCCGGCGTGTCGATTTTTTTTTCCGTCATTCGTCGTATCTCCGCGTGTGTAATACAAATATTTGAAGGTCGTTCTTATCGCGTTTGACGGCTGGGACACTAGCGCAACGGCACGTACGACGCTGAGAAGAAAAGTAAAACTGACGTCGCGCGCTCTGTGACAGAACGAAAATTCGGTCGGCGCGCCGCCGACGAGCAGCAACTCGGTTTTCGCGCATCTTCGGGGTCTCCGTGCGCGGCTTATCCAATCCACATTCGTTACTATCGCGCTGAGAAAGTGCGTCGACAAGAGTGACGGTGCTGTCAAAATGAAAAAATATACTTCCGTACGCGCGCTCTGTTTCGTGATGAGAAAACTCACTAAATCTTGACTGATAACGGATTCGTTGCATTTTTTTAAAAACACGCGTATCGGGGGACACGAACGCGGGGATTCGTGCACACGTCGATGCATCAAGCCGATCTCGCGACGGATTTTTATCTCGTCGGGCCACTCACCTCGATTTCTAGGATGACTCGGGTCGAGCAACCTCGACGCGCTTGTACAGCTCGGGGCGACGTCACGTCACGCGTCGAGGAGATCCGCCAATAAATAAACAAAGGCGATAATGAGGAGCGTTGCGATACAATGATTCGCACAAAAATGTAGCGCCTCGCGTATCGCCTCGCGACGAAAATTCGACGATTTACGCATCAGCTTTTGACAATATTTTAAACGAGGCTCGCGCATCAACGTTACGGCAATTCCAATGATCCCGCGATTATTCAATCCTCAAATCCAACAGTTTTCCGGGTTACCGTTCGCACACCGAAGCTTCGTACGTGTGTACGCGTCTTTTCATTCTTATTCGTACCCGAGTGCGAGCCTCCTTTTTACCGTTGTTTTCTTAGAGCCCCGTGAAACTACGCAATACAGACGAAAGTGTGTTGAGTTTTCATATTTGTTTGCGCTGTGACGCTCCCGCGCGCACGAACGGACCGTCGCTCTGACTTGTTTACTATTTTGTTTTCCTCGAAAATTAATTGCCCCGCGCTGCGGTGCGACGTATTCTACGAATTTTTTCACCGCTTCACTAAAATCGAGCGTTATTCGCCTCCGTCCAAATTCCCGTTTATTTTACATTCCAATTCACCTTTATTCCGAGCGATGCTCCTCCCTTTCACGGAATATATTCAACAATTCCATTTTTCCGCGTTCCCACTCCCTTCTGCGCGTTTCATTTACTCTGCCAATTTATCAAACCGCGATAAATAGCGCTCGGACAAAAATATAAAGAAATAATGAATTTCTCAGGATATTCGAACGTCTCTTGAAACAGAGAAATGGACGCGCAAGGGGGGCCCAGGGAATTTCAGATGGCTAGGCGAGCCGGTTTCGTAACGGTATATTGATCGGTGCCCGCGGTCTATCCGAGTGAATTATCCATATTAAATCCGTCTTTAAATTCTATTTGATGCTTTCTTTATCGTTTCGAGTAGTAATTTCTACAGTCGATCGTCTTCTCTTCTCATTAGCCTCGTGCGTGTGGGACTCGCGCCGAGAAGGGGCAAAAAGCTGTTGGGAATTCGAGGGAGCGAGATAACCACCGGAATAATAAAAGCAGCTGAATCGAGTGAACTTTCGCTGTACATTTGGGAGAACATGAATGAGAGGGGAAGCGAGCGAGCGAGCGAGCGAGCGCGCGAATGAAAGAAAAAAGCGGAGGACGATCGTCGCGGCTATGCGCTGCTTACAATCGTCTCGGCTTATCGAGTTTTGCGAGTCAAGTTCAACGCCGTCGGGGATCAAGGTCGTCAAATAATTCGCTAAATCGTATATAATATTCAATAATCTCCCGTTATCGGTTCAAACATTTTTCATCAGCGAGGCTTTTGTCGCGTTCGCTTTGTCACTCGGTGTCGTCACATGCGAGCGTGGAATAAATTCGTCGATGCACTTCCGTTGTCGCTCTTCGTTCATCGCCGTTTCGCAATCCGATATCCCTGCGCGTTCGATCTCTCGATCACAACAATTCACGCCGGAGTCGAGCATTTTTTAAAACCTTTCTCAATTAGATCGAAAGAGCGCGGATTATAAGTTTTTTATTTGCGGTATCGATTTCGCCGCGAACGAAGATTATTGACTTTCCTCGCGATAGAAAAAAACGCCTAAATCCGTCGCGGCGAGCGCGCACGCGTATTACGCAAAACTCAGCACCAACGAAAAGTAGGGTAATTAGATTGGCGAGTGCGCGAGATTCTCCGCTGGACCGAGAAGTAAAACAGCGAGCAATTGTCCACTTCGCTTGAGGAATTCTCCAAGTTTCCCGTCAACGAGAACGAAGAAAGATCGCAAACGAATGAAGGAATATTCGCAGCCGGAAACGGCGGAGAACAAAATGCTCCTTAAATTTCTACGAAACGCGCTTATTCGAGAGTATAACTTCTTCTCCCGAAATACAAAGTTCGTGTACACATTCAACAAAGATACGGTTATTATCAGTATCGAATAGAGAGAGAGAGAGTATGAATTCGCTCTTTGGAAGCTCCGGAGGTCAGAGCCGAGCGTACCGAGTCCCGAAAAGTAGCAATCGAGTCCCGAAAAATTGTCCGAGATTAATTCCAATTAGAAACGAGAAATAATCAGCTGAGAGAGCTAATGAAAACGGTGGGACCGGGCGGAGCGGGCGATCGGGGAAAGGTCAGCGACCGCGGGCGTTCCTCATGCGACTTCGTTACGATATTTATGTACGTGAAATTATAATGCCGCCTCGCTCTCGCCACGATATTCGGTAATAGTACTTTTGATCTTTCTCTCCGGCTCGGTGATAAAAAACAAGCCCGAAAATCACCTCGTTTTATCCGTCACCGTGTGTTATAAAGCGTTGTGGCTTTCGTACAACTGAAAAACGAAGCACGTGAACTTGTATCGTTAGGATCGTGAGATTAGACCGAGGAACATTCACGTAAGCTCGTCACCACCGGGCATTATCGCCAGATTATGCGAGATTAGCGTTGAAAGAGCCTACGAATTTGCATTAATTGGCGAATTCGGATTCGGCCTCCGCGTGCTGCTGCCCGTACGCGCCGAGATGCGTCCAACACATTTTACGTTCGTATATCTAAATGTGCGAGCGCGCGCGTGTACAAAAACGAATATCGGAATCCTCGGATCGTATCGGTGTCCTCTTGACACCAGCCAAAAATCCTTTCGCTCGCTTTCTCGCTCCTTCTCCTCTTCCTCCTTCTCTCTCTCTTCCCCCCACGTGACATATTTTGCCCGGTAACGAATCTTTTCATTCATCGTCAACGCGACTCGCTAGCGATTCGCTATTTCTAAATACGACGACGTTTTTGCTAAATTATCAGCGCGGAGTTTTATGACGGGGTTGCCCAATCGTTTCGATGGAAATTGCTATTACACCGCGATCGATATAAATGAATAAAAAACGTTGAAAAAAGGCTTACGAATTCGCTTGGAAAAGTCCGTCGAACGTCGGTAGATTTCTGGAAGTTTTTACGCCTCGATGGAATCGGTGGGATCGGGTTATTTCTTGTCAAATCGCTCATCGCCGTCCGATCGTTCCGTTTATATAATATTCGTTTACCTCGAATTCGGCGACGTCCTGGCTATTTATTTCATTTTTTAGCCTATAATTTTTTCTTCAAAGCGCGTCTCTCGTTGAGCTCCCGGTATGTTTATTTTCATCGAAGAATACGGTGCTGTGTTTATTTCGATCTTGACACGTTTTTGTTTCTTCTCTCCTGTTCTCATGACCTCCAGCGTCGTCCAAGGACCCGGTAAAAAGTCGCTACCAGTCCGCTCAGGATGTGCCCGGCCCGTTCGCTCTTCCGATCCTTGGCACGAGATGGATCTTCTCCTGGTTCGGATATTATCAGATGAACAAGATTCACGATGCTTACAAAGGTAAGGAGACATGAATCTTCTGACGTCTCTACGAAAAGGGTTTTATTTTATTTTTCATTTGTAATTATACCGATTTTGGGAATAAATCGAGTAAGCGTAAGGGCTCGGAGTGCGAGGAACGAATTTGACCTGCATTTCTAGAGGAAACTCATCGCCTCGCTCGAGCTCAAATCGATCAAGATTTTTCCTCAGCTATTTTAAGGAGTTTCGGTACAGAAGTCTAAATATTAAGAAGTTAATCAAATTTGGTGATAATGTTCTTCAACATCAAGTGCGAAAACACAAATTTTTTCAAAATTTTCTTCTACTTAGTTATCGAGCAATTACGCATTAAAGCAGATTTCTTATGCCCGGAATGTATACCTATATATATGGAAAGGCTATGCTTATACACGTGAACTTTAGTGATCAATCACTCGATAACTGTGTAGAAGAAAAATCTTAAAAAAATTGTATTGTCAAATTTGGCACTAAAGAATATGTTCACCAAATTTTATAAAATTCTGAACTTTTTGAATTTTTTTATGTTTTTAGCATGGTTTAGCATGGCAACATTGTATCGCCTGTACCGAAACTCCTTAACGCTAAAAAATGTGAAAAGTTGATTTTGAGCCTTTCGATAAATAACAAATGAAAAATGAACTGTAACGAAGCACGAGTCGAAGAAATTAATAGACCAACTGATCGATCGGCCCGGTCGCTAATCCCTGATTTAAGAGTAGACCTGAACCAGCGCTACGGGCCACTGTGCAAGGAGGAAGCCCTGTGGAACTGGCCGGTTATCTCGGTATTCTCGAGGGAAGACATCGAGGCTGTACTTAGACGAGGCTCGCGATATCCGCTTCGTCCGCCGCAGGAAATCATATCGCAATATCGTCAGACTCGCCGGGATCGTTACACGAACCTTGGTCTCGTAAACGAGTGAGTTTTCAACATCCTTAACTCGTAATACGTTCTACAAGATTATGCGAAAAGGTCTAGTTTAAGGTCTCCGACTAATCTCTTTCTCGACGGTTGTACAGAATTCATGAATAGCTTTACACATTTTTTTTTTTTTATGTATACGAACTCGTGTATCGGTCTGTTCAAAAAAAAAAAAAAAGAAAAGAAAAGAAACTCGACAAATATTCAGCGATTCTCACGTTTTTTGCGCTCCTCGGAACATCTCAAAAAAGCTTCATTTTCCAATTAGTCGAAAAAATTCATCAAAGACACTGCTTTAGAACGCTGGTTAAAAATAAAAGAGGCTTTCCTCGTTGAAGCTTTCATTGTTCAGAGATAAAATAACCGAGGAAGTTTGATCAACGATTCGTATAAATATCGAGCCCCTGTCGCGGGGCTCGATCTCGATAAGAAAAAAGATATGACAAAGTCCCGAAGAAACTGGTAAAACAGTCAATGACTTATGAAGGGTCCGGTACGAGTGTTGGATAAAACAGATGGTTCGTAATCTCTATTGGCCTAGACGCTGTCAAGGTTTTTACTAGTTTCGGGCCGAAAGCGCGTAACGAATAAAATGAGTAGGTTTCAATGACGTATCAAGGACAACGTCGTTGGGGGAACCGGCGACACAGCATTCGGCATGCACAAGCATTGTATTGCGGACCTAAGACATTCGGCCAAACGTATATCGATTAACAAATATCTCACGATTTATAGCACAAAGTGTCCCATTCTCGTGTTAAACGCCCGAGACGTATATTAAGGAGGGGATTTCCAGTTGTCTATCTAAATTATCGCCATCAGTTAAGCCTGCGTATAGTCTCGTGTGATTTCTCTCTCTCTCTCGCTCACGAGCGCTTGCAAAATTTCATCGAAAATAGCGAGCGAGCCACCAATCTGGTCTGGTGTGCGAGAGCCGGTAACAAATTTTAAAAAACGTCTACAAAAGGAAAAAATCAACGGAAGAAATACATTTTTATCCAAAATAGCGATATATACGAGGTTTTATTTTCAGGGTCACACTCGCTATAAAAGTTATTTTTTCACACTTTTTTTTACTTCGCATTATTCAATACCCTTGAAAAAATACACGCATTTTATATTTATTTTCGCTTCATTGTTGTCGGTCTCGCGGTTCCGCTCGTTAACGAACCTAGTATCAAATTTTTGTTTTTACTTTTTTTGTTGTCGGTATTTTTTGCTTTTTCGAAATCTCGCTTGGTTTTAGACGCGACGATTTTGTCCTACAATATTGAAGCCTCGGATTCGAGATCTGTCGCGAAGTGACACTCACAAGTTTGCCTAATTGCTCGATATACACACGTGCTCGAATCCCCCAAAAATATACAAACCGATCACGGAACGAAAAAACGTTGATTTGTATGAATTGTAGTTGATTAAGCAGTTTCGATGTCATTCGTACACGCTCGGGCCACGCGTCTAACCTCATTCTTTTTTCTCTGACATGTAGCGCCGCGTAACGCGATGTTTTAACACTTTTGTCGAGTCGCGTCGGGGAGGGGGGAAAAAAATTGTTTTTATTACCGTCGGAATGTGTGTTTTTGTTCTGTTTTCAAACTGGTGAGACGAATAAAGGAAAAAATATATTGACAACGGGTTTTTATTTTGTGGTTTAAGACAGGGTGAGACGTGGCAAAAACTGCGCGCCGCTCTGACACCCGAACTGATGGGTGCGAATACCGTGCTCGGATTCTTTCCCGCTCTCAATCAAGTATCCGACGACTTCATCAACCTGATTCGAGTTCGAAGATCCGGCGATGACGTGACGGGATTCGAGGAAATTGCTTACAGAATGGGTCTCGAGAGTGAGTTTTTGTTTACGTTCCGCTTCTACCTTCTTTTCTTTCTTCTCTCCTCATTCTGCTCGCGTTTTAATTCAACTTCCGATCGATCTCGACTTATCGCATCACTATTTTTCCCCGTGTAAACATTTTTTTCTTCTGAAAAAAAAAAAAAAAAAAAAACAACCCAGAAAATAATTGTTCACTTTTCTTGCTTCGTCGCAATTTCTCATATTCACGGGCTGCAATTATGACAGGGAAAATGAACGAGCAAATTTGTTTCTCCTCGGTCTCGTTCGCTTTCTTATTTACTTCGGTTTATGCTTTTCTCTTGCCGCCCTTTTTTCAGTTCCCTTTCATTTCCTTTGTCCTCTTTTTCGTCCGTTAAAACTGATTCGTCGATCCTCCATATCTCGTATTTATCTCACGATTCTTGGAAACTCGTCTAGGCACGTGCACGCTGATACTCGGTCGACACCTGGGCTTTCTCAAACCGCATTCCGCGACATCGCTCACAACGAGACTCGCGGAAGCTGTCAGAATTCACTTCACAGCTTCGCGCGACGCTTTCTACGGTCTTCCACTTTGGAAAATTTTACCAACGCTCGCTTACAGACAGCTCATCGAGAGCGAGGACGCCATTTACAAGTGAGTTTTCTCAAAATTTCGCTTTTATCCCCTTAATGCGCTTTTTCACCAACTTTTTTTTTCAATTCTTCCCTCATCCCTCGGTCGTTCCTGTCGCATATTATTTTCGAGCCTCATTTCTTTAGCAAACTCCCCTCTCGATCAGCTCCTTTGTACTTTTTATTTTTTTCCATTGTTTTTATAATTCCTTCCGACTCTTTCGCAATTCGACCCTCTCGCCCTTGTCGTCCTCACTGCCCTTATTTCCTGTTTGCCCTTTCCGTTCTTCCTTTTCTTCCGACCCCTTATTTATCCTTTTGTTAAAGAAAGCATACTGAAAATAACGAAAGAAGGGATAATTTTTTCGAATAAACGAGCCATTTGTCTGACCACAAAATTAAATAATTGTTACTCAAGCGGGAGAGTCAGCAAAATTGAGGGACATTGGAAAAATGATGAAAATTTTCTATCGAATGTTTCATTTCAATCGCAATGATAATATTCTCAGTTCAATATTTCGCGGATAAATTTGAAAACTGTAGAGAAGAGAAAATAACCTTTTTCCGAGCAGTTTGACTCCCCAATATTTCGAATGCATCATTTTCCAGATCGTAAAGAATTAATTTTTATTTTCTTTTTTAGCATAATATCAGAGCTGTTGGAGACGACGATAAACGAGCAGAAGGAAGACGCGAGGGACGAGCGTGTCGAAGCGGTGTTTCAATCAATATTGAGGGAAAAAAATTTGGACATGCGAGACAAAAAAGCGGCAATTATTGATTTCATTGCAGCCGGTATACACACGGTGAGAAAGGAATTCAATGAAAGTTCGTAGGAATGATGAGGGCGTTGAAGTGAAGCAAATTTGTAGCATTCAATTTCAAACGAAATTCATATTCTTCTTGCAAGCGATACAAGTCCTTATTAAGCCTCATGAGTAATTCATATTTTTATATCCACAGTTGGGTAACACTCTGGTTTTTCTTTTCTACCTCATCGGAAGAAACAGCGAAGTTCAAAAGCGCCTTTATGAAGAAACGGCGACGTTAGCACCACCCGGTTGCGATATTGCCGCTGAAGATTTACGAAACGCGAAATATCTCCGTGCTTGCATCACCGAAGCATTCAGGGTCATACCAACGGTACCGTGTATCGCAAGAATTTTGGACGAGTCGATCGAGCTCTCGGGACACAACCTTGATGCCGGGGTTAGTTTGAAACAGGATGCTTAAGGACGTCGATTGGCCACGAAAACTCCATTTCAAGCGAAAACCATTTATTTCATAATTCACATCGGTTTTTTTTTTAATTTTAGACCGTCGTTCTTTTGCACACTTGGATCGCAGGTTTGGAGAACGAAAATTTTAAAGATGCCTCGCAATGGATACCAGAAAGATGGTTGAAGCCAATGGCGCCTCATTCACCACTGCTCGTTGCACCGTTCGGTTTCGGAAGACGAATATGTCCTGGAAAGCGGTTCGTAGAGCAGGCGTTACAGCTCATAGTAGCAAAGGTACAAATTTTTTCCTCGACAACCATTTAAGAGTCTCATTTTAGCAATGCACACAAATTTTCTCGAGGGTTTCGTCCTTTTTTAATACCTTCATTTTCTCTCTTATTTTGCTTCAGGTTGTACGAGAATTTGAGATTGTTTCAGAGGAAGAAATAAATCTGCAGTTCGAGTACATAATCGCGCCGAAGGGGCCGGTATCGTTAACGTTTCGCGATCGCGCCGAAACGGTGTAAGAGCTGGAAAAAAAAAGAAAAAAAAAACAAAAGGCATATCAGTAAAAAGAAGAATGCATTCCATCGAGTTACCTCTAGGAAATTTTTTTTTGTTTTTAACTTCTCGTCTGAATATCGAAGTTAAATCTCATACGAGTAATTTGCGATAGCGATGTTCTTCGAGTTCTTCCATGTCTCTTTTTACATTTTTTTCTCTCAATTGTTATTTTTCTTTATTTCTACCGGGCCAAAATCGCATCTATTTCGTCCGATGTTCACGGTCGAAGAAAAAATAATAATTGGAACTTGTCGAGCGTTCCTAGTAAATCACTTTATTAATTTTTCCTCGACCGTGTACTCAAGCCTTAACGAAACAAGCAAAAAAGATGAAAAAAAAGCAAACACCACGAAAAACAAAAGCATATTTTAAGTATTGTATTATTTATGTTTTTATTCGTTGAAAGGCACTTTCGAGTCCATTGAAGGTATTTATTGTTACTTTCCACTGTTATAGTATTTATATTTAATTTTCCTTCGGTATATCGTGTAACGTCTGTCTCTCAATTATGACTAAAAAGGAAAGAAAATAGGGGAAAAAAGTAAGGAAGGATGATAAAGAGCCTGACTCAGTCGGATGCGTCGTCGCAGCATTCTCGTCTTGTAAATATTTCGCACAATAATTAAGCGGCAGACGATAAACGGTATAATAGGTACGATTTAGTCAATTTATCAATGACTACGAACTCTTTAGTTTTAGTTATAATTATGATCATTAATATTAATATCATTGTTTATAATGTTAAAATTAGAATCACTCCGCGTCGATAGTTGAAATGGGGGGGATTTTCTTAGTGGGATTCATATATAATTGACCTAAATATGTGCGTGTTACGTTTTTTGCTCAAAAGTTTAAAGACTGAGATAAATTTTTTCCTTTTTTTCGTTCTTATATTTTTTTTCTTTTTTTGTAAATGAATCGTCCCGTAAGTTTAATATATATCCGTATCCACTGAGCGATTTATTATATTATCACATTGTTTTTCTGCTTAGTGGCAGTGATATATACAGCCAAACGATTATTAAACGTCGTCACGTCGTGCATCGGATCATACAAACCGTCCAATGCGTTATACGTATCAAACAAATATATATGGTACATTTCTATCATAGAAACCATGTAAATATACGTAATTAATGAAACAAATAGGAACAAAGAATCAAGCGAATTGTACATACGTTTATTTGTATAAAATAAAGGGTATATTGAAACGTTTCGCTAATTCGTTTTCTGGCTTTCGTCTCGTTACCTTTACCATGTGTTTTTGGGCAGGAGTGGAGAAAATTCGAAGATTTTAGAAATAATTTTTCATCCGATGAATCAACAACAAGGTAGACGTAATTTTTCATTAAATTTTATTTTTTATTTCATATTATGCATCGTCCTTTTTGACAGCCACTATTGGAATTCTATTTTTTTTTATTAGTCGATAAAATACATATACAGGCCGTGTATTCGCTTCCACTTGATCATTGTTGTTGTTGTTGTTGTTGTTTTTTTTTTTTACATTCACCCAAGAAATCTGGTCGGAGCGAGCACTCGTAGCGACGAACTCGGAAATTTTTATTGAATTTAAACGTTTCGAAAGTTCAGAAAATTTCTGAATAGTCTTGGCGAAAATTGATGAAACTTTCTCGAGAAAATCGTTAAACTTGATTTTTCACATTATTCATTCATATTTTTTTAAAATCACAGCCCGAAACTTAATTTCGGAACGTTCAGCTAGAAGAACGGATGCCTGAATGGATTTTTTTTCAAACCTTCCAAGTTTGTCACCCCGAAAGCTTAGCACTCGGTAAAAAAAAAAAAAATACGAGCGATGTATCATCAATAATCTTACAACAATAACTTTAATGGTTTAAACTTTCAAAATCTTTGCGACGAAATAAAAAAATACTCCTGAGCAAAATTGGATTCGTATTTAAAAAAAAAAAACAAAAAAAGAGGTATTGAGCGATGTTGAAAACAAATAAAAAATAAGAATGTTCAATAAAGTGCACTAGCAGCGATATGGCAAAAAAACTTTAGCGGATTCGCATGGCACAAAACTCGAAATGGAGCGTTTGACTTTCTTTGCATCATTGCAAGCAACATTACACTCCGTGCGGAGATTAATCTTGTTTTTTTTTTTTACTTTCAAAGAATGAAGGGACCCAACTAATCGGCACTATGTCTAGCGTGGGGGGGGGGGGGGGGGGGGGGGGGGGTAAATAAAAATAAATTTCGTCACATAGATATTTCGATCGATCATCGTCTCGTATAGCAAAAATAGTTTTTTGCTCCGTTAGCAACACGTATATTTATAGATATAATTTTGTGAATGTTTTCATGAAAAATTCTTATTTATTTTTCTTCTGCTTGGGCAGCTTGATACAGTTGTCCATTGTGATAGCGTTTGATTCTCCTTTAAAAACGGATGTTTAAAACAAATCTATCATAGCGTTTGTACGCTCTTTTTAAATAAAATATGCTCTTACAGTTTAAAACATTAAATTATCGAATGCTCGACTGGATTCGATGAAACCTTCATGTGAAAAGTGCCCTCACACTTTTCGTCGATTATTTGTGTGCTCGACTTGTGGAGAACTAACTCGAATAGAATAAAATATATGAAAAATATAAAATATTGGTGAAAAAATTTGATTTCGATTACATTCACAAAGTTTTATGAAAAATGTAAAAAGTTAACGAAACGTTCAGAGTTTCGGAACAATCGATCATTTTGCAGATTTACTACCAATTGAAAAATAAAACCCACAGCTATTAAAATTCGCTCCTAAAAATGTTGAGTTATTTAAATATTTATTGGTTCCTATAAAGAGCGTGCGATACTCTATTAAAACGCTACGAAGAATCGATCGAATGAGACAAAAATCTCAACTCTAAAAGTTTCTGCTACGTAACATAAATCGTTTATTCAATTATTATATTATTATTTTTTATTCGTTTGAAAATTATTGGACGCGTAATATGCTCGAAGTATTATAAAATTTTCATTTGGTTAATTGTGTAGGGTACGTGGATGGTTTTTTTTTTAAATATCATTTGAAGGAGACATCAGTGGAATCTGTTCTTTTTCGTCTTATTTTTTCTTCTTTTTTTCTTTTTCTCAATTGACCAAACAGGTACTCTACGAATAATTCAGTCGTTGATGGAGATTCGTTTAATTCGGGCACGATCGGAGCAAGGAAAGAGCTTTCATCTCCTTTTTTTAATATTTTTATTCGAGGTCAACGAACCACGAAATTAAATCTTATATTTATATTTATCTCTATATTTTTAAGGTTGCTTGATATTTTTTACGTTCGTGTAGCCCACTGAATATTTCAGAATTGCAGTTTTCAAGACCTTTTTGCGACACTTTCCCAGTTAAAAAACGAGAAAAAATATCAAACAACCTAATACATACGTCCTTAATCGTGTCATAGTACATTTAAAATAACTTCGTTGTAATGGCTTTATTATTTCACCAAGCTCTTGATGCTCTTGGGAAGATTTGGAATAGAACCTTTGTTAACACTCGCTGCGGTTGGTCTCATGAAACTGTGATTTCTTGGAGCCGCCCTCGGCTGCACCAATCTGCTCTTCGAGTCCGTTATCGTTTTCCCTATCGCTTGCCGATTGTTCAATGACGCTTGTTGAGGACCAATACTGCTACCGCTGCTGCTGCTGCGTGACGCTATCACTGGGCGTGCTCGAACATTTATCAACCTTGGCGGCTCCCCACTCGTTCCCTGTTTTGTGAACACGAACATTTATTATTTACAAACTCTGTTTTCACGATTACCTTAAATTTCGGTAAAATATGTTTTTTTACATGGTCACGAAATTTTTGTTCTATTAAACGGAAGCTTTATTAGTTTATTGAAAGAAGGGAATTACAAAAACGGGAACGTTGATTTTTTTTTCTGCTAAACAAATTCCAAAGAAATTAATGACCGTGGAAGGAAACTCGAAAAATGGCGATTCGATGAAGGAGGATGAAAAAAATAAGTAAAGAACTCACAGTCCCAACTTTTTTCATGCTCCTTGTAACGGGTCCAACGCTGCTTCCACTGCTGCTGCTTCGGCTGGCGGGAATCCGACTGGAATTTATTCTCGGCGTGGATCTTCTATTTTCGGAGTCTTTGGCAGCGATAGACCCAGCGAGGGAAGTATTGGTTGGATTTTTTCTGAGATCGGTGGTCATAGCGCAAATGGCATTCGTGTAACTGCCGAGCTGAGCGTGGCTAGGTGCTAATTTACGAACGGTATTAACGGAGGTGGAGCTATTGAGAGAGCTTCTGGAGCTTCGCAAGCTGCTGCGAGATCCGGATCGTTCGACTTCGTTTCTGGCAGGATTTCCGGCGAGGGGTTGGAGAATTCTTTTATTAGTTTCTATTTTTCTCGGAGCGACGTCGCGTTTCAAGCTTCCAGTGCGTTTGGGGAGAAAACTCGATTTTTCACCGATCAATTTCATGGAGCCTGCTCTGGGTCCAAAAGCCTTAAGTCTGGCGATCTCGTCCTTACCGATCGTTCTGCGTCGTTCATTGGGCTCGACTTTTTTCGTAACGTAAGTAAGCTCGGAGGCTGGGGAACAACGCGGGGAATCGTGAGCATCGGTTTCATAGTTTCCTGATGAAGTTTCTTGGGACAGAGTTTCCGAAACGAGACTCTGCGTTTCTTCGAAGCCCTCGTCGTTCATCTCTTGCTCTTTGACTTTAACACCGAGCGGCGGTGAGCTACTGATGCTCATGCGATCAGCTATGAATCGATTTTTCAAGAGAGATTGTTTGCTAGTGTTAATCGACGGTGAAGTTTGCTCCTCGATCGCTCGATGAGACTGTTCCTTCTTCTCGGTTATTTCTACAATCGAAGTGTTGTTTCGAGGATAATTTTTTCCCAATTCGTTACCGCTTCTCTCCATTTCGATAACGCGGGTTTCCATTTGATCCGGCGAGGTCACTCGCAAAATGGGCAGATCGTCAGTGTCGTCTTTTTGGTGAACCTGGTTCGGGGGATTGTTCGCCAATCTCATCGCTTCGCGAACTTGACTCGGATCGATCATACTTCGATGCCTTTCTCGGCACGGGACTGCTCGTTCCGGCCAAATCGGCGTCGTCTCACGAGGCCTCGATTCTTGCATCACCGGACTCAAAACTGTGTTCGTAACTGCGATCACCGGGGCCGGTTGCGTCACCGGCAATCTCGAACTTCTTTCCCTCATCGGACGCGTCATTTGCTGGATTTCTTCTCCCGTTTTATTGATCTCCGAGATTGTTGCGTCGATCTCCGTCGTCGCGTGTCGCCGTTTCAATTTGTCCTGCCATATTCTCAGCATCGCATCCTCGTCCTCCTCGTTCTCGTCGGTCAACGCCAATGTACTCGGCCTCTGCAGCTTTTCGTCCGCGTAGCTTTCGCCACCGCCACCGATCAAGCAGCTCGAGATCTCAGACTTGGATATCTCCTTGCAATCCAACGGGAGATCTTGGTTCTTCTTGTAACGACGAGTTTTCCTCGCTGCTGCGTAACGATCGAAATTTCCTGCACACGAAACGTCAGCGATGAAACATTTTGTCACAGACTTTCGATCGCTCATAAAAACATTTGAAATTACCTTCACAAAGATAAGAACGAAAAAATTCTTACCGCTGCCGAGATCGGCGACAGAACCGCTGGGTTTCGTGGCTCCGACCTTAGCCTCGCGACCTTGAATAGAACTGCTGCATCTTTCTCTTTTGCAAGGCTCTTTCTCGACCGGTTTAACTTCTCTGGGCGGGCTGAAAACTCTTCGAGTAGCCGGCGGAGTCTCGATATTGTCCGAGTCAATCTCAATTTTGTCGCTGACTCGATCCTCCTCGCTGTTCTTTTTCCCCAATTTGGAGAATCTTCGAACTGCTGAATTTTGCGTTGAAATCGTTGGTTGTCGCAAGTAAATTGTTAGTTCGTCCTGTCCTTCCGACGTCGATGGGTCACTCGTTTTGTTCTTTTTGCGCTCTTCTTCTCGAATGGCCTGCAAACAACGTTGTTTGAAAAAAAATTTCTCTTCGAAACAATCGATCACGATACATTTTTGATAAGCAATTTAATATACTGAATTTTTTTCTTCATTTTTAGTGCTTTTTTTACTCACTTGCAACGTACTCGGACCGAGAACATTGTCCGTTGCCAATCGGGACCTTATTCGCCGAGAATAACGAGGGTCGCTTTCCTCCTGACTACTCGGTACATTGAGGCTCGATTTTCGCCATTGCGATTTGTCAGTCTGGGATTGATGAGGCTGCGCTTCTGTGGGTTCGTTAGATCAAAATTGTTTGAATATAAAGAATTTGAAATGATGGAGAAATTGAAAACCGTGCCCGGCATATTATTCGATTACCTTCGATCGCTTCCATTGTCCTCATGACATCGGTTTTCTCAACCGATGGGCGCCAGTCGTAGACGTCCGAGTATCCTCCGTGCATCGAGTTGTCTTCCGCCAAAGTGTTCATTATCGAACTTTTGCCTTCGCTCTCTGGTAAAATGAACATTACAAATTGAATGAAATTGTATCATCCCTTCGGGTGGATATTGAATTTGGAAAATTAATAAAAATCGCATCGAATCGAAATACCTGAATCTTCGAAGGACTTGCGATTGGCTTGCAATTGCCTCGCTTTTCTTTGGAGTTCTTCGCCGGCTCGTTCTTCCTTCTCGTTCTCCGAAAGCCAAGCCTCGATCTTTTGTCTCCAGGCTCGACTAGACAATAATGCAATAAACTTATTGCTCCGTTCGGAAAAAATTGGATTTTTGCTGGGAAAAAATAAATAATTTAATTACCCGGTGGGTTTGGTTTCTTCCTCTTGTAAAAACGGCTTGTTTTCAGCCAACGGTGATGGGGAACTGGGTCGTTCACGATCTCCCGAAAAATCGGCGTTCAAAAGATCTCCTCGGCGCGGTTGTCCCCGAGCTCTCCGGGCCCAAGAACGGTCTTGGGAATAAAATCATTTTTTTAGCCATGATTATTTGAACAAAATTGCATGAATTTGTAAAAATCTCGTTTATTTAAATAGGATAAAGTAACACAAAAAGTGACGTTTACCCAAACTTCCCCAAGACTTCCGTTCCCGGGTAGTTTCCTGGCCAGTTGTTCTCAAAAAATCCATGAGATTGCCCTCGTCGTCTTCGCAGGGGATTCGACTTCGGCGGCGTCTCAGAGTCCCATTCGGCGTTACGTCAGGCGAGTAAGTTTCTTCTTTGGTAAATTGTTGATCAGGACCACCGGAACACGAGCCCAAACGTCGTCTTATGCTAGGGGAACCGGTGATCGAGATATCTTCGTCCGACGTGACACCTCCGTTTTGTAATCTTTTGATTTTGGCGTCGCTACGACTATACGGTTTGTGGGCGAAACTGTTGTGGACGTCCAGGAGACCGTAAT
This sequence comes from Venturia canescens, assembly GCF_019457755.1. Classification (NCBI taxonomy): domain Eukaryota; kingdom Metazoa; phylum Arthropoda; class Insecta; order Hymenoptera; family Ichneumonidae; genus Venturia; species Venturia canescens. Next base: position 3,964,150 of record NC_057426.1, read on the forward strand.
CCATTAAATTGCACTCCGATTCCGAGCCTGGAGTCTCCGCTTGATTGCACACTTCATTCCGAAAATTGAAAAAAATTATTATTCATTCTGAGCAGAAATTGATCGATGAGTTTATTAATTTTTTAACGATTCGTCGATTTCAGTGCTTTTCAAGCTATTTTTTTAGTCGAAATTCATGACTTACACATTCGTTTTCTCGCGAGCAATTGTTCTTCTCGTTGTTTGCGTCTAGCAATGACCTGTTCCTCTTGTATTCTTCGCCTCTCGTTTTCAGCAACTGCTTGATTGAATTTTTGACAGAATTGGTGAAACACTCTGTAGCATTCCTCGAGCTTGAAAGTGTTGGAATCTTCGCAAAAAAATTCGGCGAGGGTTCGTCTAACGCCCTCGAGTTCTTCCATGTCACGTTTTAGTTGGGACATTTCTCGTTCGGCCATCTGTGTTGACGAAACATTTATTCGTAGCCCATCGGTAAAGACACGAAGCAGGAGGAAAAGAATTTTTTTACTGACCTGCAAAAATTGGGCCATTTGCTCCTGTATGTCGATCTCGGTCGAGGGGAGCTGTATTTGATTTTTGATTTTTTTTATTTTCGTATCCAACGTGTTGAATTCGTTGTTGAGTTGTTCGATCGTTGTTCTTTCGTAGATAAAATATTAATAAATTCATTAAATTATTCAGTCGACAGGAAAGTCTAATTTTTCTAAGGAATAAACAGATTTTCATCGACTATGAAAATTATGTAATTAACTCACTTCGTTGCCGCCTCCAGTGCGCCCATTCCTCTCGTGAAATTCAACAAGTCCTTCCTCTTCCTTTCGGCTTGCTAGAAAAAATGATTCCAAAGATCAGAAGCCTCCTGCAGCTTCGACAAAAGTTACTTTTATTTTCTCAATTCACACTTTTTCTACCACTCACCAGAGCCACGTAATGGATCAAATTCATCCCTGGCTTGTTCGCACGAATCTCCGTCAGCTTTTGCAGCGAAGACAATTTCACTCCAGCCGCATTTCCTGCGTAACCACCCTGGAATAATCCATTACCAAAATTAGACGTTTAAGAAAAACTGCGTCAAAAAAATGGCTGGTTTCGTCATGTCAACGAAATATACTTTAGGCATCACGAAAATAGTTCATTTTTTTTCTTCAAATACGGTTTTTATTAAATATATTTTCCAAGTAAATGAAACATTTGTACAGCAACTAACCGAATTGAGGAAATTGCCAGCGACTAGAACCATGTAAAGCACTTCTTGGAGGGGCTTATTCGTCATTAAATCTTCTCCAGCAAGAATCATGGAGTTGATGCTCGGTTCGAGGTAACTCATGTTCGCTGCAAATTCTTCCTTCAGTAGCATACACTCAATGCGCAATTTGTAGCTGAATCAACAAAAGTCAGTGAAAATCAAATAAAATTCACAGATACAGAAATGATGAACTGCGAAAACTTACTTGGGCACTTGTATAAGTTGGAGGAAAAATTTTTCCGCATTTCCGAGCTTCGACTTGTCGCCGTCAAAGCTTTTAAGCATCTCTAGCTCATCCACTTCTGGCAATATCTTCAACAATCCCCGCAGCTTTTCAGCCCCGATGTCGTCGTGACCACCGTCCTTTATCAGTTGAATTATGTCCTCGTTAGAACTGATGGGGAAAACCGAACCGATATTACAATCGTGAAACGAAATTCTTGTTGAAAATCATTAAGCTCTAAATATTTATGTTACGAATCATGCTATTTAATTTGCCATGGTTTTTTTTCTACGCTCACAAGAGAAATCCTCCGTGTGCACTTTATCTTCACCACAATGTTTCTTGTCTCTGAATTTTCAATTCGGATTCCTGATCAGGACTGTTCCATGTTTGCCATGAATAGTGAGTGACTCACCTTCTGAACTGTTTCAAGAAGATGTTGACGTTCAAGCTTCGTTTCCCATCGAGTAAAGCGATCTGTAAAATTCGTTTGGGCTCATAAAAGCATTCTGACGCATCATCCATTTTGGGAAATCAACGGAACAATCTTAACTCAAAAAAGTGAAAAAAATGAATGCTCGAAAATTGAATGGTTGACCGGCATAGAATTTTAACCCAACAACAACGAAAACTGCCACAGTCATTTCTGGGGAGTGGCCAAAATCGTGCAGTTTTTATATTCATTTGTACATTTATAATTTTCGTTTGAGCTTTATTCACGAAAAAAGACGTCAAATTCGTTGCTTCTCGGAAGGTTTTTCGTCACCGATCGCTCGGGAATTACACTTTTAGATAATTTTTCTCAACGGGCCCATAGAAGATTGTTTCTTTTGATACACGATTGAAAATCGATGACAAAGTGAATGGAGCAAAGAATTCGAAGCATCGTAATACCTCGGTGGGTTCCCGACGTCGTCTATCGGCGTCGGTGCCATGAGTGTGATTCGTGGAGCAAGCAGCCGGTGGTACAATTGGCGGTGCTTGCTGACAAAACAATCCTTCCATTTCGGCCCAGTCCAAATCGGCCATCGGTGAATTCGAGTGTTCGTTCGCCACCAGTGACCAAATGTTTCGCTTGCCAATGACCTACGAAAGCGAAGAGAAAATAAAGTGAGAAACAACCTCATGAAAGAACAAAAGGAGAGACAAGACGATCGCGTCAGGCCCCAAGCTCGAAAGAGCTATTCCCACTCACCTTGAACCTAAATAACCGGTATAAATATCCTGTCGCGTCCTTGATTCCCGTTTAGATACGAAATCTCTTACACGTGTTAGAACATTTTCATTTAATTAGAAATCTGCCCATTCACTCGAAAGACAAAATGAGTTTTTCGATCTTTAATTAATTTTTTTTTCAGTTTAACTCGTTTTAATTGTCAGCAGTAAAATGAAAATGGTTCGTCGCGACAAAATTTCTTATCATTTCGCATGATCGTTCGCATCAAATTACAAAATTGATTGAAAAAATAAAAAATAGTTGGAAATAGAATTATTTGAAATTTGGCTCCCAGAGGTCATCGACGAGTTCGATTTAGGCTACGAGTGGGTGCCGAAAAATCAGGTTTTTGCTGGAGGCTGGAAATGAATTTACTGTCGAGGCACGAGAAGATTGAAAAATGGGACGAGAGTTTCCGAGTAAACTTTTATTGGAAGTTGAGCGACTGGACTACGTTCGTGGAGACTTGAGCCAATTTTTTTTTCGCCCGAGTCGCGAGGCTAATTGGCTTCGAGGTTTCTTTGAAAAACTGGTGATCGAGTTGATTACCTTGTGATTTGGGATCTTGTTCCAATTGATGGTCTTCATTTTCGTCTTGGGGGTGGGAATCTCTTGCTGCGGGAGGAGTTTCGCATGATTGCTTGGTGGCTCAGGGGTAGGTGCGCGCAATATCGTCGGGACGTTGAGAGGTGGAGGCAGGGGTGGTTCAACGCTTGCATCCGCGGTTGAAACATGCCCGAGAAACGGGGGCGGCGGAGGTGGAGGCAGCACGAAGCCGATTGGTGGACTTGGCTGTGACGGTGCCGGAAGTGGAGGTGGTAGAGGAGTTGTATTGCTAGCTGGCAGGGATGCTTTCCTCGTTGTTCCACAAGTTTGATCGGCGCCTCGACAGTGGCAGCACAAATTTGTCTGTAAGAAGAAAAGCAATCGAAGCTCAATCATCAGTTGCACTCTTATTCGTACTTTGAGCGATTTCCGAACTTGTTTTTCCTGATTTATTCTTCAGGATTCGAGGCATTTTTTCACAGTTTCTTGTCTATGGCAATGTTTGTTTATAATTTTGAATCAAGATTTCAAATTTTTCTGGTTGACAATTGAGCGTTGAAGAGTTTGCCCAAAAATATTGATTCGAATTTTCGAATTTTATTAAAAAATAGTGAAAATATAGAAAATTGTAAAAAAAAACATGCAACTCTGACATGATGAATAACACTCGAAAACAAAACGAAATATAGTTCTCACGTGCATCACTTTTTCCTTTCCACATGAAGCTGTTCAGAATTCAAGGAACAAAAAATAGCAAAATACAAAAAATACTATACTCTTTGTAATCGGAGTCTAAGTACTCTGAAAATTCTTGAAAAATAATGTATTCCTCACTATACAAAACGAATCCGTTTTCTCCGTGTATTTAAATTTGGCAAAATTTATAAGCTGACATTGGTAGTAGATGGGCAAGGTTTCAAAATATTCAAAAATATGATGTCCAAAGAAATTTGAATCGGAATGTAAGTGATGGGCATGAAATACCTGAAGACTAGGAGACCTCAAAAGTTTAGTAGCATCCTCTCGGCTCTCGAGGAGGGTGGCTCGATGAACCAAAGTTTCGGCGGTGTCCCAGGCGAGATCGCTGGCAGGTTCTTTGGGATCGAGACGCAAGAGATGCTGCAGGATACTCAAGAACGGTATTTCCTGTGGCGTATCGGCGATTTGGCCGAGTATCGCGTAAAAAATATCGACGTGAGATGATAAATCGATACCGGGTGGTCCGTGGTTCGTTAATTCGTCGTCGGTCTCACGCTGGTCGTCGAAAACGTCGAGCTGGACTCCCAAATCCGGTGATTGTGAGGATTTTTTCTTTCTGCAATAAAATTCGCTTTTATTTACTTGCAAACTTCGGAGAATCCTTTCTAAATCTAATTTCGATTGGCGCATGCACGAATTTATCATCGCGATATATCCGCGGGGACGTCGACAACCGATTTCTCTCTCATTCACGTTCGCTTTCCATCGATTTCGATTTATCCATTTATCATCAACTTTTTTTTTTTTTTTTTTTCAATGACTCTTCACAGTCTCACTCCATCGACGAATTTCTCGAGTTGTTTTATTTCACAAGCCCTTCGATACGCTCGATCGACAGGAGCCAACTGTCACCGTACAATATCGCATTGTAAATGAAGCGAGAACTTCCGGTGGTATCGAGCAATGTATCGCAGTTACATGTCCCACCCGCGCTCAACGCTTCACCAACAACTCGGCCCGTTATTTTTCTACATTGAGCCGTGCACATGCTTCGTACAGTCTCCTCAGACCGAGAGCGGCTCTGTTTTTATCATCATTATTTCCCGACTTTTTTCCGAGCTGAAACTCCGAACGATTATTGTTGAGAGCCCCGGACCTGGTTCGTCGTCATTCGCTATTATTTCGTTGATTTTTCACGAGCATTAAAAAGCACACGAATCTCGTGACATTTTCAATTTTGACGAATTTTCCACCGCGCTCAAAGCTCTCGTTACAATTTCATGGGAACGATCGTGAAAATTATTTAGAATCCCATCGATTTACCGGTTGATCGAAAACTCGGAGTCGCATTTTTCTACTGAAAAAGTTTATCCCGGGTTTTGAAATCCAGTCGCGACGAGGAAATTACTCCCGACTCGGGGATCGCTTCGGAGGCTTTGAAAAACAGATTTTTAGACACTCTACATTTCGAGCAGAGACTATGGAATCTTCATTTATTTCCGACTCGATCACATTCTTCGCTGCTCGTACGGAGCCACAAATTTTATTGCGCGGGCAATAAGAAGAGAGGAAAAATAACACGCGACCTCTCCGTGGGTTGAAACTATTCGATCATTTCGGAGCAGCCTCTTCCTCGGGCTTCCCATCGAGGGAACGCTCGGCTAGAGCAAATACGAAACAAGGCTCAGTGTGCCTCTATTTTGACCACATTTCTCATACCGAATTCCATATTCGTTTGAACTCTCGATCGAAAGCTTCGGAATCCATTGCGAACGATCATTGAATTGAATGAGAGAACGCAGGAAATCTTTCGCTTTAATTCTCGAGCTAAAAAATGCTTAACGAACGAAATTTACCAACCAAGTGTCCGAGGACTTTTGCCAAAGCTCACAAATCGTCACACAAAAGGCACGAAACACCCGAAAATAATTGCCTCGATATCCCAACTGGCACTCTCGACTGATTCACAGTTTCACTGGCGAAAATCAACGCTGTTAATAAAAAGGAGCCGGTTTTCGAAATCTTAATTGGCTGTATTTATGACCGAAAGTCAAGGAAGAACAAATAAACCGGCCTCGAGGCACGTGGACTTCTTATGGAGTCGCCTATAACAGAGACGAGAAAGACACTCGCTGACTGAAGAGAGTCGGAGAGTTTGGGAAGGCGAGGAGGGCCTCTACAGTCGGGGGGAGCTTCGTATATGCGTGCGAGATAAATCAAAAAAGGAGAAGAGGAAGGAAGAAGAGTCGAGAAACGATGGGGCTGTGTGCACTAAGAGTTCACTACACTTCTACTGTCACGCTCATGTGCTATATATTTATACGCATGTTTTCATAGATCTCGGCTATGCGAAGAGTCTTTCTCCCTCCAATTCCAAATATAAAATACGTCACTCTTGTCAGCAGTCATTTCGGCTCGTTTTATCCAACCGTAAACTCCAAGTTTATCGTTTTTTATTAAATTCAAACTATTTAGGGATTTTCATTTCTCTTAGTGCGACGCGCTAATTAGAAAGTCGAAAATTAGGCAAGTTTCTCGATCCCGTTCGATTTTCGTCATGAATCATTCATGCTTTTTTCAAGTCGAGGAATAATTCGACAATTTACACGTGCCCGGTCTCAACGGAGGAATTCCGACCTCTTTCAATTCCGGGTAATAAATTTAGTGCTGCAGTTTGTTTGGGAGAGCTTCTTTCCTACGGTTCTCTAAATTTCGGTTCCTCGGTATTTTTGTAACACGGGAATTTATCGCACGATCCTCGGATGCGAAAGGAACGTGCGACTTCCGGAAGTTCGAATGCACCGTGAGAAATGGAAAGTGAAAAATCGGTTCCGGCTTTACTTCGTCGTGAAAACCGATCGAAAAAATCCTAAAAACAAGACTTCGGGGCCGGAGCAATATTTTTGATCGTTCGGTCCGCGACATCAGGCCGGCGCCGTCAGATCGAGAGACTTGTCATAAATTTCGTAATCATCGAGAATCCAAAAGGTCGAATCGAGACGAATTTCAAAAGACTCGTGGACGGAAAGCCAAACTGCGATTTCCTCGAGTCAGCGACCGCGGCGCGTCACGAAGCGGTTAAGCACGTTTTTCTTTATTGCTGAATTTCCGATTCTTAAGGTAGGACGAACGGAAAGAAAGAGGAGGATTGCGAGGTGGAGAAGGATGAAAAGACAGGGAGAGACAGAGGGCAAAGGGAGGACAATGCGCTCCGAGTGCGCGTGTACGTTTCTACCATAAAAACGAAAGCAACGCTGAATAATAAGTTTGTGTTCCCGCGCGGAAGAGCCTCGATCGCGCCAATGTTCTTTCAACTGATAAGAACAAACAAAGAATTCAAAGAAACGTGTAAATGAAAATAGCGTCGATGAGAGTTCGTGAACAAAGTTTGGAGATAACGGCTCATATTTTCTCGGTTCCAGCAACCGGCGAGGATCGTTGCAGGTGCACATCGAGCTTGCCAGAGAAAGCTTCGGGGCTCCCGAGTTAAATCGGTCTTTTCCACCGTCCTCTTTCCCTCTCTCTCTCTCGCGTGGTGAAGCACGCTCTCGTTCATCGCTCTCAGTCTCACTTTCGCTTCCTTCCCATTGCTCTTCGTCATCCCTTCCTGAATATCCATTCGAGTGTATCCCTCCGTTGCTCTCGCTCTTTCAAATTTCTCGGCGAAGCTTTTCTAAGGCAGAAAGTAGAAGGGGGAAGGGGCGAAGCGAGCCTCCCGCTGGCCCGAGACAGCGACACTGTATTTCGGTCTATTTCTCGACCGTCCGCGACTGCTATGCGAGCAACTTTTGCTCCGCACACTTCGGCTCTGAACGCTCGAGACATTTTTACTCTATTTTCCCAACGGAGCGGCAGAAGCCCGTTGCGCTCGGAAGGTTTCGTTCCTCGAAGATTCCCAATGTCTCCAAAACCTCAGCGAAACACAGCAAACCAGCAGACTGGCGTTTATCTCTTGAGTAAAAAACAAGTCTCTCGGCCCCGACAGTTTCATCTCGTCCCAAGGGTGTCATCCAGCCCAGAATTCCTCCGTCGCATAAGCCTTCCGCGCCATCGGCTCGATCTGACTTATTCGTTTTTGACGCGGGCGCGCATCTTCCTAATTTTCTCATTCATTCGTCCCTCATTCGGTCACTCGCTGTTATCCTCGCATATGCCATTTGATAATGCGATGAACGACGGTTCATCGTACTTACCGAAGTTCGTTCAGAATGGGAAGCAGCTTCAAGCCTGGAAAAAATAAAATGGGGATTGTGAGCGCCACGGAAAGTTGAGTTCTCAAAAACTAGGCAATTCAAAATTCCCGAATATTTCGTCGACACGAACGAAGGCGGAACTCACCGATAAACTCGTTTCGAAGTCTCACTCGGTCCTTGAGCACGGGGGTCGAGATAACGAGACAGTTGATGAACGCCAGTAGCGCGGTCTGATAATCCTCGGCAGTTTCTTTCTGCAGCTCATCAACGATCGCTCTCAAACGATAACGCTCACCTTTTCGTTCCTGCGAAAAAAGTGTGTATAATGCGAATATATATCGAGCACGCTACTTCGCTGCGGCGCGGTTTCCTACGAAACGTAACTGTTTTTCACGCCCACGTTCGCGATCGAACGAGATCGCGGATACGAAATCTCCGGCCTGCTCTCTCTTTCTCTCTTTCTTTCGTTCAATCCTTTCGATCTTTCGTACCTGGTAAATGTGGAGAGTGTCGATGGCACGCTGACGACCGTCCTGACTGTAGACGCACAGAGCTGACAGCAAATCGACCACTTGCTTCTTCACGGACGTACAAGCCGTGTCCAGAGCTGTTTATTATTCAATTTTATTATTTTCAGTATCAGTTGAAGCTGTTTTAATTTTAGTACGGTAAAAAAACATGTTGGTTGCAACTAATCTCGTTTCTGTTGACGAAAACATCCATAGTTCGAGACGAGCAACAAAATGTTTTTTAGACACGAGAGTCCATTATTTTTGTGAGGCCTCAAAACTCGTTTGAGGCCTCGAACCAACAAAGCTTTGGACATTTCGACGGGGGAATTTCAAACTAATCGTTTTCGATGCCACTTTAAGGTAGTTCAGACACGAAACGGTTTACGAGAGTCTTGAAATTTCGGCAGAGCTTAAACGGCTGACACGCGTTTCAAATTTTAAAGGATTCCTCTTATTGGTTATTGAGATAAACGCCTTTAAATATGAAGAAAAATACACAGGGGCTTTAGGGATATTCGTAAAAGATCGTTCACCTTCCCATATTACGAACGAACGCTTCTTACGAAGTTTATGAAAAACGGGCATAATAACGAACAAGTATAAATTAAGGTCTGGGGAAAAATTCGAGACGATTGTCTTACTAGTGATCAAAATATTTTACGTTAAGGTGCTCCTTTCGCAGAACCGTTTTTTTCGGTGTCGCAAACTAGGGCACTCGAAATTTTTGAATGATTCCTAACCTCTGAGACGTCGCTGTTATGTGAGAAAAGCTTCTGTCATTTTTCCAACTTCTATCGTTAATATCTCTTTTCAACATTCGGTAACCCTTTATTTTTATCCTCGCTGTAGATTCCTTACATTTTTTTTCTATCCGTGAGACAGTTTGTATCAGGAATTTAGAGATATTCAGAGTATGAATTTTATGATTTTTGAAATTTTAATCGATAACCTAACCTGAAATTTCGCCAATTTATTCGCATGCACTTGTACTTTATTGTAAATTAAAATCAATTTTTTGAAAGGAATATTTTATTAAAGATTCAACGAAATTGGTAATGAGCACTCATAACCTCACATTTGCTCATTTCGGCATTTTGTTTCTTCCTGGCTTGGGACACTCCTGCCATTGTCTTCTGTATTGTTATTTACACTTTTTTTTTTATCCATTTTTCTTTGTGTTTTCCCTTTGCGCTCTCTTGTAATTTCATTCGCGAAAAGATGATTTGAAAAAATGTATTTACGATTTTGAATTAATAACCCTGACATTAATTTAGAGTGGTAATACCTCTGATTAGGAAGTAAAAAACAACCGAATTTGGACATCCGTAAAACACGATGCTACGGACATGATCTACCTTAAAGTGTTCGTAAGCGATATCGCTGTGCCAGCTCGAACAAAATCATTTGATTCCGGTGATTGGCTCACTTCGGGTGTAAGAAATTCTCAGGATTTAGAAGCGTTGAAAAAAAAAATAATTCCACAAAGTTTTCGTTGAATGACAGGAATTTAGTTAATCGAACAGAGTTTTTATTCTCGGTTCGAACGATATTGGACATCGCGTGCTTGGGAACTCAGCGCCACCTTTCGTTCGATTGCATAATTCGATGGCTCGCCGGAGCGAGGAGTGCGGCGCTGTTTTAGTGCTGCTTTCTTTCGTTATTGATGAAGGATTAGCGATTCCGCAGGAAGATGGAAGCGAGCGATTATTTTCGAAATGAGTGTGGCTTCGAATCCGTTTTTTTGTTTAAAAAAATCGATTCACTTCTGTTCTTCATCGGCACGATTAAAAAGACATTTCGTTTATTTGAAACTGAATGCGAAAGGAATTGACAGGTAAGAAAAAACGGAGAATCATTTCGAGGGACGATCGCTCGCAGGCCTCTTCGAATAGCGTGTTAATAATTAAATACCTGAAGCGAGCTTGTTGCAATAATCGGGGTTATCCACAATGTAGTCAAGACCAACGTTGGAATCCATGTTGACAGCATTTGCGCAAAGTCTCGCAATAATCTGCAAGGAATTAAGGAATTAGGAAAAAACGGGCGCAGCATTGACGCATCCACAGAAATTTGACGTTTCGCCATTAACGGAGAACAGATTCGCGCAATTTTTCCCGCGAGACAACGAACGAATAAGATTCCGATATGTACTTCCGTCGAATCGAGAGCAAAACACCACCTCATTATCCAAATTTGCGAAACGTGACTAAAAAGACGATAAATAAGAATAAAAATAAACGGACGCGCGAGGGGCCTCGCGCGCGTATAAAACTCAGTCACGGTCACCGTCTCCCAAAGCCCGCGATGACTCGCGGTAATATCGCACTTCAGGACAAGAGCGGCTTGTAACTACTCCTCTCTTACCGTTTTACTTGTACCGTAAAAGTAAAGACTCGAGGATTTGCGTTCGAGGTGAACGAGAGATCCCCTCATGGTGGCCCGAGCTTATACGACCATTTTGCCATGATCGAGACTCCAAAATAATATTTCTCCAGACGAGAAACCCCGAGAGATAAAAGAAGCCCGATTATTCTCGTTTGTAACGATGGAAATATACCCTCCGACTACTTATTATTCTCTTCCTTTTTCTCGCATCGATGTTTGTGACCCTGCCTGAGTTTTGTTCCCACCGCTATTCGACCTTGAGGCGAGAACTAGACGACGAATTTGTCGCTTTCGACATTTTCAGTCGTCGTGCGTTAGATTTTTCATCGAGCATTTATTCCGTGTGACGATTACACTGAAGAAACTCGGGTCGAATAATTATCAAAATATTTTTCACTCTAATTCAGTGAAATAACACTAATTGTGTTATTTCTCAATATTTTCGGGCTGAGGGAACAGCAACAAGGACGTACGTTGCGGAAAGTCTTTGCGAAACGCCGCAAGCCGTATTGCTAACCTAAAAATACGAAAACTTGACAGTTGTTTTAAAAACGATAAATAATCAATCGACGTGACTGTGCGAGATGAGAAAAACAAATAGAAATGAGGATTCCTTGCTGTATAAACTCGGAATAATTCGATGACTTTGTAAATATTGGAATTCAATGCTTCAATTGACGAACTCGTGAATCGATGGCATTGAAGATTCTTTGATTATATTTACACAACGAAGAGAGATGAATCGACGGGAACAGCCTGTTAGTGTAAGAAACGATTAAACTCTCTTTTTTTCTTTCTCATATTCTCCGATCTACGATCGGTTAATTAATAACAAAGCGTATAAATCTGGAGTGAGATCGAGATGATTGGGAGACGCGAGAGAGAGAGAGAGAGGAAAAGCAGTTCGCGGTATTCTCATCTCGAGTAGCCAGACTTCGTACCGTGACTAACAAAGCAGATCTCGAGCATCTGCGCAAAATTGAGTGAGCGAATAGAAAAAAAAAGTGCAAAGACAAAGGGAGTGAGCAACCTCGAGTCAAAGGCATAAAGAAACGAGTGGACTCGAGCGACAGGAAAAAGGTAGATGTGTCATCTGCTGGGCGTCCGAGAAATAGACTCGTCGATATTTCCATTTACGGGTCCGTAGAAGACTCGAATCGTCGTTTTCATCATATTTTTTTCGTCATCGTCGCACGTATCGATTAATTTCACTCCGGCAGAGTCTCCTTCTCACGATTATTCTCTGTGCGATCGAAAAGTTCAAACGAAAACTTGACAGTCGAGAGTGAAAGATAGAGATGAAACGAAATGGACGAGGGCGCTAGATTCAACATGGCGTCGCCGAGTCTAACACATTGACGACCGCGAAGGTCGGTAAGAACGATTTCTACCTCTTTTTCAACGATTACGTTTATCGCATTATGCACGGCGCAACAGAGAGAACAAAACGAAACGAAAGATGCTGTAACTGGGGACGGATGACTTCGTCTCCGAGTGAAAGAGAGCCCGAAACAGAAGAAAGAGACAAGACGAGAGAGCCAGAGCTAGAGGAGGACCGGAATTAAGGAGAAAGACCATAGGATTGCGTCACAGTTGTGTGCGCACATGCACATGCCAACGAGTCACGTTTAAAAATAGATTCTCAGATATTAAAGACACCATGCACACGTATGTGCGTGTGCACCGCCGATACCCGAGTCACTTATCCGTTGGCGCTTACGCGCTATGCTTCGCCGCGATAGAGTTGCATCTCCGAGCTCTCTTTTCCTTTTTTTATGCGCCACTTTCGAGCATACGCTCTGGCTCTCGCGCTTCAACCAACATAACACTTTTTCATCACTGTTCGATCCGGAACGACATTAATTTTACATTTTTTCCATACATTCCAGACACCACTGAAAAATGCCCGTTCTAACCTCAATTCGATCAACATTTTCCGAAATAAAGTTAATAATCTAACTGAAATCTCGTAAATTATGCTCGAACACGCTTCTCATCTTTTTTCTACGACGTCGTACAACAGCCTCGATTTACTGATGACGACGTGACGCTCTAACAGCAAACCGGCGATATGAAAACCAAGCCCATTTTGCTAAAGGGTCTCTTAGCCGTTTTGTTCCTTAATCGATAAATACACCGTGACAGAAAAGTAAAGAATAAAAACACGCGTCGTATCTACCGTATACCGTTCGATAGAGATTCCGCCTGTTTACGAATTCCGTCAACTCGTGCTTCCGAAGCGTTGTTTTGTTACACGCACGCCGAACCGAGTTTTCGACCGAAACCGCCAGGGACGCGTTTTTCTCCTTCGCGATGCGTGCAGCCCGTCACACAAAACTTTTTACATAAACACGCGCGCAGTAATACACGCACATTTGAATGTAGAGGCACGTTTGTGTGGGCGGGAATTCGTATAATAAGAAAATATGTATTTTTATAGTCGGTAAATAATACACAAAGCGTTTGATACGAACACACATATATGACGTTACACACTGTACGTGTAGGCTGGTGAGCCGCGTGGCCCGAGAGTTCAAACGCATAGCGAGTGATTCACTAGCCGCACAAAAGAGGCGAAAATTAAGTTTCCTTCGAAACGTAAGCGGGTGTACACGTTTATTTATATATATCGGTGTGTATTTATGCGTGTACACGAATATGCGAGGTGTGGATGCTGGCCGACCCCGACATCCATTTCTACTGTGTCGCGTACGTTTGCTCTCCTCTGCCATGTAAATATACATACTTGGCAAACAGGATAAAACACTCAGGAAATAAGTTTAGGCCTCGATCTCATTTGCAACGTTGATAAAAAATCCCAAATCTCAAACGATTTTCGAACGTTTCTCAACGATTTTTTGACCAGTGATTCTCAAACGTTTACGAGCTATTGCTTTCAATTAAATCAGATAACCTTTTCGTTATTTTTGCTCGAGATTTTTCTCGAAACGTCAAGAAAAACAAATCGCTTTTCAATCGTTCCCAATGCGATATTTGTAATTCGGAAATTATCGACATCGATAGAATTTAGTCGAAAATCTGTCAATTTTTTTTTTTACGAATTTACAATTCGCGGACGTTTCTTGACTTGAACGCAACGAGCAAAGGTAAAAGATGATTGAATTTGAGGAGACGATTGCACTAAATCCTTGATGGTGAATACCGCAAAAATCGACAATTATCCATCAGCGTGAGAAAGAACCTCGAACAAGCTTTTACGATGAAAATTGCATTTGGAGGATCGAACACGCGGTTTGTCCCTGCTTTACTAATCTCGTAGGCAGGAGCTCGGACCACGTATAGAAATTACGATATATATACGTAGATTAAACACAGCACAAGTTGGCATAAGCGTAAATAAATATGTATATGTATGAAAAGGCATATACGTGTAATAATATAGATATATTAAGGGGGCTCATGGCGGTGCGGACGTTGGATACCATATCGGGCACCTCGTTGACCTCGCTTGCCTTGTCTCTCTCTCTCTCTCTCACTTGTATTCTCACTTGTTTGAACGCACGCCCAGCTTCGATCTATTCGTCCCTCTTTCTCTCTCTCTCTCGCTCAATCTTTCATTACTACCTGTCCTCTGCCGCAGCACACGCTCTTTTCCCGGCCCGTTTGACAATAAAGGGATTTTCTACATCGCAGCATCACCAATTTCAGAACTCGTTATACTATAAGGCGCAAGGCAATATCGAGAGTTTCAGTGTGACGCGATGTGCGTATGTTGCACATCATCCGGTTTCATCAATCTTCTCTCGTATCTACCACACAATTAATCGCACATAAAATGTACATGTATACAGGGTGTCCTGACGGAGATTTTCATCCCCGTACACTTCAGTCACGAATGGAACTTCGAATCGAATAATTTTTCATGAGAATCGTATTCTGAAGTTGAAGTACTCGAGTCGGACAGGCAGCGCTCTTTTTGACGCGAGCTGTGCGGAGACGCCTGGAGTTAGGACAAAATGGTGCAGACCGTGTTTGTGATGCATATAAAAGTTTCTAGAAAAATCTTCCTGACTATTATTTTAGTATTTTTGGCTTTGAGAATCACTCGGAAAACGATTTTTCTTTGTCGGGGTTGTGCCGAAATCGAACAGTTCGTAGTCCGATTTTGAGGTTAAAATATCAGCTGTAGACGGGTTTTTCGGGAACTTTTTTAGACGATTTCATAACCTACGAAATTGATTCTACGCATTTCGTCTTTATCTTCAACCGTTTTGACAGTGCGTGCAACAAAAAACCTCAATTTTTGTCAGTTTAAATAAATCGTAGCTCTCTCTTTCTCGAAGGGCGCCTAACGTACGTTATGACAATAGTAGGACACCTTGTATCCACGAGTGTACATATAAAATCGAGATACCTGTTACACCTCAATGTGCCTCGTGTTTTTATATTAACCATCAAGAATTAATTACGATTAGCCCGAAGCTTTGCCAAGTTTGCCTAACGCGAATTGAATCATCCGCAAGTGGTCCGGCAATATCTCGGTCGTTTCTCACCGAGATAAAAACTTCAATTGGAAAAATAGGTTATCTCAGGAGAATAATAAACGACGCGTATACACAAACATTAAGGTGGGTACGATTAATTTTTTATTTCAATAATCATCGGCTCGTTAGTAATTCTGATGCGCAATCGGTGTGATCGAGTCGTGTTTCATTGGAGCATCTCAATTTTATGTACGCGTCTATTTTTGCATTGTTCCGTTCGGACGAAATAGTCTTACGGAGATTTCAACGCGTGTACAGGACGAGTCCGAGCACGCGGTCAACAAAATCGTTAAAACAAATAATTTTCTTTATTATTTCGAAGTTTCTATAATCAAAGCTCAATTTCTTCGGTGTTTTCCGTCGTTCGACCTTTCTTTGGAATGTGCGAAGACGAAGTGACGCTCGCGGCGTTTGAGCGCGATCTTATTCGAGTAAGTTTGATTCGAGCCACGTAAATGTCGGAAATCCGTGAATTAAATGATTAGCCAACAATTGGGTGATCCTGATGCATCGAGCGAGCCTAATAATTGAGGTGGATCAGTTACGCAGCGTGTGTAAATGCTGCGAAGAGAGAAAGACGAGCTTCAATAAGTTGTTCAATTCCCTCTTTTGCGCTGCGAGAGTAGAATCTTTAGTACACGCGTGCTTCGTCGTCGCTGACCACAGCAGCACTGCGATGACGCTTCTCTTTCTCTCTTTCTATAAATATATACATTTGTGGGTATACACACATGTGAACTGTTTTGTCATACAGCTCTTTCGTCCCACGTGTTCGCTCCTCTCCACGACAATGCCGCAATCCCCGCGGTTTACTAACTTTCCAACTATTTATTACACGAATACGCCACATAACGCGTTTTTTTGCCGGTCGAACAAATCACGGAATCCTCACGAGAGTAGCAGCTGCTTCATAACCAAAAAAATCTGTCATAATCACGCTCTCGCTCTGTTGCGTGTATTACGTGCGGAATGAATAAATGTAAACAGCTGTGAGTTTGGCGTATACGGTGAAAGCGAATTTTATCGCGACTTTAATACACGTTTACGGGCAATGAATAAAAAGTTTAGTGCACGCTTAGCTTGCCATTAAAATAACATGTTTATGATTTTGAACGTAGTACAGAATTACTCGTCTCAATTTCCGAAAAACATTTTACTATCCCCGACTATCCGGACTCGTTAGTTTCCGTTAATAAAGTTGGTCGATTTATTTGATTGCCGAATTCATCGATAGGGAAAACAAAATTCTTATTCTATTGGCTTTGATTCCCATCACTTCACACTATTATTGAACAGCACTTTTTTTTATGGGAAACTTAAAGCACTGTACATATTTGCTTCGATCTATAAAATAGATTCAAACAGCAATTTTTTCCGAGGCAGGAGGATCAAAAGTGACATTTCCTAAGTTCACACATAATTGGGACACTAACGAATTCGTTTATTGCTAATGATTTCCAAAATTGCATTTTTTCGTCAATATTTCACATAATCGTAAGAAAAAAAAAAAACCAGAAGATTCGTTGCGCTCGAACGATGGAAGATGCGACACGAGTGAATTTTGAATAACGATTAAAACACGAAGTTGAAAGCGAGAATGAAAAGGACGTTCTTATAACCCTAATACATATATTAAATATATGTAAATAAACGTACGCAGAAGCATTCGCGCACGTAAATGTCGATATATTTGTGTATCCACGTATATATACGAGGTTAATAATTTTTCAATTGCGGCGAGACTTAAAAACGACTCGCGGTGTAACGAAGTTGCGGTACGCGGGTCCTTATTGCCTCGTTACCTTGTCGCAACGTGGTCATGGCCCCGTCGGAGAGCGCTGGTGGTCAGGAGCGACGGATACGCACACGAACGTATACGAATGCCCTCCCCCCGCCCTTAATCTCACTTTTACTTCTCACCCGCGCTCAATTACGATGGGAACGACTGCAACAGATTTTTCAAGTCCCCACTACGGCGGGACTTTGAAACGCGAACCGAAAAATGGAAGAGAGAGGACTATTTTTTTTCCGTAATGAAGTCGTATGGTTAGGTACGCTTCTTCGAAACGCCGTTGAATACTTTGAAAACAGTGGTGAGTCCAGCCCCCCCCCCTCCCCGCCCCGCGCTAGATTTCCCCGAATTAGGCGGTTCGGCTACTGATGGGCGGGGACGAGAGAAAGAACGGGAAAAATAAGCAAACATCGGGCGAAATATAACGCCGCGTTTTGTGCCGATACGAAAATCGTGGCCGCTCCTGCCAAGGTCACGTGTGACGAGCCCGGGAAAAAAACATTGGACTTTCTATTGCGGGACGGATTTACGGATCGTATAGGGGCCCACCATTCGATGATTACGGTGGTATATTGCGTAAACAAAATTTGTCAATTCGCCTCTCCGATGAGAAGGATAATAGTTTTTTTTAGTTTTCGAAGTTATTGAGAAATCAAATTTATTTAATCGATAGGTGCATGCGAAAAATATTTATTTAATAGTTCGGAGAGTTCGCGCGGGGTCTCGTTTTCGTTGTTAAAAAAACTCATGGTTTTTCCGATTTTTACTGACTTAGACTCGCCCTTCCCCCTGTCTCCTATGATCTCCGTGTTTATATAAATATGATAATAACAAGTTTAACATGTGTATACTGTGAGGTTAACATTTAAAGAGAAAGGGAACCCCGCGTGAATGAATGGAATTTTCATATCGGCAGTAAAGATCGTGTTTCTAACCGTTAATATTAGTACTTAATGTAAAGTGAAACGTGATAAACAAATAAATGAAAACAGATATTGTTCAATCTTACAATGGGTCGGAGAAAATCCTGATTCGCAGCTTTAATAATCCTTCATCGATTGAGAAAAAAAATGCTCAAATGAGATTGCATTTTGGCGATTTTCGAGCAATTCACTGGGCAAGGATCGGTTACGGTTTGAAGTCCAAAAACAACAATGTTATTGTGAAAAGCATTTCGGTTTTAAACGTGTGTGTGTGTGTGTGTGTTGCACGAAAATTGAGTTAAATAGCGATCCGTTTTTGAAAATCTGCCAAATCCTGTCTCACCTGGTCTCGTTATGAAAGAAAGAAAGAAAAGAAAAATAAAATAAAACAAATTATTTCATTCGCAGCGCGATTCTCGACACTCGATTTTTGTTCAAGCCGTTACCCCGACATTCGCGCACCCGAGAGAAAAGCGCACGTTTTTTCGTCTAGCACCGATTCGCGGAAACTGCGTTTCAGGAGCTCAAACAACGGCACGAAAAGCTGGATAACCGATGAGAAGACCGGAGAACATTTATTCGGTTTATTATGCGCAAGCGCGATCCTCCCACTTCCTCTTTTTCATCGCAAGACACGACGAGAGGTTCGATCTTGCTCTGCCCCACTGCCTTTTTCCCTCTTCCTCGACCTCTCGCAATACACGAGTCCCGTGCCTTTTTTCATTCTCTTACTTCTCTTCGTGCGCTGCCTTCTTTTTTTTCGCGGTGTACGTAATGCCCGTTGGGACTTACGAGATGACGAGTTTTGTGCGTGAGATCCAGACATTAAAATCGTACTCGATTCCAATACACTTTCATTATCTCCATTATTAACCTCTTCCCATCGTTTATCCTTAATGAAGAAAGAACAAGATTTAAAATCGCTTGGGGTCATTTACATACATCTTCAATTTCAATTTTTATTCACATTTTTTCGACGGTTAATCGTTCGATAAAAACGACTTGATGATTTATCGCGATTGTAAAGGAATTCCTTGTTCTTAAAAGGTTTGAAATTAATGCTGATTTATTTTTATTTCCGTTCGGATTGAAAAATAATGGGCTACTTTTTCGCTCCATTCGAATGTTCAACCATAAAATGTATATACATTTTTTTCCAATTAAAGTCACGAGTTCCTGAGAATGGCAAACTAAAACGGTGTCAATAATACGTTTTGAAGAAGCTTTAATATAATTTACAACGGATGTTTTTTTTATGACTCGTAAGATACATTTTATTAGACAGCCGTTTCATTTTTCGAGTCAATTCTTTCGAAGTATACTTCAAGTTGAGAATAATTCGTGAAAAACATAACCAATAAATTGTGAAAATCGCTGTTTGGTACTGATGCATTCGGTCAAGAAAACTCGATTGAAAAAATCGAGCAATAATTATGAGTGAGTAGATTCGATTCGAACGAAAAAAACTTTCCCCTTCTATCATCTCTCGAGAGCAAAAAAGTTTACTGACTATGCGGAGCCAAATTATTGTCTCATGACGTTCTTCATTTGTATGCACGGCTGCTGATCCTTCGCTCATCGCAGCACGTGTGCAATGAATTCACCATGGGGGACAATGGAAAGACACACGCAGGTAATACAGAGAAATAAAAATGTAGTTGGTGCTCGATCGTTGACGCATTCTCATAGAAACTCCTTAAATAGTAAAATATTTACGAACATTCTTCGGCTCCATATCAGTTGAATAAATTACGCCCGACGAAGTAATTTTAGCACTTCTCAAATATATAAAAATTTGACGATTATTTTTCCTTCGTTTTGATAAAAATAGATGTGAAAAACGAGACATGAGAATTGTAGTTTTTTTTTCTAAGACATTTGGAAGCTTTTTCAAAGTTTCAGTCTCACGTTTAACGGGTAACGAGAAAAAAAAGTTTTGCTAAAAAAATGGCGGATTGGGGACGATTTTTTTATACTAAATTTATTGGGTAACTGAGTATTTTAATGATGGAGGAAGTCACGGAGAATGACAACTATCAAAACGATGAAATTATCAAAATTTACTTAGCTGGTAAAATCAATGAGCGTCGCTACTGCCAAGTGATATTCGTTTTCGTACGCACAAGCAGGTTATAATGCTTCAATGGAACATCAGTATCGACAGTTTTTGTTATCGATTGAGAAACACGATTTTTGACGTTTTAGTTGATAAAACTGCGATCTCGTCGAATTCTGTGAAAGCACCATCATTGTTTGACAGTTTTCAAATTTTGATTTAAATATTTCAGCAGAATGTAGAATTCAGATGAAAAATATAGTTGGCAATAGCTGGAAAGTTGGAAAAAACTGAGGTTTTAAAAAGCCAACGTTTTCATCCTTAATACAACGAAACTTTTAGAATTATTATAAATAAAAATGTATTATAGTAATCGAATGAATATACAGAACTTTATCTCAACATCTTTTAGTCGATATACAAATTGATGGATAATACCGCCAAGAACCTATTAATATTACAGATGTGAATGGAAATTGTACGGTGTATTGAGAATCGATGACATTTTACTGGAACCGTTGATGAAAATTTGCTGGTTGTGTTGGTTGCGCAGTCGAATAAACCATGCCCTGTGGTTGTTGATGAGACATCGCATGGCTTTGGTGCTGATGAAATTCAGGAGCACCGTGTGGACCGTTGAGTCTAACTCGTTTAGGATTTTGCCCATGATTGTGCTCGCTGTTTCCTTGCTGGGGTTGATTCTGTTGCTAATTTACAATAAAAAATCAAAAATTTTAGTTTGTAAATTTGCTAATGGATAGAGCCAAAAGAATTCGCTAATCACTCGTTCAAAAAAGTTGTACCAAAGTCCACAATTCCGCAGTCACAAATTTTACAGTTTTACGTACGTTTGAAGCAAAAATACATTTATGTTAACTAGAAAACTTTTTTATCGAATTTTGAACTGCGCCAATACACACGACGATAATTATTATCGTCGTGTGAACGACAAGGTAATTATGCAATTAAAATTACCGTTTGTTGCTGATTTTGACGAGCTTTGTTTTCAGTCTTTTCTTCAGTATCGTCATCCGTCAAGAACTCTCTTTTCGGATACGGTATTGGACACCCGGCAAAGATGCTGAGAAAACAGAAGTTGAATTTTATTCATCTTACGCATTATTTCGTAATGACAACACTAAATTTTTTTCATGAAATCTTACTCTTGTGTTGGAAGTGGTTCTTCTTGGAAATATGCGTCTTGCATCGAGTGTTCCGAAGTGATACGTTTATTCGGATCCATCATAAGTAATTTTTGTAACTATAATTGAAACGAATGTAGAATGTATTGAAAGTAGACAATGGAATAATTTAAAGTCGCGAATTTGAGATACTTACTAAATTAAATGCTTTACTGTCGGGTTTTATTTTATGGCGTTCCATGTATTTTGTTAGCGAACAATTGGCGTAACTGAAATAAAAACGACAATTAATACAGAGTAATCCAGCTTAATTTTTCCCTCAATGATATCATTGACAACTTACTTTGATCGTTTGAAGTCTTTTTGAAGAGTCGGGTGTTCGGGCATTTTTTTAATATCCTCCCAATCTTTCTCTAGTGGAAAACCCATGACGTTGAATATTCTGAACAGATGCATTAGACATTTGATGGTAAATTCATGTAGTAAACTCATGTAAATTTAAGATGCGAATGAAATGTTTTTATTACCGATCCAATTGATCGTGATGATAAGGATTGCTAGTTTTTATGTCTTCCTGTCTACAATGAAAAATTGGCTCGGAGGTGAGTAGCTCAGCGAATATACAGCCGATAGCCCATATGTCTAGAAAATGATAAACATGCAAAAGAAATTTTAAAAACATTGTAACTGATGGTTCGCATACTTTGGAATTTCTCCCAAAAACCATTTTTGTTTTTTCATCGCTCATTGTTTTCCAATATACTGAGAAACTACAAAATGATGGTAATATCTTTTACCGATGGCTTTTGTGTAATGTCTCGCACCCAAAAGTAATTCTGGTGCTCTGTACCAGAAAGTTACGACTACAGGATCTAGATCGGCCAAAGGTTTTAGCGGAGCATTGAACAAACGTGCAAAACCCATATCGGCTATTTTGACACGCCCTCTTTCATTCCCTTCGCCCATTACTAATATATTGGCTGGTTTCTGAAACAAAACCATATTTTTTATGGCTACGTTCGCTTTTCAATGAATAGTTCAGAGTTCTAAGAATTTTTATTTACCAAATCCCTGTGGAGAACCCAGTTGGAATGTAAATAATGAATGCCATCAAGAATTTGGTACAGCAAGGATTTCACCATGCCTTTAGGAACCATAACTGGCTTTTTATTAGCTTTTGCAGATCTATGAAACTTGATGATGTGCTGTGACAAAGATAACAGTATGATTGAACCATTATTAGTTCATGATTAATCTAGCAGGTTAAAAACGTTTCACAATCAATATAGAATAATTCAGTACAAAATTGGAATGTTCTATAGCTCAAGAAAGAGACATAACAAAATATTGACTTTCAAAGAATATATTTATTCGTAGATCTGTTTGACACTCCAAATTGCTGTTTCGGTTCATCTGATATTAGCAACCCAAAGATTGTACATTTTTGGAATTTCAAAGTAATGATACAATCAATAATTGACTTGAAATCAAAAATTTTTAAAAACTCCATGAATTCTTGTTGGTGATTTTGTGCATTATTATATTCATATTGATTATGTATTTATACTTATTCGTTAATGTTTCAGTACCGCAACTTCTGTTTCTCAGTGTACTCGTTTTAATATAGTAAAAAAATTTTTCCATACCCAGAGGTCATGTTCAGCAAAATCAAAAAGTAGCCACACTTTACGATCGTTGTGAGAGAGAAATACCCTTATAAGAGTGATGACGTTAATATGCTTTAGTTCTCGAAGTAGCTGCAAGTCAAAGAACATTGTTCATTAGAATATAAACTTTCTTATTGTAATATAATAGTTCGAGCTATGCAAGTTGAAAGTGATGAATATCAAAGCTCGAATGAGTTTAAGTAATATTTTATTTTACTCTGCGACTTACTGCGATTTCTCTGCAAGCTGACATGGAAAGTCCAGTTCCTTCTATCTGTTTGAGTCCGAAGTCTTTTGTGTCAGGACGTGATTTCAATTCACTGTCAGGCACTCTAGAAAACAACAATCGTCTCAATTTTTAATAATTCTCATACATCCATTGAATATTATGTAGATAGATTAGTTGATGCAATGTAAAGAAAGAAATTTCATTTCCCAAACGAGCAGGTTGTACCTAAATAATAATTGATAAAGGATATTCAAATATAATTAAAAAAAGAAAAATGCGAAAACGTCCAGAAACTAACCCCTCTTTTCGTCTAGCTTTGTAGACGTGTCCATAAGTACCTCTCCCAACTTTACATCCTTCAAATTCAAAGAGATCCTCGACCTTGGTCCGATCCTTCTGGGTCTTCATTTTAAATTCGTAATCCATCATGATTAATGTTTGTTAATTATTATTATCAACTGTGAAGAAACATATTAGAGGTTCGAATGTCAGGTTCAATCGAGGATCCACTATCAGAAACCTAACCTACCAGAATGATCGAGAGAGGAGAGAGGAGAGTCGTCAACTTTCATAATAAACAGACACACGAGAATTACTACTGACGTTTGTTGGTAAGTTACCGATTCATTCATTTTTATATTGCGGTTCAACAAATCAGAAATTTTAAAGGAGGTTTATCATAATGACTTAAATAAATAACCAAACTCATTATAAATCATCGTTTAATTGAATCTTGTTTAGAACATTAAATAGCCCACATTTTTTTCGTCATTCGATCACCTTTCAATGGTTTTTATCATTGGGGATTTTTGTATCAGCTGTTGCTACACTAGACCGGTATTTTCACCGCGGAAATCTGGTAACTTGTCATAATTAAACAATAACACGAAGGCGATCATGATCTTGATGTATATTCATTAGCAATTGCGTCCTCGATTCGTAATACCGTAATACATACACATCATGTAGCTTTTGAATAACACAAAAAAAGAAGCAATGAGTTACGCGAGGAATAGCAGCTAAACACAATTTGGATGAAACGATAGTTAGGGGAAACATTAGGTTAAAAGCTTTCGATGGTAAATACTCGCGCGACTTGCAACAGACTATAAAACGTCCGGTTTTGCGCGGATCTCTCATATTTTTCCGTGAAAGTTTATATTATTTTGTGTACGTTCGTGTACTTAGAAATCTTAATTTGTGCTACAGCAGTGCAATACAAAAGCTTTAAAACTTGTGATAAGTCTTAGAATCATATCTCCGCGAGAATATGATTAAAATCTTTTGACATTCGAAATAATTGTATTATTTCACTTAGACTGCATTCTGTCTTATACTTATTCATTATCTGTATATAAATATGTTTTCCATACTCGCCGATTACACGAAGATGATTGAAAATATTATAGGTGAATAGATTATTCTAAATTTTATTTATTACTTTACTCTTGTATACATGAAGATTTTTAGGTCAGTCTATAACCTTGGCTAATGTCAAATGTAACATATCGAGATTTTTAAAAATAATTTATTTCAATATTTCGATAAATTTCGGCATATCTCATGTTTTGATTAAATTTTTTTTGTTGTGACTTTTTCTCAATGAATTATTTAATGAATTAATGACCATACAACAATAAACAATGTAAAATATATTTAGGAGGTTTGATCAAGTGAAAGAATCGAGCTGTCAATGATTCATCGCCCCGAGTTGTTAAATCTTATTTTGACTTGTTACATGTCATGAGTTGAAAAAAAATTTTTTTTAATTTCAAAGTTCATTAGAATGTCAAACCAGTGACTTGTTAAGAAATAGAAAGCGGTTCAAAATTGCAAACCATTTTTTTTTTGTATAAGAATTACAAAATCATTTAATGTTTCTATTTTGCTAACAAGGTTTGATTCTTTAGTATTGAGCTAAAGAAGTCATGAAAACGACACTGCTTTTGTCATTGCATAAATTTAAGTTACTCTGTTTGCTTATGAATTTTGAATTAATTACAGTGGATTACATCGACGTAGACTTTACTCTTTGGCTGTCATGGTTATTGATGCCGCTCCTAGTCACATTTCTACTTCCCCTGGTCATAGTTGTACTTTTTTACATTACTGCATTGATTTTATATATCTACAGATTGCACAGGTTAGTTGAAAGTTTTGATTCACAATCTAGCAAAATATGGTTCGAAAATTCATTAACCGATATACGCAGGTAAATTAACTGGAGATTTAAATATTCCAAGAAATCATTCATATTGGCGAAAATGTTTTCAGAGCTAATCTAAGACGAGCTTATGGAACGGACTGGAAAAATGCAGCACGAAGTTTGGTCGCTGCAGTTTGGGATGCTCACGGCTGGATATTTCATGGTACAAAAAGTCTCTGCAAGCGGTCCATATGTGGACATAGTGAATACACGTGAAAGTTTTTTCCTATTTTTGACAGGTTACGAAATTTCGGGACTGGAAAACATTCCCCAAGACCAGGCAGTTCTTTTCGTCTACTATCATGGCGCAATTCCCATAGATGTTTATTACTTCATATCAAAAGTCTTTCTCACCACCAACAAACTAGTACACACCGTAGTTGATCGGTTTCTCTTCAAAATTCCTGGATGGGCTATCATATCCAATGTGCTCAAAACTATTCCTGGCACGGTGCAGACCTGTTCCGTCATATTGAAAGAGGGCAATTTCCTTGCCATTTCACCAGGTGGTGTATACGAAGCGCAATTTGGGGATTGTTACTACAGACTCATGTGGAAAAAGAGATTGGGCTTTGCTAAAGTAGCCCAGGATGCCAAAGTGGTTTGTAGCATTTGATAAATTATTTATGAACATTTTTAAGAAAAAAAAAAAAAACCAACAAAAGCCGCAGAAACAGTCGCGAATTTTCAAAGACCACGCAATCAAAATTGGATTTAACCAACTTCACCTGGGGTTTTGAAATTTCTTTTATTTTTAGTCTCAAAGAATGTTATCTTAAAAACGTCATACTCAATATCATTTCATCCATCGCCATATCGCCTCATGAATCGTCTTTACATTCTCATTTCAGTGCATAATTCCAATATTCACAAAAAATTTGAGAGAAGCGTTCAGAACAGTAAGTTGGGGAAGAAGAATATGGCTGAGACTGTACGCAGTCACAAGATTTCCTCTTGTCCCCATATACGGAGGTTTTCCAGTGAAACTCAAAACTTACGTGGGCAAGCCAATACCATACGACGGTGCTCTTACCCCTGAGCAATTGCAAAAAAAGGTGAAAAAATAAAGTTTTTTCGATCGATCGATCCAAGATAAAAGTTAATAGATTTTCATAAATAAATGATTTTCGAAGCGTTTTCATTGACGTACTTTCTATCGCAGGTAGCTTCAGCCTTGGAAGATCTAATAAAAGAGCATCAGACAATACCTGGAAGCATAACTCGGGCTCTGTTCGAGCGAATTTACGATCCAGACAACTCGAAACGTGTTTAGTTCCAATTATTTATTCGATTGTGGAGATTAGACAGCAAAAGGAATCCACAAGATACTCGAATACTGAAAAATAGCTATTTTTCGTTCGACTGCCCGTGCTTCTGAAATCATATTCCAGTTCATGACACAATCAGTGTGAATATTCATTCATGGTACGTTATTATTGAGAGTTCATATGCTCCCGAAAGGTGACTAAAGTCAAAGATTGCGATTGTACTTGGGAATTTCCTTTTGCTTCATTTTGTTTATTAATGTAGTACGAATGAAAAGTGAACATTCCTTGGTAGAAAATGTGAAATATTCATGGTTTGCCGAGGGCACAGTTACAAACTATTCATACATTCCAACGGGGCTTGTTTTTATACGGGGGTTGAAAAGGCCTTTTTTCGAGATTATGTTACTTATTTATGTGGTTATATATTTATTTATACGAACGTTTGTACCTGGGGGAAGAATGACGAATTTTGTGGGTAAATGTTATTTTTTTAAATATTTTTATTTATTATTATTTATCGATAATCAAATGACCTCCGTGAGGAACGCACTTTGTTCAAAAGATCGAGTTTGCAGTTATTCTGCTGAGTCCCGACTCGTTAGATATTAAAAGTTATAAAAAAATCATAAAAATCACCAGGAATTACTCGATTTTATTCCACTCCAATATGTATCTTTCAGTATCGAAATGTATCTTCATTTTTTTTCGTATGCATTGTGTAAAAAAATGTCAGCAATGAATCCAGTACTTAGAACTAATTGTTTTTATACCCATGTTTTTAGAGGAAATAAAGATCTGTTGTTTCGAAAATGTGGATTGTATCGACAACGTGGAACTCCCAGGAGACTAATAATAATTCCATTTTTCTCGCATATTGCAGGGACGTTTAACTCGAATTGAATCGAGTCAGTTTTTTCCACTCGGACATCGGTTTGTCAAAAGCTTCCTGGACAATTGGCATTCGTTTGACAAAATATTCAGTATATTTTGATAATCAGCTTCCAGCCTTTTGGCTGCTTGATGACAAAAATTCCATCTCCATATCTCCAGTAGACCTCAAGCTTAAGAAATTTCATCACTGACTATCAATAAAAAGTAAAATTCTCGATGAAAACTCGAGCAATTGAAAGTTGCGGTGACGATATTCGGAAATTTAGACAATCGTCCAAATCCTGATGCTCGTTGTGAACAGACTCGGTAGCGATGCGTTTTCGTCATTGCAGCGAGTATGGGGTCACTGTCGCGGCGCCAGATTTCAGCGTTCCTTAAATGCACAAGATGTAGAGAAAAATTTACGATTCGTCAAGGACGAGGATATTCGTTTATCACTTGAATCTCGAAACGTATCGATTAATCTTCCGACGTTAAGGTGTCACCCGCGATAAAGAGAACACCAATTTTGCGAGATGCCATTCTCTTAAAAGTCTGCTCGAAATTTTTCATGCCGATTTTTTTATACCAACGATTGGTAGGAAAAGAAAAAAAATTGTGTCTACCGAGAGCTAATGGAGAGAAAAAATTTTGACATATTCAGTAAAAGGTGAAACAACGTTAACTCGATCGGAGTACAAAGGAATGACACACCCGGAATAACTACAACTACATTCGAGTTTTGATTACCACTACAGCCTGATTTTCATAACTAGTTTTATTTTGAGGTGATCTGTCAGTCTCGCGATCCGTAGAAAAAGTAGATTTTTCACGCTTCAGACAAAAACGTCACGAACACTCCCATGTCCCGGACACTCTTCATGTCCCAAGAAAAATAAGAGTTTTGCATTGTTTACAGATTTTTTAAAAATAAAACGTAACTTTCCTTCTTCATTCGGAAGCTTTTTCGATTCCACAATTTGTTATTGACACTCGGAAATTTTTGGCTCGAATTCATAAATCCGTAAATCAGATTACTACGAATCCATGAATCCATAAAAATCAGATTACTATGATGACTGCAAATTCTTTCCAATTCTCACAAATTTCATGTTTCCTACGACCATCACCCTTCGAATATCACCTTTTTCTTTTTATAGTATTTTCTTAACTGCTACGGAACCAACGGGGATGACTCTTCGGGTATTTATAAGGAGAACGTCTGGCATGTATCGATCAGTCTTCAGCCAGCGGTTAGAGTACTTTCATCGTGTTATTTTTCAAATTATAAAAATATTCACGACAGTGCGCTGAGAAAATATCGACGAGCGAGTTTTAATTTTGCGTTTATTTGCGCCCGTAGAAAAAGGAGCACAGAATGTGCCTAAAAATTGGACTCGTACTATTCCTGACACTCTTGTCACTTCACCAATCCGCTGGCCAAGGTCAGTCAATAGCCCGATAATTTACATGCGAAAGAGAATTCGGTATAAATTTTGTTCCTTCAAATAATCAGCCATTGGCATTTCGCTTGGTGGCTTTATTCCGTTTTGGATACAAAAGTGACTCATTTTTTCGAATTACAGGTGATGCCTGCGAGGATCAAGGAGGAGAGGTTCGATGCGTTCCTTTTGAATCGTGTGAAAGTCTTAGCCGCAAGCTCAACGGTCGACGTCTTCAAATTTCGGGTCGATCCAAGTGTACCCTCGTGCCGTTCCAAAATATAGAAGTCAAAGTTTGTTGTCCCTACGAAATCGACTACCGAGCCAATGATTCCCGAGACACCAGTAACCAGGGACGGAATGCTCGGCCCGAAGGTGGTTGGAATAATCGAATTGAAACGAGGCGCTACGAGGTCCTTCAGCCACCTGTGTGCGGCATCAGCAACGCTACCTTTCCAAAAGTTATTAATGGAGAACCTGCAGATTTAGGTATAAGATGCAATCCGATAAATCTTCTATTGAAAGCTTAAGTTTTGGACCACGTGAAATGAAATGTTTGATTTATTTTGTCAGGTGCATGGCCTTGGGCCACACTTCTCGGTTACAGATCGAGGTACGAGACATTATTCAATTGTGGTGGTGCGCTCATCTCTTCTCGGCACGTTCTAACAGCTGCTCATTGTGTCACTTCTGGTTTGTATCTCGTACGAGTCGGCGAGCTCGATATTGAGGATCCCGACGAGGGCGCGACACCGATCGATCTGTTAATCGAAAACGTTACTGTCCATCCCCAATACGATTCTTCTATTTATAGAAATGACATCGCCGTTCTTCGATTGGAAAGGGACGTTGAGTTTACTGGTAAATTTCACAAATCAAGTTTTCAAAAACTCCATGTCTTTTGACTGCTTCCACAAAAGCCTAATGATCGATCTTAATTACTCGTTTCTCAGAATTGATTAGACCAATTTGTCTACCCACGTCCCCGGGAATATTTGGCGGATCATTGAACAAAGCTTTTCCTTTTATCGTCGGATGGGGCGCTCTTAAAGATCGTAAGTATTACGGGAACCTGGGTAAAAGTTACCAGGGTATTTTCGTCCGTATTTTGGCTATCGATTACCGAAGAACCAATTTTGTTCGTTCTCTTCAGAGATTGTTGCCGCTGCTGCTTTGCAACAAGTTAAATTGCCAATTGTCGCAGAGGAAAAATGCAAAGCAGCCTATAGCAAAACAGCAAGGATTATTGACGAAAGTGTACTTTGCGCTGGTTATGAACAGGGAGGCAAGGACGCGTGTGTGGTAAGTTACATCACGGATGAAGTGATACAAACCTTGTAGTTAAAGTACCAATTATAAAATCATCATTTTACCATTTTCATTCGCTCACGAAGAAACTCAGTTTTTTTATAATATTTCTCATTGTTCTATACAAAGTTTGATTTTTCTTTGGTGATCCTTTCAGGGTGACAGCGGCGGACCGATGATGTTACCAATCGCCCGAACTTGGTACAGTATCGGTGTAATCTCGTTCGGTTCCCGAGGGTGTGGTGTACCAGGCATTCCCAGCGTGTATGCGAAAACGGAATACTTTCTGGACTTCATTGTCAAGAGTTTGAATTGATAGTTCCGGGCTCTCCGAAACGCGATTCCGAGCTTCCTCATTGATTTTTCACTCTTCAAAATGACGGGGAATCAAGTGAAACGACGTCATCGGCGTTAGCACGTCTCAGCTACCAAGATCTCACAGGATCGTCCACGAATTTGTCGACACAGGAGACCTCGCGGCAGCCAAGGGGACATGCTATTTTTCCAAGTGCTTCGAGGCAATGATTTATTCATTTTCCTTCTTTCTGCCCATACTTTTTTAACTTTTTATGTTCCCATCGCATGGCTTCAGTTTCACGTTCCCCCTCATTTCACTGTTCGTGTTTCCGTTCGAGTGAAACTTCAAGACTGCTGGCTGCACATGAATTAATAAAATACCCTTTGAGGTGCAAAAAAATCGCAGAAAAGATTATTCAATAGATTTTCAACAACGACGAATTGTGAAAAGTTCAATAAAGAACTTTGCGAAAGTTAATATTCTACATTTTCTGCATTCGCACTGAAAAAATTCAAACTAATCAATGCACATTGAGTTAAGTTTATTGTAACCGTTCCTCAAATAATAATGAACTTTATCTTTTCAAAAATGTGTTTTGGTCACTAGTCGAAAAAAGAATTCGTTACTTATTTGTCTACCAGAATGGTCCAACCCACTTTTGAGCCGTCCATCATAGAATAAGGTTCCATTTTCGAAATTGCTAATTTCAGCTCAAATCGAATGAATTTTAAGTTTATTTTTATTCAGCCACTCAATCACACGCCTAAAGGTGAACTTGTAAATGACAAAAAATCGAGTTTGCTTTTTTTCGAACGTCGTCATAAAACCTCCTCGCTCGATCCATCTGAAACGAATTACGATATGAACACTCGTGAAGACCAGCTCGTGTTCCTTGCACGATACTGGCGCTTAAATAAGAGGCCGATCGACGGTACAGGCTAGTCGCTATTCTGCCGTCTTTGACTTCTCACCGGTCGTGATTTTTCCATACTCTCATGGTATATGAACGATCATTTTGATCGATTGATAAATATACTTAAAAAACGGTTTTTGTAAGTTTCCCTATGAGTACAGCAGCAAGATCGTACAAGCTAAAATAGCAGAACTTTAAATTGGCGTTTTCGTTGGAAGGTTGAGTCGATTCACTTCGAAGCGACTGTCGGATCAAAATATTTCGATTAAAAATCGTTTATTTCACTGGAGAAACTGCGCTCCTTTTTACATTAATGTCATTCGAGGCATCCTTCGTTCGGCGTATATAAATATTCGGAAATAAACACTGTTCCGATTCACACTTTTGTACACTCATGGTTCCAACTGTTTTGTAAAATACATTCGTATAAAGTATTCGTTCTAAATTGAAGGAGGCATTTGACACAGTCCCAGGAAACAGTTTGGAGTAACTTCGTTGATTCTGAATAGTCAGGATTGAATTTCATAATTCACACAGGGAATAATATCCACAGTGAAAAGTGAAGAAAACATTTTTCATACACGCACACAATTTATGGAATTATCGATAAAAATAACATCGAAAATCTCTCTTGGATGAATAATGAGGGATCGTTTGTGAGAATGAAGTAAAAAATCGTGTTCAGATCGAGTCTTAATCGAGTCGAGATTCAACACGAATGACTATCGAAGAATTTGAATATGCTCATGCCGAGGACTGGAACTTTTACGTGTCCAAAAATCGAAGTTCTCACACAAATATTTTTCGTTTCGGTATATTAATAAGCACAGATTGAGCGACCAACAAGGACATAAATCCCGGCTGTTTGACATTGAAAAAAGTTTTGGTGTTAAGTGAAACGAAGCCTTGCCATTTGTGAAATGAATTATTCAATTTTTTGCAGAAATGTGGTCGGCGATCGGAGTGTTCGGGATATTTATGATATTCGTCTCGGTTAAGGCTTTCGGTGAATGTGAGTACACAGCGAAGGAGCTTCCTTTCAAATTCCCTTTTTCTTTTGCCTAAACGGTGTGGAAGTTTTATGGAAGCTGAATGATTACAAAATCGTGATTATTATTTCATTCCAGTCGACAACAATCTTTGCAAAGACCCCGAGAAGCAAATCGGTTACTGCAAGCCACTCAGTGATTGCGAGCCTCTAGTCGAGGTCATTAAGAAATCCAACGCCAGCAGGAGCGTTCGAGAACGCATATACCAATCTGTATGCGATCTTAGATCTCCTAGCCTACGATTTTGTTGTCCCAATAGTGGGATAGTCAACGTTCCGATTAATCCCCGTAAGGCAAATGATTTCGAGTGAAATTTTCAGTCGAATTTTCTTCGCTTGTTTAAACCCGCTGTTGAGAGAAATTTATTTGGGTGAACTGAGACTTAGAAAATCGTCTTTGCTGACTCCAGCCATCAATGAGGCCTGCGAAGAAATCCGCGGACAATCCGGTCGCTACGTTTTCGTCAAAGATTGCGAACCTCTGACAGACCTCCTTCGACGAGAAGGGAACAGCGAGAAAGCTGAGAATTACAGAAACGACGCCCTGAAAGGTTCTGACCCTGACGACCCGGTAATTTGTTGCCCCAATACCGGCTACATCAACGTTGATTACGGTAAGAACACTTATTCCCGAGGACTCGCTCAGCGAGAATCACTTTTTTTGTTAAAATTACCTTCCCTCAAAGTTTCAATAGAAAATGAAGGATTACGGAATCATGATTATTGATTTCAGGTGACGAGGATAAATGCACAGATGCCTTGGGAGTTTCCGGTTTCTGCACCCCCATCAAAGCTTGCAAGCCTTACACAGATTTTATTCTACGAATGAACGCTACCAAGGAAGTTAGTGAATATTCGATTGGGTCTGTGTGCATTTTTGATCCTCCGGAGGATACGACAATTTGTTGCCCCAGCACCGGAAGTATCGTCATTGAGAATAACGACCGCAAAGAGAATGATTCCGAGACACCTTCGCTGAGTAAGTTTAACTCTTACCGTCCTCCAAAAATATGGCCATTTACGAGCTTGATGTTAACCCGTAGACACCACGCTGGTGCAAATTTATACGCACAAAAATAAAAAAAAAAGCAGGTTTTCAAAATTCATTTCTTCAATTTGGCCATTTTTCTATAATAACATTTTATTTTTCAATTTTTTAAATGATTTTCATCGATTACTAAGGAATTTTTACCCCTAAAAGGTCTCGTTGTAAGATTAACTCCATACATTCATCGATGAAATAAAAAGTTTTGAAGAGTCCAAGTGCAAATTTGCACCATCAAAGGGAGTGTGGTATTTACGGGTTAAAATTTGATACCCACGTTTGAATATTCTGAGCGTCAATACTAATTTGTGCTTTTTTCGAAGTTTTTTCAGGCTATTAATAGAGAAGTGAGGACTTACGCGAGCTATTTTTTAGGCACCATTTTGCAGTGATCGAAAATACCATGGAAGGAAATTTTGATAACGAAGATTTTTGTGGACTGAATTGATTCGTTTGAATAAGCAAAAAATCAATCGAATATCGTTTTTTTTTAATTGTTGAAATAAAAACCTTAAGAATCACGAATTTCTGTGCTTGTCTTGTGGGAAAAATTCCTTGAAAAGGCTCATGACAACTTGGAGAATTTTACCATGCATAGACTCAAATAATTGATTATTCAATGAAATTTCTTTCATTTCATTCATAAATTTCATAAATTTCATAAATTTAATGATTAAATCGAATTCTCATAACTTTTTGGCCAATTACGAAATCACGAAGCAACCAACGAGGATGAATTGTGACACTTCAGACGCGATATATAAACAGGGCGGCGATAGCATACGGTCAGTGTAAAGCCAACAATTAGAGAACTTTCGTCAGGTGTTTTTTTGACATCATCGGGAAAGTATTTACGTCTATTTATATAGGAAGCCAAAGGATATCAATCGGTGAGTTTTTATTATATTCACTGTTTCCACATTCATAGATATTCAATCATTCCCCGTAGGACTAGTTCCAGTTCTAGTTTTTAGATTACGGAATCTTTTGTTTTCATTCTTTCGATCATATAAATTTTTTCAAAAATGAAAACAATAGAATTCTTTTAAAATCTCTCCTTTGTTTTTATGTTTTTTTGTTTCAAACTTCTTTTCTTACTTTTTTCATCATCGCGTACAATCCACCGTGACTGCTTTTCAAAAAAAGTAGTTCGTATCTCGTGCGTGTTTTGCAAAATAAATTCATAGTTTTATCACATTTTATCTCATCGCAATTCAGTCATCTTTTAATGAGTCGTTGATTTCATAGCATTTTCATCGGACGAATAGAAAAACCGCTTATTGTATTGGCTGCATGGTTGTACAAAAACGTAATGATCGATCACAATTATTCTTAGAAGAATTCTTATCTTTATTAGATTCTTATAAAAAAAAAAATGACTGATGGAATATTCCGTCGATAACTTGGTCCCAGATTACGGATGAACCGGAGAATCAGATGAACCGATCGATGATTTAATGTCGCGTGAGATCTAATAAAATGCTCTTCGTTTTCTCTAGATCTTGTCCTGGCCTCTACTTTGCAGCAAGTCGATCTGCCGCTCGTTAATCAGGAGCAATGCAAGGCAGTTTATAGGAACAGAAACAGGATTATCGATGAACGTGTTCTTTGCGCTGGTTTTGAACAAGGATACAAGGACGCGTGTCAGGTTAATAAACGGCGAATTGACAGAGAATACAGAATTGATGAAAAATGCTTTACGAATAATAGATTGAGTAGCAAAAATAATGAAGTTGTTGAGAGATGGTTTTTCATTTGAAATATTTTAGATGCGTGATCAAACACTTTGTAGAAACGTATGCTATTTTTTTCGATAGTGAAAAAAGTCCGTAAATCGTATTTGAGTTTGTCAATTGAGTTCTCAATTACGTAACCTTAATTCGAGAATCCAGTGAAAACTTTTATTCCTTCCTGAGGTTTTTTTTCGAATGCTTTTCAGGGTGACACTGGCGGACCAATGATGATTAAAATCAATGAATCATGGTACAGTGTCCCACGCTTGTGGTGAACCGGGCATTCCCAGTGTGTATACGAAAACGCAATACTTTCTGGATTTCATTTTGGAGAATTTGTATTGATAGATTTCTGAAATAGTCTGACCAAAGGAAAATTATAAAGTTTGTAAATAAAGTTCGTAATATTTTTATTTATTCATATTATTCATAGATTTGAGTCCCTAGGTTTTATTCACAGTTATAAAAGTGCCGATTTTTGTTCATTTTTTTTCCCATACTGAATTCGTAAATTTTCTTATTTGTCGAATATGTCGATTTTTTCAATGTTTGACCCGACCAAAACATCTGTAAATTAGTTTAATGACGAGGTGTTTTTGAACCTCCGGTATAGCCTGCTCGCGCATATTTTTAAAAATAACACTTTGTCAGAGCGATAAGGTAATTAGGAGTACAAAATTTAGGGATTAAATCCGTTTCATTACCATTGCGGTACAAGAAAGTTGGGAAAGTCCGATGGAAGAAAAAATGTTCATTACATAGAAAAATGTATGATTCACGATACATCATCCAAAGTAATAAGTTTTTGAGGAATTTAAATAGGACTTGGAACATACTTTTTGTATCTGATGTCTTCAATGCGGGATTACGTCAACGGACTGTTCGCAGATAATATAAAATGTGCTCGAAAATATTTGAAACACCTTATTAACCAACGAAAAAAATATTATCCGGCGAAACGTTAGATCGAAAAATATTACGAACGCAGTTATTATCTTTTGATACCTTACCGTCTCGAGGTTTTATCGCAAAGTTAATATTTAAATCACTAAAAAGCTTTCACGCGTATCGGCAAATGATACCGGGGAGTGGGTAGGCTCCAATGCTCTTTTTATTTTTCCCCTATTCCAAGATTTCTTGCTCGTGTTCAGAAACCGTTTGACGACGCAGTGTTTACACGCGATAATGGGAAAAATAATTTTTTAAAATACAATGAATTCACTTGGAAAACGGTGACGAGTGCCTTAGAAATGTAAAGTTATAATAATGAATATTATGGATTCCAAGGCGACGAAGTACAAAATAATAGATCGAAGCCGAAAATGGCATTGTGGGGTTTTAAGGGTCACCGCGGTTACGAATCCTTATCCGATTTGGACGTTCACGAATAATCCGGAATTTAGAATCTTCTGTTCTCTATGCTGGATCTCCCTTTTTCAATAAAATCTTGGAATTCCAGATAGCGGGTCCAATATGCCGGACCGTAAATGCCAAAATCGTTTAATGAAAGCGGAAGTTGGTGACCGGGAATTTTTGGGTGATTACAAATCGGCGCTCAAAATGTGGAAATTCAAAATGCCGGATACTGTAGTTATTATTGACATCCGCTAACATAACATCCGAAACGTAAACCCTTAACAGTCATATTATAGTAACAATTTATTTCCAAACATCATATATATACTTTCATTCGTCGTTACAAAAGATTTTTTATTAAAGAAAAGCAGAGTGAAAGTAGGTGACATGACAGCATGACACTATGCTCCGAAGGGTTAGTTCGGAAACTTGTCGGAAAAAGAGACAACAAATTATTGTTTGGACGTTCTTAGGATAACGGAGAAAATGTTGATCCGTTTGTGATGAATTTATTTTCTAGAACGCAATAGAAGCCGTTCGTTTTTGTATTTTTCATTGAATACCTTTTATCGGTTGTTTCTCATCGACCTCTTAACTTTTTTATCCTTCATGTTAATTTTCTCTCAATAATTTCGTTATAACTTCGCCAAAATTCTATCAGCATACCGAGTTCGGAGTTTGTTCAAGCGTAATGAGTTGAATTCTTTTGTAGACCTATTCAAATTTAGTATCAAGAAAATTAATTGCGCAAAAGAAATGGTATGGAATGAGTATTTATGTCTATCGACAACGTATAAAAGCGTCGACTTCGGTCAACTATTTCACAGTCAGTCATAGCGTTGACTGAAGCGAAATCGTACTTCAACCTTTGCAACAATAATATTCGCTCGGGTTTCGTTCTACGGATCGACCATGGAGAGGCGCAATTACGCCGCAATTATGCTATTCGTTTTCGGAGTCATCGGGGCGGTTTATGCCCATCAGCAGGAGAGTGATGTAAGTACGAAAAGACTTGGAATACGTTCTAATTTAGTTTATTTTCCCGATCGCTAACAAGTGAACATTTTTTATTTTCCAATTGATCGTGAAATTGATAGTTATTTTTGTCTATATCTCTTGACAATTGTTAGTTAGACATTGATTATTCGGCTTCAAGCCGAAAATCTTCAACTTGAAGTATTTTTAAATATCTTTTCCAGTTGAGCAACTATTCGGTCGACGTGAATGCAAACGTCGATAAATCCGATTTACGATCGCCAAGTCTCCGAAACAACGATGGAAGATCGAGAAGTAATTTACCAATGATTGACGAAGAAAGGGCGAAACAGTTAAACGAGTACATAAAGTCGTCAATTTTGCGATCAGATGCACGCCGGGCCCACAATGCGCGTACGTCCGAAGAGATGGTAATTGAAATTACTAGAGAGTTCTTAAGCATCGTTAACGATTTTATAGAGATACTCCGTATAAGCATAGTCGATGAGACCAATCGCGCTATGCAACAATACTCAGCTCGGGCGAACCAGATTCGTCCACAGATGTAGCGTCATGTGACGAGGCGGGTATAAAATTCCGAACTTAAGGGTGAATGATACAAAAGTCGAAATAATTAGAAATTGATCAAATTTGGTGATAATGTTCTTCAACATCAAGTGCGAAAACACAAATTTTTTCAAAATTTTCTTCTGTTTAGTTATCGAGTAATTACGCATTAAAGCAGATTTCTTATGCCTGGAATGTATACCTATATATATGGAAACGCTATGCTTATACACGTGAACTTTAGTGATCAATTACTCGATAACTGTACAGAAGAAAAATCTTAAAAAATTTGTATTGTCAAATTTGGCACTAAAGAATATGTTCACCAAATTTTATAAAATTCTGATCATTTTGAATTTTTTTATGTTTTTAGCATGGTTTAGCATGGCAACATTGTATCGCCTGTGCAATATATCCTTAAAATGATCGGATAGCTCAAAATTCCAAGTTTTCATAATAAGAAATCACAGTTTTGCAAAGATCATATAAACGAAAGTCTACCTCTTTGATTGAAAAAAAGATTGTAAAAAAAATTCACAGCGTATAAGAAATGGAACATGGTCACACTCGATGTTTCATGTAATTTAATAAATAACTGCAAGCACATTATTTTATCATGGTGTTTCTCATATTTATCACCACACTAAATACAATAAATAATTATTCATCGTCTTGCAATAAACAAAATTGTATAGATGACAGCACTTACTGATCAGCACAAGGGATTTCAACTTTGAAAGCGTTCCCGTTGTTCATGGGCCTGTTTCTGGTACTACTTTGGCATGCACGAGAAAACGTTATCAAAAGCTCGGAAGAGTTAGATGATAAACCGGGTGCCAGAGTGTCGTGCTACACACGTGCACACTGGGGTGTGCGAAAAAAAACGATAAAAACGATAAAAATTTGATTTCGACAGTTTTATGAAATTTTTTTTTTCTATCGATCCAACTTCGAAGGGTGATAGCACGAGAATGGTTGCTCCAAGCCGAATGTTTATAACGACTTTTTTTGTAGGGGAATCGATTTTCTATAAAAACATATCATTGTCGTTTTTGTGCGATTTTTTCCTGAAGAGTTATGATACAATGATCGGAGGTCTCAATCATTTCCTGGGTTCTTCGTATGGAAAATCTTTAAACGCAAAGCGCCATTCTAAAAAACTTTTTGGTGACCTCTCCTTCTGGGATTCTTTTTTTTTCATCTTGAATCACCTTTTTCGGCTGGATGCGAGGTAAAAAAAAAATATCATTTTTTTTCCGCACACCCTAGTGCACACATGCACACACACACCCACACACAAACATCGTTTCTGATAGCTGGTGACAGTTTGCTCAGTTCAAGTTCGAACTTGATGTTGACATGAAAAAGAAGTCGGTACG
This sequence comes from Venturia canescens, assembly GCF_019457755.1. Taxonomy (NCBI): domain Eukaryota; kingdom Metazoa; phylum Arthropoda; class Insecta; order Hymenoptera; family Ichneumonidae; genus Venturia; species Venturia canescens. The sequence goes on from NC_057426.1 coordinate 4,003,892, forward strand.
ATTTGGGTAGAATCGATTCGCTCTCGACTTTGCGCCGTAGCCATTTGCGAGTGAATTCAAATTTAGGAAAATTATCGCATAAGTTCGGCGACTTCGAGTGCGGACGATGCGAGATCGTTGCATCAGTTTTTTGCAATCTTTCTTAGAGAATATGACGGAGACGAAGAAACCAAGCTACCTCTGAAAAGCCCAACGTACTAGGCGCTTTGAGCTTTGACATAAAAATAACCATAAACGTCGTCAGCGTCGTTGAAAAGAGTTGAACACTTTCAATTCTCACAAGTTTTGCGTATTCTTTGAAATCATAACGTATTCTATAGAGGATCAGGAAATGAACAGTATGAAATGAAAATCTCGGGGTACATGGTTTTATTAAAAATTTTTAAAAGAGTTTTATCTCCCGCAACATGAATGTAATCAGATAGCTGAAAAAAAGTTACAAAAAAAGTCGAGGCGTAAGGTGAGAATGGGGATGAGCTTCGTCAGGTCAGTCCGAATAACATGCACAAAGCAACACAAGAAAAATTATCTATACTACACGTACAGCTAACCTTCCCGGACGTGGCTTATAATTTTCGCGTTTTTAACGAAAAAAATATTTTTATTTAATATTTTTATGAATTTGTGGCTTACGATAACACTTGTGTGCAATAAAATTTTTAATGCTGAAAGAAAAAAACAAAACGAAAATAGAAATATATTTCCTCTGATTAGAGTTAATAATATTCCAACGCTTCAATTTAACTAACCTCTGAAACAGTTTTTTTTTTCATGCTTGTTCATAATCTCAACTTCTCTGAGCGTAACGGAAAACTTGGGGGATCGGGATTATAATAATTTCAAAGCATATCGATTTTTCCTCGTTCAAGGCTCGTCCAGTCTCTTCGTCCAAGTTGAACGCTCAGTTGAAATAAATAAGAAAAGGAAATTGAGTAAGGGAGCTAGAGAGCGTAGGTCTTACAGATAGAATAATTTTTTCTATCTTTCATTGCAATTTTGCACATTTTACTTGTCCCTTTTATTGTTCCCTTATTTTGTTTCGCATCAGGTTTTCATCAAATTATATTTCCATATTATTTTTTTGCTGATTTAATTTTTTACTATAAGATCATCTGGTAGTTTCATTTCGAACGCTTAAACTTTTTCAGCTGCCAATACACGTGCGTGTGTCGAAACAAATATTAAAAAGCCAATGATCTGCCAAAAAAATATGGAGCACAAGCCACGAAGCCGATGAAATTTTACCATTTTTTCTTATCTGGGTTCAAAATTGATTCTTATCTACGTTTTCAGTCGATATGTTTATTCTAATACATTTTATGACCGATTGAAAATATAGTCCAAATGGCAGTCGTAATGAATTATTTTTCAGAACGTTATCCAACAATATTGCCTCAATTCTTTTTTTTTTCTTTTCATTTTTGCCCTAGAGACGGAGAAAAAATACTTGCGAGAAGCTTGCCACCAGAAATGCTCGTGCAACGAATTTTATTTCTCGTTTTCTTACGAATAATCTACTAACTAAAGGTCAGTCTACGAAATTACGATCGATTCCATAATTACTCTTAAAAAAATCATTAATTAAACCAATTATTTCTTGGAATATGTATGTAAGTCTGATGTATTTAACAGGCATTTCATCATAATCTTAATCGAGTTTTATGGTTATCCAGTAGAGTCATGAAAATTATAAATGGGAGTTGCGAAACACAATTTCGGAAGACAGTTGAATTAAAGTGTAATATTCTGTGCTCTTTCAATGTAATTTTATGATTTCATTGAGCAGACCTTTATGAACTACCAATGTAACGGTAACAATCGGGAGTTGTAAAAGTCTGTAAAAGACATACAGGAATTAATGAATATGCATAAAATCTCGTTAGCAACCTGTATTTTTCGTAATTATTATTGGGTAATTATTATCAAATTAGTAATAAATCAGCTACAGTATATTTTTTTTTTAATCGTTTTCCAGAACGCTCTACTTTGCACAATTTATTAAATGCCCTTTCAGTGTAAATCTAACAATTTTCTACTTATTGGTTAGCTGTTTTTTAAATTCATATTAGATACTAAAATTATTTCGTCGATTAATCGCCAGTACACTCCACGTGTTCTACATCTTATATAACCTCTGATCAACCGAGTTATATTCTCCAATCATTTTTTTCGTTCAGCATTTAAAATTCTATTATACACAAGTGTTTCATTCGAAACTGCGTATCTTTTTCACTAAATAGAAAAAGCTGTACAAAATGAGCTATCAACCCTCTCGGCAACGTATAAAAGCAGCACCACTGTTGAGAAACTTCATCACAATCAGTTGTATCGTTGACTAAAGAGAAGTCGTACTTCAACTCTTTCAACAATATATCTGCTTGCAATTCGGTCTACGAATCAATCATGGAGAGACGTAATTATTTCGCAATCATGCTACTCGTTTTTGGGGTCATCGGAGTTTATTCCCATTCTCAGAGGAGCGATGTAAGTTCAAAAAATATATTCAAATTCGGTTCATTTTTGCTGTCAGTAACGAGTGAACATTTTTCATTGCATTTGATCGTTAAATTGTTAGTTATTTTGTGCATCTCTTGGAAATTCTCAGTTAGACATTAATTTTTCATAATTACAGGCAGGCCATGTTCTTCCATCGGTCGAATCGGTTCAAGACTCTTCTGACGAGGGGGTGAGTTATCTCGAAACCACAAATTTATAAAAATATTAACCCTCTCGGACCGTATGTTGCTTCTGGCCCAATGAAACTGCATCGGTCATTAAGGTCGGGGTTCTAACTGCCTATTTCAATCACGCAAGGTTAGATTGCACCTTAGATACTGCTAAACCAAGAGATAAACTGCTTTAACTCATCGAAATATCAATATGAAGTCGGCGTTTCATGTTGAATTGGCGTTGTGTGAAAAGGTGCTTTAGTTATCGCAAAAGAAAAGTGGGTATACATTTTTTTTTCGTACTCCAAATGTTATTTCCTTTCAAAGGGAAGCTAATATGATGTATTTAAGGTATTCGGTGCTAGATTAATTCGTAAATTTTCCTGATTTTGCTCCCCAAGGACCTGGTGCTGCGCGCAGCGAACATTCAAAAATTCATATTTCCCAACAAAAAAACCGAAATGTCACAATGGATTCGGAAACTAGAAAGTATATTTTGAGATAAAATTATGAAGGGAATCATTTTCCGTCAGCGCGAAATAGGTCTCGGTCTGAGAGGGTTAATAAAAAAATGTTTCTTCTTCAAAGTTAAGATAATTCTATGGAAAGTCTCGACGAATTAGTCGAACGTTCAATTGCGCCAACTTTCCTTCCCCCGCACCTTTATTCGGACTTTCCTTATAAAATTCATTCTGAAGCAGAACTTTGGAATCGCTCATTTCTCAAACACCATTTGAATCTCTTTTACAGCTGGCTGATTTCTCAGTTCTTCACGCTAATAAGGACGCTGGTGGAAGATCGAGGAGAGATAAACCGCCGTCTGAGAAGAAAAAGGTGGAACAGGTAGCTAAGGCAGCGAGAAATTTCGTTTTCCGACAACCACAGACTTTGAGTTCAGCTGAGTTAGCTCATCAGATTGATATGCGAGAGCTCCTTGGCTATGTCGATATTAATACGAGGACGGGTATGAACACAGACATGGCCATAGACCGCGCTATAGCGCAACATACTCAACTGGTTCGTCGAATCAAACAATATATTCGAGCGCATCCCTCCCAATAGTACGGGCGCAACAAATGTTACAGAAGATAAAACTCAGTTGAAAGATTATCAATAAAATTGTAAGCCCCGAAAGTTTTCGGAAAATTGTTGTTCATCCTCTAAATTGAAGATGAACCCAGAATTTTTTCAGATTTTTTGGAAGCCTACAAAACCTTGTAAACTCGACTGTTCCCTAAAGTACCCAGTATACACACCGTGCACCGAAAAATATAGTGTACACACGCCGAGCTAATAATGTTTTATGACCAGTTAAAAATCCAAATGGCTGCGGTAAAGAGTTTTTTCCAGAATTCCACCTAACAATATTGCTCGATCTCTTTTTTTTTCTCGTTTCTGTCACACTTGATTAATTACAAAAAGTATTGAGTCAAAATTCTATAAATACATGAATTTTTCATCTACTGACACGACAATGGCTTATGGCAAATATTACAAATAAAAATAAATATATTTGCGCGTGAACCTTGCCGCGAGAAACAAGAAGGTCGATATTCGAAAATAGGACTCAGTCTGCGAATTCGTGCTCTACAAACAACTGTCGACATTACAGACGCTGACCTGCGCAGCGAGTCGATTTTCTCGTTTCTTTTTAATCAATATTTTTTTAACGATTAGTCTACGAAATTTGATCGTTTTCATAATTATGATAATTTAGATAAAAATGATTTTCAGAGGAGTCACAAACGAGAGGTACAAAATATAATTATAGAAGCCAGTATAGAATTGAAGTATTGCTAAGCAAACTTGAGACTATCTCAGTTATTCCAATAGCAGGTGTTAAATCATTTTGTAGGGGCTGTCGGTTAATGATCGCTTCAATCGTCTTATTTCAATAAAGACATTATCTTCAGAACAATTTTTCAAAATGAGCGATTCCATTCTGTCGTCGACGTGTAAAAGCAGGCCTTCTTGGTAACTCCTTAAGGATATATTGCACAGGCGATACAATGTTGCCATGCTAAACCATGCTAAAAACATAAAAAAATTCAAAATGATCAGAATTTTATAAAATTTGGTGAACATATTCTTTAGTGCCAAATTTGACAATACAATTTTTTTAAGATTTTTCTTCTGTACAGTTATCGAGTAATTGATCACTAAAGTTCACGTGCATAGCGTTTCCATATATATGGAAACGCTATTCTTATACTTATAGCGTTTTTTACTCGATAACTGTGTAGAAGAAAAATCTTAAAAAATTTGTGTTGTCAAATTTGGCACTGAAGAACATGTTGACCAAATTTTATAAAATTTTAAACTTTTTGAAATTTTTTATGTTTTTAGCATGGTTTAGTATGGCAACATTGTATCGCCTGTACCGAAACTCCTTAATTTGTTACAAACATGTTGATGAGTTGTGAGTTTTGTAATTCAATGAAAACATTCTTGCGTCTGTTGAATAAAATTAAGTTTTGGACGAATAACTGCCAATAATATGTGACGAATCTCTGCGATGAGATTATTCTTTATTTTTCTCATAAATCCTTTTGTTGAAATTGTAATACAATGAAAACGATTCGAGGCGTAATGTATTGAAATTTATGAAAACATGTCTTTTCTACCGGAAGTAGAAAAGTCTGTCTCGAAAAGATAAAAGTATCGTATTGTAATACGAATTCTCGCCGTCGCCGCCGTCTCAAAAACATAACCTAGTTTTTTCAGCACGCCGAGTGACAGAAAGAGAAGCTTCATTATTTCAGAGAAACAAGACAATATTGAAAATATCTTTAGAATAATGGTATTTTTTTTTAACTGCGAAAAATGACCAGTTACGATCATATTGTTTATAAAAATGATCCAGTTTTATTTAAAAACTATACAAACAAACGTTGCACTGTGACAGCAACGGATAATAGTGTTCACACCGGCATTGTTTATACGGTCGATCCCGTTACAGAAAGGTCAGTTTTTCTGCATTTTTACGGTCGATAGTTCTGAGTAATAATGAAATAGTTTTATTTTTGTACACCGGGTTTTGTTCTTGGTGTAAAAACTTTAATACCTTTGACTATATAGCCATGAATACATTCGAATGGAATAAAAATGCTCGGTTTCATATATTGGAAAATTTTGAAATATATAACAACGAAGATTTCGTTGTTCTTCGAATAACTTCCAAAATCGAATTAATAGAGATATTAAATGTGTCATATTTTTAGCATTGTTCTCATAGAGAAAGAAAACACACCTGAACAGCGCTTGAAATTTGTTATTGGACATGCTGTACAAAAAGTTGATGTATTGTCCGAGGAACTCGGTCAATTGCCACAGTTATTTCAAGAACATACTCCTGGCATTTCCAAAGCTGCTATCATGGGAAGGAAACAGGCTGTACTGAATATTTTACTTGAAAATCGTTTTCCTGTACAAGAAAACGGAGACATCATTGAAATGGAAAATGTATTTACCATAAAGCCGCCTTATGCTCCAGAAGACTGCATTTCTATGCAGCCCCTTGTTTTAACGAGTCTTCATAAAATTCTTTCGCAATTGACGTAACATAAAACTATCGGTAGACCGCATACGGTTTAATTTGGTATTGTTGAACTTGGTTTTTAGTTCTTTTACAAGTTTCTACCCTTTTTTCACATGCTTAACAGAAAAAGAAGCCAATTGATGTTAGTTTTCATCTCCAAAACGCATAAAAAATTAAAATAAGAGGCTGACAATATTTTTAAATCCATTAGAGAAAAGAAAAAATGTTGTTATGACACAAAATGGAAATTTCAGTGTTATTGGAAAATTCGCATATATAAAAATACAAATAATGGGAGTCAAAGGACAAGGAAAAGGGTTGAGAAGTCATTGAAATAAAAATCATTCGATATTCTCATATTGACAATAGCTATAATATTTGTATACATTTTAAACTTTTTTCTTAAACCTGTAATTTATTATAAAAATAAACCTGTGATTATGAGGAATGTGTGGATGTATCGAATTATAGTGTAAGGCCGAGATTTAAGGATATGTGCGTTTTTTACTTGTTTCAATATGTATGAAATTGATGAAACTGTCGAAATGTTTGCAATGTAGAATATGCTTAGTCACTTTTGTGCAGTATTGAAGAAATTTGGACAATTTTAGATAAAGCCCGTTGAGAATCGACCAAGCATGTGATGATATTATAAAAATTGTATTCCCAACACTTCGCAGTTTCTCCTGAACAAGCTACATTAATCATTCTTGGTTCAACAAAATAATCGCAATATGTACAATTACCTGCTAATTAATGTTTGAAAAAATATGCCATTTTCGGTTTCTAGGTATTCTCGTTGGTTTTGTTGCTTACACTCGAACTAAATGAAAAATCGAATCGAAGAACAAAAAATGTAGCTCCATCGGAAGAATTATTTTCTGAATTTTCCAGTATTTTTCAGATATGATTTAAAAATGGTTTAAAAAAAAAATGAGTTTTCACTTCTGCACTGGTTGCTTTTGAACACACGAGAAAAATACTTTCCAGCTCGAAATAGTCTAGACGAATGAGACGAATGCCCAATGGTACTCTTTGTTTTTCGTACTTGTTGAATATAATACTCGTTGTGATATCCGCTTCGAAAGCTTGTTTTGAGATTCTGAGGTGAATAATATTATTCTTCGATCGATGTTTTGACTCTCATGAAATTTATAACAAACACAAACTTCCAAATATGAAGGGGGGATGAGCCTCGATCGTCAATCGGTGTGGTAGAGTGATACAAAAAGTGAACGCTCCTAAACTAACTCACATTTTGTACGCTATACACGAATGGAAATTCAATTTTTGGATGCGGGTACTATAAAAAATTAATAGTTTGATTTACCAAATACGAATGTAATTCGGACGACGTAGTTACTTTTCTTATAACGAGTTATTCGCTGCTGCACCCCGTTCACGGTGTCAGACCAATATGCAAGAACAATTTTTTCGACTTTCGAACCGTCTACTTAACGAAGCTTTCCGATCAGATGCAACATGTTACAACAAAAAATAGTTTTATTACTATTTAACTAACAGATATATATTTTTGTACTAAAACTCTTTCTCTCTTCGTTTCCTTGCTCCATTTCCGTTCCCTATTCGGTCTGTGCGTTCTTCAAATTGTGCTTGCATATTCGATTTCAAGGTTTTCTGTACACTTATAAATTATACTAAATCGTATTGAGATAAATAGCTGGATACATAGGCATAATTTCGATGTATCTTATTCAGAGTTGTTATCTTTCCATTTCCATAGGAATGGCATTAAATTCGTGGGTATTTTTTTTTTTTTTTACGAAATTGCATGAGAATTTTATTTCTTATATTTTGAAAAAACGGCTCAAACCGAATAATAACGTGCTCAACAAACAATGAATGTGAAAAAAAATTTTATCAAAAAGTGAAAACCGAAGGAACGGAAGAATTACAATACTCTGAATATATTGGTCGTGTACGTGCGATATTTTCAACTTATAGCGCAGACCCATTGAATGTCGTCTGATCGAGATCACTTCGGATGTGTGCGATTGGCATGATTACAAGGAACGAAGCTAATCGCTCAACGTCTGTGGCCGGTTGTCTATCTGCTTTTCACTGCTACGATAGCGATCCCCAAGTACTGTTTAATGTATCACCCATTCGTTTTTCTCTTAGGCAGTATTTTTTTGACGCGGTAAGCATTTGTTTGAATTTTAAGTTAAATGGTCTTATCGAACATGCGCGTTAAGGCAAAACTCGACTTAGCGCCAAGTGCGAGAGAGAGAGAGAGAGGGAGAGAGAACTTGTGCTTATCGGCGTCGTTAAGCAAGAGCGAGTTGCGTCCAAGCGCTTTTTTGAACTAAAAAAAAGACATACTTGATTTAGACGGCTGAGTTATGTGCTGACGACTGAAAAATCTCTTAAGCTTCTCATTATTTCTTTTTCTTCGTTTAAACATTCCGAAATGCTAGTTACTCGAGCATAGCTTATTTCCTCGTCTAAATGCCCTTATGAATATTACATTCCACCGATAAATAATCAGGGAAAAGTTTGATAAGCTCTCTGCTGATAACGAGAGTCGATCTTATTTCTTCGAATTGGCGTTTCGTCGGTGCATATCCTTTTCCGTTTTCATCCGCGTCCCCGCTCGATCATTCAACGAAGAATTTTGTGCACTCTCTTCCAGTCAAATTTCCAAAATTTTACCGTCCTTGTTCCACACGATCGTTTTACTGAATAATATTGTTTCTTAAGATTCAGCCACTGTCAAAGGTCAATCCGTCTCGCTGTCTGAACAATACTCGATGGGGTTTGGATCACGCACTTTCCTTGAGTATCTCAATCCGATGTAGTCGGCCATGTCTTCGATGTTCGAGAGCACCTGAAACATAAAGAGAAAATATTCTGTTTCTAACGTTTTGCAAAACCAGCTAATTTCCTGAGCCGCAATTTATTCGATTCCTTTTTATAGTCGTTGAAAGAATTCGTGAAGAATGAATAAAGTGTGAATCACAAATGAACGCTTGTACTCACATAATCCAATTGTTCTTTCGTGTGGGCGGCTGACAAACAGAAACGAATTCTACCTGCCATGAGAGGAGTCGCCGGAAAATTAACTCCAACCGTCGCAATATTTCGCTTTGTCAAAGTGCGAATAACGAAACTGTGAAAATCGAATCGTTTTACGTGAATTAAAGTTTCGCAATGTAGATATCACTTTTGGAGTTTTCATTCGAAAAAGTAGCAATTTGTTTGATTATTTGTGAAAACATAACCGTGTTACCGAGTACATTATTCGAAACTGAACGAAATGATGAAACTGTTGGAAGATTTTGTGTAAAAAATTTCATATTTACCCTATTTTTGAGAATAAATAAACTAGCATAGGCACAACTGGAGAATCTTCATGGCCGTGTATTATAACGCCTATTTGATGGAGTCTTCGTCTAAAATAGCGTGTATTACGCGCCAATGCTTTGATCCTCGTTTTTCCTGCGTCCGTTCCGTCTTCTCCCATAATTATTCTCATGGACGTTATTATTTGTTGAGCTATTGGGGGTGACATGGCAACGGCGTACGTATGAGCATGGCTGTACGTTCTCAAATAGTTGATTAAGGCCTAAAAGCGTAAAAATCACGAAAAATTCTGGATTTTCAAGTAAATCTTTAAATTGAGAAAGAGAATTGAAATTTTTTTTTACCTTCGAACCCGCGATGTAACCACCAGCTGAGCCAAAACTTTTGGTAAAAGTTCCCATTAGAATATCCACTTCGCGAGGATCGATTCCGTAATAGTCACAAACCCCTCTCCCTTGCTTACCCATCGCACCGGTGCTGTGAGCCTCGTCGAGATACAAATAGGCCTGGTGGAGTAAAGCAGAATGAAAATTATTCAGCTTTCAAACCAGTTTTAATAAATTCAGAGTTCAAACATCTTTCCTGAGACTACTGACCTTATATTTTTTTTTTAAAGCTATCACTTCTGGCAAGTGGACCATGGAACCTTCCATCGAATAAATTCCCTCGACGACAATCATTATCTTTTTCCATGGCACTCCGCTCTTTGGTTGGCCGGAAGCGATCGCTTCGCGCAATTTTTTCTCCAAATCCTTCAAATCTGAAAAAGTTTTATTTTTTTCAACTTTTCTCAACGAGCTTGACAATGTTTCGCAATCATTTTTATAGTTTCCTAATCATTAATCATTTTAACATTTCATTTTATTAATTAGTCTCGAATTTCGAATCGTTTTTAAGCCTGATTTCTCGTAGCTTTGAAATCCTTTCGGACTTTCCAGTTTGACTGGTTTAAAATATTTTTTCATTATTCCAATAAACTAAAAAAAATCAGTAAAACGTGATTCTTTCAAGCTTACTGTTATGCTCAAATACTCTGGTAACAACTCCAGAAAGTCTCAGCCCAAGAATCAATGATGCGTGATTCTTTTCGTCACTGAGAACCAAGCATTCGGGAGTGAGCAAGGCGGGTAAATTCAAAGCGTTGGTCGCGAAGCCCATGCCAAATACGATGGCGTCTTCGACTCTCAAGAAGCGTGCCGTCAGTTTTTCCAACTCGTCGTGGATCGGCAAGTTTCCTAAAATTCAAAGAATGCTTTTCAATATACGTTAAAGTCTATTTTCCACGAGTTAAGAGAACTAGCACCGGTTGATTTTCAAGTTATTTTATTTACCGAGTTCCATACGAGGACTGCAACTCGAGCAGCCAAATTGATTCAGAGTTTCGATACTCTGTTCGGCGCATGATCCCGACGCTTCGGCAAAACCCAAATAATTATAGGAACCTAAATTAATACAAGGGGTTTCGGTCCCCGTGAATCTAAGTAATGAAAAAAAAAGTTATTTGTGAATGAAAAACTTGGTTTAAACTTTCACGACTCTGTCATGCTATTTATTGCCATTCGTCATAACTGCTCAGAAATATTATCAACTATTGCTTGCAGTCAACGTATGCATTTATTTCTAACACAAATAATGTGTGCCAGTATTAAAAACACTGATTGATAATACCTACTCAAATGTCCACCCGTGGTCTCGGGTTATTCTGTCTTTCAAAGTTACCATAGCACCTGGCACTGAGCAAATGGGACGGTTCCAACAGTCTTTTACTCTTCGATAAACGTAGCGGAGATAAAATGTCTCAAAGTTGTCATAGAGAGCTGCGTATCCCTTCAGGAGCACATGAAAAAACGAAAAAATTACACGAACCGAAGGATTTCGCATTCGTAAACGTGGCCGGTTAAATTTCCATTAGAAAGGGATTTTATTTATTTTATAATTAAAGTTAGATAAGCGTCTCGATATCCAGCAGTTAAAAAATTGGGAGGACAAGATTGGCTCTCCTCAAGCTGAACGTTTGAGCTAAATACCTGGCGGTTTTGTTCTCGAGCTACTTTTGGCGTGAAGAACAATTGATTTATAAATCCCAGGAACATTAGTAGGTAGAATCCAAGGTGGGTTAGAGCGGCTGTGAAGAACGTCGGTGGCTCGAAAGATTCTTTTTTTTCCGGCTCCGTTGTTGTGTACTCTCGTTTGGTTTTGCTGCTCTGTAAATAGGACGATTGGATAGTCGATTGGTTCATTGAACTCGAGCGAATGGATTTTCGCGTACATTCAAAGTTAAAAAATCGTGCTCAACGAAAAAATGTGCTTTGGAGGAAGATTCTGTGGAATGAAATCGTGCTCGCGAGTATCGAGTGTTACGTGTACCATTATAGTTCATTCTCGAAGGCTATAAATTGACTCAGATTTGACCCGAATTAAGCTTTGGAATCGTCCAAGGGACTTTAAGTCAACGAGCTCTTTGAAACGCAATGCTCTTGCAGAAATATCTGCAGAACAAAAGTCAGAATCTTCGTTGGAAAACCTGATGATTTTATCATTTGATTTTCATCCTTCCCAGCCTATTTTGGGAATCGCACAAAGTATCGTTGTAATCAACGGTGAAAAACTACGAACAGGGAAAAAGACGGAGATTGTCACAAAATTTTTAGCTGCACAGTTCGGTAGCGAGGCTTCGCGGTGGAAAGGTCGGACTTCGACTCGTCCAAAAGGAAGTTCAATTCACTGTTTTTTTTAAGGACCCGAGAGAGTCAGCGAATTTCAAGGGAACAATTTCATAGAGAAAAAAATGGCATCGAGTTGAGTATCGTTGCAGACGAAGCTCGTTTTTTGAGGCTATGATCGAAGCTGAGCCATTCGCGGGGAGTTTTCTCTTTTTTCAATGCACCAAAGCCGCCATGGTCCTTAACAAGCTCACTCGAGTACAGTCGCACTCGGGAAACTCGTTCGCGCAATCCAGTACAGTTGTACGCAGAGGCAAGTGCACACGCACTTTGCAGCACGGCACTGTCCTACATTTCTGGTGCCAATAACGCCGGTCGGCTAAATGTCAACCGAAAATTATCGCCGTCATCGTTAAAGGGTTTTATTACGTCCCTAGTAACGTGTCATTATGAAATGGGAGATGAGGAAATACCAAAGTTTTCAAAAGGCGAAATATATCGACGTAGCACACGACGGCCAGCTTGAGTTACGAGCATTGTACTTAAAACTACGCCTCTGGATTGTCCCCGCGTGTCCTGACTTCTCTATACCCGATCGTCACATTTCGTAACTCGCGGCATGTCCACAAAATCTTCATAAAATTTGGACTCTTCGTTGGTTAACGAATTCTATTTTATAATCGAACGTTCGTTTTCGATGTTCGAGTCAAAGAGAGCACTCAGGATTGTTTAACCGGGTATTGACTGACCTGAAGGTGTCCGTTGCTTCGAGGATTCTTGTGTCCATTTATATTTCCATTCATGATTGTACCGTTAAGCGAATTTTTTCCTAACGACAGCAATTTATCGTCGTGATCACTCGACGTGGACATAGCAATGGGTACTCTTGCAGTAGCCATGTCAACGATTTATGAGATTTTTCGAGATGATTTAACGGAAAGTAGTGTCCGAAGGAGTGCAAAATAAAATGGGAAAAAAGCTAGAGCTCTTCGACGTCTGTCGATCGAACAACGAAGTTCTTTGACTGATTTTTAGATTCTTTAAAACGGCGCACCAACGCCCCGCTCCCTTCCGGATACTAATCTATTAACACTTTTCTCTCACTCCCGTGTGTTTTCCCTTTTTCTCTCTCCCCAATTCCTTGCTTTCCGTCTTCCCTCTCACTCCCTTCTTCGTGTTTTGAATCTTCCCTGCTACAGTTTTGCCGCGGAGGATCGAATTTTTTTTCACTCAATGCGCCGCGATTCAAAGCCCTCGAACAACGGGCCTCCGTACCTGAACACCGCTCGCAGCTTACTGAAATACTAGCCGTACATTTCTAGGAGCCAATACAAAACCTCGCCGAGCTCGCGTGGCCCAGGGCTGAAGTACTTCGTCGGAAGGCCCCTGGCTACCCAAATCCCACTAATTCTTTTGCCTTCCCACGTTGTTCCGACTTTCATTATTTCTGGAAATGCTCATCCGCGTTCTTTTTTTTTTAACTCAATTTCCGAACTTCAACGTCGGCAGCGAATCAAAGCCAACTTTTCCCTCAAATATAAATTTTGTGTGCTCTGTCGTACTGTACTGATTCTTATCTATTGTTAGAAAAAAGATAAGATTAACCGATCTGTACTAGGAAAACGATAATCTTACACAAGAAAAAACATCAAAACAAAAATCTTTTTTCACGATAGCGGCCAAGAAAGAGCGCACCGAAGCACCGCTTCATTCGTTCGGAAAAAAGATTATTTTTCCGATTCTATAAAGAAATATCTTTTTTCGAATACACGCAGACGCGTTGAGATTCTCAAAAATAAAGCGTTTCTCAGCTTTTTAATTATTTTTATTCCCCAACTTTGTTCCGAACTAAATAAAAAATCGTGATTTCTAAACAAAAAAGATCAAAATTTCTTAGAAATTCATGGCACTTGGTAGTTTTTTTACTGATGGAACTCGAACCGATGGAAAGTCCCCAAATTTTTTTGGCGATACAGTGTCGTTGCGGTCGAAAAAGGTTCTATTTTTATTCTACGTACAATTCACACTGTATTTGATGACCTCATGAACGTGTCAAGGCCGATCGAAATACGAGGAATTTTCTCGGAAGTTCGTATCTTCGGGTTTAATACGAAATATATTCGTTTGCGCAGTTATTTTCAACGAATAGTTCAATTTACCACATTCCGTGATTTATACAATGAATTTCGAATAAAAAAAAATTCGTCGTTCGAACATAAACTCGCGACACCGGAACTTCTTCTCCATTCCTCGGAAGCTTCGATGAGTGAAATTGTTCATAACATCGTGATACAATGACTATAGAAATGGCAGGTTCTTTGTTGCGGCAACGTTTCGAATTATTTTTAGATAAGAAGAAAAATAGTTATACTTTGGGGAAAAATAAAAATCAATAATTCCCTGTATTATCGACAGATGCATTAAGAAGAAAAGTTTGAAAAATTAAGTATTTTTGTATGAGCATCGCTCGCCGGCGCTGTCCCAAGCTCATCCTCGCTAGCTCATCAAGCCGAAAGATCGTTTCTTCGTTATCTTTAAATTCCACTACCGGATTAAGCAATCACGAGTAAATTTGGCATGCGGATACTTCGTGCTAATCACATATAAACAGTCCTGAAAAATGATACTCGTGGAATCGTTTTGACAACTTTTTTCCTCTTGAATTTACATGGAAAATGCAAAAAAGAACTCTCCTCAATTCGTAAATTGAAGCAGAATGCAAATGAAATCGCCGCGAGTCGCCGCCCGTCGATAAATATCGAAAATTTTCTACGCACGCGACGCAGCAGGATCGTTTGGATAAGTTAGAAAAATATTTGTGGATCCATCTCCGGACACGAATATCATATGATTTGTGCGGTTTGCGACTGCGCCCTACGGTTCTCCTTCCCATTTACCCCGATCATTGTCGTTCCGCTTTCTACCTTGCCCTCTCGAATCGGCTCTCGGATTCTCTATATACCCAACGAGCGCACCATCCGACCAGTACAGTCTCCTCTCTCGGAAAGTCTCGTTCACGGTATTCTGTGTGCTTCCTCATTTGCTCAAACGCGTGCGGGCGTTCTCTACACTGACGTTTGACAGCTGAGTGTGTAATAATATAAATCAGAATATTTCTCTCCCTGAGGGGGGGGAGATTGAAAAATAGTGTATGAAAATAAGTGAGACGAAGTGAGAGCGAGTGTGTGTGTGTATGTGTGTGTGTGTGTGTGTGTAAAAAAGGTTAAATTTAGTTTAACCGGTGATATCGGGCCGCTGAAATTTGCAGTCTTCTACAAACCGGCTCGGGAGTTCCAGGCCCGAAATTTCGTGGTGTTCGTCGTTTCCACAGACATCTGCCAAAGGTTCTCAATAAAAAGTGTGTGTGCGTGTGAAAGTTCATAATAATCCGAGTTAAATAATTAAAAAATAAAAGCCCTCTCGATAGTTGGTCGCGGCGCGGTCTAGCGAAGAAGTTGTGGCAAACAAAAGAGTGAGCGAGGAGAAAAAATAGCCGGTAAAATAAAAGTTATTTGTCGAGTGCTTCCGGCTCCTCGTGGGAGCTGCTCCATCTGCCTCGAAAAATGGAAAATAATTCGATTTTCCATCCGCAGTACGAACAACAATCAATCGGGGAAGGTTTTTCGATCGAGTCTAAACAAAATGCGTCATCCGCTCCGACTAATGAGTCGGGTTTGACCGGTGGAAAAACGATAAAACGTGAGAACGATTCGATGGACGATTTCGAGCATTTGGAGCACGAAATATCGCCGAACGACGAGTCACGAGCCGATATTAAAAACGTTCTTGACGTAACGTCAATGCAATTGATAGATTTTCCACATGCTTCCAAGAGTGAAAAAATAATATCCGAGGGCTGTGCAACGGAAGAATTAACAACGTTAGCGAGTAAACTCGAGCGCAATATACTCGACACTAGTATACCGGCTGACGAGAGAATTCTACAGCCCGTGCCCGCGACCCCGCCACCTTCAGCGAATTACGAAAAGTACGAGGAGCCTGAACGACGAGAGAGCTACGAGGACGAGGAGGATACAACGAGCCAAGTGTTGGTCGGGAGTGCGCAGACGTTCAGCGGTATTGTCGGGCAGGACCGCGATCCGAAGGATCAACACTATCCTCACGATTATAATAATCAGTTAACGAGTAATACGATTGAACGGGACAACGGTACGATCGGTGCGATGGATTCGAAAGCTGCGACAATGGCTTTTATGGAGACGGAGAAAGCGAGCAACGATTATCATCAATCGGAGCCGCTGAGCATTGATACGAAGATGGAACACGAAGCGAAGTCCTTGATAGGATTAGAAAATCGTGATGAACGAGTTTTCGGGGACGATAAGTCGCAGGTCGGAGAATTCCGCGATCATTTTCGTGCGGAGAGTGAGGAGACAGCGAGCGACTTGACAGCTCGTTTGTCCCCGGCGAAATTCGAGAACAAATGCGCCATGGATTCGGGCATCGAGGATGCCAGTGTCAATACAACAAAGGACAGATCGGTTTCACCAAAGAAAAGAAATTTCAACGAGGAGATCGACGACGACAGTGAGCACGACGACAAACACGACGAAGCAGCTCTTTCGTCTCAAAAAAACAACGATTTTTTGAGCAACATCGAGTCTTCCGTCCTCCCCGTACCAGAAAAATCGCCCGAATACGATTTTCTCGCTGGCGAGACATCACCCAACGTCGAGATTAAAAAATCGACAAACGAACCGAAAAGTCTCATCGAGGACGATACGTGGAACGTCGTGGAGCGTCCGGAAACCAAGAATTCTGCTTCGTTCGTGAATAAAGAGATCGACACTGGCGAGGACACGTTCAAAGCTCAGAGAGATTATTACAATGAAGCACCCACCAAACCCTTACCGCCCTTACCGAGGAACGACAACGACGACGAGGACAATGAACACTTCGCCATACGGAACGAATACGAGAGGGAGCGCTTGCACGACGAAACTTTCGAAATGTCCAACGACTTCGTGAGCTCCGCTCCCGGCAAATCTAAAGGGCAACAGCACAGCGGCGCAGAAACCGGAGATTCAGAGTTTGAATCTGCCCCAGAACAATCGCCTGCTAAAACATCCGCAAGATCTACCGCCAACGAAACCAGCACGCATTACACCGGGAGAAAAGTCAATGCCGATGATATCGCGCCAAAGCCAATATTCACCGACATGGGTCTTGGTGAGTACGATGATTCATGCACAACCGCTTATTCAGCGTTCTTGCCTTTCAGACTATTTGTATTCGACGATATGCTTGTCCAGACATACCTTGAACGTTTAGTAGCAAGAGGAATAAATTATTTCACCATTCGCTCGCTATTTTCTCGACCCAAATATCAAACATAATATTGTCGTATTTCAATGTGCAATTTTTCAATTTATCTTCCGAGCTTTCGAAAGATTATCCGGCATTTTCGCACGACACTTCGAGGTCTTTAAACTCTTCGCGTGTAACAACGAGAGACCAAAAACTTCAAGCAATTTCGTGCTCTTTAAAAATTCTTTTTTTGCTTTGAATTTTTCAAAAATTGTTTAATTCTCATTTTTTACGCCCCATTTAGAATTCTTCATTCTCAAATGAATGCACGAAGTATCGAGTAATCGTGTCCCTTGAAATATTTCTCGGCATATTTTATCCAGAAATGAAGTCGCGTAAGCGTCGGAGGTACTCGAAAGATGGTAACGTCCCGCGT
Source organism: Venturia canescens (assembly GCF_019457755.1). Lineage (NCBI taxonomy): Eukaryota > Metazoa > Arthropoda > Insecta > Hymenoptera > Ichneumonidae > Venturia > Venturia canescens. Next base: position 4,021,790 of record NC_057426.1, read on the forward strand.
CGACCCAGTTATATCTTTGTATAAAATGCAATGCGCGATTTGTCGGAGTAACTGTTCATTGTGAAGAGGGAAAGATTTTTTCTAGGTTTTTTTTTCGTCAATGGAGCTCTGCTGGGTTGCACGATAGAAGTGAATGTGCAGCGATTTAAATTAAAAGTCAAAGCCCGCTGAACGCGGGCGATTCGCGAAATATTGAGATCTGGCAAAGTTGAACGAAGCTCGAAAAATTTGTTGCGATTTTTCTTTTCCCTTCATATGCGATTTTCATAATATTCGCGTCAGTAACGCGTCTGTCAACACGTTGGAAAACTTGTTGCTCATCCAGCAGCAGCTATTTTAGCGCTGAGATATTTGACGTCACGAATCGATAGTCGTTATACGTAGAGCGAGTTTGAGAGGGCTCTTCTCGGATCGAAAGGTCCTCGGTTTACTGCAGTAGATGGAATCTTGCTTGAGAGGACTCGAAAATAAATATGCGGCGGAGACGATTGAGCACGATCGTACGAATATGAAGGGAAGTACGTGGCATTGACTGGAAATTAAAAAAGACATTTTTACCACCTCCGAACGACGAGCATCGTCCTCCTCAAGGCTCGAAAACTCGCCAATTTTATTTACGGCGCACCTGCACAATGTGTGTATCACGTTTGCGCGCGTGTGCGTTACCAAAGGTTTATGAGTCATGAGCGAATTATCTGCGACTCGAATCGTCGCTGTTCACGCATAGTTCATTTCTAATAATAGAGATAAATAATAATAATAGTCCATTGACAGCGTGGTGACGATTTTCTCACAGTGTTCCTCATTTTTTTCACTTTCTATGCTCGTGGATTTTAATATCAAATTTCAGTGTTTTTTTTTTTTTTTTTCGTTTTCGATTCTCGTTTTCACGGCAATAAAAATTCTTTGTTTTTCAGCAACTCCGATAGACGAGGAATTAATAAACGATTTCCTTCGTAGTTTACGAGCAATCGTTTAGCGAGAGGCTCAATTAACAGCCTGCGAGAAGTTCAAGAGAATTGAATCGTTACGAAATTTTGCCACGTCTCTTCTAACGCGTCAAAATTTAAACCTCGAGTCTTTAACGGTACAGGCGCTAATCACTTCGCTACCAACACAGCCGATCGCTCTTCCGGCATGTACCAGTTTGAGGCAGTGAGTAACTTCCGCCTGGTTACAATATCGTACGGTCTCGCAAGCCTCTTTCTAGACAAAAGTTCAACTATGCAGATCTGTGCAGTTTCGTTCGAGAATTCGTACCTTGCGTATCGTCCGGACGTTTCTCCACCGGAGAAACTCTCATCGCTGACAGCCTGTCCGGACAAAAAACACTGCAAATGTCACTTCTACAGTGGGACAATGATCGACAATTTTCGTTCTTTCATATTTCCACAATTCCACACCTCGGGATGGTCATCATGACGCTGAAGTTTGCAACGTTGGAGTCCTACGAAATGATGTAAAAAACCCTTCAATAATTCGAGTAATTTTCCTATTTCGTTCCCTGCCGAATTCGCAATTCGTGGTTTTTCAAGCTGCACCGATACTTGGTGAGATAAAAAATTGGCTAATTACAAAAGTTTTTTTCTTTCATTTCGTTGGAATCGAACGTTGCAAACTTCAGTGTCGTTGGACATCGATAATGGTACAAGAATAATATTTTCGATATTACGAGTTTTGTGAAGTTGGACGACGCTGGGAAACGAGATGAATGAAAAAAAACATTTGCAATTCGTCCATTTTTCATTTCAAGAATCCTTTTTCCGTTAACTTCGTCGGACTCCGACGTAGCAACCTTCAGCGTCTTTTCTCCAGTCTCGACGGCCTGTATTCCCGTTAATCCACTTGAACTGAAATAAAGTTTTTTCTCTTACGCAAGAAAAATTTTATCTTCGAACGAGGGGAACTGCACCCGTCGCCAGTCTTGAAAATTTTCGTACAGATATTCCTCGATTCGTCAATGAGAATTCAGTAAAAAAAGCTCGGCGCAAAAAGTGCGTGTTGCGAACTAGCGCAACTTTGCTCCAATAATTTTCGAGCGAAAAATCCCCCGGTAAATATAACGTATCAGTGATCTCGATTGGAAGACTCTTTTGTTCGTAGGGTACAGTAGCGTGGAGATCCGAGGCTCTGAGTCATCGCTAGAGTTTCGCTTCTTGCTCGCGAGATTTCTTTTTCCGCTCTATCTCCCCTCCTCTTCTCCACGGGCTGTTCTCGTGCGTCCGCCGATAACTGGCCAGGCCAATCGCCCGGCGATTCCGCTCCGTCGAATGTTTTCGACAATGCCAATGATTAGAGTCGTGATTCAGGCGGCGGGAATAAAATTATTGCCTCAGTTTTTTCTCGGATTCAGAGCGCCGTGTAGCCAGCAGCTTCGTGCCAAATCCGAATGGAATACAAAACTCGAAGAAGCAAAAGACGAAAAATTGTCTTTCGAGAACACATTCTCCGATAAAAAAATCTTTGATGCGCTGACGCTTTGCCAACTGTAACCGGAGGGGAAACAATTGTGCGCAAACGGAAAATCAAACAATTGCGACTTCGAAATCCCTCGGTCTTCTACCGTAAACAGTCTTCTACCGATTACGATTCGACAAGAAAATGTGCGAAATTCCGACGCCTCGGGAGCCAACGCCAAACGGCGAGAAAATAGTCGAAGCTTTAATTTAAAAGTAATTCAATCGTCGCTGCGTACAACGATGAATTCGTAAGTCTTCGAAATATATATTAAAACGGGGGAGAAAAATGTATGCTCGGTGAGAGATGATATCGCGACGTGACAAGCACCGAAAGCGTGTACCGTGTGTCTCGAGTCTCGGCCTGACTCCACCACCGGCTTCATTAATGGGAGTACTTTTAGCACCGATAAAAAGACTCAAGTATATGTGTACACACATATCGACGGTTCCACGTGAGCCATGACACGATATGGGGTCGGTGAGCACACGTAGGGTTGCGCGACCATGCACACGCCGCGGTCTTATATATGGGACTTGATATAAACACGATATACACATACGAGTTGATGGTTGAAGTAATGCGAGGGTTATAGGAGACTCGCCCCTACATTGCCTGCGTCGTATTATATCGATCGGTGCGAGACACGTACCAGCAGCTCTTCTCAGTACGGTACTTTCGGTCTTCTCCCTCCCCTCGCTTCCCTCGACTCTCCTCAAGCCTCCCCACTCCCCTCTTCGTGCTCATTGCACCCTTTTTTCGAACGTCGGCAGGGCAAAATGCGAAGAGAAATAAATATCGCTGATGAAAATCGAGCCGACCTGTGGTGCAATTTCGTCGTCGTTAGTCCGACGTCGGACTTCGTTTTTCAGCAATATTTTCCTCCTCTTTATCGACATTCTCCGATTTTTTAGAGATGCCGGAAAAACTGAAACGGCATTGGGGTCTTCGCGGTTCGGGCTGGCACCGCGAATCCGTTGATGCGGACAATAGAAATTTTACGAAGGTTGAGTCATAGGAAAAGTTACTGGGATCAGAAATGTTCCGAGGCTGTGACATTAGTGTTGTCGGAATTCCTTGAGCCGAGCTGCCTCTTGGTGCAACTCGCCTTAAACGCCCCTCTCCTTTTTATCTTTAGCAACACCTTCGAAAGTGAATAAAAAATATGAGGAATCGGAGAAATTGTTTCTTTGGATTTTGAGGAATTTTGTTTTTCTTGAACATCGTTTGGGCGAAAGTTGAGCTTCTGTCGAAGTGTGTTGCGACGGAAATAATGGCCAAACTGAGTATCATCTGAAAGGAACGAACTCGGGATGATTGATGAAAAACGTAATTGGAAATAACTGACTTTGACGGTCGTTCGGAGTTTGACGATCCATTGGAATTGGAAAATGCATGAATTCTCCGGGCGACACAAAGTTCGCGCGATTCTCAAACTCGGATCATCGACTAAAAATAATGTTTCTCAGCAAAGCCTGTTGGCAGCCGGTAATGGCAGGGATATCTGTTGACTGTGCCTCGGCTCGTCTTTCCATGCAACAAATTTGAGACGCCGGAAGCGTGGGACGGCGGAGACCGTTTTGGTCGTCAATAAAAAAAAGTACTTTCACCCAAACAGTCTTTCATTTTGACCCGCGTCATCGAACACTCCTCGCAGTTTATTTCGGATCTGGAAATTCCTGTAGCGCTTTCGCGCTGCTGAAATCCCCGATGCAAGATAAAAGATTTTTCTTCTGCCAACGAAACACAACATTGCGACGAATATTCGCTGGAATTTACGTCACAAAAGTATTCCTGCATCGCGCTTTAAAACACTATTTTCATTGTAATTGAAAACGAGTCATCAAAGAACTTTTAGCACTAAAACGGTACGCGCTTTCCAAGCGTTTTTAAAATCGAGCGACTTATTGCGCGACGCTGTAAACTTCGTATCTATGATACATCAAGATTCCCCTGTTAAACCGACACTCTGCTGGCCTGCCAAATCGATTCACGATTATCGGGAAAGCCGCACGGAGCAGTGCACAATTTCATCCTCGTTTCTGTCGAGCAACCTGCTTTCAAAGAGTCCTCTAATAAAATAATGAGCGTTTATCCAGCAGCCACAGACACTTTTTAAAAATACTTGATTTCGTGTGTAGGTCTTTCGCAGAAAATGAACGGCTTCAACTTTCCAATGGTCCCAATTTCTGTCTCGTTTTCGAACGAATATCTTTGAAGAGAATTTTCTAAACCTCGAATAACTCAGTCAGGTACGAGCCTCCGAGCTCTTCTCAGCTCTCTCTGGCGCGTAAAAACTGGCAGGTTTGAAAGGATTGGCTTGTTGAGGGATGGCGGTTCTGCAGTCACTGAGCTCAGTTCGAATTTCCCAAACCGGAGAATCCATTTTATCCTGATCCGCAAGTTTTCAGAGGAATTATTGCATGAGCAAATTCGTGCGTCATCCCCATACAGAAACCTGCATAATAACGATATAAATTCCATTAAATTCTTACCGACTGCTCTTAGCTCCGCCGGCGATACAAAAACCACGAGGGGCCGAGGCCACCCCCAGGTTTTCTAATCTATTGCCAAACGGGGAATATGAAGTCAAGGAATTTGAATAAAACGAGCATCGTTCGGGAGTTTTCCTGAAAAGTTTTTACTTTTGATTTATTTATCAATGAAAATGTATTAATATTCCAGAAAACATTATTTCCCAACTTTTTTTATTTTGAGCTATAACTTCGCATGAAAAAACTTTGGATTTCGTAAACTTCAAAAAACACCAACTCCAACGTCGTTCTACGAAATGAAATGTAGAACCAAGAGCCCGGATATCATCCGGGAAACCGGATTCGCTGTACAAGTTCAGTAATCGAATGACCAGCTGTTGGAACTTTGGTCTGAGCTTAGTTCGAGGTGACCAACGTCGTCGCCCAGTGGCTCGAGGCTTGAGAAATCCTACGAGCACAGTTTTTGTTCGCCGAAGTCACATCCGGGCATCCTTCTAAGTTAATGAGAAATCGACAAATGTTTAAGGGAATGGAATTGACGATTTTTTCGTAGAAATAGAACGACTGAAAATGGAACAGCAAGAATTGGAGTTCACGAGCGATTTCTCGGATGCGAAAATTGGCAGATTGACTACAGTTTAGGGAACCACGACTTTGGGCAACGCCGAAGTTTGCAACGTTCGAGTCCAACGAAACGAACGAAAAAAACCTTCGTAAAATTTTTTATCTCGCCAAGTATCGGTGCAGCTTGAAAAACCACGAATTGCAAATTCGTCAGGGAACGAAATTGGAGAATTACTCGAATTATTTAAGGGTTTTTATTTACATAATTTCGTTGGACTCCAACGTTGCAAACTTCAGCGTCATCGAGGTTGTTTCCGGAGGATGGATTCGGACGATCGAGTGAAAAATAGGCTTCGTTTTATAACTTAAAATTATAATCGTGAATGGTACCCTCGATAGCTCCGATCTGCGTTCACTGATAGTAAGATAAGCGGTGCATTGAAAGTTAGATTGGATGAGTGGATGCTGCTATGCGGTACAGAGTCACGTTGCAACTATTGCAGTGGGAGTTTCCGCAGTGAGAAAGGGAGAAGTGCTGCATCAGCAGTGAATTCCCAGTGAAATTTGGCAGTTCTCCAGCGGCAGTTTACTCGGTGCGATTAGAAGCGTAGAATAAAGAGGAATAAAATCGCATTGAAAATAAGAGATTCTAGAATGAATCATTCGTCCAGCGTCATTCGAAAGTAACAATATTTTGTGGGGTTGAAGCAGGGAAGGAAAACCCCTTGGGAACCCCTCAGTTCCGACAGGTATTGATCGTTGCTTTTGTTCTCGGTATCCCGCAACGTGTTTCCAACGCATCGTTTCGGGCTGTCGAACATTTGGACTCGAGAATTTTTCTGCTCTATATTTTTCCCTTCGCTCCTCAACTATTTTCATTCGAAATTATTTTCCACGACAATCCTCCCAGTTCCATTTTTCTCTTGGATAAATCTCGGATTAATAAAACTTTTAAAAGATCGTAATCTCGGTTATTTCGCTTTACCGCCTGACGACGAGCGGAACGATATCGCCGAGAGAACTCCTGCCGTACCGGTAAGCGGTCGGCAACTCGTTGAACGTCGGGCATGCAGGAAATGACTCAAGCAATTGACGATCACTAGGCTCGCGAATCTCTCTTTCCGAGAAATAAATTCCGCACAAACGAATTCTCGACAAATCCACGAGCATCGTGAGAGCGACTCTGACGAGCTTCGATGTGCTAATTCGAGCAGTTTTTTAAGCTCGTTGTGCAGCACAAATCAAATTTTCACCCAACTAGAAAGTCGTTGATACGAGAGCAGTATTTTTTGTACAAATTACCGATTAATATTGACTCGCTGATTTAATCAATGAGCCGCATCTTCAACGTTACGATACGAAAACGAAAGGCAATCAATTACAGGAAGTTTCCAGCTTGAGATCACTCGTTCCGATCCGTATCGACGAGCGTCTCGTTTCTTTTGTAACACAAATTTTTATTTTCGTTAGCGAAAACAACGAGGGTGGAAGATGCATTTTCGCTGTGCAGTGGCGAATGCAGGGTTGTCTGGCTCACACGAGGGTGGCGTGGGCGGCGACAAAGGGTCTCCCCTATTTAACGGTTGCATGGGCGCCACCGAGTCTGCTCGTTTTCTTCATCCTTTATTCGAGCATGCTATTTAGTAGCTCGCATATAATTTATCCGGTTTTTATTTATTTATAAAAGGAAAATAAAAGGGGTGGATTCGGTATCGGATGAAAAATGGGAGTGCAGCAACGTTGAATTTTCAAAGGCAAATCGTTCTCAATATCGAAAAGCCCTTTTGAGTTGCAGTTTATCTAATCGATCAATCGATTTTGCTGTTTCAGCGTTGCACCAGGGAATTTATTCCCTAGAATTTCAGACTGTGCGACAGTTTTCCTCCGCGCGCACGGAGATCATTAGAATATTCTGTAATCGATCTGGACGCAGGAGTGAAAGTTTATAACGGAAAATCGTCGATGCGAATCGTCTAGGATAACGTTCGTATTCAGTTTCGGTCGTCACACTCCAGTATCCGTGAGACGTTATTGAGACGAATGAATCAATGCGCGATAGCCTTGCAGATTACGAAAGCGGACAAGGAGACAAGATCTGCGTATCGAGTTACAAGAATTTCGTCATTTTTTCCAAATCCCGAGTCAGACTTGAACTTTGAGTCTTCGCCGATAACGGACGATTCGTAATTTCAGGTGGGATTTGTTTTTTCCACGATTCGTCGTTCGCTCTCGAGGCTTTTATTGCGGAAATCTCTTCTGCGTGGAGCAAGTTGTTTTTCAGGCAACTCTTCGTCGTCTGCGGCATGATTTGTACTTTGTAACGCCTTAGCACGAATAATATGATTACCGAGATTCGCTATCTCTCGGAGCTTCGTTTCAGCCGATTTTCGTTACGTCACCATTAAGCCTGATCGCGGATCTGGCAGTGGGGGAAAGTCTGTAAGACAAAACCGCAAGGATTCAACTTTGTAATCCCCGGGGAAAAAAACAGCGATAAAGACAAGTTTTACGACGAGTGGATTTAAGGAAAAACGCGGCTCAATATTGCCTGAAAAATAATTCGATTCGTTCGAGAGAATCGACACGTTGCTTCAAAATATTTCAACGCAAGCCTCTTTTGCGTGCGGGCGGGTTTTTTACAAATAAAAAAGCTCCCACGACGATTCTAATCATGACCGATCGAATCTACTGCGATTGCATCGATCGATGTAAAAAATAATCACCGAAGTCAACACGAAACGCGTACCCCACATTTTTCAGTTGTAGCAGCGTCTGTTAAACTCGACAAACGTCAGAATTTTTGCTGGGTTATTCATCATGGCAAAGCCAATCTGGAAATAGAGCCGACGAAGGGTTCATTCCGAAACTGGTACAAAAATTGAGGTCTTCGCGGGACTGCAGGACAATGATTTCGGTGTGAAAAACTTACGCCGAACAGATGACTCAATGTTTCCGCAGTGACGCGGAGATCGGTAATCCGCTTTCCAGGGTCAGTCAAGATCGAAGATACGAAAAAGGGTTTCTGCATTGGTCAAAACGGTCGGTGATAAAAAAAGCTGGCTGATATCGACAGAGGATACAAAAATGATGCGAAATATTTGCCAAAGCTGTATTCACCTCGATTTCCGAATGGTCAAAATTTATGGCGATGTCCTGAAGGATTCGCAAAGAACTTTCAACGAATGCGTCAGCTTCTGAACCTCTTCAAGTCCAAATAATCTCTTGCTCGCCGTCAAAAAATCAACGACGAATTTCCAATATTGCAGAAAACTTATCCGCACGAACCGAAATTTCTAATACCTGGCGTGCTCGTCGTCGGCTATTTTATTTTCGTACAAAAACTCTTTCGGCTGCACTTCCTCTGGAAAATGTGCTTCATTCGCGAGCCCCGTTTTGCCAAGTAATTTCCTTTGCTGTCGAGTTCGTGGCTCGGAAACCAAGCTCTTTTAGAGTAAAAGTTGAACTTGTCCAAAATTGACCACGTTCATCGTCCCAACACCGACGTAGATTTGACCAACGATTTCAATCCGCGTCCACCGAAACAGTTCTCCAGAAAAAAGGTAACTCGGGAACTCGGAAAAGAAAGTGATAAAAATTGATAGCGAGAAGCAGAGTTGGAATCAGTGTGACAAAACCAGAATAATGATAAGCGAAAAAGTTTGAGGACGCGAGAGTAAGAGACAGAAATATTTGTACGAGTATGAAAAATAGTAGGATAAGTAGGATTGGTTAAATCCAGGGATGTGACGGCGACCATGCGCATTCGTTCAATGCGTATTTACACGAGGAGAGGAGTAGACTCTGCCAAGAGTGCGAACTGTAGCATGAGGCGGAATGAAGCTATGGTTTGAAAGAGTAGCGAAGCATGCATGCGCAGCAAATACAAGAGTGGAAACTGTAGCGGAAGAGGGAGAGCAGGGGCGCGGAGGACAGAGGATAGAGAAGAGGGAGTCGTGACAGCAGAAGCGACGTTATGAGTGGGCGTGAGAGGCAGAAGGCCATGGGGAGTCCGATTTGGGAGAAGAGACAATGAGGCATGCGCCCTTTTCTTAGTTAGTCGGTACTCGACGTATATTCGACGTCTATATGTATGCAGGGTGCTCGTGTGGAGAGTGAGAGGAGGAGGAGGAGAATGAGAATGAGAAGGAGGAGAGGGAAGGAGAGAGAGGACGTGGAAAAGCCCTCTGCGTGGCTCGGGCTCGCGGTACCGATCGATAAGAGCTTCAGTCCTCACTTCGACGTGAACCAGTCACGGTCCACCTTCGTTTTTCGAGGAAAAAACAAGCGGAAGATCAAACTGGATTAAGAGTCGGTTGGACGGTGACGAACTCGATCGGTTGTTAAGCTTCCTGTACATGCGAAATTCGTACACATGAAATACTGCGTTTGATAATACGCGAGAGCTGAAAAGTGTATGTAGCCGCTGAACACACGGGGACGTACTCTGCTCGATCTCTCTTCGTCACAGAAAGTTGAGTTTCCCTGTGTCGTGGTTAAAAAATTCAACGTACGACGCACTTTGTTGGCTAGTAGGAATCTCCCTTCTCCGTCTCTCGGTCCTACCTCCCAAGCGCATTTATCTCCCTCTCTCTTTCTCCCATTTCTCTCTCTTGCGAGTTTACGGGGCTCGTACGCGCAAGTCCGATATCTCGAGCAACCCCTGTTCGCGTCTCGAACATTTGACTATTTCGTGGCTGCTGCTAATGCGTGTTTGTATACGTGCGAGCTCGGCAACGGTGGGCAACGCGAACGAAAAAGCGAATTGGAACGAGAGCACGCTGCTGGGACCTTGAGTGCGTGAAATTATTGTTGGTTATATACGAGAATTAGTGGGAGGGGGAAAGCGACGAGTGTATTATCACGAAGGTTTGTGTTATCATCGAGGTGCCTCTCTCTCAGTCTCGTGCTCGACTGTGCGTGTGTTTGTGTCTCTCAGGATCGATCGGCACTTAAATCTGCCAAGTTTGAAAAGCCCGAGCGAGCGACTCGTTTGCTCAGTAGCGGCAAGGGCTCGTGACCGGAGGGCGCGAAGTGAAAAGTGTGCGGATCACTGTGAAAAGCCTTGGGGAAGGCTCGTTTCCATTTTTTTTACTATTTAGCTTCGGAGTGAGATTTCATTGCTCGAGAAGCTTTGGAATTTAGTTGGTGAATAAAATCTAAAACTAAGAGAAGTAATACGTAAGTAAAATGGAAGCGGAAGGTACGCCACCGGTATGCAGTTTGCCCAGGAAGGAGTCGCAATCGAACGGTGCCGAGGCCGATAGTTGCAAGAGGACATCAGCCAACTCCACTGCCGGCTCGGGCACTCCCTGTTTCTGGAATATCCTTGATCCTCGTAAGGGTTTTTCATCTCCATTTGTTTTATTTTTACCGTAATTTCATCGTTGCCACGGGATCATGCGGAATCACCTGCGCAAAGGGCTTAACAAATCCATCCCCGATTTGACGCTGAAAAGAATTTTCCGCCATTCCATTTTGAGAAAGTGAATTGCCAGGGAAAACTTGAATTTTTTCACTCACTCTTTCTCTCTCTCTCTCTCTCTCTTTCTGGGTATAATAATGAAACGAAACCCAGTTGGCAAAGGAGACGAGCGAAAAGCTCACTTGGTCAAGAATTTCGGTTCTATCTTTGTCTTCCAGGGCAAATCAAGACTTTTTGGCTCTTGGCATACGCGTGACAAGACCCAGAAAGAGTATAAGAATGAGCGAGAGTGAGAGAGAGCCATGCCAGCTCGTCTCCGTCGTTTTTTAACACATTCAACACATCGAGAACCATCCGTTTTAGTATTCAAAAGCACATGCGCACAGCTCACTTTTTGGATCAAATATTGTACGACTATTATAGACCCCTACAGAATAGGGTCGATGCTAAATAACGCTCTCGCTCTTTATCTTTCTTTTTCTCGATAGATTCGTCCGTATGACCTCGTTGGTATTCAGAAATTCTCGTATTTAAAGTTGTTCCATTAATTAGCCTACTTCGTATTTAAATAGACGTCCCTTGACATTGTTCGGGAGAGAAGTGTGAGCTTGAAAATATCGAAAATCCGAGTAGATCGGCGGTGTTCGTTCAGCGAACGATTGAAAGTCAGAGACTCAAGCTCATTGTCAAATTGTGTAATCTCCGACGCCGACATGGATCGACCTCTCGAAAAAAAAATGGCCGAACCCTTCGATTCACTCTTCGGAAGATAAAAACAGATGAAAAGAGTTTTCAAAAGGCCGGATTCCTCACAAAAATGGCGCGTCTCCGTCAGCTAAAAATACGATCGAATTATACAAAAGAATTGAAAAAACGTCGTTTCATGCCCGGGAAAGACTGGGTATGTTGGCTCGTTATTCGCATGTGATGATGACACCGCACACCTGCGTTACGTGATTATGGGTGTAGCCGAAGTTCACGGACTTTGTCAAGTATATAGAAACGAGTAGGAGGATGCCGAGGAGAAAAAATGAGCGACACTGAAGCGACAAGTGAATCTTCTCGTGACGTATTCTCGACGCTGCGATTCTACGGAGTGTCTCAAGAATCCGGTGGACAGTGAAGCATCGAAGGAAAACTTGTCCTTCGATATTTTCTCTTCGATCCATCCTCGATTCGACGGGTGAATCCATTAGCTCCGAGCATCCCGATGTGACACGATGAAAAAGGCCAAGTCGGCCTATTAAAATAGCTCTTACGTAATCAATTCGTTTATCACGAATGATAAAACGTAGGAAAAACGGCTGAGCACTCGTCAGAAATGCGATTTTGCCCTCGCCATTTTCATACCCATTTCGCGTCAGCTCTTCTTCGCCGGTACACGAATAACAATAACAACACGTGTGTACTCGGATTATAGAAGAAAGAAACTCAGCGGACGAAGACTGGTTTTGTGGCAGTGTGTATATACGAAGCTGCTTGCTCTCTGCGGCGCTGTACGTTCATTGAGGTCGTGTGGCTCAGCTAAACACATGACACTTGTCCATCCTCTCCTGTCCCAAGCAAGTGTCTGGGGCCAACGGATCATTGCGCGATGCTCTCCCGCATGTTATCCGTCACAATGAATCGTTCAATTCTGTCCAATCGTCGGACATTTTATTCCAGAAGAGAGAAGACGAAAAACAATGGAAACAAAATATCGCACGTTTTGGGAAGGTGATTAAGAATTTGCTGCTGGATTTATCGAGATTAAACGGCGTTATGTAACACCTCGACGCAGTCGCCGGGTCGCATTCGACAAAGCTCTTTTTTCTTCACTACTCCTCGCATATGCGCCCTGGCAGCTTGCCTGCTAAATCAGCTTCGTACGACTGTATTATTTCATCCCGAGAGCTATGACACTGAGCCGCTGTCGCATATTTTCACCAGAACTCCGTGACGAACAAATCCATGGATCGAGGACGCTCGCCGTCGGGCTTAAATCTCTCGATTTTATTCAAGTCGATCAAGTTTTGTCAGTCGTCGAAGATTCACGCGAAAATTCTTAATTGACAAATTTTTTACTTAACACTAACAAATTTATTGGCCTCCGGCGCTAAATTTGTCGAATTCTCACAACGGGCAATGCGTTTTTAAGGTTTTTCAGTGAAGCAATTTTGAGTTTTTGAAAAGAAAAGTTTTTCAGTTGGCTCGTGTAAAGTTCAGACGAAGTACGTACGGGGAGCAAGAAAATCAATTTCTCCGGCTTCCAAAGCGCTTGGCGGTATAAGATAACGGTTGAGATACGAAGCTAAAAGCGGTACATATATGAGCGTTTATTGATCAACTTTATTTCTCTTCGGTCGAGGAAGACCCTCGACTGGAAGAGTTGCGAGCATCTTTGAGATATTTTTCTCAAGCGTTTTCATGACGAAGCAGGACGTGACTCGTGCCTCGATGAGAGTTTTTATCGATTCAATAAAATCTCGAAAATCCCGAGTCGTCAGAAATCGTTTGAAATTTTTTCTCGAAAGACCGTCGTCAATATCGCTCTTTGGGTCTCGATTCGTACACGAATTTGACTGCAACGCAATCAGTCCTCGCGCGGGCACGTGATATTTTGACGTCGTTTATAGGAAAAGTTGGATGGTGCACGGTGAGCAGAAAAAAATTTAAAACCCCTCGAGACTTCGAGGCAAAAACAGAACTCGTGGCTTCGTATACAATTCTGGACACGCGACGAGTGCTTTAGAGAATCGTAACTGATCGATGCTCCACTCTTATCTCACCCGGCGACGTTGAATAATACATTTTTCACGATGGCGAGCAATTATCACGTGGAAAAGTACACCGAGTCGCGCAGGCCCAGAAACGGTGCGGTTCGCCGGCTTTTAAAAATGCAAGGTCATTGTTCTCATTCTTTCGAGTATTCCCTATCGAATTTTCGTAAAATACACGACAAAAATATGCAAATAAATGGCCGGAAGGACCGTCGCGACATTTTAATCGCTGACTCCCACAAATTGATGGATTTTGGAAATTTTTATTCAAACAAAAATTGTTGAGTGATAAATTAAATGAACTGAAATCTGTTGAAAGGAATTTTGAAAATTTCTGTCCTGCTGCCGTGCTTTTTTCTCGAATATCGTTGACCAATTAAAACTTGCGCGATGACTCACAGTTTCTCGCGTCCGACGACAGTTGAAAATACCGTTTACAAAGGCTGCGGCACATGTCGGCGTCACGTATAAGATCGACGCGAAGTTGACGAGTCTTTCAAATTCCAAGGCACCAACGATTCGAAAGAAGATACATTTGAAATACCGCGCGGGCAAAAGTAATTGCGAGATATTGTCTCGTCCATATTTATACCGATGAAAGGGCATTCCTTTCCTACAGTTCTCCTCAAAAGTCGAAGTTTTTTTTCGATATTATTTACCCTCCTTTATATTCGACGTAGGCGTGCGGCTCGCTTCGCGCGTGGAATGTTCATTATTTCTATACACGATGCACCGTGACTCGCAGTTCCTCTTATGGCTCAACTAATAATAGCCGCTGATACAAGAACAATAATCATCGTTGCCTGTGCGAGACCCATTCACGGTTCACGACGCAATTTACTTTGCCACCTCCGTCCTTCGATACAATTAATCCGATATTATTGTATCGCAGCAGGAGGGCAGCGACGAAAAAGAGCGACTGAAAACCATTTTTCATGGCTCGAAGATTCGGTCGAGGGACTTCCAAGTGCTGTAACAAAATTTGCTTTTTCCAGGCGTATCAATGTTCCTTCATGGCTTTTCTTCGTCTACATAAATCCTCCGAGTTAACATTCATGCTGATAAACTAACCGATGCGAACGAAGGGAATGAAATTATTTTTTGTAGTCACGTGGCATGTCGTTTCCGGCACAAAAATGTTCAACTCCACTTTCAGCGGTTCGTTTTCTCAATGCTCCTTGTACCAAAAGAATGAAAAAAGTCGACTACAATGATAAATCGAGAGATTGGCTCGGTTGCGGAAATAATGGTCGAGTCGTTTATTAAGCCGTCGAAGACCGACGGACAAGTTTCTTTAATTAACAGCAGCTCGATGCTAATTGTTCGAGAGCTAAGTTTGGAGCTAAGTCTTCGGAGGTGTTCGAAGCCAAATTATTTCGCAGGCACATACTTTTGTAACGACCGCGTCTAGCCTTTCCTCGCACTTATAACTACGAGTTTCAAGACGCAATTGCTTAATCGGTTTGACCTCTTGAAAATCTCATGCATTCCTGACCGGTGTTAAATCGGCCGTTGGAATGATCGGACGCAATGTCGATCGGGCGTCGGAGTTGCAGCTGAATTCATGGCTGGAATGTTTTCTCTAAATTTCATGAAAATTCGTTCATCCAAATTCTCTTAAATACCAAGATGAAAAAATCCCTTCCGGGCATCCGTCTCGAGTGGAATTCGAGTAGTAAAATTCCGGGGCATACCGCGAAATAATCTCTACCGCAGGAAGCTTTCTGACCTATTTTTTCCAGTTCTCACTTCACACTACGCCATTTCACGAGGCTTTAAAAGACGAGAAATAAAGCAACCATTTTTCCAAGAGCCGTTTTATATAATTCTTGTTATTCCACGAGCATTTCGATGCGTCGGAAAATTCGATCTGGAGCTCCGGATAATTGGGGCTCTATTTCTCGTCGACTATCTATTTTTCTACAAAACTCTGAAGCTTTTATGGTGATGGATTTTAGATATTAACTTTCTACGTTGTATTGTTCACAGACGCATGGTTTAACCCGGAAAGACTGAACCCGAAAGGTAAGAGAGAAAAAAGCTGTTACTTTTTTTGGCCACTGTGTAGAACGTTCTTGTTTGTAGATTACCTTAATAAATAGCGCGTTGAAAAACGACTGCATCCGCACAGTTTTGATGCATGGTAGTGGGGTAGGTCATAGAACGAGTGAGTTATTAACTCCCCAGTGTTTATTGGTTAAGAAGACTCGATAGCAGATTACGTACAATGCTACTACGAGAGCAAGGTCCGAAATGACTCACTCTGTCGAGGTTATTGACCACGGCTATCAGTTATTTGCCACTCCGAGGAAAGGCTTTCGTACGAACTGCCAAAATTTTCCGCCCTCCTATTTGCGCTTAATCTACGATTTTTTTTCTTCCCTTCGAACAAATAACCGAACGATCGCACGCTAAAAGTTGGCTTTCCAAACTGCTCAGTTCTGTCTCAAGATTTTTGGCCAAAAAACTGTAGGATGAAAAATTACTTTTGCCGACGAAGGAAAAAATGATTCATCTCTTGATCTACAGCATTTAGTCGTTTCATTAAAATTTCATCGAAATCGAATTGCGTCGATTGAGAGCTGATGTCGTCGGGAGAAATGAATTGAAACCTCCTGAATTTGGTAGCATTCGGAAGCAGAAGAAAAGTCGAATTTGGTAACTGTTCGTAGTAACGAGAGTCGAATATTGAGTATTTTTCGGGCCCGAAAAAGTGAGGAGCCTCGATAAAGATATTTGGATACGAGGACCAAAGTTTCGAACCGAATAAGTCTCCGCTTCGGTAGGGTTCGGCATCCCTTTTCTAGGGATCGTACCTGGGAGTGATGGAGAAAGTGGGAAGCCCCGACGCGCGTTGTTTTGTAAAAGATTCAAGGCCTCAATCTTCTCAGACGTTTGGCTACAGCAGCAGCAGCGGGCTAGAGCCGAGGGGCTGCCGGTACGTCCGGGGAGGTACCGGCAGGGTTCGGGCTTACGGTTATTTTTCCCATTGGCGTCTGCACCGTGTAAGGAAAGCGACAAGATTACCATTTTGACGACATCGGGTTCGGTGGGGGCGTCCAACGACACTCGGGTCAGCGTCGGATCTCCGGGGAGCCGGGGAAACGCGGATACCTTTTGCAAAGAGAATAACGAACAGGAGGCGAGGAGAGAAACAAGAGAAAAAGAGCGCGAGCGAAGGGCGGGGCGGGGGGAGAGTGAGAAGGAAACGAGAGTTCGGTCGGTAGCTCGGATAAACTAAATATAACGCCGAGCCAGGTTGGTTTAGCTGGTTGGCTGCCAACGTCTCGGGATTTTCGGTTTCGTGTCGGGCCAGTTCCTTCTCGGCCAAGTGGCCCTCAAGAACCGCGTCTTCTCTATTTTACTTCTTCTGGATCGAGCTCCGTGCACTAAGAACGTGACGCCAATTCAAACAAATCGATATTACATAAATGACGGTTTTTCTAATCGTCGGGACCCCGTGACGTTGTAATTATCGAAAAATTCCTCGAACCAGCGTTAGACCGCGGTTCCCCTCCCCCCGCCCTCCCCGATTGTTGTTCTTGCTGTGAGTTATTGTGAAGTTTTGTACTTTGTTCTTCGACGCTTGAAAACCTCCGCGAGGCAGAGCGAACTGAGGGCACTTTTTCACCACGTTCAGCGAGGAAATCAACATTAAAAATGGCCTTTACCAGAGATGAATGTAAGTACACGCTTCGCTCCATGTACCGGAGAGCGCAGCTATATTTGTATTTACAAAAACGTGGTAGGGGCGAACGCGTTTGGAGAGGGAGATTTCGTTGCCGCTGGACCGAACGAAAGCCTCTCGGCGATACTCGATTGACGCAGCACCACTCGCAAGATCGGAGACTCGTGCGTGACCCACGAGAAGACAATCCGATAAATAGCCTCGACATCTATTCGATTTTATACAATTTCAGACTATCGAATCTCGCTAATCTGCGCTCCGTTTATTTTTGGGGGAAGCGAAAGGCGGGCTGACCATTACGTAAAATGCTCACGAGCTCTTCTCTCCTCTTTATACCTTTATCTCTTCCCCCTCGCATACTTTGGCTCCACTCATTATTGTTGTCTTTCGTTTATCACTCGTGTCACCTGTATTTTATTCGATATTCGATCCATTCAATTATTCCAACTTGAAATAATCATCCGCAGAAAACTTTCTGACGATTTTCCCCGATTATTTGACTCGAATCAAGAGCTCCGGAATTAAATTCGATCAATTTATTCAAATTGTGCCATCTCATCAAGCTCCAAACATTACGAACTAATGTTTCAAATTTATTCGATGAATTTTCATAAAAAACAAGAAAAATTTCCTTCCTCCCGTCTGGTGAGGCAAATTTTTCCATGTCCTCATCCACCGATCAAGTCGCCTTCTACTCAAGGCTGTTCAAACTTTTTCAATAACAGAGAGAATCTTCATAAGACTTTTCCAAAATAGTTCCATGGGTTCAGGAAAGCAAAAAATCATAAAGATGCAAAGAAAGTTTATTGGAAGAAAATTAATGATGAAGGGCTTTCAATGAAACAAAATAATCGATTATCCGTTGACTATATCACGGACGAATTGCCAACTCGATTACAATATTGTAAATCGAAACGTGTGCGAAAAATATTTGTGGTTTGGTCGATCGCGATCCTGGTCATACTCGTGTCTTTCTAAGTATTCATAACCGAGTTTAGCGTCTAAAGATAGCGGACAGTACAATCACGCTATGAAATATTTTCGCAACTGTACAATAATATTGTGGGTTCAGACAAGGCGTCAGACAATGGGAAATCGTCTGGGAGTCCGCAATGCAGGTTCTTCAAGTCGAAAAGCCCTGACTGAACAGTGTTTCTGCCTTGTCAATACAGCCTTTCGAGAATCGGACAATAAATGCGTAATACGGTTGCTGCGAAGCGAATGAATCAACCACTGAGCATGGGAAAGACGCAAATGACGTTATTTTCGATATAAACCCACGGCACTTACGCTCTTTCTCATTCACAAACTCGCCGTGTTGCTTATACGCTCGCGTGTGCGATTACGACGTTCGATGTACTGTAAGAGGGAGCGGTGCTCACATCCCTCGCTGTCCACCAACCAATCGATAAAACTTGCAGCTATACGGCGAGTGCATGCCCTGCAAGCTCGAAACAAAATAATCTGCGAGTCGCTCGTTTTTCTTGCGTTTGTACAGTGTTTTTGACTTGGAATTTTTCGGTCTTGAACGAAAGTTGGGAAATGTGATGATGAAAGTAGTTTTTGCTCGCTTGGAAATAAAACTGTTGAGAATAAATGAAAAAGCTATGGGAAAATCCAACTCGCACGCCTTCGAGTCGTTCATTTTCCAACAAAGCTTGTTGAAATAGTTTCCAAATTTCAAAAAGTAGTAGTAAAAAGTTTCACTGGCTGTAAGAATCTTCGAATTTCGGCTGGGAATTTCGTTCACAATGAAACTTTGTGCATCAAAGAAAAAAAAACAGATTTCCAAGATTATCATCGTGGTTGATCACGAGCAATCGAGCCACCGTTTTTATCATCGGGGCGGCGGACTTACCCACGATCGTTAAGGTCGAGAGCCTGTCAAGCAAAGGTGTCAATATGAATTTTGTAGACTCAGCTGATGGTGCAGTTGAAGGATGGCTTATTCTGAGTTACAATCACACCGAAAACCGACTCGAAAATATTGTTTGAAAATATTATTTTTACGAATGCAAAAGCGTGGAATCGACGTCAGCTGTGCTCGCCTCCTCAACACCCCGATTGATGAAGCGAATTTTTTAAAATCGAGCTCCGGCGAAATGCAATCGTCTACGTGTTTTCTGTCGGTCACGTGACCTCGGCGTGGAAGTCTCGCATACGCGTGGCGCCAACCCGACTGACGATTCACATAGCTGCTGCCTCTACCGTCGTTCAGACCCAAGTTGCAATCATTTATTGGCCACGCTGTTACAATTCGTACGTCCCTCGATTCCCGCCCCTCTGAAAATCCTCCCAAATCTCATGCTCAAACGAATTTTCAATTTTCCTAATTTCTCGAAATGAAGCTTCATTCGTACAAAAATGAAATCTCATTGAAAATGATCAAATTCACTGTGGCAAGTTCGAATAATTTCCAAAAATTTGACTCACTCGTCCATAATATCATCTTGCATTTCACGGAACAAAAGAATTCAGGAAAACGTCTAATTTCAATAACGATAAGTATAATTATAGTGGAACCGCGACTGAGCATAATTCTTTTGGTAAATTGTTGTTTATCTTTCACGTTTTAATTTATTTAAAATTCGCGTTGACGAATTTACAAATGTCATTGCGTATCGAGCCACGAGATTGTACAAACACTTTGATCCCTCGTAGTCAAAACGTTTTTTATGAATGAAGTATCGCGACCAATACGAATTAGTCAATGGAATATATTTCGCATGCATTCGTCCGGTCGTCGATTCACCTGCGGATCGAATTCCGAGTTTCTTTTGTCCAGCTTTTAATATTTCGTGTCTCAGTTTTAACGAAAGTTGAGTTTATTTACTTCGTCCTGGAATGAGCATCGGTTGCATTCTATTAATGAGAGATTCTGGAAAAAACGGTATAAAAAAAGGAAAACAAAGATTATGCTGGCGTCTTTTCTTATGGCGTATGGACAGGCTGCGCGACAACACCGTTACACTGCCATTGGCCTCCACTTGGCTCTATACGATTTCTTTAGTCTCTCGAAGCCTCGCCGGTCTTTCAGGTTTTCCTCCCTCTTCCTCATTCTCTTTTGAAGCGGCTCGTTCGAATCGTCTCTCCAATACACCGAGCCGCGCTTCCACCGGTATCGCGCGCATGGCACATACACAGGCACACGTGAGCAAACGCATACGTGCACGAAGGTTCGCGGCTCTTTCTCTCTCCGGGCAGAGTGCCTCGTTTCTTGAAGATTCAGTCGCGCTCATAGCGTCGCTCTCGTCGGTACGAATTCTCGTTCACTCACCCGAATTCACGATACAACAAGAGAGCCTTTCAATCAAATTTTCGTACGTTAAGAGGAGAGACACAAAGTTTAAATATGGTGCGTAAAAACTCAAACAGGAGGTCGGCCGAGGACGAACTTCCTGAAAGAGGACCCGGTGAGTTTGTCACCATTTCAATCGACTTCTCAGCATAGATTCTCTCCTCACTTTTCATCTTTTTTCCTCATTTATTCGTCGCTCCTTCGCTCCTTCGCTGGGGCTACTCCCGGTCGTAAGCCTCGTGTGTCAACCACGCTCGAACCGACTCGAACATATGGTTGCCCCGCAGCAACCAATCCACACGTGGGTTTCGCCAACTCGAAAAATAATGAATATTGGCAGCAAATTTGCTACCAATATTCATTGTTTTTTTTTTTTCGAACATTCCCATGTTTTGGAGCTATTCGGAAAACCAACGTACAACGAACTCGATCCCTCGGAGGGATTTTTCTACGCTTTGTCCCCGTCGAATGGCTCGTTCCGACGTGCTTAAGATTTTTTAATAAAAGACTGAGAACATCTTATTTATTAACATTCGATAAATGCGTTTCTTTTAAGAAGTCATATTTTGTACTCGTTGACGAAGAAAAAATATAACACGCCGGATAACCGAGTTCTTATCTGTGAATTTACGGCTTATGAACTCAAACATTTCTTCTTTCAAACTAGTATTTGATTTTTTTATCACTTTTGTTCCTTTTTATCGACTCTCATGGCTTCTAACAATGAGATTTGATCTTTGACTTGTATTTTGAAAATTTTTCGAAGTTCGGAAACGACGAATACCGTCGTCGAGTCCGTCCATTTATTTATCTTCGATGCAGCAATATGTTTTGTTGAGTTTTATGCTTTTCATGATGAATTTTATAATTTCGATGCTTTTGAGAAACGAGTGCAGCTCGTGGCTGACGATTCGTTCAAGGGCAGTCGGCATCCTCGCCACGCCATCGTTTCGGTGGATAAGATGCTCCACAAGTGCTGCGACCGTCATCCATTTCTCTCTCGTTTTTCCCTTTTTTTTCTCTGACTCGTTGGTGCCACCCAACGCTCCCACTAGTCGTTCCCTTTTCACACATATCTTTGCATATACGGACGAATATCGAGGGCCCGTACTCTCTCAATCTTACTCTCTTCGATCCCTCTTAAACTTAAACTCTCGAACGAGGGGACCGTAGTAACGCGAATACCATCAACTTAACTTTGATCCAACTTTCATTTTTCGCTTCAAACGATGCTCTTTCCGTTTCCGTAGCCTCGATAAAAATATTCGATAAAAAAAGGCAACAGTGAAGGCAGAAAGTCGATTCGATTGGACGCCTTGTCGAAAAAAGTCAAATTTTTTCAACCCAGTGCTTAAAAGCAGCTACAAAAATGTCAAATGGCTGATTGATCACAATCTTCAAGGAAGCAGAGTGACGGAAAGAAACGTTTAACCGTCGATACTAATATTTTTCTTAACGACCGAAAGGACACTCGGAAAGCGACGTTCCCGCTGCTATTAAGCCCGAAAGCGATTCAAAAGGAAAGGAACGAGAATAAAAATGTTTTCTGACAAAACGCAGAGTTCTTGATGGCACAAAAATGCCATTCCGCCCGAATGATCGCGAAAAATGAAAGATTCGGTAACCTTAGCACAAGAATGAGCAATTTCTTCCAATAATTATCCTCATTATTGAAAACATCTGTCAGTGGCAATAAAAACAAATAATTTTGGCATGAGACACGCTTTTTTCCAAAGTGTCATTTGTACGCTCAGCTGTTTGCGTTTCGTACGTGTAAACATTCGCTTTCATATATTGACACAGAATATCAATATCGCGACCTGCCTGATACGAAGCTCGTGATTTTGCAGTTTTTAGGGCCCCCGAGAGTCTTTTTAGGAACCGAACGTTTCCGGATACGATTCCTGATAGGGGTTCGAGTAACGGAAATTTATAACGAACCGCTAGGTTTTTCGATCGCTTTGTTTCGGAGCTGAGCTCGCGTGATCGAAATATCGATCGAGCGGTGTGACGAAACATTGGGACCATTTCCAAATTTGATGCTAGTCGAGGCTCATGTTTCGTAAAAGTTTGAGAAAATGATCGATCATGCTCAGGCAATCGATGTGAAACTCAGTTCCACTTTGATTATGAATTCCATTTGTGTTAACGAGCTCGTTAATTTGGTTACAGTGGCTGCGTTAATCTATTGGCGTCAACCGGAAAAGACTGGAGTCGTCTTTGGTGCGGTGCTCGGTGTACTTTTGTCGCTGGCCTATTTCAGTCTGATCAGCGTTTTTGCGTATCTGTCGCTTCTCACGTTATGTGGAACCGTGGGCTTCCGCGTGTACAAGACTTTCATGCAGGCCGTTCAAAAAACGTCTGACGGACATCCGTTCAAGTGAGTATTTTCGTTGGAACTTGTGGGTTTCTCTTAATCTTTGATTTGACCCGATTTCATGTGATTTTTTTTTTGACGAGCGATTGAAAGAACACGACGTTTCACAACGTCGGTTCTTTAATGGGGCAAAATTGTATGTTTTTATTGACATTTCCAGAGACATTCTTGAGGTAGATTTGACGCTACCGGCTGAGAAGGTGCACGAAGTTGCTGACGTCGCTGTCGCGCACGCCAACGCGGCTGTTGCTGAATTACGTCGACTCTTCCTCGTCGAAGATTTCATCGATTCGCTCAAATTCGGTGTCGTTCTGTGGACCTTCACTTATCTCGGTTCTTGGTTCAACGGAATGACCCTCATAATCATTGGTGAGTCGAGTATTCTCGGATTTCTCGTACGAATTTTATACGTTTACTGTGTACCGATTAAACAACCATGAAACATTTGTCCTCAGGAGTGGTCGCGCTTTTCACCCTTCCCAAAGTTTACGAGACGAACAAGGCGCAAATCGACCAGAACTTTGCCCTCGTCCATGGCAAAATCAACGAGCTTACAGCCAAGTGAGTCATCAGAAAAATTCAATGAAGATGCAAACAATTTTTACAAAATACAAATTTACTGTCTTCTGTTAAAAAGTTCTTTATACGATTCTGTCAAAAAACCGATGGGTTTGTACAAATTTTGCACGAGAAAAATTTCAAATCGCTTTTTCTCGAGGTAGCAAATGAAACATGACGAGATCTTTTTTCGTTCGCAGAGTAAAGGCAGCCATTCCTCTCGGCAAGAAATCCGAGCCGACGAAGGAGGAGTAAGGTTAATCTAAGATCGAGCGATCATTTTCGACTGTAATTGAAGAGTACGAGAGGGAGTGAGGGAGGAAGAGAATGGATTGATATTAACGAGACGAATGTAGCGAAGAGTGCAGAGAGATCGTACGAAATTAATAAATTTCTGTATGAATCTTTGAGAAAAAACAAACAAATAAAGAGAAAAACGGGAACGAGAAGACTTTAGAGATCGATAGAGAGCGTGGAGCGTCGTTATTTCGAACGAGTTTCATATGTCGAGTAAGAGACCACTCCCCGTTGATCGGGAGGCTGAAACGAAACGAATGAAAATGTGGAGGACCGATGAGATGACGAAAAAGATATTCAAGAGCAGGAGTTCAGAACATGCTCTCAAAAAAAAAAAAAAAGAACGAAAAGAAGGAAAAAAGGTGGAAAAATGATCATTTTTAGAGATTAATTAATTGTTCGGTATTACGATACGATGATGTAATATTTACAGTGCAATGGGGAGGCTCCTGTCCGAGGTAGGACTTGCAAATTTTCGTTTTCCTTTTTCGAAAATTTCTCGAGATTTACCTCGCGAAAGGAGAGCAAAAAGCACCGAGATAACACTCACGAAACATCTCCCCGCGAGAGTTTTCCTAACCCATCAATTTGTCCGCTCCTTCACCGGCTCCGCTAAAAAAATCGTCGCCAACACCCGTCCTTCGAGAGATCAAATAAAAAAGCGAGAAAGTAAAAGAAGAACAACCGAAAGGAGATGAAAAAGTAACAAACACAAAACTTGAATATCCATAAGTATTAGAGTTATAATCACTCGATTCGCCGCATTGTCTCATGACGATCACTCGAGACATCATTCAGAAAAAACAAATAAATTTAACAGAAAATCGAAAAAAAAAAAAATACAAAACGAACATTTCCGTTCGTATTAATCGTAAATGAGGAAAATTCACAATTTTTCTATGCAGCGGAGGTAAGCTTTCGTTACGTTCGTTGTTGTGAGTTTGCACGTAATGTAGAATAAAAAATAAAACAAACAAAAAAAAAAACAAAAACAGAAGAAAACGAAGAAAAATAAACGATTGGCTATGTGACGAAGATAAAAAAAGTCGTAGAAAAGACGAAAAAGCTTGAGCGTGCGAAGAGTATAACATTATATATGTGCTGTGTTGAGCCGTAAGAGAACCTATAGATAAAAAACCATCTAATAATGCGCTTGACGATATTGTTTCTTTTTTTATCTTTAGTTTTTTAAGATATTAATATAGCATAAACGTGCAGCGATCATCGGCGTGTTTTTTTTTTTTGTTTTTTTGTTTTTCGTTGTTGACGCGATTAAAGATTAAATGAGTAAAGAAAACAAAAGTTAAGTTGACAAAAAAAAATATGAAAAGAAATAGAAAAAAGAATAAAGAAAAGGGAATATACGAACGAATATATTGTATCGGACACTTAATCATGTTGAGAATTGCGAAATATCATCTCTACTATTATATTATTGTAATTATACACGTAATATATTGTAAAACAAACGTCTGAATTATATAATAACAAAAAAAAGAAACGAACACACACACATACACTCACGAGGAATAACCGAAAGAAAAAAAGAAGCAAGAATGAATAAACTCGGATGGTAAAACGGTTTGGGAAACACGTTAGAAATGCTATTTGGTGAAGATGCAACTTTATATTATATCACGATATCTCTATATATCTATATGAATTATTATCGAACCACGTGTTTTTATGAGGACGATGGCTAAAACGTGTTGAGAATGAGAATTGTAATACTACGCGTACCCGCTTATTGACGTTTTCATTATTGCATCTGCATCCGCACGATTAATTTATAAATAAAAATACAAAAGAAAAACAACACCGACATTATATTCGAGAATTCGAGGTTTGCAGACGGTAATCACACCTTTTTACATCGTCCAATCAACCGGACTCGTTTTCAAGATTTTATGGTACTCGTCGTGAGCAAACACAATGTGCAACGATCTCACTCGTGAGTATTGAAAAGACAATTTTCAAATGGCCGACGCAAGGCGTCCAGTGTTTCTGTACTCGAGATTGGGCAAACCCTTCGCTTTCAAACTTTCTTGTATACATTTGGAAAGTGATGTAACAGAAAGATGCACTGTACTGTAAAAACCTTTCATCGATCCAACTATTTCGGGTTTAGCGAACCAAATTAATTAGTTTTCATAAAAAAAAAACATTCTGATTCATCCAAATAACGAATCATTGAAAAATGTGCAATGATCCGATTCACTGGCATGGAATAAGAATTTTCAATCTTGTGTGCAGAGCAAAGAAACTCGTTCCGGGAGTTTTTTTCAGGAGTTTTCGGGAAAAGGAAGAGAGAAGTTGTTGAATTGCCTGGCACGCCCCTTCTTATCCTGTGATCATCAATCCTAATTGTTCTTTTCTAATCATTTTTGTCGCATTTGACTCGCGGTGGTTTCAATGTTGACGTAAGTAATCGGCAGTGAACGAAGCTTCGTTTCTTTCAATTTTAATGACATTTAGTCACATTATAGTGGACCCGGATAAGCAAAATTTTAGCCAATTTTATTTTCCGATCTCACGACCAGGTGTTAATACTTCTTTTCAAGTCATTCTGCAGTTGTTTCGTGATCAGGAATCGTCGATAGCGAATCTCGCGATCCTAGTTAAGGGAAAGATTTTTATTCGACAACAAACAATTGTTGTGAATGCGTTGATTAGCGAAGATTGAATATCAAACGATTGGCAGAGTAGTATTTGGATTAGTCACAAAAAAAAGAGCGGATAAAAAAATTTCGTGAGCTGCAGCCAGAAAGATAATCGAAAATGTTTATTCATTGAGAATAATAATCGAGTATCATCTATCGCATTCAAATATTTCCATGCTCAAATGTTTTTCACCAGAATAAAAATCATTCAATATATCATGCCCCCCCCCATGTGGATTGAACAATTTGACAGTAAAGGAAGAATTGGCAATGAAAGAATCTCTCGTTGAATATTGACCCCTGGAACGACCGGCGTAACGTGCCGCATCTCGGAGCAAACTAATGATTATTTATGGTCACGACTTTAAAGGACGATTCATTACTCTATAGACAATGAATGGACGGTGCAGCTGATGCGAGAAAGGAGAGCTTGGGACGATCCATCAGCCGTTCCGTCGGTAAAAATCCTTACAATTTCTCTGGACAAAATTGAATGTTGCAAAATGTTCGAAGTTTACGTTGATCTCATTCCGTCATAAAATACGACGTAATTCTTCGTTTTTATGGAAATAATAAGATTGAGCGAGTAATATCAGAAATTGGGATTGAACTGGCCCTTTGAGGATTCACGCGAGTCGGCCTTAACGTGATCTATCAGTTGTTCAGTCGGTAACAATCCTGCTGCACGGTTTATTTCGAGTAGC
This sequence comes from Venturia canescens, assembly GCF_019457755.1. Taxonomy (NCBI): domain Eukaryota; kingdom Metazoa; phylum Arthropoda; class Insecta; order Hymenoptera; family Ichneumonidae; genus Venturia; species Venturia canescens. Next base: position 4,049,069 of record NC_057426.1, read on the forward strand.
TTGATGAAATTTGAAAGAAAATATGAGTTACAGGCCATTCTCATTTTATCAGAGAACAAGGTGTAACCTTTATTTTTCACAAAAAATCAAGGGTGTCCGGGTAAAGCGTGCAACCATTTTTGCAGTTTCTCTCTCTCGCACTCGCCAAGTGACACATCTTCGGAGTCGAATGTACGCGAAGTACAGTCCCGAAAATAAATTTCATCGGTTGAATTAGTTGCGAGGTGTCGAGAGGCATAATTTCAGGGCTACGAGCACCAATGAGCGGGCCTCGGACGAAAATTTTTCTTATCTATGCTCCCCGACGAAGATTAAGCATCGCGAGAAAGAACAGGGAGTTTGATGCTCCGTTGATTGGCCGAATGGGGATTTTTTTTTCCTCGCCGAGTTGATGAAGAGGAGAGCGATGAGAAAAGCGCATGCGCAACCTTGGGGCAAGGTGACCGTCGTATCGTTCGTCGTAAGTTGGGATACGTCTCGCGGCCTGTCGACGACGTTGCGTCCAGCTCCGCGCCAGTCGCACTCTCGAACTTCGAGCGTCAACTGTTGTGTAACTCGAGCGGTAAAACTAGATTGAAAATCACGAAAACAACACAGGTAAACGATTTATTGGAGGTTTGAAGTTTGCAAAAAAGGTGAAAAATGTCTTCGAAAGACGCCGATTCTGAGAAGAGGAAGCAGATCTCGGTACGCGGCATCGTTGACGTTGCTAACGTATCGAATTTCAAAAAAACCTTCAACCGACATCTCCACTATACCCTCGTGAAAGATCGTAACGTTGCCACCAGCAGAGATTATTATTTCGCTCTGGCACACAGCGTCAAGGACAGTCTTGTTTCGAGATGGATTCGTACTCAGCAGTATTATTACGAAAAGGATCCCAAGGTGAGTTCAACCGTTAATGCAATCAGAATATCTTCAACGTCAAAATGAACATTCCAAGTTCAATCGGTCCCTAGTTATCGTGGAAAACGAGAAAGAACCCAAAGTCGATGGAAAACAACGCCCTCGCCAAACTTCACACCCATTTTCGTAAGGGTGGGCCAATGACCTTGGCCCACATACTTCAAAGGCACGAAAAGTCTGAAAGATCATTCGTTTCTTAGCCAGCAGCTCTCTTACCTTACTTACAAAACCAAAAATTTATTCCATTCGACTCATCTACGTCGATAAACCTCAATCAACAACAATATTTTTTCGAATAAATGCTGGATGACGAGTGACTTTTCCCGCGTGTTGCCGGTAAACCGGTAAACCAATCGTGTTGTTTCTCCTTCCACCACTTTTTGTACTCGTATCAACTCACTTTAAATAGAACAGAGAGAATACATCGCGGCATTGTATCGCTCTACGATCCATGACATCAATTCTTTTTATCTATTATTACAACGTTTCATTATTATAATTGCAGCTGACACAATCTTTCCGGAAAAGTTCACAAGCACAAAGAGCGCGTTTTTTTAATAAACTATCATTACAGTGGAGCATCGGATCAGAGGTTGATCTCTTTGCGACCGTTTGGACGCAAAGTAAATAAATTATTGTACGAAGAACGAATATTTTTGACAATCTCCAACAACGAAGCTTTCCAGAATGTCGTCAAGAATAATTCAGCAAATTGAGAAGTTTGTGCGCATCGCTGCCACACACGGCTCGAGTGAACGCTTCGTTTATTTCTTTAATTATTTCATTTGATCGCACGAATAAAATGCGGCGACGAGAGTCTCTTCTCGATTATATAAATAAACTGAGCGAACTGCCTAGAGTATTATCGTTGAAAACAAGTGCATATAGAAGCGTTGGAGGTTCGAATGGCTCGTGAGCCATTCGATCCTCTGGACATTTTGTTCGAGGTCGAAGATCACAGATTTTGTTCGAGGTCGCTGCTGTCTTTTAATTGTATTATCACCAACTGATACAACACTCGCGCGACGTAATTTCTCAACTAATAACTTGTCGCTCAAATACACGAGACACAACGAGTGGATCCGAGACAACAAACACTCGGAGAATGAACCGTCTTACAATGCTCGAATAACGCTTTGCAAACGATTTCATTGTCAGAGGGCTCGAAACACTAAACTCGATGCCGTTGATGATCTTCTATTTCAAGAACGACTCTAATGATTCGTGAAGCTTCTTCGCGTTGGCCCGTTACATCGCGCATCGTTACTCCGTTGTGACATATAACATTGACTTTCAACACGAATTTTCTAGCGACTGAAAAACGTGTAGTTCGTTTGAACGGAGCTGCAATGTCCGCCGTCACTTGGAAGATATTTTCGGCTCCATAGCAGCGCCTTCGGGAATGCCTGGTAATAGATTTTTGTCGAACTCGCCTCGGTTTTCTTTCGAGGAGAGAAAAGAACGCTGGGAAAATTATATTCGAGGCGTTACTCTCGGAGGAGGTCGCGACAGGAAAAAATATGCCCCTAACATGGTCGATCTCATTTTTGTGCTCGCTTCGTCGAAGATTGTTTCACACGGAATCAGGAGGTTTTACTCAAATAAATTGAGCTTCAGTAACGAGTGTGGAAACAACGAAAAAACCAGTTACAGAATATTTGTATTTCCTCATCTTTTCTCCGCTGAGCAATGATTTTTGGAAATTTTGCCAAAGTTTTCGAGAGTCTTGGCTCGCACACACGGAACGAAAAAGTCTGACGACACGTTCTTTCGTAAAATGATTATTTCGTCGTTGGATCCACGGAAAATTGATGCTTCTCCGAGCCAAGAAAACCATTGGCGAGTTAAAGACTCTCTGGCGGGGAATTATCAAATAATGCGAATTCCGAGAACGCTTTTCCGAGGGTAATAACCCGCGGGGGTGAAAATCGACGGGAAGGAGGATCTGCTTATGCAATAATTGTAACATTTTTTGCATGGGCCATTTGTTACGACGAGCCAGCAAACGTACATTTTTATGAGTTTCGCTTTTTAGCATCTTAAGCAAAAGTATTGAAAAATTTGTGAGGCCTTTGATGAGCTATCCACGTATCCCGCAGGAAGCCCACAGCTGCATACTCAATCTTCTAGCTTGCGTCTGAATAAAAATTTTGACATTAGAATCGTCTGACAGCAGAATAATCTTTTGACAAAAGGCATGGCTCGAGAATTCCTCAGCAGACGCGAGCCTCTCTTGAAAGTAAAAGGCTTCACCTTTTGAGCATTTTCGAAAGTGAAAATCTTCCTCTTCTGCGTCGTTCGAACGGTCTGAACATTTTTTATTCGTCCTCTTATCAGTATTTATTGCGCAATGGCAGTTCGGTGGGAGCGAACTATTCGTAGGTTCATTCTTGAAAATATTTACAATGAGATAATTTCCGACAGTCCGATTCATAAGTTTTTCATTGAACTTGAAAAAAAATTGATCAACGTACACCGGGAGATTTTGGTAAATGTGAGCGAATTTGGTATTCTCGTTGTCGCGAACAACTTTAACTGGGGAATCAGAAAAGCCTTTTTGTTCACTGACCATTGTGGGTTCAACAGGAATTCTGTTTCTTCAAAAAGTATATTTTTTTCGATTTCAAGTTCATCATTTCAGAAGTTCTCTTAATCCTCACTCGGACTTTCCGTCGCTGCGACTTCGATTCAACGTCACTCCAAATAACGAGTTTTCCCACGACATTCTCGGCGACGTCTGGTCCGATTTGTACAGCGTCCTATTTAGAGGAAGGCATTGGAATGAATCGAAATTATAAAGTCGAGCAACGAAAGTGCTTTCACCAAAGATCAACCTTCGGAGTCGACACTCGCTGCAATTTTTTATTTTTCACAGCAATCCAATTTTTGGAATGTGAAAATATGGCTTCCATTTCGAAATCGGAATTCGGGACAGAATAATAATGATTTTGCTCAAAAAAACATAGATCACGATTCCGCAGATTAAAATAGAATCCGTTGGATTAGATAAAATTGAAAATTTTCAATATTTCAATATTCATTTTGCAGAGAGTTTACTACCTTTCATTGGAGTATTACATGGGCAGATCGCTTCAGAACACAATGATCAACTTGGGAATCCAAGGAGCTTGCGATGAGGCCATGTATCAGGTGAATAAAATATCATTATCGGCAAAAAAGCAATCCAATTTTTCGATCCTTGATTAGCTGTTGAACGATAAAAATCAATGAATGGATCATCTCGTAGATGGGGCTAGACATCGAAGAGCTGGAAGAATTGGAAGAAGATGCTGGTTTAGGAAACGGTGGTTTGGGTCGTTTGGCAGCTTGTTTCCTGGACAGCATGGCCACCCTCGGTTTGGCTGCTTACGGCTACGGTATTCGTTACGAATATGGAATCTTCGCTCAAAAAATAAAGAACGGCGAACAAGTCGAGGAGCCTGATGATTGGCTCAGGTATGGTAATCCCTGGGAAAAAGCGAGACCGGAATTCATGCTGCCCGTTAATTTCTACGGTCACGTGATTGATACACCGGAGGGCAAGAAATGGGTGAACACGCAGGTACGTCTCGGTATTTTTACCGAGATATTCGTTGGTCAGTGCGGTTTGGAGTAAAAAAAAAAGATGTTACTAGCAGCTTTTGTTTCGTGATTAATGAGCTTTTAGTCACGATTTCATTCGTGTGTCAGGTCGTGTTCGCGATGCCGTACGACAATCCCATTCCGGGATACAAAAATAATGTTGTCAACACTCTGAGACTCTGGTCGGCCAAGTCACCGATTGAATTTGATCTGAAGTTCTGTAAGTATCACTGCGTTAAGAACTAACAAAAAATCAGTGTCATCCTGATGAACTTTGCAGCGCCGGTTTCCCTGACGATTTATACTTTTCATTTTCAGTCAACGACGGTGATTATATCCAAGCAGTTTTTGATAGAAACTTGGCTGAGAACATCAGCCGGGTCTTGTATCCAAACGACAACTTTTTCGAGGGCAAAGAATTACGTCTGAAGCAAGAATACTTTATGGTTGCGGCGACTTTGCAAGATATTATAAGACGTTATAAATCAAGCAAATTTGGCTCTCGCGATCATCACAGAATGGACTTTGAAGCTTTCCCTGACAAAGTTGCTATTCAACTGAACGACACTCATCCGTCGCTCGCTATACCCGAGCTCATGAGAATTCTCGTCGACGTCGAGGGCTTGACGTGGGAAAAGGTACGAAAAATGTTTCCTCCTTTCACTTTGTTTGCTATTTCTTTCCCAACTATCATTGTTTTATGATTTTTTTGTCATTCTTCAGGCTTGGGACATAACGATCCGAACCTGCGCGTACACGAACCACACCGTCCTTCCCGAAGCCCTCGAACGGTGGCCGACGAGCATGCTCGAGAGCATCCTGCCAAGACATCTACAAATTATTTACCACATCAACTTCCTCCATCTCCAAGAAGTTGGGGCGAAGTATCCCGGCGATCTCGATCGCTTGAGACGCATGTCACTCGTCGAGGAAGACGGCGAAAAGAGAATCAATATGGCACATTTGTCAATCGTCGGTAGTCACGCCATCAACGGAGTCGCTAGAATCCACTCGGAAATTCTTAAGGACAGCGTGTGCGTAACATGAATTATACAAAATATTCGAAGAGGCAATCGTCGTAAAAAATACCACGAAATACTAGAACTCTGAGGCTCGTGCTAACATTCCATTTAGAACGAACGTTTTTAAATTTAAATCTGAATCGATCGAAAAATAGTGAATTTAGAGTGAGGATTTAATCAAATTGTTCCATGGGTCGTTGCTAATGATTGAGAATTGATGCATTGCAGATTCCACGATTTCTATGAAATGTATCCAGAGAGATTCCAAAACAAAACCAACGGAATAACTCCCAGGAGATGGTTGCTGTTGTGCAATCCAAATCTCTCCGACGTCATCGAAGAAGTAAGATTTTAACTCATTTTCCACGTTTTCGAAAATTGACTCGATATCTTTTGACTAATCATTCTAAAATAACTGCGTGAAACCGACAGATTTTTTGTCACTGTTTTTTTTTTTTTTTGATAATCTATTTCATCCATAGAAAATAGGAAGTGAGTGGACCGTCCATCTTGAACAACTTGAGGCTTTGAAAAAGTGGGCCAAAGATCCGACGTTCCAGAGAAGCATCGTCAAAGTTAAGCAAGAGAATAAATTACGTCTCGCTGAACTACTCGAAAGTGAATACGGCGTGAAAGTCAATCCGGCGTCGATCTTTGATATTCAGGTCAGATTTGTTCAAAAACGGAATGACGATTTTGGAAAATGTTTGAACTCTAGCAAATTTGTCGATCGTCGTATATATTTTATTGTTTTTTTATTTTTCCATCAGGTTAAACGTATTCACGAATACAAACGTCAACTGCTCAATTGTCTGCACATTATAACGTTGTACAACAGAATAAAGCAAAATCCATCAGCACCTTTCGTTCCAAGAACTGTGATGATCGGTGGAAAAGCTGCTCCTGGTTATCTGCTGGCTAAGAAAATCATAAAATTGATCTGCAGCGTTGGAAATGTCGTAAACAACGATCCTATCGTTGGTGACAAGCTCAAAGTGATTTTCCTCGAAAATTACAGAGTCACCCTCGCCGAAAAAATTATTCCTGCTGCTGATCTCAGCGAACAGATCTCAACCGCCGGTACCGAAGCTTCCGGCACTGGCAACATGAAATTCATGGTAAAAATTTAATTTCTAGGATCGAATTCCTTGAATTTTGATTACAACAACGCGAATAATTAAATCTTCTTTTTTTCATTAAATTCCCTATCAAGTAACTTTACCGAAATAAATTATCATTCCAAAGCTATCATTTCTGTTAATTAATTTTCAAAATACTCAATTTTTTGGTGCTAGTTTCGAAATCGCTTACCGAGTTGAATTACGACTGAGAGTTGAAATTTTGCGAAACTTTCAAACTGGTTGTGACATTTGTAACTAAAATAATATTAAATAATGATTTTAGTTGAACGGTGCATTGACAATTGGCACACTCGACGGTGCCAACGTCGAAATGGCAGAGGAAATGGGCAACGACAACATCTTCATTTTCGGAATGAATGTCGACGAGGTCGAGGCTCTGAAAAAGAGAGGCTACAATGCCTGGGATTATTACAACAAATTGCCTGAAGCGAAACAGTGCATTGATCAGATCCAGGCAGGATTTTTCAGCCCCAATAACCCCGATGAGTTTAGGGACATCGTTGACGTTCTCATGAAATGGGATAGATTTTTCCTTCTCGCTGATTACGAGAGTTACATCAAGACTCAGGATCGCGTCAGTCAAACTTATCAGGTGAGTCACAGATTCATGATTGAAAAAAAAAAACGATTCTAACGTCGTTTTATAATTAAAGAGAAGAAAGGAAAACCGTGTCAAGTAAATGTTAACAGAAAATGAAAAAAAAATTAATCTCAAAATAGCAAGTTCAAGCTACAAAGATCGAGTGACTCTGCTGACAGTGAATTCTCTCTTTTGCAGGATGAAACCAAATGGGTTGAAATGGCGATTCACAACATCGCCTCGTCCGGTAAATTTTCATCGGATCGAACGATCGAAGAATACGCACGTGAGATTTGGGGCACGGAGCCTAACTGGCAGGCACTTCCGGACCCGCACGAACCTCGTGACATTTAAGCGAAAGAAGCGGTACCTCGAAAAAAATACTCGCTAAAGTATCGGTTATTTATTGTTGACTTTGCTCTCATTGTTATTCGTCCAAAGCGCAGTGAGGTCGAGAACAAAATTCACTCCGAATTGAATTTCTTTTGTGATCGTCAGTAATGTTGTTCTTCATTCAAAACGTGGTGAAGTCGAGAACTAAATTCACTTCGGAACGAATGTTTTGTGATCTTCGTTGCTGGAAAAACACTCGTACACGTGCACAAAAAATACAAGAGGCTGTAACGAAGTGTCATGGAATAATATTTTAAGAATACCATTCGAAAGCATGGAAAATTCGTTATTAAGTGCGAAATTCGGTCACACTATCTGTGATCTTCGAACTCTCATCTTGCAATACGCTGTTACAAGATGTACGATGTTTGATTCAAGAGTCCTATAAATAATTATGCGATATTACACCGAGAGCAAGGGTCCATATATTTCATTGTGATGGATTTGTTGACCAATCGTGTTTTTTTTTCTCAATGAAACTGCCAACTCTAACAGAGATTATGAAAAAAATGAATTGTCCATAGTCCTCAACGATGAGCGAGGAGCGCTCACTGACGAAATCTCAAACTCCTATGCGGATTAAATGTCGATATATATATTTTTTTAACACGAAAAGATAAACGAACGAGTATTCGAGCCTCTGTACGAAGCTCAAGCAACAATCTCCGTTACCACAGTCAATATTTCCTCTTATTTATCATAAAACGAAGACATAAGTTTTTCAAAAAATTCACGATTGAGTAAATTCGTATGTAGATAAGCCTACTGAAATTCAACATTTAGCTTATTTTTCAATTGAGCTTTTAGCGTGTCTCTGTCTCGTTTTGCTGTTGATACTACTCGAACCTTATCACCGTATATTCAGTTTTCATGATTGTAGAACATTTTATGATCGTTAATTATGAGAAATAAATAAATCAGTTGTTTTTAACAATAAACTGTTCGATTTTTCATTCTTCGATGTAGTGACGATTAAACGACGTTTCGAATCGGAGAAATTCGGCTACCAATTGCGAGGTCAGTAGAGGGTTTCTATATTGTTATGAAATTAACAAGAGAGAATACAATAAAAAGTTTTTTCTCCAGTTTGGCGAATCGTTCGGTCATTAGTCAGAAGATTTTCTATTGTACGAAAACCAGTGGCATTATTATCGTTGATTTTGAAAGGTCTCAATCTCTTGAGGTTAATAGATTCCAAAATTAAAGGTTTTGAATTTCCGAGCAACTTTTCAATACAGTGCAGTGAGGATTACCGACACGAAATCATCAAAATAATTGACACTTTGGACAAATCCCGTAAACTAAACTGTCAGAAAGAAAAATACTTTCTTTTAAATTACGACGTTTTTTTTTTTATAACGGAAGGAAACAATATGAGCATGCACGAACTAAATCCGAGAATTCGACACATTTTTCTGGCAAACGTAAAATGCTGCAATTCGAATGCGTCAATTTTCACGGACTCAATTTCAGTTAGAGCTTCTTAGCAGTGAATGGTGAAGCTTGGAATTAAAATTCAGCCGGAGAGCTGTGTCTCGATGCAGTGTTAATAACGTTCTCTCATTCCCCTTGAGCTCCCCTCTCGTAATTATCATCTAAACGGTCACTATAGTATCGTACGTGTCACGAGTCTCAAATAATCACATAAAGAATCTCATAAATCGTGAGGGCGAGGTCGACAATAAGTGGCTATGTGTTGGCACATGTGCAACGGAATATTCGGACGAGTAGCTGAGCTGGCACGATATCCATGTTTAAGTGTGTAGACTCGTCGAGTCTATCGCGAGCTGTTGTTCTTCTGCTTCATAACACTCGAGAATCATGTCGCCGGAATCGACAGTGGAAAAAAGCGTTGACAAAAAACAAGAAGCGTTCAAAAGATTTCGATTTTTTGATACGCAGACACAACCGTTGGTGAGTATACGTTGAAAATTGAATTTTCACTTCAAATGAGATCTTGTCGAACGTAAAATGTGATCGCGACATCTGCTTCGCTCAATATTCTGTTGTGTTTCTATACCTGCTCGTCGTTCGTATTGGTGTAAATATGTTATGCGGTATTCGGTACACTCCGTCAATTCTCGGTTCAGCTCGGACTCTGTCGTACAGGCGACAGTCAGTGGTCGCGCACAGTCGCATTGGTGCAATGGAATGTTTCGAAATTTCGAACTTTGCGTGAACTTCCAGTCTTCAATCTTCAAGTCAAATTTGATTGAAATCTTGAAAGAAATGAGACTGACGATGAGTTTTCGGAAACATTTTTTCGCTTGCAATTCTTTATTTCGTTGAATGGATTGAGTGATGGATTGAGAATGTGCGAAGTCTGCAGGGAATGTTTTGGTACCTTTCTCAGCATATTCCTTTGGAAAAATTGGAAAACTTCTGCAAGTTGACGATCGATAATTTTTCTCAAATATCGGACGACTAGCGTTTACTCGAACGAAAACAGATGAGCGTCTGGGTTCGTTTCTCTTGCCAGTCAAAATTAACAAATTGTCAGTTGTCCCGGTTCGTTAGCAGGCGAAAATTTTTATTTTTCATCCCAAGAAGGCAGCTTTGAAGGAATTAATTGTCCCTCGGGCTGTTACACGATTACAAGTAAGTTGTCGAGCGCTTTCCGAGCGAGCGATCCCGACCGCAAATGTGTTCCGTCATCTCGTTATTGAATCGCTTAGAGATAAATTGGTTTTTTTTTCGCTCACTCAAACGAGTCCCCCCCCTCCCGATTGAATTTCGTTTTCTCAGTCAGACGAGAATAATTGGACGCAAGAAGTTGGAATGATAGGCGACTCTGAATTTTCCTCATAATGGGAGGGCTCTGCACGATATTGAATTCCCGATTGAAACGATCCGGTGAGCAAGAAATGATCGCATTTAGCAGGAAATTTCGACACGCGGATTTTAATCACAACTTTGACGACAATCTATGTACGAACAAAAGAACCTCGTTCAGAGGTTCGACGAACTTCTTCACGAATAACTGAATGGGAAACCATTTATTTCGTTGCAGAATGTGCTGAGTCAAAGCGCGATTCCAATACAATTGAGTGCAACTTCGGCCATCATCGTGACGGGTTATCTTCCTGGACAAATTACTGGGTAATTATTATTATTTGCGATTCTACCAATAAAAAAAAATTTTACAATTTTTTCAGACAAAATTGTCATTGGATTAAACTGGATTTTGCTTCAACTGTTTTCCAGATTCGCCATTAATCTTACATGCAAGCTACCCGGAAATGTAGGCTTGCACTTTAATCCGCGTTTGGATCGAGGTTACATAGTAAGAAATTCAAAAAGTCGCAATTCTTGGGAGAACGAAGAAACCTGTTCTCCAGCCCTCCCGAGTTCGAGAGCTTTCGAAAAAGATTCTTATTTCCATTTGCTCATTTTTTGCGGAGCCAACGAATTTTATGTAAGTAATAAAAAAGTTGTTTGCCACAATGAATTGAGAATTCATTGGGAGTGAAATATGAGTTTGTTTTTGACGATTGGAAACGATTGTTCCTTTTTTCAGATAGCAATCAACGGTGAGCATTTTTGCGAGTTTCATTACCGATTTTCTCTAGAGACGATCGAGGCTTTGGAGATCGTTGGGGGAGTCGAGGACGTGCGAACGCGAGTAACGAATCTTTGTATCTATCCCGATCCAAAGATTTGCAAACCCCTACGAAATTTGAAGCTCGATGACAAAAAACCGGTCTTCGAACATCTCGTAAGTGTGAATTCAATAAATCCATGAAAAAAAAACACAAAAAATTGAGTTTGCACTTGAAAAATCTAAGATGAATTCACACCTGACGATCAGACTAATTAATTATTTTAGAAAGTACCAGTTACCATTAAGATTGATCGAGAATTCAATCATGGAGCACGTATTTTTATCAAAGGAAGACTCAAGCTCCTTCCTCATTCGTGAGTATATTCAATGATGGGGGAAATGATGAAACTTACGAATTCAAGATTCATCATTTTATCGAGCAACGTTTCATTTTTTTCAGATTCTACGTCAATTTGCAGAGGGGTGAAATGTTATATCCACACCCGGAAATCGCGCTGCATTTAAATCCAAGATTCCAGTATGGCAGTCGGACTGCGTGTGTAGTAATGAATTGTTGGGCCGAAGGCGCGTGGAGCAGCGAGGAGAGACACGAGGGCCAATTATCCTGGGGTCCCGGACGTGATTTCCTATTAACGTAATAACACGTATTTTTTCCCCTTCGTCGTATTTAACGAGGCGAAAAGGCGTTCGATGAACGCAGCAACCGCTATGGAGAAGCAAAATTTTATCAAATTGGAGATAAAAATATCAATTGAGTTGACAAATTTCCTAAACTGTCTGAATAGTTAAAAAAAAAGTTTGAATTTTTCCATCGTATAGAAAAACGAATTTGGCGAAAGAAGAAACAATCCGAGGATTATTCTTCCCATAGAATTGTATTCGTTCATCGAAAATATGAATTCATCCCATTTCAACGACTAACTTTTGTCATAAAAAAACTCATTTATTCCCCGAGTCTTCCGACAAATTTCCTCGTTTACTGATCGCCTTGATGACGTTTCATTTTTTTTCGATTTAGCATACGCTGCGAATACGAGGGTTACATGATATGGCTCGGTGACAAGATGATCGGTGAATTTAAGCATCGATTGCAGCCAACGATCGTCGATACTCTGAAAATATCGGGTGACGTAGTTCTCTACGAGATTGCCATGAGTTGCGCGTGACATTAATTCCCCTCCCTTTCTCCGCTTCCCTTGACATGGTACGACGACGAACGACTTTTTTCTGAGAGTACATTCTTCTCTTTCTCAAGTCAAGTTTCTGCAAGCATCTCTATCTCCATAACGCGGAGAACATTTTTTATACAAACTTATATATATACAAAACTTTGTTTATATATATATATATTTATATTTATTGGACGTGTACTCGAAGATCATGTCGTCTCGTTGCGTATTGTTTCTCTCATTATTCCATTTATTATACGCTTCTTTGTCTTTATACAACACTAAATTTTATAGCGCTAATTGTATATTATTATTTTAGAAAATAAATTATTCAGAAAAATATGGAAAACATTTTCTGTGTCGGATCAAGAAGAAAAAGTTGGATGAATGAAATGTCGGAATAAAGTTACTTTCCTATTTGGTCGGTTAGTCGGAAGTGCTGAAAGTTTTTTGGCCCAGACCTCGAAAGGATTATCGCGGATGGAAGAAATTCAATGGAATTGGAAAAATATTTAGTAAAATATTTGTTTACTTATGGCTGATAGATTCGGGGAGGGGAGAGAGAATCATTGCGATTCTTAGGTGAGACAAACCATAGCCATGATTGCAAAAATAGTAGAAAATAAGAAAAATGCCAATCGGTCGACAACCGTTGCTGCAAGAATCCACTCCAACTGATTCGTACTCGTTGCTGGTACAATTATGTTTTCCCTTTCGCCATTTTCCGAGCAATTGAACGAGCCGGGGCTCGATTGTCTGTACGAATTTCCGCCCATACTTTCGTTCTCTCTTAATTCTTGCTCACCCTCCGATCTTCGAGACTCGATCTGTGTTCGCGGAGACAGAGAATTTTGAAAGAATTTGCTGCGAGGCAAACGGCAAAGAAAAACTAAAAATTTTCAGGATTAATAAAAATCAATGCGGAGTAAACGAACCAGCCTGATTTCATCGCACAGAGCCAAATACTGGCCCAGTTTTCCTACGAGAATTTTCTTCAACAGACGGGGAAGTGGTCGACAGTGAGGATGCCGTGAGAGATTTATCACCAGAGCCGATATTATCAAAGAAAATGTAACAACATGAAGACAGCCGCTGTAGAAGCAAACTGAAAAGTCAATGAAAATTACAGGATTACAAGTTTTCGAGTCTGCTCGCTACTCAATCGTCGATTCGTCCAATCAGAAATATAGTCACGAATGTCTCGGCGATTCTTACTTAAAAGCGGTGGTTTTCCGTGAAGGGGTGGCAGCTTGTGTCCGAAATATATCAAAAATATTGATATTATTAAGGTCGTCAGACCACACAAATTCATCTTTTCACTGTTCTGTGGTGGCAGCCAAAAGATAACCAGAATTAAGAAGACGATTGCTGGATAAGATCGGAAATGATGAGTTAACATTTGAAAAATCTGTTAATATTTTTTAAACATTTTCGAACCGAAAAATTCATTTCAGAGACTTTGACGTGCCAAACTTTGACAATTTTTTTTCAATGGAGGCTTTCCATCGGAGTTTCAGGAAAATATGAGCTTTTGATCGATCGCACTCAAGCTCGAAACGCAACTGCTGACTCGCTCTCGAAGCGTCAGGGAAAAATGGGCCTCGAAACAAAACTTTTAGTCTCGAAAGAGTGGGAAGATGTACAAAAAGCGTGTAACTTACTGGCAGCAGGTGCGACGAGTGTGGAATAATAGATGGGTGCGAGCCTCTTCAACGTGAAGGCATAAACCAATGAGACGTATTTGTGAGGACCGTAAGATTTCAAAGAGCGATCCGCCGTCATCGATAGTATTTCCCATTGCGAGTACTTTTTAGTCGCAGAGAGCTGTAAAAATCAGGAGAATTTGATGTCTCGTTGGAAGGAGGTCGATTTCAAGAGGCCATGCGTAGTCAGAGCATTGGAAAACCCGATTTCCGGTACCTTATTTCGCACGAACGATGGTGCGCAGAGGGATTTTAAAAAAAGAATAACAAGCATTAAAGAAAAGCTCGTCGAAGCCTTCCCTCGTTTGCTTCGTCTCGATAATAACGAGATTTTCATACTTCATGCATTCGTGAAAACCGGAAATCTGAGGATCCAACGCATCTGGGTATGCATGAGGCTTATTCGAGAGACGACAAGATTGGATGAACAGACGTGCATGGGCGTTTTCGAGAGTCGCAAATCAATCTCTTCACCGTGATACGTCCACGAGCCCAATTTCAAATAACATTCTTGTGTGTCGAATGGCCAAAACCGAAGATCGAGATGGCACAGAGCATGAAACTGGGCCGGTGGTACCCAGATCACTGTGCCATTAGAGTATATGAGGCAGTGAGTGTCGCCGTAATACTCGATCGATGCAGCAGCTGCGCTGTGTATAACGAACCGATTAACGACGAATAGCACACGTGGGACGATTTCGTCGTGAATTTGTTCACTCAATGAATTCGAAGGTTTATTTACCTGTTATATAAGATTATATCGGGTTGCCAAACTTCGTGATTTCCCACGTGCAGTTGATCCAGGCCTCCATAATCTGTTGGGTTCCATTTGAGCTTATCGTCCGTCCATGCCTGTTAGTCAAAATCCATCAATTTTAGGGATTGGAAAGTTGCATTGGGGGGGCTTGAAGCTTTCTCTGGACAACTTGGTCCTTTTAGTATTGATTTCCGAACATGCTGGATTGAGCAGTGAGCGTTGTTCGATCGAGCAACGAAAGCATCGAGACTAGCATTTCCCCTTAAATTAACGTCATTACTTAGAACAATAGACAGAAAAAATCTGAATGACGGACCATTTTGATCCAGCATTGAACGTCCATCGAAGATTTCGAGTCGTCCTGCGAACACGTTTGCACACAAAACGAGTTTATTTGACGTTTTTTTCTAGGCTAATTTTTGGTCGTATGAGATTATACTTGCCACTGCAACTTCGAGTATGCGAATGTCAAAGTCTACGACTGTTTTGTTGAAGTGTTGAGCGGGTCTGGCGAATTTGTCGTATCTGAAGAGAAGAACCTTTTTCAATTGATCTGTCCACGTGTCGTTCCATTGTCGTCTAACATCTAGAAAAATCATTTGAGATCGTGAGGTGGAAAAGATTCTTGAAAATCCTTCCATGAGCTAGAACATTCTGGATTATCTCAATTTTTATTTTTATCTGAATGAGAACGAACTTTGTAAAGGGAGTTCCGTGAGCGCGGACAACAATCATGTCACCTCGTGGTGCGCAATGGATTAATGAACACAATCCACTGGTTGGTTGTACCAACAATAAACGGTTAAACGGATAAACGCTCAATCTGTGATTATTTTACCGAGAGTTGCTTTCGCCTCGGGAGTTTACGATTGTAAATGTCACTGCGACTCGGAATGTAATTTATTTTAATTACAATTTTGACAGAGTCACGAGAGTAAAAATGGTGAAAATCACGCCCGAAAAGTGGTCGTTAAATAATCGATTGTTGAACGTTACACGAGATAAGACGATAAGAGAAAATTCATAATTCTCATGAGCACACATAAATGGATGGAACAGCAATGAAATTACTAGTTCGTCCTACTTACACGTGAATCCATTGACGAGGTTGTCGTCAGAGGCGATTAAGTTGAAAAATACAAATGCAAACAGCACTGAAATCGAACAGGTTGTTCGCCAAGATTTTTGTCTCTGCAATGTAAGCAAAAGCATCATCCTCAGTTCAACCCGACTCGAGATCAACGCGATGTTACACGCTACACGTCGAAATATAACTGACAGTACTATCGCACTCGACGTTCTAATATTCCTCGTTACATACACATACTTCCGGAGAGACCGTAAGAGCGACGAGATGATCCGAGCAATCTTCTCGAATGAAAATTGTAATGGTCCACGTGTAGGAACCATGAATTACCGTTGCGTCTACGTATACGTACATCAAACAACTGCGTCTTTATTCCTCGTTTTTTAAGTCTCAGATAGATACCATGAAACCCAATATTTGTGTGTCGTCTTTCCGTTTAAACTTGTAAAGTTTTCAGGTAATCAAAATGAAAATTTATCTACACTTTTGATGGAATTCATTTTTTTTTAATGCACATAACTAAAGAATCACAACGAGCGCCTATCGACGAGGGAAATATTTTTTCGCCGCTTTCTTCAAATTCCAAACTCGTTGGATTGTTCTGCAAGGCAAGGCTCAGTGAAACATTCGAATGATGAATAGAAAAAAAACAGTTGCAACTTGCGTCGCATTCGTCGTTTTCGACGGGAAGGCTCCTGTCAAAAAACTTGACGCGTTTTCATTAAGAAGATTTTCACAAAACCAGACTCGATTTCCAATGACCGAAGATGAAGAACGACCAAACCAACAGCAGCATCGCCACCGGCATCGACACGATCGGAAACATCGCGATAAAGAGAGAACAGCGGAACTCAAAGATGGTACCGTTGATTGGGTCAAAAAATTGATGCAATAAATATTGATTTTATTCAATGAACACGACTTTCCTCGGTGAAGCTCACTGGGACACGTCAGTTTTGAGAAACAGGTTAAATGTTAATCTTACACAGGATCTGCGACATCGAAAGACTCGTCGAAGCGCCAGCAGCTTTCTGAGGCTGATAAGTCGTCCCAGTTCGTCGGAAAATTCGTCGTCAAGGTGGTACACGAGTCTTAGAATCAACCGAGAGAAACGTCAACAGTTGTTTAGAGCGTGATTATCACGATGAATTTTTCGAAGGAAGAAACGGCTAAGCACAAGCCTCGGGACAGGAGGGAATCGAAGGCTGCAGAAACGGTGAGGGGCCCGAATTTTTTAACTGATAGGAGGATATCACAGGCCGAGATGCAGAGGAGACACACCTGGCTACAACGAACGAGAGAGAGTCAGGCTTCGACGAGGAATCGATCACGTGTGACCCACGAGGTCCGATTTCCTGAAACGTTCAATGGACTCTACTCCACACGTTTTTCCCCGAACGGTGAAGTTATCGTCACCGGTTTTGGAACCGGTGGAATTCAGGTACGTTCCTTTAATTACGAAACACACAAAAGTAGAATCCAACCAACAGCTTTGTATGGATCTACAAACGAAAATAGTCCGAAATACCCCAATTTTTGCAGGTTTCGGTTTCTCCCGTAGGAGAAAAGAACAAAAGTTCACTATGCGAATGTCAAAGACCTCTTGAACGTTCGTGAGAATACTAATTATAACAAAAGGCAGATTCTTGTGCCAAATCGTAGGTCGATACTCTCGCAAACAGGCTGAGATGATAAAGAATTCATTCTTGGCACCGAAAAATACAGCAGTCGCGTTTATTCACCAGAACCGCTCCGCAAACGTAATTTTTTAACTGATAGATTTATCCGACAGATTTACAAAAAAAATCACGATATTCAGAGGCATTTGAGCTCCGTCACTCATAAATCATTTGGAAAATTCTGCACGGAGAAAACGAGGCCGAAAATTCTCGAGGAAAGTACTGAGAATACAGCATCTCGGAGACAGTATATAACTGGATTGCAGCATTAATTCGAGTAGCAGTGATAAGAAATGCTCATGCTTTTTATTCAAAAGACTCAAGAGTCTTTTTCTCTATAAGCATAGCAAAAAATCTTTTCAGTCGCTTTAAATGTTCATGTTGTAAAGTTTGCTCGGGCAACCCTGAAAAAAACTATGCGTATGGTAAAATGTCGCACGTATTCGGTGTATATTCGTGTATTCGTCATAGAATTTACTATGCTGACAGTAAAAATTTGTGATTTGCAATTCATTTGCACTTATCGGTACGGACTGGTTTGACATGATGAATAACACTCGAAAACAAAACGAAATATAGTTCTCACGCGTGCATCACTTTTGCTATCCTCACAAAGCTGTTTAGAATTAAAGAGACGAAAAATAGGAAAATTCAAAAAACACTATGCTCTTTGTAATCGGTGGCTAAATACTTTGAAAATTCTTGAAAAATAATATATTTCTTACTATACAAAACGAATCCGTTTTCTCCGTGTGGATAATAAAAAAATGTTTCCCCAGTTGAGGAAGTTTCGTGGTGGTTTTTAAAATTGGTTTCAGCATTATTGGAGCACGAAATACAACTTTTGTTCTTGGATCATGATTATTTGGAAGAGAAATATTTCACGACTGGAATATTAATTCGAGATCGGTGCAGGTACGAAACGGCGAAACGGGCGAGCTCCGAAACACTCTGAGGAGCGGAATGGAGGCTTCGTTTCCAATAATGTGTTGCCGATTCAATCCGATTCGTCCAGAGACGTTTTACGCTTCGAGTGCCTGCGGCAACATATTTCTTTGCACCACCAACACCAACGAATTTTCGCGTTTTATCGAGGGTAATTATTAATAATATTACGAAGATAGCGCGTCGGTCCCTGATCGAGGCGATTCGCGATTAATCGATTGATAATAAACTGATTTATTCGAGAACCGAAAAACGAAGTGAACACGGTTGACGTTAGCATCGGTGGCGAATACATCGTTTCGGGTGGCAAAGATGCAGCTGTGAGATTGTACGATGCTGAAATTGGTAAGGTAATTAAAAGGACCGGAGCATGTGCCAGCGAATAGACGTTCGGCTTGTCGCGGTCGTGACGACGAGATCCCAAAATTGCAAAAACCTTTCAAAGTTACTTTCGATCACGTTCGATCGGCATTGCATGTCAGCAAATTAAATAAGCGACGTTTGGAAGGGATGGAACTCGGTTTTACTTTGTTGTCGTATTGAAAATGTTTTACAACGTTTTGTGCATCCAGCGCGTTATTTCGAACGCGAACGTTTTCCACTCTTTCGTTTAACCTCCGCAGTTGAATCACGTTTTCAAAAATAATTTTTCCCAACGAGCTTCTGTAAATAAAATCTAAAAAACAATATTAATCAGATGATTAATAGTGTTTCGAGTTTTTATAGTTTTTTTCGTCATGAAAACTCTGCTTCTCCGAGACAAAAGTGTTGGAGCCGCTCGGCTCGAAGCTCATTGATTTGTGGTTGCAGTTGATTACGATCTACCAAAAAGCCGAGGGTGACATAGTGGAAGAAAAAGTTGGCAAGTTCCACAGGATGAGAATATTCGCCTGCAAGTTTCATCAATCTTATCCGGGTTTGTTCATCACCGGCGGTTGGGACGACACAGTCAGGGTAACCGTTTTGAGTCTCGAGCATTTTTCTTCTACAATCTCCGGAGGCAATGTTTTCATTTCAGATTTGGGACGTGCGCGTGGGCGACGGTTCGGTGAGGTTGATCAAGGGACCTCACATCTGCGGGGACGCTATCGACATAAAAGTGAGGAAAAATTTGTCAAAATTCGTCGTACTTCATATTTTCCAATGCCCAATGATGATGCACACCATTTTAAAAGGGGAACGAATCCGTTGATCAGTTTAATTATTCGAGGGGGAAACGAGGAAAGTCTCGCGTCAATGTGGGGCCAAATAAAGCTCATGAGCTCAAGTCGATCTGAGCTAAGAGTAACTATCGGAGGGGGACGTTCTCAGTAGAAAATTTATTATTAGGTGTTGATAGGAGTTTTGCCGCGCAGTCATCGTTATTCTCGGGCTAAATAAACCGCGATGATGCGTTTGCGTTAGTGTTTCTTTCTAGTTTAAAGTTTGTTATACAACATATCTGTGACGTTACCGAGTGCAGGAAACTTACGTTTTAACCGGCTCGTGGGTGGTCCGAGGTAGTCTACAGACTTGGGACTTGACCAGCGGCAAATTGATCGAAACGATTGTGCCGGGAAACCGGCCGACTACTTTGGACGGCGAGTTTCTTTATGCGGTTCAGTACTTCGACGGTGATCCTTACGGCGACCACGTGATTGCTGGAGGCTCTGGAACGGGGGAAGTCGAAATCATCAGTTTGAAAGAGAAAAAAGTACGCGATAAAAGCCATTTTTCCCTGAGGAAAGTGAAATTTTCGTTTGAATAGAAAAAACGATGAAAATTTGGATGGTTGTCAAGCAGGTGATGGGAAGTTTCACAGTCAACAAAGCAGTGGTGACGGTCGACAGTTGCAGAACGTCGATAGTCTTCGGTGGCATGGAATCGGTGCTGAGGCTAGCCGATTACAGTTGATGCTCTCCCCTTTGTCGGGGATGCTGGTAAAAAAGTATAAAAAATGAAATAAACGAAGAATGAGAGAGGTTCGTGTAGATCTGTACCGAGTCATCAATCACTCCGGCCAAAACGGAGCCGCGCGAGGAAGCGAAATCTGTGTGTGCGGACACGCGACGAGGGACATTTCTGTGAAACAGGTCTTTAGAGCTTTCGGACGTGTTTCTCTCAACAAAATTATCGATGAGCAGCTGAAGCCACAACGAGCAATAGACTCATCGATGCTAATAGTCGACTGATCTAGAGCTTTTCTGGCTCTAACTAGCGGTGACCCGAAAAAAAACTTGACTTCGGACAAGAATGAAACTCGGTGAAATGGAGGGCGCTGGGGCGAGGGGAGCGGAGCGGGTTCACGGAAGAAAAGGGTTCAAAAGATTGGCGATATGGTTGACGAGGCCGACGACGGTGCGAGGAGTAAATACCCCGACGTTCTTCTTGGATACGCGGAGGCTCATATAGACGTATATACATTTTGTAAAAACGTTAAGTCGAATGCGTCGAGTGATGCCAAAGTTAAATATAAATGTGGCGGCAAGAGGAGTAGCAGCAGCAGCAGCTTCCCGACGTTAGCGGGGCGCGAGCGTCGTGGACGACGCCAATCCTGGACGACCGAATCATCCAGTCTGTTCGTGCTCTTCGGCGGTGAACCGGCATTATCGTTAGGAACGAACGATCGTTGATCGATTCGAATATCGGTCAATTTCATATCGCGAATAAAATACGCTTCGAATCTCGACTCGGGAGGCACACCCGCCCTCCGTCCCTTCTCAACCCCCTCCGTATATTTTTCTCGGACTACTCGACGAGTATCGAACGATTCTTTCTCGAACCCTCGCCCCGCACGTAATTCACTCGTACATCATCGATTTTCGTTCCATTCTATCGAACTCTCTTGCTCTCTCCTCTCCGTCGTCGGACTCCATTGATTCGGTTCATTCGGTTTTTCACTCGAGAGGTGAGCTTGCAAAATATAATTGTGATTCGACCATAAAACATTGTGGATACGCGAGGCCTAATCGCCGAGGTATTTATGCCCCAGGAATTCATTATTTTCCATTAACTCAAGTGTCATTAAAGGTTATTTTACAGTTGAATATTATATTTACTGCGGATGATTCAACTTTTTCTTAATCGTAAGAATCGATTGGTTCAGACTCTTTCGAAACGATCAGCCATTCGTTCTCACCCCGGAGGCTGAATCATCGTCTAATTTGATAGAAAAGTTTTTTTTTTATTATTGAATACAAAAGTCAATCGATTGTTCCGATGAGAAATTTTCTGTCTGAAATAGCAATAAATTTCGATTAAACTCGAGGAGCGTTCGAAAAATAGATTCGGGGATTGGTAAACTTGTCGAGCTCATTTACGGCTCAATAATCCACGGCGAATTCGAACATTGTGTAAATTCGCGAGGGGGTTCGTTTCGACCTCTTGATCTCGCCGCGAAACCGGGCGGTTTAACGACCTCTCGTTTACTCCCGGTGTCGACGTGGTCGCCCGACACCGTTCAACGTCTACGTAGAAATACACGCGTGCAGCCGCACGTACCCGAGTATTTTCCCATCGCGCGCACTTTATAGATCGTTCGTTCCGTGGCCAAATCCGAAATGGGAGCTTTCGCCGAAGGAACGTGTAATTGTTCCCGGCTCAGACGAATTTGGCACAAAGACAAAAAAAATTCACCGAATTAAACGAGCGAAATGACCAAGCCCGTGTTAACGCTCCTTTGCCGGCGTTTCAGTCATTTTTGGAACATTGTTTCACGTCGTTGTGACGGGGCCACCGGCACATGGGTTTGCGTTACTGTCAAAGGGCTTTTTACTCTCCCCGCAGCGAGGCTCTACAAATTTCCTCTCAGCATCGACGTTTTCCGATGTATCGAATCATCGACTCATCGGGGGCCCTTTCCCTTGGTTTACAATAACGATTAAAAAACACACACACAAAACTCGGACGCTTTCTTCGAGATAGTGAAATAGGAAAGCCGTTGGTATATAGAGAACGATGATGAGAGGCAGAAGACATCCGCCTATCGGACCGGACTATTTCTGATCGTCAATTCGGCAAGATTTTATTTTCGGATCTTGAGGAGAAAGAGAGAAGAGGAGAGAATCCGTGATATATCCTGAATTCAGCACGAGAGTAGTTTATTCACCGAAGCTCGATGCCAGAAAAACTATTAGTGGAATGACGCAAAAATGACAGAAAAAAATGAAGAGAGGCAAGCCAGAGGGGGGGCCGTAGAAAAGAAATAAACTGGAAGCTGCTGCGGGAGCGAGATGCCGTGCGTGGCTGATGAGAGGAGCGTCGACAAGGGCAATTGCACGCGAAATTAAACGCGGATAATATCGTGTCGGTATCCGAAATATCTTGGTGGCCAGAGAGTCATGGTAAATATGTCGGATGGTCTCGTCATCGGCGCTCGCCCCTGCGTACACTTTCTCTCTCGTTCTCTCTCACATGCGAGCAGCTTGTATAGAGCACCGTCTCGTACCCTGAACATAAATAGAAATAGCGCTAAATTTAGGCGGCCTACACTCGGTATCCGGCCAAAAAGCTTTACAATCTCGGACTTGAAGATTGCTTGGAAAAAAAACGAGATCTCTGTCGGACACTTATATTCGCGTTGATTTGCCGATTTTTGTGCGCTTGGGCCGACATTTTATCATTTACGAAGCTTCCATCCGGCGAGGTGCACCTCGGAGCGGAGTCATAGAGCGCTCTGGGATGCCCGCACAAGTGTCAACTATATTTTGACAAGCGTTTCTTTATTTCTGTTCCCCAACATTCCTACGGGGCCAATCGCAGCGCACATTTTCAAAAGCCGATTCTCTCCAGCAGTGAAAGTTTCGAGCACACGGGTGCGAGGGAGCTCTCACCGAAAAGTCTCGAGTAGTCTACACAAGTAGCCCAAGAGCGAAAGATTTCTCGGACGCAGAGGCCTAAAAGCTCCTATTTTTAGTCCGGATTGTACGTGCGCTCCACGCACGCGGCCTTTCGATAAAAAATCTTGCTGTTACAGCTGCCCCTGTACCTTTACCCTTACCTCATTTACACCCATGAAAAAGTGGAGAAAGGGAATAATATTTATGACAGTTCAACGACTACACCGAAATTCGTCGTCGAGATTTAACGGCTGCTCGCTACTCCAAAGCTACGGTTGCACTTTACTGCTTAAAGACTCCACTGTTTTTTAAATTTATGGTTTCTTTTGAACGGATCTAGCTGGATTCATGCTCTTACTGGGGATTTGATTTATGTCAAGTACCGGAGAAAACTGCCGAAAGTCCGAATGAAAAACTCCAAAAAATCGTACATCAAATTTCAGTGCCTGGAAGCTAATATGTCAATGTCAAAATTATGAGTGGGCCATGAAAATGGAACGTGCGCGGATCGTTCGGTCAAGTGACATTTGGTAGCCTCGTTGTTTAGGGCGATTTTGGATGAAAAGGGTTGCAAATCTTGTGAATATGACGCGAGAGAGGAAACTCGGACGTATCGTGATAATTCCCCCTTAATTC
Organism: Venturia canescens; assembly: GCF_019457755.1. NCBI lineage: Eukaryota > Metazoa > Arthropoda > Insecta > Hymenoptera > Ichneumonidae > Venturia > Venturia canescens. Next base: position 4,073,049 of record NC_057426.1, read on the forward strand.
ACGATCTCGGATCTCAGTCGTGCCCTGAATATCGAGGCCTTGAGCCGGGACTTCGACCTCTCAGAAGTAGTTTCATAATCAATCAACTCTGAATGAGTGTTGGTACGAGGGTAGCCAAGAATCACTAATTTCCCTCGAAAATTTCATGAGACGTGCAGCCAATCTAGATTCGAAGGGAAAAACCACATAAAATTAAAGCTCTCGGATGTTTTTAAACACTGTCAAAAGCCTCGTTCGAAATAGCATTGTGTTTTCGAGCGTGTCTACTAAAAATTGTAACGCTGATTCAGAACGAAGAGCAAATAAAAATAATATGAAATGATTCATAGAGATTGAGAAGGAGACTGAATAAAACTGAAAAAAAAACAGGTCTGAAGGGTTTGTTTGTACGTTTGATTGACAGCGATGCGATCGAGTGATCGAGAGAAGGAGAGTCGTGTTTCCGCGCAGTGAATAATGTCGCAACATCCATCGAGGCCTCCTGGAGGAGGCGGAGGAGGAGGAGGATGGCAAGCACGACCGAATGCCCCCAGCCCCTTTCGTCCTGCCTCTCCCTACAGCCCTTGCCCATCCCCTCACCCCCAACAACAATTCAATCAAATGGGCCAGCATCCCCGGTCCCGTGGACCACCCACACCGGTCTATCAACATCAGTACCATCAAACTTCTCATCCAATGTCCCCGATGAGCTATCCACCGGGCATGATGCATCCCATGAGCCCTGTTCCCATGGGAATGCCCATTTCTCCGGGTATGTCACCGGTCTTCGGCTGTCCACCACCCGGATACATTCAGTGCCCACGACCAAGATGGCCATCTCCTGTTGCATCTGGAAACCCAATGCCAAGGCCCTACATACCTACTCACCGGCCTCAGGTAATTCGTCTCTTAAGTTTAAGGTCTGCAGATGAGGTGATATCCTGCTCACAAAAGTGCTCACATTGAATGTGATTTTTTTCACTCTGATAAAAGAAATTTGTCGATTCTATTGAGGATTTGTTGAATTGAAAAATCATTGGCAAATTAAATGAGATTCTTTGACTGCCTCGAAGTTGGGCTTGTTCGAAAACTTAGCTTGTCGGCTGAAATTAATATTTCTCAGTGCACCAGAATGATAACTGCTGAACGAGAAAAAGAAATCGCAGATCATTCCATGCGAATTCTTGATGTTTTCGTGTTGATTTTCTTTTTCTACACGAAGAGAAAATTTCACTAAAAACTACTATGGTGCCATAGAAGTAGGGTTCTATATCGGTAATATTTATTAATTCTTACGAACATACATAGTAATTTTTTGTGAAGCTACTCGATGAAAATTGATGAGTGATGTCAAAATAAATACATCGGTACACATGTATACCGGTATATTATCGTACAATCGCGAATGAAATTCTGTTATTTACCATAGTCAATTTTTAAACACTTTGGCGTACGATCGATGCTTGTGTTCGAGCTCCTCAAATTTTACTATGTTCAACTGTAAATTTCAATTGTGAAAACAGTACCAAGTATAAACAAAACGGCATAATAATTCTACTTGACAGTTCATCATCGAGTCAACATAAATTTAACAACGTTTCCTTGGCACAGTTTAAACCTTTGTCACAGCAAAATACGCAATTTAAAAATTTTCATTCAGCATAGTGATTCTTACTATTTTTTTCTCTCCGTGTATATATGATTTATTGAGCATCTTTTGAAAAAAGTTTGTATTTTTGTATTCGAGGGCATAATTCAATTCTGGCTTTTATTCCCACAGCCCATTTATTTTGATGAACATCAAAAGGGTTGGCTCCTGTATCTTTTGTCTATTGACTGAATGAATTTCTAGTTTTCTGTTTACAAGATTTTTCGTTTACAATTGTTTAAGCTTTTAAGCCCACCAAAATGTCATGATCTTTCGTAAACGTAGATTTATGGGTGATATTTATAGAGCCCCATGGGAAGTGGGAGCGGTTCGCCGGTGCCTTGTGGACCACCGGAGTATCTGATAGCTCCTTATAGATCTGGAGATTACGAGTATGTCGGTGTACCGCTGGATCCATCGCGAGCCGACGACGAGGAAAGCGGACCGAGCACCGCCGAAATAATCGCTAGTCAGAGTCAGGACTACGTCGACGAAAAATTGGCCGAATATCAAGCAACGATCCAGTTATTACAAGGTCAGTGTAGCAACGAGATGTGAAAATATTATTTAACACAAAAACAAGTGAATTTACTACTTCCAACAACTTTATTTAGATTCGAACCGAAATTATCACCAAAAAATTAGATTTATTGCCCTCCTATTAGTGCCGTTGCTATCAATGTTGTTTCTTACGTATTTTCGGCTGCCGTTCAGCTCGTGACGCGACCAAGTTCTTGTGTTACTACCAATCAGTAGTAGGAGCAATTTCATCACAGTATACAAACTAAATCGTTTATTATTTTATTGAAATAATTGTTTTGGCCAGACATTCTCGAATGACCCAACATTAAAACGTTAAGCAGGTGAGCCAAAGACGTCGTTGTATAAGCAAGTCAAATTGAATTGCTCTCGCTCACGGCTCAGTACAAATATGTAAGCGAAACACACGGCACAGTCGATTATGCAGTAACTGCGGCTACGTCTTCGCGCACAGGATCCTTTCGAGTAGGAAGAGATGAGACGAGCCTGAATTTCTTCGACTATTTAGGTGATGATAAATCACTGTACTATTTATCTTGGTCGATTCTACAAGTGTAGAGTCAACAGTAGCGAGTACAAATACTCCCTTCCTGTGTCATAACAAATTGACTGTGCTCAAGAAAATGTTGAAAAAATTTCGGATCGAGTGTACGGGCGTGTCTGGGGCTAAATAATTTTTGTAAATAATAATCTTCGTAATTCTAAGCACTGAAAAGTAAAATTGTTTGATTTATGCGATGAAATATCAATTCGCAACGAAATTTCATTCTCTGCCGATTCTGAATAATTTTTTATCTGACAGCAGTAGGACTGGTTTCAGTTCAATTTTAGCTCACAATTAAATTAATAAAAAGTCATAAAAACGAAAGGGTTTTGATCGATTCAGGAATTATTTTTGCGCACAGTCTCGTTGATCACCGGGATCGTAACATTTGGACTGGAAGGCACCGTATAAACCAGAGTTCGTGCGTTTTATAAATAGAAATGACGGTCCACCTGCCTTAAGCCATTCACGTTTGTGATTCGCGGTGGCTTCCTCTGTCTCGGGACAGTTACCGTGTTTTTATTCACGGGTTTAATTTCTATGACTGTATAGTTGTGTGCGAACTCGTTGAGTCCGAGCTACCGATCAAATGTTCTACGCACCGATGCACCGTAAAGACCTGTCCTGTGAACACGCGACGTGAGAATTGTATCACGCGTACAAAATCGACGTCATAAGTTATTGACGTTAAATCATAGCGTGCAAGAGAATAGGAAGACTCTATTTAACGAGCCTTTTGACACAACGATTTGCAATTTTTTTCCTCGCAGTTACGCGTTCTTTGAACTGCTTCTGTAGCCGAGTAACTCTTGGATCCGATCCAGAATTCTACGACACTCTTCCCTCCCTGTTTGCCTAAAATTTTCAATTTTTTTTCATTAAAAAATTTTTTTTTTATTAATTCAAGCGAAATGGTATAACGTGGATTTTTTTTAGTAAATATCGTACGAGTAAAATATTCATTTTTCCCATTCGTCGATCACTTCAGAAAATAGCTCATTCAATCTTGAAAAAAATGGAAGAAACTGCGATCGTAATGATGTCATTGACAGCGTACACGCACGAAAATCGAGTCAGGGTCGTTGATTTTGCGAGTGTAACAAGTAACTTGCAATTTTTGAGACGCGAGTACCTTAACGAACGCACATGTCCATTGTATGTTTATCCAAGTGAACGCGAAGTTGAACAATTTTTCGTGTAGGGGGCGTTCACAGGATCGAGTTCCGGCTCGCTCTCACCAACAACCATTCGAATAACTTACTCGACTCTTCTAAAATGCATAAATAGTGCATATACGCTCCGCGACTTGTCCGAGATTACAGCCCATAAATGCAATCTCAACGTACACGTTCGTTCAACGATAAGAGTGTACTCTCCGTGGGTGCACTCGAAAGTAAACTCTTCGGAGATCCTGCTTTAAGCTTTGTTCAATAGCGAATGCACCGAACCAGCTTCACTTTTTTCCAAAAATCCTCGAGTGCTTTAGATATTCTCTTCGCGCTCATATATTTTCAATTTTACCGATAATGTACGAATATTCGAGTTCCTAGCGATCGGAAATGCAGATCAGAATTTTTGGATTAAGGTATTGCTTTCACGAACCCGAACATTCTGCAAATAACTGATTTCAAATTACAATAAAGTACAAGTGCACGAGAATAGATTGGCGAATTTTCGGGTCAGGTTATCGGACATTTAATAAAGAATTGAAACTTCAAAAATCGTTAAATTTATACCGGAGCCTGTGGAGATTCCATCATCGCCACATTTCTATTCAATTATTTGTATACACCTAACGATTCTAAATTCCAAACTGTCTCACAGATAGAAAAAAATTAAGGAATCCATAGCGACGATAAAAATAAAAGGTTACCGAATGCAGTTAAAAGAGATATTAATGGCAGAAGCAGAAGCTTTTCCCATATAACCGCGACGTCTCAGAGGTTAGCAATCAGTCCAAATTTTGAGTGCCCTAATTTGAGCCTCCGAAAAATACGGTCATGCGAAAGAAATACTTTAAGGTTATTCTCAAAATTTTCTAACCACTTGGATCCTGATTGTTTGATTTCTTGAAAAAAACTTCAAGAACGTACTTTCGTCGGGATAGAACAAGTGGAAAGAGAATTTGTATTCCATCAGATATTTTGTTGTCTAATAAACTAACTTGAACTCGGAGGCAAAAATAAGCCGAGTGTCTAAGAATAGTTATAATTTGTAGGACGAACGAAAGTGCAGATTGCCCCGTTGCAAAATGTGTGTTTTGAGTAGAAAATTCTGTGGAATTTTTGGCGAAAATGAGTTGGACAAGTATTCGGGTATCGTTTGCCAATCTGAATTTGCAGGCCTCGACGAAGCGTTCGTTTCTCACGAGTTTGACTCTGGAGCTCGTGTGTGTCACGATTACCTGTATCTCCATCTCTCTCGATGAGTAGCACGGCCCGTCGTAATGCTGGCATTCACGTGTGTCGTACATTTTTGTCGACTACCCACGATCCTGCTATGCACAATGAGAGCATTTGCCATTGAGCTCTCTTCGTTTTTGTGCGCTGGATTTGCCTCATTTTTATTTTTATCCCGCTCGCTGGAGGTCAGTTGCAATTTATTGTTCAGGAATCACTTTTTCGTATTTCTCATGTTTATTCGAGCACCAAAAGATGCGAAAAATGTATTGCTGTTACATCATTTTTCGGTTCCGCATCATCACTCGGTGAAAAAGGGGATTCTGGTGGAGGGAGAAACACTTGATTATACTCAATCCTATTCGCTGCTAATTAATGTTTTCATTCCAATAAACAAACTCGAGTGAGTCATTTTTCGGGACGACACAAAGCTCGGTTCACAATCATCTTTCCCCTTTCAACTGACTATAATTGTATTTTTTCGCCTCCTCTCCCAATACGCATAATCCCAGGTTATCCCTCGGCAGGGAAGCCTGCGAGCTCTATCATTACCCAAACACATAATTGTCGCTGCAAAACAGATGGTTGTAATTCCCAAAATTTTCACTCCCACCTATCGAGAGTAACGTCCTTTTGTTTGGTAGCAGCTGATATTTCTATGTAGAACACGCACCTTTCCCCGGTCGTATAAATTAGGGGAGCGCTACGCACCAGTGCCCGTGGAAGTGTGTTTGCACGGGAATATCCATTGTAAGCAGGTAGAAGAAGAAAAGTTCGTTCGTCGTCTGCGGTATGGAGGCGATGGGGTGTCACGATTGTCTTCAATTCTCGTACGTTTCGCGTCCACTAATTCTTTCGTGCTTGAAACTGTTTCAGTTATTCTGAATAGAAAATGAAGTTGTCGGTGTCATGTACGAGTGCAAATGAATAGAAAAAAAGGAAAAAACACGGTGAGACTGAATTCGAGCACTTCTGTCAGTTTGACCGAAGTTTGTGTAACTTCGGTTCATAATTCTCGTACTCTGACTCGAGTTATATTTTTCAAACGCTCTTCGCCTCACGTTTCGAAGCAGAAAATAGTGTTTGGAATCCAAATAATGTTTGCTGTTCAAGTGGAACTCGGGACGTGATAATCGTTCAAGTAACTTAATTAATAGAAATCAACGAACGTCGCTGCAGACGAAAGCACCTGAAAGGAGACTCGAAAGCTTGTGGACGGCGAATTACAGAAGATGAGTGACGAGTGAAGCTCGTTCGTCAGAATCCTCGCTCCTTTATCAACGATTCGGTTTCTCGTCGTTTTCTCGAAGCTCAAAACTACAAGCCAATTGATAAATTGGCTTCGTAGAAAAGGGCAGCTCTTCGAATATTTCGACGAAGGGATTCATAAGCAAAGGAAAACGACGAGAAAGCTTCCTCTGGGAGTTGAAAACCATTGTTTCTAAGCAGAACCAATGAAATCCAAAAATACTGCGTCAATTCCCCTTTTCGATTCTCTAATCGAAATCGTAAGTCGCGTTAGTTGTGGAAGGGGATATGTCGTATTACGTAATCGTCGTTCCCGCGGTCTCTCGCAGTCGCGATATAGAAAGTGCTGCCGGTAGAATTTGTGGGTCAATACCTCCAGACCCGTCTGACATCAACGTACGCATATATACGTATATAAATTTAGATATATGTGTACGACTTGACGCTCTGTGTGAGCACACGTTAGCTCATAGTGCGGCACACTCTCATTCGACCCTCGTCTGTCGAGCAGTCAGCATTACTATCGTATTAGTCGTAACACTCGTAACACTAAACTCGTAGAGGATTCTTTGGAGTGAAAAAGGCAAATGAAGGCGACAATAAATATGCGTTTGCAGGCACGACGATCCGTTTTTTTCCTCGCTTTTTTCACCGACCATAGAACTTCGTGGTTCTTTTTTCGTCTCGTCGCAATGTATATTCATGCGGAGAATAAAGTGGCGAGATAACCCGAAGCGCAAGCAAATTGTGACTTCGATTAGATAAGATCTTCGGAAATTCTCGGAGGCGATACTTGCACAGTTTCTCATTCTGGATCACGGACGTGCGGCTGACACATGGTTGTGATGTAAAAACACGTTTTCTGATGCGAGAATGTTCATTTTCCTTTTATTATCCGTTCTCTGTGCGCTTTGCGAGCCGACGAAAAAAATCGTTTCGGGAAGACGCTCTCTCGTTTGAATTCGACCCTACCGAGTGGGAACCGTTGCAGGATTGCATCGAACTGTTCTTCGAAGCATCGAAATTAATTTCCGTCACTCGTCATTGCTCTCGTTATTTTCCTCACAAATGTTGTTGACGCCATTCGATCATTTTATTCTTGAGATCAATAAAAATATAAGGAAATCCGGGAATAAAAATTGCCGAGTAGCTCGGCCGATTTTATCGCGATCAGAAGTTACGTAAAATGTGCGAAATAAATAAAAGTTTATTTCTCAGTGCATAAATTAAATTTTTATTACGATTCTTCAGCCCCATAAAAACGAAGTTTATTCAGGTAACGCAAGCTACCATTGATCGATCATAATTTCACGACAATCTTTCACACGAGATAAATCGTTCGCTCGATCGGTGAAGGGGGAGGCGGAGATGGATTTATATATCCACAGGCTATTTTCTCATGACAAACAATGCGTTCATCGCCTCAAATTGATGCTACTTCACTCGGTCGCGGACGCTTGTAAGCTGCATCAAAAGAATTACAAGTATCAATGCCTCTGGCACGTTCTCATTTAGTAGTATGATTAAGCGACTCGTCTTTGTTTGTTTTTCGGTCCGCTCTCTTCGAAACAACACCTCGCGATGATTCGTGATGACCTTCCGAATCGTGGACGTCGTGCGATTGCGAAACGTCCGCGTCTCCAAAAGCTATCGGCTTTGATTCAAACGGTCGCCACAAATGTTTTGAATAATTTAGCTAATAACCTTCGTAATTATGAAAAATGTCGAAAAATTCCATAGTTCACAGGAATCTCTCATAGACGATGACTTTTGGCTTGTGTTGGAAGACTTTTTTCTTATCAATTTTCCTTCTCTGATCCAACCTCTTCGATTAATTGGCTCGATTCACTTAACTAAAATGAAATTTATTCGGTAAAGATGGAGCTCTGGACGATGATATTGACATTTAATTGTGAAAATGTGCCAACTCCCGAAGCAAACAAGAAGAAACGTCAAAGTGTCAATTCGCTGAACAAATTTCCGCAGAGTTTCTGTATCCATGGTTGAGTCATTTTTTTCCACGAAAATAAGTGTAGCTGGAAGCGTGTCCAGCGATCTGAAATTGCTGATAAAAACCCTCACGATGAAAAACTTCATTCGTAATCGACCGCGAAATAATGTCCAGGATATTGAAGCAAGGATATACGAATCCAGCGCAAATATTAAGCGAAAACCCGGAAACGCTTGACGAGAAAAAAGACTTTCTACGTTCCAGCTTTAGCCAACGAAAATAAGCTTCGGCGTTAACTTTAAAAGTTTATCCCGCTGATCCCCTTGGAGAGATAAGTTTGGAAAAATTAGGGGAGCGCTGTACGCTACAATGACTAACACAGAAGTCCTGGTTGCGGACCAAGGGCGGTTGCATTCGTGGTTATCTTCGCCGCCATGATGTAACGGCAAACACGCGACCCAATGCCGACCAGGACGAAAGACAGGATAAAGGGATTGATCGAGTAGTGGAAACTTTCTCGGTTATAGCGACTCGAGTCGGACAGACGAATGAAACAAGACGTAGAGACTGGGACAAGGATACACGGACTGGTCTAGACGTTTCAACTGCATAGAGTTGAATTTTTCATAAGTTTAATATCGACGCTTTCATTAAATGGAGAACTGATTGAACCGTGGACGAATTAAAGGCGTCACAGAAACAAGAAAGTGCGAAAAGTTACAGAAGTTTACAAACCAATTTTTTTCTATTTCTTTACCAAAATTTCGGATTGGTTTCCCTTCGACTTCCTTTTTTAAAATAATTTCGATGAATTAATCATTTTTTCATGATTCAGAGAGAAAATGCGTTGGAATTTTGCATAAATTTTTGGCTATTTTCTTAATCCACGTTCGTAGAAAAAAAAGTATTTAATGACGAGTTTTAAAAAAAATTGTTCAACATTTTTGAATTCATTTTGACTTAAAAATAAATGAAATCATGAGGCGCCGAAGTTGATGGAATTGTCGGACAGCCAATTTAGCATGACTTCATCATGGCACGTTTCGACCATTTGAGATCAAAGTTTATCTCAATTTTGAGTGTAAAGGGTTAGGGCCAAATGAATGAGTCCTTGTTCCTGAGGCGAGATCAAGAAAGCAACATTGCTGAGCGTTCATCGAGTAGTGGGGGGCAGTTCTGACGAAGGTCAAGAAGGTCAGGAACTGCGGCGTGGTCAGAAACTGGGTTAACACATAGCTGAAATTAAGAAGCAGTCAAAATAAAAACTTCGCTACAGTTGATGGGAATTAGAAATGGAGTCGAAGGAAATAAGTAGGAAAAGAAGCGTCGCGAGTCTGATTTGTCGAGAAAATAATATATCTCATCCGGTTTTCTAAAGCCTTCGAAATTCACGGGAACAAAAAGAAATGATTAAATCTTTGAAAACTGCAGAATTGAACGAGTCTCAAATGATTTCTAAGCTTTCTCATGATCCGGGGACAAATAAAAAGCCTTGCACTCGAATTACGGTGTGAAAGAGAATTTTTTCGGAAAATGAAAAGATTGAAAATGAGTGAAAATGCCGAAAGAGCCAACGCGATTGGTTTTCATGGTAACGAATAACTCGAAAAGTTCACTCCTCGGTCATACTTTATTCCATTTTGAGTTTGCCGAAAAAAAACCAGTCGAATTGTTGAGAAGTAAGCTTGTTGGAATTTCAACTGTAGAAGGACTGTTCGGGTGGGAAAAAGGTGGCGGTGGGGAACTGCGTCGTCGCGTTTGTGGCGGCGTCGGCGTCGTGTACCAGAGCTCGTGCCCCGAGCAGGGAAGGAGGAGGTGCCCACCACTGCTGGTATCGTCGGTATATGGGCTTAATATCCACAGACTGTACGTTCACAAACGAGGAGAATCGAGGCAGTATCGAACCGGCGCCTGAACAGGCTGCACGTACACCTCAACATTCCATAAATGGCATTTTATTCAATTTTTTACCCAATCAATTCCATTCGACTTAATTGTAATCGATGTTGGTAACAATAGCGTTTTCGCGGCTGACACGAATCGGGAGAAAAAATAGGACGTTGCCAGTTTCTCATTGGCCCAATTGAATTCCGTCTGGACGGGATCCTTGGGGAGGATTTGAGGTTGAGAAACCAACGAGGACTGTAGAAACAGAGGAATAAAAAAAGAGACTTTTGAAGTTTATATTTAGGTGAAAAGGATATTCGTTAAGGTGTTAAAGGTGTTGGATCGTGGTCGATGAAGTCACAGCTTATTTCGGAGCCGGCTTCTCGACCGAGAGTCTTTTTTTTTGTATTGTTATGCGTTTACGCGCTCGTGACCCAACTCTGATACGTCATCGGGCACCGCGTATCGCAACGTTTGACGAAGAAGGGTGACGGCAGTCCATACAAATCTACGATTAGGAAGCGCCTTGATATATTCGAAATCGTTGAATTCCGTCGAGGAAAACTCGAGTGATAGATTTTTCAATCGATTCAATAGTGTTTACGGTTATTTTTATTGGGAGTGAGTGTCAAGTGCGTGTGCGGTTAGTTTCGTAGGTGAGGAAGGCTCGAAAAATTTTGGGAAGCGCTTTATATCGAGGTTGACTGCGAAGGCTGTGATTCGTGCGAGTGACAGAGAAAGGGCGAGACTGTGAGAGAGAGAGAAGAGGGAAAGCCGGTAAATCAGCTGGTCCCGCTGCTGCGCCACTGACGAGCTCAGCCGCACCGGTATCGAACCGGCTTCGAAGTATCGGCGCAATCGAATCTCCGAGGGATTTGAGCAGAAAATTCAGTTTCGGTGGGGAAAAAAAATATTGAAAAAGTGAGATTTATTGCTGTGGTTAATAATCGACTGGGTCGTGCTGGCTGCGAAGGTTTACGCACAGTTTTTTGTCGAGTATACGACCTCGTCAAAGCTGCCGTGCTCTTTGAGGAAAAGTCGGTGAAAATAGCAGGCGATAATCGGCATGAGCGTCGTGGAAAATTTGATAAAAAAGTCGTGGAGTGTGAAAAAATTGATTTTTGAAGTGAAACAAGGGCGAGGAGGATGTCGCAATCGGGTGAAAGCCCGGGAGGGCGGGGCGACAAAGCGTCGTCAAGCCCGGCCTCGCCGTCAGGGGGTGGTAGCCCGAGAACACCACGTGGTGGCCGATTAAAGGACCGCGTGAGCTTTTTCGAAAAGGTTTGGTCTTCCGGTGGGAAAAATAGTCGCGCAGGGAGCAGCGAGGACCTAGTCGATTCCGCTGGCCTCATCGAATCGGGGAGACGCACTTCGAGTCATCCGTCGTCACCGATGCAACGAAGATCTTCCTCCAGAGCGAGTGATTCCTCCTTCGAAGAAAGCTTCGAACGTCTCGTCGAAGAAGGCGAGCTTAATGGTGCTAAAGTTGTGAAATTCGAAAAAATGACTTTTCGGAAAAGCCTCAGGGAAGTTACGACCAGTACGAGCAGCAGCTTCACGCTTCGACATGGAAATAATTTCACTGCTGAATCGAGCACAACGCCCAGCGAGGAACACGCCTTGGAAGATTCCGCTTACCAAAGTCATGGCGTTCATGGCAGCTCCCATGGCAGCTCCGTCGGATCCTTCCCCAGATTCCCATCCGAGGAAAGCATCTCTCAACAAGGCGCGCACAGGGGCAGCGAAAGTCAAGAAGAAAAACCACCCAGCGAATGGTACGCCGAATACCGGAATCAGAGCTTCCATAACGTCGCGGCGAGAATCGAGTACGTGCGAAGTCGTAGCGAATACGACGCACACATCGCCGAGATAAAAGGTACTCGTCGTAGTTTCTCCTTTTTTTGAGCAACTCGTCTCCTGAGATGGTCAGGAAAAAATGTAGACTTTCGAAAATAAGTGGTCGAATCAGTAGATTCGTAGGAACGTCATTTTGCTTATTTGGATTCAAGGATTCGACAAAGTTGAATAGGCCATTATCGGAGTATTCGTAAATATTGCCTGAAACCCACCCACAAATCCGTAATCCCCACTTTCATACTTTACTCTCTGAAGGGTTTGGAAAAACTGTCATTTTTTATGAACCCTTCAAAGCCCACTTACAAGCTTAAATTATATAATTGCGAGCACGCAGTCCTCAGAATTACGATCGATACAAAAACCAACGACATCTCGAACGACATATGTTCCGATGTAAGCACATTATTTCATGGAAAATCAAACTCATTTTTCGCCACGACCATTCGATACGGATCTTCGTAGCGAAATACGTGGATCGAGGCTTTATTGAGTCTTATCAAGATAGAAAAGTAGCTTGTGCGGAGTAGTGAATATACGTGCAAACGTATAACGAAAACATTTATAAGCCCCTGCGCGATAGCTGGATTGGAATGAGCAAAGGTAAACATCGAAGCAAGTTGAAAACATCTTGCGACGCAATATATTTCTCGTTTTGTTTTCTATCTAATTAAACAAGATACTATTTGAAGTGATACCAGCTTCTTGGATGCCGACAGCTATGGACGCGCGGTCGAAGCTCCAGAGAAATGGCTCAAGAGTCGAGCAGCCTTGGGCGAGGCCAGTACTGGGTTGGGGGACCACTCACAACCAGTCACGCGCATTAATCGCTGAGCCGGAGTCAATTTTTCAAATTTTCGTCACGCTGATTAATCGAAAGGGAAACGAAAAATTGTTTTTTTTTAGATAAATTCAATCGATCGACTGACGTCATCTATTTTTTAATCGATTATTATCCTCAGTCGAAACGGAAACAAAATATTGAAATTGAACGATTACTGCGCCTTACAAATATATCGATATCGAAGGTTTGCAGCCTCAGCGTAACATCTTCCGCGCACGTTTCATTGACGGTGCTAGATAGCAGGAGAAGCGATTCATCGCGCTGCGTCAGGTCTGGGTCGTGCAAGCATTTATCAATTCTCAAGGATAGATGGGAACGTTCGCCCTCGCGACGCACTCTTTGGTACTCGTGGCTAACCTACATCCCATCGACACAAAGTTTAACTCTACGAAACGATACTACCGAGGAGTATCTTGTTCTACGATGTAGGATAATCCTTGGACCGGGAAAAATGTAAAAAATAGTCGAATTTTTTCATCGGGGAGTCTCGTTTGAAGGAAGGAGCAATCGAGGAAAAGTCGATTTAAGGTGGTTCCTTCACGAGACAGTTAAATTAGGAAATTATTTAAATTTGGCATACGTATTGTTTAACATATGAACAACACCTTTATAAAATTTTAACAAGTTTCACCATCCCGAACCCAAGATATATGTAATTGAAGTTGACTCAATTAACACGTAACATATGGCAAGATTCGGCTTGCTTGTGCCTACAAATGCGAGAGCTTGGAAAAGTGTCTGGGATTAATTTTCAGAATTGCAAACAAAATTGTCAAACATGTTTTGACGGGATTGCCGTGTTTACAGAATCGAATTCGAATACTTTTCATTTTATTTTTCTTCGCTTTTATTTTATTTAACTTTTAGTATCACTTTCACCATCGCGAACATGGCAGTTTGGCTTACCGAGCTGGATTAATGCAATTCAGCATAAGTGTACGCATACAGGCTGTTTCATAATGACTGGCACACGAAAACAATGCTGCAGCGTCGAGAATAAACGCGGTCTTACACGGACGAACTTACAAGATCGAGAATCACCGAGAGATTATCCGATAGAAATACTGTCGGAATAAATCTTCCAATCGCAAACGCTTTGAGATTGCGCACTATCCATTTCTGGACCAAAATGGCCTTCGCAAGGCCACCGTGTAGAAGTATCGTTGTGAAACGACGCCAGTGAAATTGTTTGAGAAACAATGAAACTGGTGGCAATGAAGAGCGAATAAAATGCTTGAGAAAATGAGCATTGAACTCTGAATCCAGTGAAATAATGCCAGTGAAATAATTTTGGAATGAAGGAAATTGATGGTTTGAAGAACGATTGAAATGCGGCGGTAAAAATGATCGAATTGTGAACAGGCCGGTAGAGGCATTGTTTTTAAATTGTATTAATACATGTGTCCGGACTCATTCCCGAGTCGGAGATGATTCGTAGGTGGGTGACGCAAGCCGGGCGTAATTATTCAGAGTGAAAAAGTAAGAGAGCTGGGGAATGAACGCGATGTTGTGGCGCCTGTTAAAAAAGAGATGACCGTCCTCGTGGTGCGGCGGTTTAATACGCGACGCGGTCCGCCGCTCGTTTCAACGCGAACGTTACCCGAAGTCACGTACGTATTACACGTGTGTATATCTTGGCAGAAACAAACGAGCGAGCTACTAATGATTTGAGCTATGTGTGTCGCTGCATGTGGCGGGACGAGCAACCGGTTCAGGGACACGGTATTCCCGAACGCAATCGTTCTGTGTCTCGAGCTTTCTTCATTTCTTGATCATTTTTTTCTCGAGCCACTGCGAGCTCAATTTTTCTCTCCTGAAAGTCAATCAATCAGGAAATTGCGAGAGCCTTCACTGTGCTATTTGCACAATTTGTAAAATCGATGAATCTCAACTTTTTTTGGAGTTTGCATAACTCGATGACCCTCGCTTGAATTTACGTGTTATTGCTACCTCGTTCATGTGAACTCGGAGACTTTTATCCTCCCAGTGGACCGCGGAAATTTTTTCGTCCCCCTTCTCGACGTTTTTTCACAAATGCACTATGCAAACAAGCGTCGTTGGTGTAAAAAAAACTCCTTCGAATCCTGGTGGAAGATTCTTCGAAAATTCCCAAATTTCGGTAAATTTCGAAAGCCATTTTGTACGAATGCACAAATTATTCGTGTAATCATAAAAACATGTTTCGAGAGGACTCGAGACTGTGCTCTCGATCGAAACTCACTGAACAGCCACTGAAAGTTGCATCCACGTTCATAACCAGACATGTTTACAGCACTTGCTTGTTTGGAGGGATGTGGATAATTTCTGATAGTTGTACCAAAGTAGAGGCCCTCGGGGCTCTTTGCATGCTGATCGAGTTGAAAACGTTCACGTATTATCACAAGTAGGATTCGCGCGAGAGACGTTCCACACGTGCTAGTAAATCCCCTCACATTCTCCCACCCGTTGATCCCTCGCTACGCCACGAAACATGCAACCCTTGCCTCATCGTCTATGAAAACGCCAATTACCTTTCCACGAGTAATTACGAAACAATTTAACGTACAAATAAGCCACCGAATCGGACTAATGGAGACTGATGGAATTAGGCTATCGAATTCTCGCTCCCGTTCCCATGACATTTCCTGTCGACTGCGTTACGTAACGTCTTGCCCTTCGCATTATTTGTCCGGAACCACTGCGACTGCGGACGAGCTCTTTTTCAAGGGAAACGATGCTCTTTCGTAATCCTATCAGCTCGAAACGAACGAAACTTTGCCACTAAAAATGACATTGAAAAGAAACATTTTGATCTTTTAGAAAATAAACGTTCGAATTGCGTGACTGAGTTCACGACCCGCCGTCTTCTCGCTCAGATTTCTTCCTCGGTATTTTTCACGGCACCGCCAAGTGTCAGTTTTAATAAACGACGATAAAGAAATTAGCGTCGTTTACCTGAACAATTCGAAATTCGATATTTCTAGGGTTTCGACGTTCTTTCAATCTCGTACGATCCAAGTGTGGCGAGACCATCGTAAAAATTCTTTTTCCGTGTCGTCAGACGTTTCATCCACCTGAACAAACATAAATATCCTCCATTTTTATGATTCCAATTATAGATCCGGAGAACAAATTTCGGTACGAAACTTTTGAAGTGTCAAAAAAATTACGAAGAAAAATCGATGACTTTTTTGGTGCAATAAAAATATCGTAGCTCATTTGAATCGCAGCGATAAATTATTGAACGATGAAAATGACACTTCCGTGGTCTAAAAGTCAGACAGAGACGCACCCAAAGATGTTTTGACGCACAAGAAAATATTGGCAGAAAAACAAATTCGTGTTTGCGCCCATCGGTGAACGGTGCTCGTCGCAGCGCGGACGTTAATCCCGTCCATCTCGATGAATGGATAAATAATAATAGCACGTGTGTGTTATCGTCGAATAGTGCGTGATCGGAAGACTCGAACAATTATCGAATACCATATCGAGGTATATTTGTGTAGTAGCGTGCGCGATTCGAGAACGGATTAGGCGTGAATGAGAGGGGGGAGTCGGTGTCGCTGTCAGACTCGAGACTGGCGACCACGAGGACGGTAATTAATATGGGCTTTCGCAAGGACGCGTGGCGGGATATTAGATTCGTCACGGATATCATCTCGACAGTCGATGATTCTCGACTCCCATGAGAAAAGTTCGATTGAGAAGCTGACAAGAGATAAAAAACATGAAAATAAAAGTTTCATGTTTTTTCATTCAGCCTTCGTAAATTCGTCGGGGGTCGAAGCAACAAGATCGTTAAGAATTTGACCCGATTTGGGAGGAAATTGTGACACGAGCCTTTATCGCGCGTCGCGCGCGTCACACACGTGTGACTTTGAAATTACGACGAAACGAATAATAACAGTGGAAGATAAGAATAGCTCGCAATGGTCCAGCCTATTGGGAGATAGAGTTTTCCTTCGATTTAAAAAATCGACGAAGAAATCTCGTGTGGAATGAACTCGTGCCCGCTGATCTCATCCTCCAACGAATAGAACAACTTGTCCCACTTCGTGGCATTGAGTTTTATGCGACTTTCGCGCTCTCCTTCTCGCTCCATCTTTCTCTCTCTTTTCTGTCTGCGCAGTCGGTCCTTTTTCACTTCGAATTCAGTTTATTTCTTGTTACACTCCGGTCTCTCTTACTCTCCGTCTTTCTTTCAGCTTGAGTCTTTCTCGCCCCTCGTCCATTCGTCTCGCTCTTGGCCGATGCTCACTCCCGGTCGTCTTCCACTCCTGTCTTTTTTCTCTCCATTTTTTATGGTCTTCTTTCTTTTTTTCCATTTCGTTTTACGAGGGGGAGAAACCGGTGAATCTAAAAATACGAGATTATAGGCACGAGGACATTTTGTAAGCGCGGAGACGATGACGACACGTATTTATGTGATTCGCGATTCCCAGGATACTGAACCGGGGAGCTCCGATTCGAGTCGGATTAAAAAGTAACGAGCTTTCCAACCTTTTGAAATCTCGCCACTGATCATTGTTTTCAGTCTCAACAGTACAAATTTCGATCTCTCATATTACGCGATCAATACTTTGACAGATGGCACTTCCGCATGAACGAAATTTCATTCGATTCAAGTCTCCGGATGCTGGAGACGCGCGGGCCAAACATTTGTCGACTTCTTCAAATTCTTTCATTTCATTTCGGTACTCGAAACTGTCATCGAATTGATGAACGAACAAAACGGAGGCGTGAAGATAATTCATTCGCTCCATCTCACGAGATTTTGTCAAGTTTTTCTCGCTATTCGCCCCTCGCACAAGTTGCGCGCAATCTCGCTAATTGACGCGAGACGAGACGTGACAATTGGGTCTAATTGTTCGTTGAATCGCGCTCTCAAACTTGCGGGAACTCAATGTTTATGTATCGTTTTTATTTCCGTTGCGATTATACCGGGGAAGCTTCTCTCGTCTTCTCGAATCGCCTCGTTCTTTTCGGGAACCAGCGTTTCCTGGATGTTGCGAATGAAAGATGCAGAAAAAACTGGCGTTGAAGAAAGTTTCGTTGCGAATCGATCGAGGAGAGTTCGCAAACTGCATAAACGATTTTATGACAGTTGGTTATTAACTACTTGCTTTGTTTAATGTGCCTTCGTAAGGTTGGAGGAAATCGACTTTGTCAGTACCCACGCCATTGCTCTGCGACCAACGTTCATAAACTTTTTTAAAGCTCTTTCAAAGTGTTTTTATGAAACTTTTAGTTTCAAAGGATAATCAGTCCCAGTCAAGGTACATTTTTTTCCTCAATTTTTCTTCTTTTTTCCAGCATTAAGGCGACAAAAGCTCGATTATTCGAAATATTCTCGTTGCAATTAAATTTCGATTACTGGATAAACCGTTGTCCAGCTCGAGCGAAAAAACTCTCTTCCTCTCTCTCTCTCCCCCACCCATAAATCCGGTTCCGCTGTAGGCGTGTGAGAGATGCCTGCAATAATTCCACCTACGAGACTGTCGTCTCCAAGGATCCAAGACCTTGAGACAGCTTTTCGTTGCACGTTACAGAATTTTGTACTCGTGGCAACAGCTCATTCACGACTTTTTATCGTAAATTTAAGTCCACGTATTCACTCGTTAAATTCACTTTTGAGACGAATATATTTGTATATTTAAATATGTTCGAGGTTTGCTAGAAGTATGAATAACGATGAATAAATTATCGTACGAATGTGCTGCTTGTTTATGCAGCTTCATAACTGTATTCGCTGTTTCAACCACGGGAATGAATATCGTTTTCAATCCCAAGTGGATACAGGAAGGATATTCGCCAATGAAATTTAATCATTTCGATTATTTTCGGAGGATTTGTACGCAGTGAGATCAGAAATTGTTTTCTTTCATGCACCCACATCATTTTGACAACTTTCTTTCGGCTTTGAAGGTATCGATCGAGCATAAGCGATAAGAATGGGCTTCCAGATTATGAACCCTGTAAAAGTATCGTACATTTATTGTTTCCTCGGTTGGAAAGACTTGACAAAGTGTCACGAAGGTACAGTCACGAGCTGCTTGAATTTTTTTATAATCACAAGCACACCCAGATTACTTCACTAGCTTCAGAGCCTCAGACTTTCGTAATTGTTTATTTTTTTCCTCGATTGTTCGTTTTCACTCTCAACTGTACGAGCATCCGATTCGAGGGGAGTTTATGTAGGAATGAAAAAAGATTAGGAAAAATATCGATGGTGCCGTGCCGGCACTACCGGCATCGTGCAGCTTCGAGTAAAAGGGAAGAAAAAAAATCGAAAATAAATCATCCTTTGAATGTACCCTGCTGTGTGACTCGAAGTCGAGCTCAACTCCAAAAGACTCCCTCGTCACTGGGGGTACGCAGCGCAAGACACGCACGCGATCCCTCTGTACAAGGACTTGCATCTTTAATCGATTTTTATACCATTTCCGCGAATATAAACTTCATTAGCATCGATTTTACTACGAGCTCATTCGTTGCCAGCGAACTCGATGACACACTTTGACGAATAAATGTCAAAAACATTAGCTAAATATGAAAAATAATGATAAATTATTGCGACGAACTTCTTAATACCAAAGAGGGGATTTCGAGTTGAATAACTTGGTTGAGAGTCGAAAAAACTTTTCGTTGCATTGAGTGAGCGAAAAAGTTGAACGAACTACGTTTTATCGGACCGGGAATTGCGCAATTTGAAATTCGGCCAAAGTCATAAGATGCATTTATGAAATGCATTTTCTATGCAAACGTAGTTTGTTGGGGGCAAGCAAATTTTCTTTCGCTTAAATGAAATTTTCATGAAAATGAATCAGACCCATTTTTTCGACGAGCTTCAAAGGACGCTCCGTCAAATTTAAACTTCTGAGAAGCTATCTTTCCGTGCCTTTTTCTTCACTTTACGACGATTGTTCGTTTTTTCGATCGTACTTTTACGGGACGGCAGCTGCGTGCATTTTGGGCTTGCACCGAAAGACGCGCTCGCGGATCGACGAGAGCGTGTAAAAATAAAATCCAGCTTTACGACAAAAAGAGTTTCGCTCTCGAAGTATCTCCAGGCTTTATGCGAATATTTGAGGGAAAATAGTTCGGAAAATAGAACGCGGACGAGTCGCGGATTCGACCTTTCGCCTCGCCATTTATTTCGGTATCGCTTCACCATCGAGCAATTTTCTATCGAAAATAATTATAAACTCTGCGACGAGTTTGATTTCCGGAACGCCTCAACGACGATGCGCCGATGACAACCGCAAATATTTCTACTCAAAACGACTCTTACGTTACTCCGAAATTGGTGCAAACTTCCCTGCCACATGCTCGCAAAATTTTTCGAGTCAACTCCACATATTTCTGCTCCGACAAGTTAAGGGTCAAAAATACCCGCACAACATCCTACATCGGTCGTAAGGGATCAAGAATTCCTCTCTGCAGACTCAAAGCTCGAGAGCGCGATTGCGTTGGAGCAACTCAAGATGCGAAAATAATTGCGAAATCTGTTACCGCTCCGTTCTACTTTTCGCGATCGCCCTCCACCCCGTTCCGTCGCGGCAAAAACTCTCTCTGACTATCCTCGCTATTTCGATCGCCAATTCGGTGAATCCTTAATGTCGATACTAGTCCATTGCCAACGAATCTTGCCCTTATCTCCCTGCGGTGGGAATCATGATTTTCGATGAAAATAGAAAAACGAGTAGCGACTGGGGGACGGAGCAAGCGTTCCGAATCACAGCGATCACGATTTTTTGCTAATCTCTTTCGAGCAATGCGTGAACGTTCGATTGTGAAGCAACGAAGCTCCTCTGCAATTTTTCGATCGATGGAACTGCTGTTCGTGTTCGCCAACGAAAAATCGCTATTTATTTCAGGCTCTGGAAAGGTCGGGCAATTTTTATGTCCTCTCTCTCTCTCTCTCTTTCTCGGTCTCTGTGTGCCAAGAAACATAATTTTTCATTTCACGAGACACGGGTCAAGATAACCGGTTGTAAGGAGGGACCTTTATCGCTGTCCAAGGTAATGCACTTCGCATACAGCACTCTTGATGGCCCTTATTGAACGGGCGGAGTGAAAATAAAATTATAAGAAAAAAGTAAGGAGTGTCTCCGAAGAAAGTCGCCTGGAGATTCAATGCGACAGATATGCGACTGTAAAAAGCCTTCGGTACGCCGTATCGCGTACTCGACCGAGGAACTTAGACTCGTATCAACGATAGCTTATCATTCAGCTGCGAGACGCTTTATTGGAAGTGTCAATCGATACTGCTGATCCTATTATTTATTACCGAAACGATATTGAATTGACGAATTTTTTCTGTTTTTTTTTTTTTTTTTATATTTTTCAGACGAACAGGAACGCGTGCAGAAAAAAACTTTCGTCAACTGGATAAACTCGTATCTTTCGAAGGTAAATTTTTTTAAATTAACGATATTGAATTTGATTTACGTCGGAGATAAATCTAATCTCAGTGGAACGTTTGCTAAATTAAGAGAGACGATAACGAGGCGGATACGAAGATTTTGGAGGGCAATTTTTCGTCGAATTTTTAATGAATAAACGAGGTTCGGAATTAATGATTTTCCATGTGAAATTACGACGATGGTTATCAGGATTTTGTAATAGAAAATGCCAAAGTATTGACCGAAAATTCAAGAGCGCGCTGCGACAATTTTTCCGCTGTGTTCATCGGTTTTTTATACAAGACAGAATCTTTTGGAGCATTTTGAATCGTGTAATATCGTGATGCTAATATTGTGCGCCACGTCACGACTCCGGATAATCCAACGTTCAGCGGACGAAAACTTTGGCAAACTGGTGCGCGCCCCCTCGTGCCTGGCTCGCGATTCCCTCACTTCCGGATCCTTCAAAACTCTTTTCTCGTATAATGCACGCATGCCCTCGATTCGGGAGTTTCAGTCCGCGAACTTATCGAAAACTCGTGAACTACTCAAGCTTCCGTTTTAAATTCGTTGTCAAAGGAGTGAAGAAAAACAATTATTTAACCGAGCGCACTTAACATTTGTCAGAGAGTTCCACCTCTTCGGGTCGACGACTTGATCGAAGACCTCAAGGACGGCACCCGACTTTTGGCTTTGCTCGAAGTTTTGTCCGGCGAGAAATTGGTAAGATTTTAATCCATTTCGATCTTTGAGAATTCGACTTAAAAGTCAATCACACGAATGACATTCCGCTGGGTATTGATCCTCGAATTATTCTCGCAGCCAGTGGAAAGGGGCCGGAATTTGAAGAGACCACATTTCCTCAGTAATGCCAATACGGCACTACAATTTTTACAGAGCAAAAAAGTGAGTGCAATCTCAAGCCGAAGAATTATTTTGCTGAAACTATTTTCTTCAAAACAAATCTCGAAATAAGGCTCTCGTCCCATCTATTTTTATAAAAATGGTTCAACTGCAATTCTGTATTTATCAATTACAGATCAAATTAGTGAACATAAACTCATCGGATCTGGTCGATGGACGACCTCCCGTAGTCCTCGGTCTCATTTGGACCATAATCCTGTACTTCCAGGTAAGATAAACTCGGTCAAAGTACAAATGAAAATCGTTAAACATTTATAAAAAATCTAACTTTCTCATAAAGCACTCTGTAATTGAACGGTGCAAAAAAAAGCAGTAGGTGCTTGAACGTAAAAAGCTCTTGACACGTAGGAATACGAAATCATCACTCACGAGTAGTGACATTATTACACCTCCTTGCAGCGAAGATGAATCAAATGGGACGTGAATTATTAATTCGGAGTACAAGCGCCACTCAAAAAACGCTCTAAAAATTATGCAAACTTGATCGCCATTTGAATAATCTTCTCTGTGTACTAATTAAACGTTCCAACATTTTTCGAGCAATTTTCATTTAGTAAAGTTCACGCGACACCACAGAGCGGTCACAGGCACTGGTCGAATAAAAAAGTTCGGGAAATTCGTTCAAAATAGTTGAAAATGTAAGAATTGGTCATTGAACCGTTTCGATGTTGAGTACTCAACGAATTTTTCTACTCGTAGTCCCCGATCATTTTTATTCGAAAATGGTGTCGATTGATGGTAGAGTATATAAATACGATTTCGCTAACCGTAAACGTATTCCAATTGTGAACAAGCTACGATCAAAGGATCGAAAGAGGGTGAGTATCGTTAATGGGTAGAGAAGAAACGAAAGCACCAATGCATGCTACAATTATACGTTTTGGCTTTTCGATCTAGCGTCAGATTTTAGCGAAGATTTTGGAGCGATGGATCGGCTGAAAATGACGATTAATCGGTGAAAATGTGAATCTTTTTAGATCGAAGAGAACACGAGAGCCCTCGAGTATCTCGGGCACAGTTGGGGCAGTCAGAGCAGTCTTGAAAGTCTTGGAACTCAGGGCTCAGCAGCCAGTGAGAGAAAACGCATTAGCAGCGAGAAATGGAAACAAGGAGCTCGCAAAACACTGTTGCAATGGGTCACAAACGCTCTGCCAAAGTGAGATTTTTTCTCATGGTCAATCCAGTGAACACCGAGTCAACTTTGCGCACATTTTTTTCAAAACTTTTTCTTCTTTTTCACGTAATTTCGTCACTGTTACGATTCTGATAAAAACATCTCGATTTTCAGGGACGTGGGAATCCAAGTAAGAGATTTTGGCGAAAGCTGGAGAGATGGAAACGCTTTTCTGGCGATAATCGACGTGATCAGGGCGAACTTGGTCAACATAGCAGCCATGAGAGAAGCCTCGAACCGAGCGCGTCTCGAGACAGCCTTCCAAGTCGCTGAAGTCGAGTTAGGGATTGCAAGACTTCTCGATCCTGAAGACGTCGACGTTCCACAACCCGACGAAAAATCGATCATGACCTACGTGGCACAATTCCTGCACAAGTATCCTGAACCGAAATCAACCGGACCCGATTCTTTCGCCGCTGTCCAGCAGGAGTACAATTCCCTTCTCGCTTGGCTCAACGAACGGACGAGACACCTCGAACAACTCGATAGAGCCAACGCTTTTCCAGCCAGTTTTGCAGTGCGTTGCCATCTTCATTCATTTTCTTCTCAAACTAATCGAAAAATAAATTCTGCTTCCGCATTATTAATCATTTCTCTCGCCCGTGGACCCGTAGGAATACACTCTCGCGCGAATGGAGTCCGACGAGAAAGCCGGTGTTTACAAAAAACTGCAAAGTCTCGTCGACACTCCGAGCATGATCAGCATCACTCGAGACTCTTGGACACACATACAGGTTCTCTGGAACAAAATGGAATATCTTGTGAGTTGTTTTTTCTCGAATGAGATGATCGATCAAGTTTTTTCGATTGGATCGAATTTAAATGGATGAGCCGAAGTAATCTTTTTTTTTTTTTTTTGAAGCTATAAAATTGTGTGATCGTTTCAACAGTCTCAACGGTCGATATTCCAATAATGAATGAAACTATTTTGAAAAATGAACGAAAAATACGAGTGTGCGATGAGAAGTAATGATAACAAATATTTGCAGATGTTGAAATGGCTTTGGCTGCTGGATTCATCGCTCCCGGGCGAGCTCGGTGAGGTCGGCAGGTGGCTGGCACTCGCTGAAAATCTATTGAACTCCGACGACGATATACCGTCAGAAATGACGGAGGAAACAGCCGGCATAATATCGAACAAGCTCGAAGATCACAAAAAGTTTTTCCTCGACTTGCCAGAAATGGTGGAGAAATTTCAACGAGCAAAAAGTTCAGCCCTCTCGCGACAAGCACCTCCGGAACAATTGGACAATATGACCGCTAGAATTGAAAGTCTTCCGATTCGTGCAGCAAAAAGACGAATCAAACTCAAGTTTCTCGAGCACAAATGTTGTCTCGTTGCTTTCCTCTTCCTCGTTGAGACGAAACTCAAGAGCTGGAGCGTGAAATATGGCACTGAGGAAAAAGTACATCAGATGCTCGAACAGTACAGAAATTTTGTATCTCGCAACCGAATTTTCCAGGAATTTCAAAAAGCCTATCTCGACATGCAACAAGTCGTTGAAGAATACAAACGCGAAGGAGATGTTGGTAAGTTTTTCAATTTCATTTGATCGTTGCAGTTTTCAATGTTATTTCGTAGCTAACAAGGATCACTGGATTTATAAAAAACAACATAAAATGATTTCAAAGCCTTGCATAGGGAGGATTTTAAATAAGTAAATTAAGAAAAAAAGCAATTTTGGTCGATAAATTCTCGTCGATATTCTCCAGACGATTAAAAGTCGTTGAGAAGACTTTCCATGCCACAAGTCAAGTTCTTTCTTCTTTAAATCAATAAACGCTAAAATTGTGTCGAAAAACTTCCGCACGAAGTCTGCAATTCTCTCGAACAACTTGAATACAAATCAGCATCGATTTGCACACGAATATGGAGCTGATCCATAGGGAGAGTGAGCCGTAGCCATAAAAGAACGTCGTCCAGGACGTGAGCAGTTTAGCAAATACTTTTGGCATTGCGTATATTTTTCTCGATCGATTGATCAATTCCGAGGAGAAATTCGCTTTTTCTGAGGCAGAGCATCTCCAAAATGATTTCAGATCACGAGGAGGCTGCGAAGATCGATCGATTCATGCGGGAGACCGGTGAAAAATGGAAGAACGTATCGATGGACCTTCGTTGCGTGCAGAGCATGCTCGAGGAGGTGGTGGCTTATTGGCGTCGCTGGACGAGTGTATCGGACGAATTCGAATCGTGGCTTCTGCGAGCTGAGCCAGCGCTGGCCTTACCCGAAGAAGAGAGGATGGAATATTTCCAGGACATAAGTGTGTGGAAAGACAAATATCAGCAGTTGTCGGACAGCGTTAGTTTCCTCATAGCAACATCGGACGAGCAGGTTGCCCTGCGCCTCAAAGACCGTTATCAGAATTTGTCAGGAAGGTGGGAGAGATTATTCCAGGAGGCGAAGCAGTACATGCACGCGGGAGATTTGTTGAGGAACCGCAAGGATTACCGGGCCGGGGTTGAGAGCCTGCAAACCTGGTTGAGGAACGCCGAAGCAGCGCTTTCCACGTCGCAGCTGACGTCGACCGAAAGGATCAAGGCGTACGGCGAGCGGCTCCAGGCCCTCCACACCGAGGTCGAGAGCATCGAGGAACTCTTCAAGAATATAAGCAAAAAGTTTCAAACTCTCATTCAAGATTTGTCACGTGACGAAGTTGACAAGATGATGAACACTCTGAAAAAGGAAAAAGAAGCTCTCGTCCGAGTGAGGGCTCTGATACCGATGCAGCTGCATCTGTATCATCAGTTGCTCGTGCAGCAAGAGTCACTGGAAGCTGGACAGAAAGAGATATCGAGCTGGCTCGACGAGGCTGAGCGCCTTTTGGCCGGTGTCAATCTCGCCAGCGGCCGCGACGCCGCCCTCGTTCAATTGGACCGTCACAAAGGATTTTTCTCGAGGACGCTCTACTACAAATCGATGTTGGAGTCGAAGAACAAAGTTTTTGCGAGCATCGTCAAGTCCGTGGACGCGCACGCGAACGTCGAGACGGCCGAAGGTGGGTCCGCGCTGCGCGCACTCAACGAACGTTTCGCGAGGGTCTCGCAAGCCTCGCAGTTGGCCGAGCAACGTCTCCAGGAGGCTGTGCGTTGTTGGGGAAAATTCCGAGATTGCGAGAGACAGATATCCGAATGGCTGACCGCCGCGGAAGGACTGATCAACGACAAGCGGATCGACAATCGTCAATCGGTCGAACATCACAAAAATTTCTTCGGCAAAGTCAACGAACGATGGATTCAGGATTTGATAAACGCTGGACAGGATCTCCGCAACGCGCTTCCCGCCGAGCAACAGGCTCCCCTCGTCGAGACTGTTGAAGCACTGCAGAAACGATGGCGCGACGTTCTCAACTTTGCTCCCCTCCATCTCATGCGACTCGAATTCCGCCTCGACGAAGTCGCCTTCATGCAATACCTCAAGGAAATCGAGGTCGAAATCAATTCGGAGCAACAGGCACTCATAAAAAACGACGATGTCGAAAGCATCATCGAACGCAACAAAGAATTCTTCGTCAATCGAGGCGTCGTTCTCGACGTCGAACGGTGCTTACAAACTCTCAAGAAAATCAGCTCCGCCTACTCACAACTTAAACCGAGCGACAGCAGCCTCAAAGAAGCCGCTCAAAGGGCTGAACAGCTTTGGGAAAACTCAGCACAGAAGGTCGAATCACTGCGCGAACAATTGCGCCAAGTACCCGAGCAATGGGCTGCTTACAGGAAGAAGTGAGTTTCGAAAATCTCCAATTCTCAATCATCCATTCCGACCAATTACTCTCACTTTCTGCTCTCCAACGCGTTCACCTCATTTCATATATTTTCTTTCCAAAGATTCGACGAAATGGGAAGATGGATGGACCACGTCGACAATACTCTCAGAACGATTCTCAAGGAAGTCAATACTCTCGAGGAGTTCGAATCCGAAAAAACAATATTCCAGGTAAGAAAAATTCTTCCTCGAGTCTTTCGTTGATAAATTTAGTTAATCCAACTGTTCTTGTACGTTACGCTTACTAAATGGACAGATGCAGACGCTCACGGTAAATATAAAACGTTTTAGCACGAAAACGAACGTTGGTTCACAGAAAACGATCGAAATTCGGCCAATTTGATATAGAATAAAACGTCGAAAAAACCTTGAGGATGAAGAATATTTCAAAAAATTCCATTTCTTCTGTTGTACTTTTGCAGAAAGTTTGTCACGAGGCAGACAGTAAGAGGGAAGAGATGAAGTGGTTGGTCCAAACGCTGGATAGTTTGACATCGAACCGTTCGGATCGTGAGGCGCTTACGGAGCAGCACAACCTCGAGCAGCTGATAACTCGTTACAAGAATTTGATTCCAACGATCGAGATAACGATGACGAAGACGGACATTTATTCGAAGAGTTACACGTACAGGAAGGAAGTGCGGGAAGTTTGTACGCTTCTGCGTAAAGTTCGAGAGCAGAGCGTCGCTGACGGGGGTCAAGAGAGCCCCGAGCGGTTGAAGGATGCCGTGACCCATCAGGAGACTCGTTTGGGTCAGCTGGAGCAGCAGCGAGCCAACATCGTGAGCATGCTCCAGCGAGGCAAGGATTTGTTGAAGGATCAACACGCCCCGACTTTCGTCTCGTCGGAGGTTCAACAACTCGAGCACAGCTGGAACGACACTTACGGGCAGAGCATCGAGACCCTCAAGAGCCTCAAGGGAACTCAAAAGTTGTGGGAAACCTATAAACAGCAGAGAGAAGACATTCAAAAGCTCGTTGAACAAGCGCACCAAGAATTACGTCGATTCGACACAACGAGCTTCCACGACGCCGCTCAAGTGTCTTCCGATCTTCAAACGAAGCAGGAACTCAGCATGACTCTGAGGAAATCGGCTGACGAAATGATGCGGAAATTGCGCGACACGCATTCCAGTCTCGCCGCTATTATTCCACCCGAAAGAAAATCGATTTTACAGACCGAAATCACTGAGATCGAGGAAAGAGTACAAACCGTCATCGAAACCGTACACCAGCGTGTCATCTACCTACAAGAACACAACACTCGCTGGTCCAAGTTCCAAACGAAACTCACCGAACTACGCACCTGGACGGTTCAGAGCGCACCGCAATCCATCGCCAATATTCAAGACTCCGGCATATCGCCTGAAGACAGAGTCCGCAAAACTGAAACGCTACAAAAACAGATTTATGAGAAAATTACTATTCTCAAGATGCTCGAAGAAGAATCCAAGGATCTTCTCAAAGGTTGGTTATCTGAAAATCTCATTCCATATGCTTTGGGGGTGGGGAAAGAATAAAAATTTATAAAATTTTGTAGTTTTTCATTAAATTTTAGTTATATTTTGCGAGAAAGTTTCATTTTCTCTTCGATTTCGAATCATTTTTGTTTCACTGATAAATTTACTACTCTAGAGAGGAGTTTTATGAAGATTCGAAAAAATGTCTATTTTGCAGAGGACAGTGAGAAAGCGGAAGCTCGTCAGTTGCGCGACGACATAGAGAAGCTGCATACCGCCGTAGGTGCCTTAAACGAGAGTATCGAATCGCAGCGTACGATTGCAACGAAGAATTTGGCAACCTGGAAGGAGTACGAGGTTGGGATTCAGAAGTTGAAGCCCTGGATAGAGCAGGCAGCTTCACGAGCAACGAGTATCGCTTCGAAACCGTCGTCGCTGAGTCAAGCTCGAGAAATGCTGGAGAGCGCGCGAACCTTTGAGAAACAATGCGAGGAGCGTCTTCCACGGGTTCAAGAATTGTCTCAAGTGAGTCAACAGATAGCCGGGAGAACGGCGGCTCCGGACGAGGTCGACGCGGTGTACACTCGATGGAATTCGATCCACGACGTTGCCGTCCAAACTACAACGAAACTGGACAAGCTCGTTTCATCCTGGAATACTTTTGAGACTGACGCGAAAGAGTTTAATCAATGGCTGAACGAAAGCGAGAAGGCGTCGCTGATAGAGCCGAACGTACAAACGCCGGAAGCGAGCAAGCTCGAGCAAGATCTCAATCGTCTGAAAGACTTCAATAAAATCATATCCGATCGTCAGGCCCAATTGATATCACTTACTCAAGTCTCGGATCACATTAGCCACGGACTTTCTCTAGAAGGAGCAACCGCTTTGAAGGCTCGAGTTACCGAGATGAAAACTCGTGTCGGCAAGCTCGCTGACACCATCAGACACCACATAAACTTGGTATCCGATGCCCTGTTGTCGCGTCAAGAGCTCCACATGAAGATAACAGATTTTGAAAATTGGATGGCACGTTTGCGATCGAGCATAGCCGAAATAAGCGAGGTCAACGTGGACAACGTGGACGCGAATCTTCAAGCCGTTCACGGCTACCTCCAAGAGCACACGGAAAAGCAGGCGAGCTTCAACGCCATCTACGAGGAAGTGAAACGTCTCTTGGTCCAGACCTCGCCCCAGGAAGCCGCGAGCCTCGACGAGATTTATCGCAGTCTCGCCGAAAAGTATAAAGCCCTCGAGGACGATTTGCGCCAGAGGAAAAAATGCTTGGAGAAATGGTCGGAGCTGCTCAATTGGCACAACGAAGCAACCGCGCAGTTGTCTCATTGCAAGTATCAACTGGAAGCGAGGAAACCCAACATTGCCGATCTTGAGAGACTCTCCGGGGAGCTGCAGACTGTTCAGTCGAAAATCGCTAGCTGGAAGGAGCAAATCCCGATCGTCGACAGCTCCACGGGCATTCACATGCGTGACAAACTCGGCAAACCCCTCACAGCATCGACTTTGGTCAACGATCTCGAAGCCAAATCCGTCACGCTGAGCACAGAGTTGTCCTCGAAACGAGACAAGCTGGAGAACTTGGGAGCCCGGTGGGACAACTTCAGGAAACTCCAACAAAAACTGACCGAGGAGATTGTCGGTACGCAAACGAACCTCCAAGAGATAACCTACGGAGTTGATACCTGCGATAAACTGGCCCAGGCCGTTGAGAAGATCAGCGATCTCATTGACGATCACAAGCTACGAGAGCCCGACAAGGATCTTCTCCACCACGAAGGGAACAGCCTCGTGAAGGAGGACCAGAAAGCAATGACCAATGTCCAGGTCGTCGTTTCCTCGGTTGACGCCAATTGGGAGAAGGTCAACGAGCTGTTGAACGAGCAGAAGAAAAAGTACGCCGAAATGGAGGCCGATTGGCGAGCCTACGCCGAGGCTCGAGAAAAGCTCGTCAAGTTCATGGAGGACTCGAAGAATTTGTGCCAAGCCAGTAAAGAAGTACCGAATGATGTAACTCAGGCAAGCGCCGCTTTGGAAAAGCACAAGAGAGCTTCGGATGTGCTGAAAAAGGGAAAACTATTTTTGGACAAAATGGACTCGAAGGCCCAGCAAATCATCAAGGAGGCTTCCCTCATGCCTAATTTCAAATCCGAATCCATCGAAACTGATGTCTCGAGAGTGAGAGCCCAGTACCAAGAAACTTACTCGAGCATCCTCGACAAAAGCCAGTCTTACGAGACTCAAGTGATTATTTGGAAACAAATCGAAGAAGCCAAGTACGAACTGACCCGTTGGCTGAGCGACACTAACGAGGCTCTGAGCAACGCTTGCGAAAGGCTGACCGATGCGGAAAATGGTCAAGTCAGATTAGCCAGATACCGCGAAGAGTTGCCACCTCATCGGCTCATCCGCCAAGGTGTCGCTACCAAAAGTGAACAGTTGATAAAAATCAACGGCGACGCCGAAATGCCGACCCTCAAATCCCTCAATAAGTTGTTGGACGATCAGTTCAATCTCGTGAAAGAAACAGCCGATAAACTCGAGTCGATGACTTCGAGTTTGAGCGAAGCCGAGCGAGGCATACGTCAAGATTTGAAGAGGTCGAGCGATGCCGTGTCCAAGATACGCGAGGATATAATAAAGTGCGACGATCTAACGGGCGAAAACACCAAGATCCTTGGACGCATCAACAAGTGCCAAGAGCTCAAAGCAGAGTTGGCTAAAGCGAGTGACAAGCTATTGGAAATCGAGGAAAAGATCAGAACCGCTGGCAACGCTTATCCGGCAATAGCGAGGTCGAGTTTACCGAAGGAACTTCAAGCTCTTCAGCAACGGCGCGAGGGTGTAGCGAACCACGCCGACAAGGTCAGCGCGACTCTCGTGGCCTTTTTGACGAAATTGTATCACGAGAAATTCGGCGCGCTGCAACGCATGGTTGCTACCCACAAGGAAAAAGTTCTTTGGTGCGAACCGGAAGAAAGCAGCGACCGTTACAACCTCGAGGTCAAAATGGCTTCGTTGCTCGACGTTGGCGCTGGAATCGTCGATTGTGAGGCTAGAAAAGCCGACACCGACGGTTCCCTGGCCCTTCTGGAAACTGTTGAGAGCAACGAGACGACGGTCGCGCTCAGGGTCGAACGCGACAAAGTCGCTGCCGATCTGGAGTCTCTCAAACAGAGCCACGCCAAAATAAAAACCGTTCTCGAGCGCAATATCGCTCTTTGGCAACGATATGAACTCGGCTCGGAAAACGTTGTTTCGTGGTTGAAGGACATGGAAAATCGGATCAGAAGCGAAGGCTCGTGTCTCGTTGAATTGCCTGACGTCGAGGCGAAAATCAAGGAAATTGACAATCTCCAGAAAATTGTTGTCGGCTATCAGACCGAAGTTGACGAACTGACCACCCTCGGTGGAGAAATCCTCAAAGTCAGTCCGGAATCCCGGGTCGGACAGTACGTCGGACACCTGAATACCCGGTACCAGGCTATTATCAAATTTTTATCACAACACTCAAGAAAATTACAAGAACTCAAGGACGGCAGGGACGAGTACAAGACTCACGTCAGAGAGTTGGAGGTTTGGATCAACGAGGCTGAGAAAAAGCTCAAGAGCTTCGAAGGCATCAGCGGCCCAAAGCCCATCACGTTCTACCAATCGAGACTCAAAGAGCTCAGAGCTTTTGCCAACGATCGCGAGATGGGACAAACCGTTTTGAACAAAACTGCCGAAGCTGGTGAAGCACTGTTTCCTCGTATCACACCCGAACACAGGGAAGCGATGAGAGGAGAATTGAGGAATTTGAGAAATCGCGTTGATGCAGTCTCCGATTGGGCCAATTTGATTTACAAGAAGATCGAAAGCGACATGATGCATCGGTCTTCTTTCGAGGACAAATATTCTCAGGTATATGCGAAGAACGAAATATTATTTAAAACTCTTTTACTCACCGAGGCTCTCCTCGAAGCGTCTCACAGCCTCGAAATCTGAAAATTGATAAAACAAATATTTTAGAATTATCATTCCCTCGCACACAATCAAATCCATTGCGACATTTTAGTTTTAGTAATAACTAGAAAAATGTTTTATGCGAATGTATTTCATTCGAAAAATTAAAAGTTTCATAAAATTTTGTAGGTGAAACAATGGCTGATTGACGCTCAAGCAAAACTGGGCGACAAGCAAGACCTCCTGCCGAGTCTGCAAGAGAAAAAGCTCGCGCTACACTCGTACAGAGCAATAGCCCAAGACGTCAGTGTCCACCGGAACATTTTGGAGCAGCTTCAGGAAAGACTGGGCACTGTGCCGGATGACGAGGCCAGTGAGATGCTGTCAAGCGTGATCGAGGCTTACGAGAAGCTCTCCGGAGACGTGGAAGATCGTATAGGCATCGCGGAAAAGCACGTTTCGAATCACGAGGCCTACTTGCAGACTTTTGACAAAGCGAAGGATTGGATAAGTACGATAGTTAACGAGGCGAGTGCTCTGATCGATGCTGATCTGTCGGTTGAGCGAGAATCAGCGAAATCACGAATATCCCAATTGGACAATATCCTCCAACAAAAAAGCGAAGGCGACCGTATCCTGGAGGATTGCAATCAACAATTGAACATAATTTTGGAGCAGACGTCGATCGCTGGTCATCCGACGTTGCTCAAAGGTTTCGAGATCCAGAAGAAAATATGGCAAGACTTCTTGG
Organism: Venturia canescens; assembly: GCF_019457755.1. NCBI lineage: Eukaryota > Metazoa > Arthropoda > Insecta > Hymenoptera > Ichneumonidae > Venturia > Venturia canescens. The sequence goes on from NC_057426.1 coordinate 4,106,360, forward strand.
GGCAATGTACAGCGACGCGTGAGAAATTGAATCGGATGTTCGACCAATGGGCGGAATTCGAGAAGGTTGTGGAGGCCCTGGAGGCATGGACGAAGAATATCGAATCGCAGGTGAAGGACCAGAGTCTCAAGAGCACCGAGGATGCGAAGAGAGCTTATTTGACGAAGCTGAAAAAATTGGAAGAGGAAATCGCTGCGAAGGCGCCCGAGTTCAACGCAGCTGTGGAGCGGAGGGAAGCCGGAATCGAAGCCGAATCCGAACTGGCGAGTAGGATATCCCGGCAGGCAACGAAATATCAGGCTCTGAGAAATCAGGCGAAAGAAGCTGTCTCGAGATACGAGCAATTCGTCCGAGAGCACGCAGCGTTCAACGAGAGATACAACGATTTCCTTGCCTGGGTCAACGACGTGCGCGGGGAGCTCAGGAAACACAGCGAGATCGTCGGCGACCTCACGGTCCTTCAGAGCCGCCAGAAAAACATTCGCGATCTCGGAGACACGAGGACGAAAGAAAACGCTCGTTTCGAATCGGTAATCGATCTCGGCGAAAAATTGTACGCCCAAACATCCCCCGACGGACGTGAAATCGTTCGACAGCAATTGAGAAATCTTCGCACTCTCTGGGACGGCTTCAGCGAAGATTTGCAAAACGCGACACAGAAATTGGACCAGTGCCTCATGCAATTCGCCGAATTCTCATTGTCTCAGGAACAACTCACAGCGTGGCTGCGAGATGTCGAACGCGCGATGCACCAGCACACCGAACTCAAATGCACCCTCGAAGAGAAACGCGCCCAACTGCAGAACCACAAAATCATGCATCAAGAGATCATGTCGCATCAGACTCTGGTCGAGTCCGTGTGTGACAAGGCTCAACAACTTGTCGATCAGACCAAAGACACTTCTCTGAACGTCTATCTCCAATCGATCAAACAATTGTTCCACAATATCGTGGCTAAATCCCAAGATTTGCTTGAAAATCTCGAAGACTGTGCAGACAAACACCATCGTTTCAATATCGAATGTAAAAAGTTCCGCGATTGGCTCAACTCCGAGCGTGAAAAGTTGATCGACTGCAATGATATCACCGGCGAAAGAAGCGACATTTCACGGAGGTTGGCCAACCTGGCGACGCTCAAGGCTGCTCAGAATCAAGGCAGAGAACAACTCGCCAGGATTAAAGAATTCGTCGATGCTGTGGCCAAGAGCACTGCCCCCAAAGGCCAGGGTGCTCTGACTAAAGAAGTCAACATTCTCGAAGCGAGTCTGCAGCAACATCTCAGCGAAATTGGTACGTTGAACGGTGCTTCAAAGTTGGAACAGTTTAAAAAAAAATCTTGCAAGAAAATATCAAAGTTTGTTCTACTCTGAACTTTTTTTTTTCCGTTTCTCAGAAACCATCGAATCGAAACAAAACGCAGCTCTACAAAAATGGCAAGACTTCGAGGCTCAGTTGGACGTGCACACTAAATGGTTCCGCACGATGGAAGCTGCTTTCAGAGATCAACAGCTGCAGCCGAACCTCATCGAAAAGGAAGCGAGACTTCGTACCTTCCAAGAAAAACGTGAAACGATTTTGAAAGCTGAGAAAGAGATCGACGAATTCGTTGACAAATCTCACAGTCTCTTGCACTCGAGCGGGGTTGAACGCATCAAACCTTTGGTATCACAAATAAGCAACAGGTGAGCATTCTACACAAATTTATCGAAACTCTCCGGACCCGAAGTTTTTCGTGATCATAACAACGGTTAAAAATTTGAATTCGAATCTGCATTTCGTCGAGCATTTTTCTCGCCTTTTAACGTAAACGTAACAAAATTCGTCTTTGTTTTTTTTTCTCAGGTATCAATCATTGCACGTGTTGAGCAAAGAAGTGCTGAACCGTTGCGAGTCGATCGTCGACGAGCACAGAGCTTACGAGGACAAATTACGAGCGATCGATGCTTGGCTCACCCCTCTGGAGCAACATCTCGTGGCTCTGAAGAAAGAAGAAATCGGGGGTAATCTCGAGGCTAAAACATCGCGTCTCCAGGTTCTCCTGGCGGAACGTGAACAAGCTGAAAATCGTTTGGCGAGTTTGAACGCAGCTGGCGAGAGAATTCTTCCTGCAACTTCGGCTCAGGGACGCGAAACCATTCGACAGGAGCTGAGAAAGACTCGCGAACGATGGGACAACCTCGCTGAGGGTATCCACGAACAACAGAAAAAACAGGACGCTCAATCCTTACAGTGGACCAGCTACCAGGACACTTTACAACAAATTTTGTCCTGGCTCGATAATATGGAACGTGCCACCAAGGACTCCTCCTCCACGGCTTGGTCTTCCCTGCAGGAAATTCGATCGAAGCTGCTCAAGGGAAAGGTTCGCAAAAATTCTCGTTATGGCCGAACTTGTGACTCCGTCGAGTGGCAATCGATAAAAAAGTTGGTTCAATAATCACGCTTCCGTTTGTTTCAGACGATGCACCATGAGATTCTGGCCCACAAGCGCATCGTCGAGGCAATATCCGAAAAGGCGAACGCCCTGGCTCAAGTAGCGCAAGTCCCGAGCGACATTCGCGAGACGGTGTCCTCGGTGTCGAGTCGTTACGAAAAACTCGTTGACGCTTCGCAAAAGAGCATCGCCAATCTCGAAGGACTCGTCGACATATTCCAACAGTTCCAAGATTTGCAAAAGGCTTATCAGGATTATCAGAAACAGCAGTGGGAGAGGTTGGCTAATTACAGCGATTACACCGGAAACAAAGCTACTTTACAGGCGAGATTGGCCAAAGTAATCGAGATTCAGGATAGCCAGTCGGAGGGAGACATCAAACTTAATGTTCTTGCAGAACACGTCGCTCACAGCGCCCAAAGTTTACCTCCCAGATCCCAAGAATTCATGGAAAGGGATTTAGCTAATCTGAGGCACGAATTTTTTCACTTGGTTTTCCAGAATTTTATCAATTTCACAGCATTCAACTGATTCGTGAAAGCGAGCTTTCGAATCCGTTTCTAAACCCAATTTTTTCATTCTCATTATTAAAAATGAATGAAAATGATCGTTGATTTTATTTATTTCGCTCCTCGGAGGAGATAAACGATCGACCCTCGTTGGCCAATTTTGCTTAACAAGGAATTATTATTGTCCTGCAGATTCGACCAAAAGAAGTTTGCAACGGCAGTCAGCGACGTAGTGCGAAGTATCGAGGAGCGAATCCAGCAATGGAGCGAGTACGAGAATTCTCTGGAGCGTTTGCTGGCCTGGCTCTCGGAAGCTGAGGCATCTCTGAAGAATTATGCTCTCAGGAATACTCTCGACGAGAAGAAAGAGCAGCTCGAAAGATATCAGGTAATATTTGTAAACTCAATTGTGTGGAAATACTGGCTTTTTTGGTTCGAAAAGTTGGCGATTCATGGAAGTCAACTTCGTTATTCCGACGCCTATCTTGTCTCCGCTCAAACAATCTGTGCTCATTAAATTGTATGAAAAAATACTTCTTAGGAACTACAAAAATTAATGGAAACACGGACTTCGGATCTAAGCGAATTGATCAGCATCGGCGATCACTTGGATCAAGTAAGACCAAAGAATCAGAAAAATCATACCAGCCGACCTGCTGATTACAGGAAGGCGTTTGTATGGAAGAAAATAGCTGAAAATCGTGCCAATTTATCGCTGCATCTATTGACGAAGGGCTTGGGTTTTCCATCGCATTTTCACCCGTCTATCCATCTATCTCTATCTCATTTTTTCTGTTTTTCTATTAAATTTACTTTACAGCTTCGAGCTTTTGATTCTTTCAGAGGGGGACTGCGAGAAATCCTGATATTTTGCTGCATTTTCTCACGTATCGTCATTCCAATTCACGTCATTTCAATCTCTGTCTTTAATTTCTCTTTTCCAGCTTTGTGGCTCCGATGTTGCAGTGACGCTCGCATGTTATTTTTCTTTCTCTTTTGAAAATACAAAATTATCGTTAATCGCTTTTTTTCGGATGAGCGTCACTTTGAATACTTTTCAACAACGAATTGACCTTTCTAGGCTCTCATCGTGAATCTGCGACACCACGAGGCTGAGTTCGACAAAATAAGCGATGATTCCTCCGAACTAATCGAGATCAGCGGCGAGAGCAGATTTTCTGCCAGCGTTCAACAAGTTACCTCCCGATTCCAATCGATTCAAGCAACCGCGAAGGAGCTCGTGAAAAAGTGCGAACAAGCCGTTACCGACCACGCGAGTTACCTCGAGCGTTACAAGCAATGCACCGAGTGGCTGTCAGCCTCGCAATCGCAGTACCAATCGACGCGAGGGAACGCGACAGCGACGAGACAACAATTGGCAATGAACGTGGAGACTTTGAGGGAATTAATGTCGCGTCAGGCTTCAGCGATTTTGTTGATGAACAACACGGTCGAGGCTGGTGAACGCTTGTACCCGAGCACGGGTGCGGAAGGACGTGAAATAATTCGACAGCAATTATTGGATCTTCAGCAAGCTTTGGAGAGTCTGTACGACGGTGTGACGGCGACTGAGCGTGAAATACAAGTGAAAATATCCCGTTGGTCAGGATTCGACGAGTCGAGCGAAGCTTTCAGCGAGTGGCTTGACCTGATGGAGGATCAAATGAAAACTGAGATCGAGTTGAAAACTACACTCGACGAGAAAAGAGCTCAGCTCCACATTTATCGCACCTCGTTGCACGACGTCCAAGCGCATCAACAAGACTTGTTCGACTTGTCTGACAAGGCTGACAACCTGCCGGATCGTACGGAAAAAATAGACAAAATTCTTAATGCTCTGACGAAAAGACACGCTGCGATACTCAAACGATTGCACGGCTTCGTCGAGCGTTACGAGGGCATCGTAAGCGACCACCAGCAATACAGCAAGGCTGTTCTCGACACCCACGAGTGGCTTGATGCCACCCACAACGCCGTCAACATGTGGGGCGATGCCGAACTCGAAAGAGTCTCCTTGCACACGAATCTCGATCGCCTGAAAAACTTACAACTCAGCTTACCCGAGGAAGAGCCCCGAGTCCAACAGATCCGAGCACTCGGCGAAAAGGTCATTCCCGGCACACTCGAATCCGGACAAATCAACATTAGATCTCAAATCGATTCGTCCCAACAAGAGTGGGAAGGCTTAGCCTCCGCTATCAAAACGACCATCGATACACTCGAAAATAAATTGGCGCAATGGAACGAATTCGAAGCCATGAAGGAACGATGCCTCATCTGGATACGCGACACCGACACGAAGCTCCATGCTGTCGATCTCAAAGCCACTTTTGCTGAGAAGAAGGAACAACTCGAAAGGCTCAGACTTCTTCAGGGCGAGGTGAGTCATTAGCAGAGGATTTGCAAAATAATTTGACTCGTTTCTATAGAACAAATTTAATGCTTTATTTCTCATTTATTCATCAGGTACGAGCGAAAGAATTGGAAATCGATGCCGTCAGCGAACGAGCCCAACAACTGCAAAAGAACGTGTCATCGAGAGCATCCAATGTGCCTGAGCTTGGAATAAAATATCAGCAGATATCGAGCAAAGTGAAAGAACTGAACAATCGCTGGCAACAATATGTTACCAATCATCAGGACTTTGACAATCAATTGTCCGAGTGTACGAGATGGCTCGAGGGAATTCGGGACAAGCTCGATTATTGCTCCGATCTGAGCTCAAGTACGCAGAGGGATTTGGAAAGCAAAATGGAGATTGTTCAGGATCTTCTTTTGTACAAAGAGGATGGATTTGCTAAGGTGCGATTGCTCAGTTCGTTTAAATGCCTGGTCAGCGCAAATTATTTGACGATTTGGGATCTCTAAGCATAAAATATTTTTTCAGGTTCAAGGAATCGTCGAGTTGGCGCAAACGGTTCTTGCGAACACAGCACCCGCTGGCCACCGCTCGATAAACGAGGCCTTGGCAAATCTCCAGGAGCAATGGAGTGCGCTGGCTTCGAAGATGCTCGAAACGAAAACGAACCTGGACGACTCGATAAACAAGTGGGCCGGCCTCCTCGAGCAAATCCAATCGATCAACAAAACGGTCGAATACATGCAGGCTTCGATCAATGAGATATCGCAGTTCCAGACAACGATGACAGAGAAAAGGTCACAGCTGGAGCGCATCAAGGCACTCGAAGAAAAAGTACGATGCGAGAATATCGAAGTTGACAGTTTGAAGACAAAAGTGGCAGAGATGATTGCGAGCAGTCAACAGGGTGTCGCAGCCTCCGAGGCACAAGGCATACTCAACAAATTTGATGTACTTTTTGAGAAAATCAAATCGTTGCTCTCTGAGAAGGAAGATCAGTACAAAGATCACCGTTTGTACAAAGAGGCGCAGGACGACCTCGTTGCCTGGCTGAGTAGAGCTCGAGAAAAAATGCCAACGATGAAGCAGCGCTCGCTGAGCGACAAATTGGCCATTGAAAACGCTGTTGCCCCACTCGAAAGTCTGCTAAACAAAAAAGCCCAAGGCGAATTGTTGGTTGAGCATTTACAGCACACCGGACAAGTCGTCTGCGCGAGCACGAGTCCCCAAGGTCAAGGGGTTATAAGAAACGACATAAGGGCTTTGACGGAGAGCTTTGAGAGCCTCTTCCGAGACATACAACAGCAAAAGGATCAATTGGAATCGACGGTGAGCCAATGGAGAGATTACAAGGACGAGTATGAGCGGCTGAGCGATTGGCTCCAACAGTTTGACATTCTCATCAAAGCTCAAAAGAATTCGCTCCTCCCGAACGTCCAGGAAAAGGAGAAGCAGGTCAAAGAGGTCAAGGACATACTGGAAAATTTGACGAAGGGACAGGAACAGATTGACAAATTCAATAAAACAGCTGGTGCCTTGCTCTCCTCACAATTGGATACTTACATAAACAACCAACTTCGACATCTCAACTCACGCTATCAGGTGCAAGTGAATCTTGCCAGGGACGTTTTGAACAAAGTGGAAACGAATCTGGCACAGCATCAAGAGTACGAAGCTAATTTGAGCAAAGCACGCGAATGGATCGAGAATGCGAAACAAATAATACGGCAAGGAAGCGAGGCCGCGTCCTCGAGCAGCCGCGAGGAGCTTCAAAATCGGCTGGACAAAATTCAGGAGTTACTGAGAAAAAGAGAGGAAGGACAAAATTTGGTGCATCTGACGGTCAATTGCGGAGAAAAAGTCGTCCGCAATACGAGATCCGATGGTCGCGAAGAGATCAATGCACAGCTCAAAGAGATTCAGAACGACTGGGAACGCTTGGTGAAAAAAATATCAACGACGAAAGTTCACCTCGAAACGAGTCTATTGCAATGGGCCGATTACAGCTCTTCGTATTCCCAATTGCAACAATGGATCAACGATCGCGAAGCGAAACTCCAACAGGTCTGCGAGCACAAAGTTTCCAAAGCACGGAAAGGGCTTGCTGGCCTGAACTCTTTGGCCATAGGCGAGAGGAAAGCCAATCTTCGCCAGACGAATAGCATCGTTCAAGACATCGTTGCCTTTGAACCTATGATACAATCGGTCGCCACCAAAGCTGAAGACCTTCGACAAGCTACACCAGCCACCGAAATCTCCATCAAATACGAGACACTCAGCAAACAAGCGCAGGAGCTCTACGCCAAACAGAAAGAGACTGTTGAACAGCACCAAGCCTTCATCGACAGCGGTAACGAATTCGTCCAATGGATCCGCGTCGCCAAAGAACGTCTCGGAAAGTGCTCCGAACCAACCGGCGACAAAGAATCACTCGCCAGTAAAATCAGCCAACTCAAAGTCCTGGAGAGCGAACTTCCTGATGGACAGAAAAAACTCGAGAGAGCTCTCGAACGTGGCAATGCCGCGTGTCAAATTGCCGATTCCGAGGACAAAGAAATTATTGAGGAAGAAGTTGCCCTTTTGCAGGAAGAGTACGACAATTATGTGTAAGTATTTCGTTACAATGAAAATATTTTTGGAGGATTTCACATGCTTTTGTTGATTGCAGAGACTCGCTGAACAGTACGAAGAGCTTGCTAGAAGTCGGAATCGTCAAATGGACGGAATACGAGGACCAGTTTTCCGAGGCCGCTGATTGGCTCACGCAAACCGAGCAGTTGGTGCAGCCCTTCAACAAACTGCAGGACAGTCTCGAAGAGAAGAAAAATGTTCTGGAAAGGTTCCAGGTTCATTTGCAGACTCTCTTCGACTGGCAGAAGGAACTCGATCGTCTGAATATGAAAGCTCAGATGCTTCTAGAGACGTGTGCAGATACGAGGATTTCCAATGCTATAACGCAACTCACTACGAAGTACAACGCTCTGCTGTCACTCGCCAAGGAAATCATGAGACGTCTTGAGTTGCACTATCAGGTCGGTTTTCAGCAACGAATCCATTCGAAAAGATTTTCTTCGCGTTGCATTGAAGCCAGTTTATTGACGTAAAATTAAAAATTCGTCTTATCAGACGTTTCTCCCGAATCTAGAATCCCCTGAATCGTCATTTGATGTTTTTCGTATTAACAGGAACACCAGCAGCACAATACCCTTTACCAAGAGTGTCAAGACTGGATCGAGCGTACTCGAGACAAGCTCGGCGAGTGTAAAGAGATTCCGTCAACATTGCCGGAAGTCAACAACAAGCTGCACACTTGCAAGGCCATTAGGCAAACTCTCGAACAGGGACAGAACAAACTCCGCTATGCCCTTGAGCTCAAAGAAAAGGTCATAATGAACACCGAGCAAAACGGCGCAGCCAAGATACAAGAAGACACGGAGAACCTGAAGAGTGAATTCGACAAGCTGTTGGCCGACGTTGAGGACGCCAGACAAAGACTCGCTGCGAGAGCTACCGCCCTTGAGGAACTGAACAAACTTCATCGACTGATCACCGATTGGATCGAGGAAGTTGAGGGTAAAGTCAGACCCGAAGAAGTTTATCGTAATGATTTGAGCGAAAAACGTGCACTGCTGGAAAAATATCGCACCGCGCAGAGAAATATTCAAGGCCATGCCGATACCATTGATCGCTTGAAGTCTCGTCTTCGGGAAGACCAGAGCATTCCCAAAGGTCCGTATGAGACTACCATTGGGAAGTACGAAGAACTCAAACGATTGGTAACGGAAAAAATCAATGTGAGTTTGCCCATTTTTTGTTGTTAGCTTTTTAAGGGGTTTACTGTGTTTGACACCGCTGCGGCTATTTTTGCCTGGAATAACTGACGTTCGCTTGATTTTCACTTCAATTGATACAGAATCTCGAGGACCAAGTTGGAGAACACGAAAAATATCAACAAGCTTACAACGAAGCTGCCGATTGGGTGAGACGAACGAAGGTTGAAATTCAACAATACAGCATGACTCACGGCGAGCGCGAAAAGGTTGCCGAGCATGAAAAGAAGATCAACGAGATCGCGTCGACGATGCCAAAGGGGGAGATCCTTATATCGAAGGTTTCGGATCTGAGCGGGACGGTGATCTCATCTTCAGGCCCCGAGGGACAAGAAGCCATACGGCAGGACGTCAGACAGTTGCAACTGGATTGGAAATCTCTGCAGACTAGTTGTCAGGAGTCTCAGCGGACTCTGGGTAATTGTATAAACATGTGGTCCCAATTTTCGACGGCTTTGGACGCGATGAAGAAATGGCTGGATCATTTCCAAAATCGTGTCAACGCCGAACAATCTAAGGAAAACAAAACGCCGGAAGATTTGGAACGTTGCAAGCATCTGGTTGACGAAGCAATGCGACAAAAACCTGTGCTCGAAGAATTGAATGACAAATGTGAGGCTCTGCTGGAAATGAGCGCCTGCAGTTGGGCCAGAGACAAAACTGTTCAGTTGCAATCAACCTACACTGCTCTGTTGACCGAGGCACAGGGCCTGGTCTCCAAGGTCGAGAAGAATCTTTCCGATCACACCGAATTCCTCAAGGCGAAGAAAGAAATGGTCGATTGGCTGCAAACTGCTCACGGCTCTGTTCAAGATTGTGTGGGTCAAGGTGACATTGCCTGGGCCAAGGACAAACTGGAGACGACCAAGGTAAGTTTGGTCTTTTTCACTCTAACGGATTGTCCAAGTCTTCGGAGCGTTTATTTGACGCTTGTTGGTGGGATTTGTTGCAGATGGTAGCAACTCGGGTCACCGAAGGTCAGCATCTTTTATCGACCTTGCAAAACGCATTCGGCAAAGCCATAAACACAGCTTTACCCGAGCAACAGGAGCAATTGCGCCAAGACATGGCGGAATTGCGTTCCAGTTGGGAGAAACTGAGCATCGATCTGAAGACGGTCCAGGCCCAGGTGAAGTCGATCTTGACCAGATGGGAGGACCACGCGGAAGCTTACGAAAGATTCAAGCAATGGCTCGACGAGACGGAGAGCGGAATGCAGAACGTGCCTAACACGAAGGGCGAGATAGGCGAGATGAAAACGCTGCTGGAACGTTGCAAACACATTCAGGAAGAGGTAACGAACAAAAAGTCAGATTTGGATCAGATCCTTGAGGAGTCAACAGAATTAGCGAGTTGGGCTAAGAACAATGCGAGCATAGAAGAGGCGAGGGTTCTCGAAGCAAGGTGGAAAGCTCTGGGTAAACTTGTTGGAGAACAAAAAGAATTGGTGGAGAACGAGATGCAAGAATACAACGATTATCACACTGCTCTCCAAGACACCGAAAAGTGGTTGTTGCAAATATCCTTCCAGCTGATGGCCCACAATTCTCTTTACATTACGAACAAGGAACAAACTGTACAGCAGATAAAACAGCACGAGTCGTTGCTCGAAGACATTCGCAAATATCAGCGTCATCTCGACGACCTCAAGGCTAAGGGACAGGCGCAGATAGATCGTTACAAATCCGTTAATCCTGCAATTCAATCAACGATACAAACCCAATTGCAAAACGTCCAGGACAGTTACAACTCGTTGTTAGGTACGGCGGTCCAAATTAAAAATCGTTTGGACGAGTCTCTCGCTAAGTTCGAGGAATACGAAAACACTTTGGAGAGCATCATGAAAAATTTGGACTCTTACGAGCCTGAAATCGCTCGTGAACTGGAAGCTCCGCTCGACACTTTGGAGTCAGCGGAACACAGTCTCGAGGGAGCTCGTACTTTGCACAATAAATTGCAGGCTGAGAAAGCTCGGCTTGCTCAAGCTGTGGAAGCCTGCGAAGCCGCTGCTGCTTGTGTCTCCAGACCAGGAAGTCCTTTGGATGCTCCACCCGTTCAAATCCCTGCGAGAGAAGTGGAAGTTCGCACTCGACTCGAAGACCTCATCGACCAGGTCAGTCCTTTTTACCGCCTTAAAATCCATTTCAAATGAACGTAGCCTGCTGTTTGAGCTGTTGCTTGTTTCGCATGTTTTGTTTAGTATTATTTTTTCATTACCCTTAATTGTTTGCTTCGTCCTACGCAGACTGATAAGGACTCGGACTGCAGACTCGAAGCGCTTCTCGATAGTCTCGAGCGCAATGGTGTTTTAGACAAATTAAACCAGATGTGTCAAAAGGTGTGCATTTTTTTGTGCTTTCTTTTTTTATTTTGTAGTGAATTTGTTCAGAGCTGAGTAGTATGTGAAAGAGCTGAGTGCTCTTCAAGTACCAACGGAGAGTGACTCAACTTCCCTTGAAGCCAGCATTCACGAGCCGCTTTTCGTTTTCAGTAACTGTAGACTCGATTTTTGAAATGCTTCATTTACCAGTTGTTCCAGCTTCAGTAGTAAAAACTATGAGCTCAAGTAGTATGAAGTTTAAGCATGTTAGCAGAGTCCAAATTGACGATTGAAATTTTTTGAAGAAGAACTGAAACTCGAGCATGAAAATTGAAAATATTTTGTGAATGGAACGAAGTGTACCAAAGACGAAAGTATTTGTATTTTAACATGTCCAACCGTTGATTTTGCGCATACCCTTCATCCGGATTTTACCTTGTTTGAGTTTCGTACCATTTTGGTCTACTTGCCAGCTCGGAACGAATGGAAAATATTGAAAATGGCGAACGATCTGAGGCGTTACCGCGCTCACATGGATATTGTTTTTTTCTTTTTAAACGGCGCAGATGCAAACGCACTTGGCAAATGTGACGAAATCAGTTGGCGAATTGGAGGAACAAGCGCGACAAAAGAATGCTTTGCGAAGCTGGGTGAACCAACAGCGAGCATTGTGCTCCGAATGGAAATCTCGACCGGCGAAGTTACGCTCCGAAGCGGCGCAAGCGGAACTTCAAGCTATGAACGAACTGCTCGGCAGCGTGGGTGAGCGAAGAACTCGCGCCATGACGGAACTCGCGATCCTCCGTGACGGACAGGACGACGACCTCGAGGATGGCCTCAACAAACTCGAGATCGAATTGGTCGAAGCGATTGGCGAAAAACAATCGACCCAAGATCTCATACAAAAGTATCGATCGCAGGTCCAGGATATACAGGCCTGGTTCGATTCGCTGTCGAAAAAAGTCGATGTCATCGAACGTGGCAGCGGACTGACGATTGGCCAGAAGATCGCAGCCGTTAAGGAGATTACCACTGAATTTGAATCCCAAGGACCCGGACGGCTCGACGAAGTTAAAAAACTCGGGGATCAAGTTATGGATTCCGTTAGCAATCTCGACTCCCAGCAGATCGAGGAACAGATCAAATCGGTTGAACGCCGCTACGCCGATATTGGCAAAAAGTTACAGAGGAAAGCACAAGTTCTGGACATGACTGCTCAGGGCATCGAAGCCACGAGGAAAGAGATCGAGGATAACCGCGAATGGATCGGCGAGAAAAAACAACAGGCTCGGGCTTCTGGGTTCTTGGGCTTCGAGAGCAAACAGGCAGAAGAAAAAGTTTCCGCACTCAAGGTAAGCTGAATCAGGTTCCACCCACTCTTTCTGTCACAACAATATTTTTTGTGTCTTATCCTATAAAATAGTGTTCGGTAGTTTGACAGTTTTCTTGCTTTTTAAATGATCTTACGGCGGAACCGTTTGAGTAACAAATCTGTATGGAGAAGGAAGGATCTTTCGACATTACTGAATACGATGAAAGTTTGAAAGCGCCAAATGCCAGCATTTTTTAACTTGAACCATGCGCGGTTAAAAAAAAACTCGCATTCTCACACGTTTCGTTGAATCATTCCACAGGCAATGTTGAAAGAAGCCGAAGGAAAGAGCGTCGTAATCGACAGTCTGGAGAAGCGAGTTGGAAATATGCAGAACGAGTTGGAATCGAGCGAGCAGCAGCAATTGGAGTCGGATACGAAGGCGTTGCGGGGCGAGCAGGCGGAATTGTGTTCGATCCTGCGAGAGGAAATATCAGCGGCAACGGCAGCAGCGGATGCTCGGCGCAAGCTCGAGGCTGACCTGGAGAACGCGAGGTTGTGGATTAAATCGAAGCACAACGACTTGAAGAAATTGAGCGGTTATTTGCCATTGAGAGCGGCCCGAGTGGAGCAAGATATGAAGCAGCACGCAGGCTTGGAGGCGGACGTGAAAAAGTTCAACGAGAAGAGCCTCAACGACGTGCTCAAGCAGGCGAACAATATGTTGAAGGAATGCAACGAGGAGGACCGCGCGAGACTCCAGTCGCTCCTCGACGCCATCAACCAGGACTACGAAGGACTGCAACGCGAAGCTGCGGAGAAACAAGCTTCCCTCGCGGATCTGTTGCAGGGTCGTAAAGCGTTCGAAAACGAGATCGACAAGTGCCAGAGATGGATAAAGGAGGCCGAGACAGCAACGTCCTCGGAGATTCGCACGTCCAGCGTCGATTTACTTCGCGAGCAGTTAGCCAAGTACGATCGCCTCAAACAGGAGGCCAAATCGTACGGTGACGACGTCGAAAAGATCATGCAACAGGGCAAGTCGATATTGCCGACCGTCAGTGACGCGGACAAGCTCGAACTGAACGATCAACTGAAGAACATGAAAGACTCGCACAGCCGGGTCGCCGACATCATCAACGAGCGAGCATCTTCTCTGGAAAAGAGTATCGCCGAGGCTGAAGAAGCTGCGGCCAGAGTTGCCGAAGCCGTACAATTCATGACCGACATCCAACGAGAACTGCAGGATTTGAACAAACCTATCGGCTCGAGGGTGGAAGACGTCGAGGGAATGCTCGACGCCTACGAAAGAATCTTGCGCGACCTCAAGGACAACAAAGCCAAACTGTCCGATCTGCAGTCCGCAAATGTCGGCGACCTTCACGGGATCGTCGCCCAACAGGACGATCTGATCCGAGCTCTGGAAGCTCAGATCGCTCGATTGCGAGCGCTTCTGCTCCTGCGCCAACAATTCCTCGCTCTCATCACCGAAATCATGACTTTTATCACAAAATACACGGGCATTGTCCACGATATCGAGAAACACGACGGCACTACCGAGGAAAAGATTAAACGTTACGACGACGTCATACTCAAGATCCAGGAGTGCGAAGCCAGTTTGGCCAGTGCCACTGACAAAGGACAACAAATAGCTGCGGACGGTTCAGCCGCTGATAGGAATAACGTCACCGAACAGCTCCAATCCCTCAAACAACAATTGCAAACGCTCAGGCGAGCTGTCGAGGCACAACGCGAACAACACGAACTCGCAGCTGCCGAACATCGCAGATTGGCTGAAGAATTGGCTGACATACTCGACTGGCTCGAAAACAAGGAAAAGGAAATCAAATCCCGACCACTCCTCGAACGCGCCGCCGAAAGCGTCGAGGCTGAAATCGAAAAACACAAAATTCTTTGCTCCAGCGTGAACGAATACTTGGACAAGATTCGTGAGATGAAGGAATCCGTTCGCCACGAGGAAGGGATGCCCGGTTCGCTCAAAGAGATGCTCAGCGAAGCTGTTTCTCTTCTTTCATCTCTCCCCAGAGAAATGGACGATCGTGGCACATATCTCGAAAATAATTTGCAAATGCGTCTCGATTACAACATTCTGTCGGACAAGCTGCACAGCTGGGTCAGAGAAGCTGACATCAGGCTGGCCAGCGACAAGGATGGCCTCGATTTCGAGAATATTCTCAGTGACCTGGAGGAACATAAGGTAAACAAAACTCTCCGAAACTCAAAATATAACGTTTCGAGTATTTCTCTGTGCAAAAACATAGTTTTATCTCAACTACTCTCATTGACGGTTCGAAGATCACAACAAATCTCTTGCGATGAAATATGAGAAACAAAAATAAAACAATTCAGCTGGAAATCAGTAGAACGAAGTTTAGTGGCGATTACCAACGTTGAGAGCTCGGTCGATGTTGGAACGTAAAAAAAACCAAAAATCATGAAAACCGAGATGTGCATTGATTAACTAGAATTTAACCAAAATCAACCGTTAAACGTTTTCTTTTTCAATCGAAGTATATTTCAGTAACCGCGTAAACTGTATTTGTTAAGGTAGAAAATATGAATAATAGACCAACAACGATAGTCAAGAAAAATATGAAGCTTAAGAATCTTGAAGGAGAAACAACGAAGCGTGTGAGGTTCTTACAATTTGATTTTCTTCTCCGCAGATATATTTCAGTTCCGAAGCATCGATTCGCGAGCTCGTGTCGCAGCAGATTCAACAGGCAGCCGATAAGATATGGCCGTCGCTCAATAGTTCGGAGCAAGAAGAACTGAGTGGCGAGCAACAACAGCACACACAGTTACTGAAAAACACACTTAACACGGCCAAGTCTCAACGTGCGCGACTCGAACAAGGCGCCGAAACTTGGCGCGATTATACTCAGACCCTCGAGCGAGTTAGGGCTGTTATAGCGAGAACGAGATTCACCGACGAACCCGTCTCAACTCTAGCCGGATTGCAATTCAACATTCAAAAAATTACTCACGCCCTCAACGACATTCAGGTATGAGGAAACAACTCGTACCGTTGCTTGCAAATTTATTTGACTGGCAGCCAGTCAACATTCATTCCGATACGTAGCTGTGCAGTTACGATCTCAAAACATTTCGAATTTCGATTTTTAAACAGAGATTCGCTCATTTTTTCAACACATGCGCACACTTTCAGGATTTGTTTTCCTTTCAAGAAATCTTTACCCAAAATTCTCAACTTCGTGTGTACCGTTGGGGAAAAAAAAATAGAAAAATGAACGTTTTGAAAAAAATCTATAGAAAAATCCAAATAGTTGGCTCGGTATTTCGATAAACTTTTTCCAACCAATTTTGTTTTATTAATTTGACGTATTCACAAGATTTTGAAGCTACAATTTTTCACGTTATTTATCAATATAACAAAAAATAAATCAACGGGTATTAAATTTTTGTTTGGTTCTCGTTTATTTTGATTTTTCAACTCGAGGATTTGAGTGAAAATATTGAATTTGGTTCTCTATGTGCGTCAACAAGTTTAATCTCGGTGAATAGTCTGAGCGGAAGGATCGATTTGTACATTTCTAACACATCGAAGAAGTGAATTCAAACAAATTTAAATAGCAAATCGGACTGATTATCTTTTCAGAATCAACAATTCGAGCTCGATTTGCTAAACGAGCGTGGTCAAGAAGTACTGCAATTGGCCGATACGTCGAATAAAAAATCGATCGAGACGCAGTTATCGGTAACGAGTGCCGAATGGCAAGAGCTAGTTTCCGGTCTCGAGGGACGTCGGGACGCTCTCGAGTTACTTTCGCGACACTGGGAGGAATTCGAGACGAGATGGAGCCAGGCGGAAACGCGGGTTAACGTTAACGAGGAGCGTGGCAAGCTCGTCGACAGCGTAGTGAGATCGAAGCAACAACTGTGCGACACTATTAAGGGGCTGGACGTGAGTTTCTTCTGCATTTTGTGTTTATACTGTCCCATTGAACCGTCATGGAAGGAGGAGGGATATTTTTCAATCGATTTCATTCGTGATTCGTATCGAGGGGGAAAAAATGACAAAAGCGGGGGGTCAAAATGAAGGGTTAGCTAAATAAAAAACAAAGTTGCACGGCCAGGCACGAAAGCAAGGTGTTCGTGTTGCTATAGCGTGTGGAGCCTCGCGTACGAAATATATTCAGATTCAGGGGTGGGGGGCGTTAAGGGCTTAGCATGTAAAACATTAATTCCACGTGTCTGTATATCCCTACCTCGAATTTGCTCGGTTTGCTTCGAACTTTGATCTAAATTGCATCGTTTCGTTTCGTTACAGGAATTGATGAGTGAGGCAGAAAAGCTCCAGCCTGCAACTGACGAGGTGAGATCACTCGCCGGTCCTGTACTCACCTACCTCGGCGCCTTCGCCGAAACACCTGCACGCCAACTCGAGGAACGAATCGATAAACTTGAGAAGTCAGCGGAAGCGTGAGTCCTCTGATGCAATTTTTTTCATCACGCTTACTTTTTTTTGGCTGTGCTCGATGCGTTCATCAACGCGAATTCGCCCGAGTTACAATGCAGGACTCGATCGTAGCAAACACTTTTTCGCGACACGTTTGCCAACTTGTCGGGGCACCCTCACCGAACGTTTATTAGTCTCTTCAACGAAGTATGAAAAAGTTGAGAAATATTCGCGTTCCTTTTACATCCGAATCCTTCTGCTGCTTCGACTGAATCAAAATAGTGTAATTAGTGTTTTTACTCAAGATACGATTTTCAGAGTAGGGATTTTCAGGGCTAGGGAAATTTCATTTCAATTTTCAATCAAATCTTCAATGAATGAGGAAACAATTACTCCCCCCCCCCATGAGTTTGTGATATTCGATCAATAAAATTCACACTTTAGTCTTTACGTGGAGAATATCGCGATTTTAAAAGTCGATTCAATCTAGTTCACGACGCGAACTCGGAGCAGTCCTTAAAATGAGTAAATACGAGGCTCGAAGAGCAGCCACGCATGTCGCATGTGAGTGGATTGTGTGGGCTTGTGCTTTTATCCTGTTCGTCAGAAACGACGAAAATAAGTATACGAATTGTCTATTGTAAAATTTCAGGAAATTTGAACGTTAAATTTGCGAAACTTCATTTGACATTATTAAATTGTGGAATTACTTTTTTATGTGACACTATGAAATGCATTAACAGGACTTGATCGACGAGAAACTTTTGTTTCGAAAATTCAATCTCCCATTACGACAAGTATTCGAAAACGAATTTCCAAAGAAATCTCAAAATAGCTGTGAACGTTTGTTTATTTTAAACTTGAAAATGTTGCAGAAGTTAGAGTTTGAAAAAACAAATTAGTTCGAATGATTTGTAACGGAGCGCGAATGTGTGTCAAGTTCGAATGTCTGAAAACGGGGAGAGCTACAGATTCGTATGATTGTAGTTGACTTTTTTTATGTTCACCCGGTAACGAAGGAAGAAAATTGTAATGCAGTCATCGTGACAAAACGTCACGTCCAAAACGAGCTCATGACGCAATTTGTATAAACACTGACGAGTCTCATCGTCCGGCAAGAAGGTCTTTCGTTAATCTTTCTCTCACTCTATTTTTTCCTCTCTCCGGTTGACGATTTCGTCGAAGGCTGACGACCGTGGCATTCGATACTGCGTTTTTATATACACGAGATTCCCCACCATCGATTTTATTTTTCCTGTTGCAATATCGAAACGAAGAAGTGGGACTTTTAGGCCGGTCACAAATTTTTTCCCAGTCAGTCAATAGCGGGAGATCGTCCGGTCGACGAATCGATCTCAGCTGACGCCGAGTCTTATCTTTATCTCTCTGCAATTCTGAGTGCCATAAAATTTCTCTATATTTTTGTTTTCGATCGCGAAATGTTTGTCGAGCCCCCGGAAACTCAGGGGAATGAGAATTCTTGTGCTTTAAAATGACAACGGAAAAATGGACATTTCATAAACTGCTCTCCGCAACGAGTAATATTCGATAACATTAACGCATATACAAATAATTTTACATCGCCGTAATCACCGGTTCGCTGTCCTCGTGAATCTGCGATCATTTCTATACATACAACGTCGTAATTCAAGTCTATGAGCGTACATAAATATACGAGGCGTTTAATGTCACTTTTACTTTCCTCAAAATTCACTGTCATGATTCATACAAACTTTTTATGGATTTTCCCATTGAGGGATAAGTGAGCACGTGTCGGGATTTCCTGATTTTGCGAATTTCTTGATTCATACAAACAATTGTTTTCTTTCGTACTTTTCTGTTTCATTATTGTTATTATTTTTTTTTAATTTTGCTGTATTTTTCTATCGATTTTCAATTTTGGATGCGATACTTCGAAATCTATGAGAACTTTTGTTTCAGGGCCCATAATTCCGAATGGGCCCAAACGAGGAATTCCATTAGTTTAAAAAATAAATGAAAAACCCCGGAATACGTGTCCGCTTATTTCTTACGTAGTAAAAGACGTTAAAAAATCATGAGGCGAAATGGCCCATACGCGTGTCTTCCGTGTAGCTTCTATATATAAACTGTGAAGCCAGAAACAGGCGACACGCTGGCCCGATTCAATATTTCAACATTTCGCAATTCGGGGGACTCTCTGCGCTCGTGTTTGACAACGGTACGTGCGATATTTGACAATAAAAAATCACGTTGTTGAGTTATGCCAGAAACGCCGGCAAAGGAGTTACGAACTGACTGTCTTTCTGAGAACATTAACGTCAAATCTATTCTGCCAAGTTTCACAATGCATTATAATCAATTTCTTGAATTGGATTTCATTCAAAAATTTCGTTTTTTATCAACTCAGCTTAAAAGTAGATCATTTATTATCAACGCGAACTCTGCCCGTTTTCTCCTTTCCCATCGCCCGTCGACGTTCGAGAATAGACCAACGAAAAGTTGGTGATCGAATCAATATTTACGAACGTTTCGGAGCAAATTTAAATTCATAGTTCGATACACTTTTTTGGAATTTGGATATTTGAGTGCGCGAAAGCGGAGAAATTCGTACTTGGTTTTTAGAGATAGATATAGGCAAGATATGCGAGTCCGCGGCGAAACGCGCGCGATATTATTCTTAGTCGGCGATGCTGCCTCCATTGGGATCTTGGGAGCCGGCGTCGGGACGTTCGAGACGAGAGAGAGGCACGTGAAGCTTTTGCTCGTCTCTCCATCTCGCTTCCTCTCTATTCCTAAACTCGTCCACATAGGGGAGTCTCTCTTACTGTTTCTTTCGTCTTTGAAAGATTTTAGCTTGTGTGTTGAGTCGAGTGAAACAGTATGAGAGAGCTTTTCCATCCGCATGCGTCGGGGCTAATAGGCGTTTTGCCAGAAAAAACGAAACCCAACGAAATCTCTTCAATACGTTACGAACCGCGAACGCTACTGTTTGGCTCGATTGTGCCGCGCCATACTGTTATCCAATTTACATATTGAGAGAAAAACACACGATAACTACGAATACCGAAAGTTCCAATACTGGAGAAAGGAAAAAACAATAGAAACGCTAAGGAAACTTTTTGCCAGGAGAGAATCTTTTTCGCGTACCTGCGAGCTCGGATTAATAGGTATTGAGATTGTAAATAGCGTGCGTAAAGGCCAAATTAACGGTTTACAAGGATTTCTAGTCGTTCAACCCCGAATTTTATGGCAAAATATAGAAAATCATGAGGAATCAATCGTGCGAAGTTAATTTAAATAGTTTTTCGATAATTTACAATTGGAAAATTCGCGCGCATTTTTCAAAACCTAAAAGTGCAGTTTTGTTCGAGGTACGAACGATTGAAAAACGTGATTTTTTCCTGGATCCAGATGGAATTGGAATTGCATTCGCTGCTCGACTCGAAAATCCTCAATCGCGAAATCACGTTTATTTCGCAGTTGTTTAGTGCGGTGATGTCAGACCTAAATGGCTCAAAGTGTTCGAAAAAAGCAAGCCCAGCTCGACACTGACACGGCAACAGTATCCATAAACGTTTCGTACTTTCGTCGATCTTCGAAATTCCACGAGGAAAATTTAAAACGCGCAAAATTCACTGTCCTCGCCGCGTATTTTATTCTATTTTTGGCGGGGGGACGAAGAAAACGCGCAACGATTCCGAACTTACCGTTTCGTTTCGGTTGTGTGCCCTCGGCTGTTATAAACGTGACATCACGATTCATTCTATGATCGTACTTCCGGAAAACGAAAAATATCAAACTTCGTCCATTCTTGCATTAAAAAACCAAAGCAACGTAAAGAAAAAATAAGCTAAAAAGTAAAAGTAAACATTTGAATGAAATACAATAATCCTGCGGAAAACGGTTGAAAAAACTTGTCTAATTATTAGCATACGCGGCGCTGATATCGCGCGAATTCGCCCCATGAATTTAATATCGTTTCTAAAGTTAACTCAACTTCCAAGGGCAACTCACTTTATTCAAATATGATACAAGATCAAGTTTTTTTTTCTCTCGCATTCAAAAGAGGAAAGGAGGTTAATACTTTTAGCTGGGATTTGTTCGGATAAATAAAAGTTATTTCGACGCTACTCGCTTTCATCGCACACTATCACTATCCAGGTCAAGATACGAATTTTTTGCCAATTTTTTTTTCTCGATCACTCTTCGGAACACCAACGAGACTCGATCGAATTCGCATCGTCTTCCGAACAGAGTTTCATCGGCATAAATTACAAGGGCACCGGACTTCGCGACTAGAAATCGCGAATCGTCGATGAAAAATAAGGAAAAAATGTCGTTTGAAAATAAAGAGAGATTTTGGTGCAATCATTGACTCGCTGGCAGTTAAACTCGCGTTAAATTGGGAGGAAAAAATAATGTTTGAGGGAAAGTACTACTTTTTGGACACGATCAAAGCTCCGGTATACGCTTCAATCAAACGCGGCTATTTTTATTCTTGTTTTGACGGTTATTTGGCCGATAGTACACAGCAACGATGTCGTGGCTTGAGGAGAGGATCGAAGAATGCCAAATACGACGATGAGCAATACTGGATTGTCAGTTATGTTATAACAGAAATTGTAACGTGGCACAAGTTTCGGGACCTCGGAGACGTTGCTCTAATACGACATGGACGTATAGTTTGTCTACTTTTAGCCACGATTCTCTCTCTCCTCTGCTCCTCCTCTCCTTCTCGTTAAGAGTCTCGATCTCGTGGAGCCTGGGATTCTAGCCAGCAAGAGGGAAAGTGAGAGTGAGAGGAGGAGAAAAAAGACGAGAGAAATATCGCGGTGAACGTACTCAACGCGCATTTCCGATTCTAAATTCGTATCCTCTGCCTCATCGTACTTATTCTCGTTTCCTTTTTTTTTATTCTCAATTCCTTTAGGCTCTTTCTAAATCTGTACAAAAATCGACACAAAAGGTCTGTAGGCTCGACCCGTCAGAATTTTCGCACGAATGAATGTCGAGAATACTCGGTTTGGAAAATCGATTAACTATCGGCCCGAGAGTCACGATTGTTGATTCTGTTTTTCTTGCAAACTAATGAGTTCCCGTAGCAAAGCATCTTGGTTTACCGATTCGATGAGTAACGCGTCTGATTATTCGGAAATATTGAAACGCCCTCGAAAATTGATGCGCGAAGAATGAACGATTGAATACGAAAATTTGTGTCAAGCATTCGACTTTTATACACCGTTGAATCGATGATTAATAAATTATAGATGCGAAGCTGTATTTGCAATGGTAAAAGTGTGTACGGGTACTGAGAGGTTCGTCGGGACATTGGACATTTTTCAGGCTCGTCGATTCGCTCCGGGATAAAGCGAGAAAAGCGAGCGAGGATCTCGAGTCTTTCGTCAACGACGAAAACGAAGTTAAACGGCTGACAGAACTCTTGGAATCGGAACACGATCGTATAAAAGATCTTTACGTGTACGGTGCCGATCAGGATAGGACGGAAGAGGAATTGTCAGAGTTGAGGAATAAACTCGAGAGGCTCGTTGATTCGGTGAAGAAGTTTTCGGGAAGCACTAAGGCGCGGTATCAATCCAGCCAGCAGTTGGTACCGAGCGATTTGGCACAGCAGTTGACACAATTGGAATTGACAGCGGAAAATACGACACAAACGATGGACGAGAAACAGAGGGAACAGAAACGCGCGAGGACTACGAGGAGCGATTATTTGAGGGACGTCGAAGAGTTACAAGCTTGGATACGACAGGCCGAGCTCAAAGTTCAAGATCGATCGATCGAACCGTCGAGATTGCGCGAATCGTTGCGACAGATACAGAACGAGCTTGGACCCATGTCCGACAGGCTCGAACGACTGACGAAAAATGGCCAAACCATCGCTGAAAATACTCGCGACGAAGAGGAGAAAGAAATTATTGGTAAAACCATCGGCAATTTGACTGATCAACTTGCACAAGTGAGGTCGTGGCTCGATGAGAAGAAACAACAAGTTGGCGATATTATGGACGCCTGGCAAAGATTCCTCGTACTTTATGACGCTGTCAAAACTTGGATCGAGGAAAAGAGGGTTTTCCTTGTCGAACCCCTCACCCTCACCAGCCTCGTACAAACCAGGCAGAGGCTACACGATTACTCGGTACGTCGAAAATATTTGGAAACGTTCTCGATCACGCGTTGCTCTTCTATTCCACTTCGGTGCAAATCTTGTAACGTGAAAAAAATGTTTTTTACGTTTTTTCGAATAATGGATTACATTGATGAAGATAGAACTGGAGAAAAAAGGCGTAATAGTTTAATCTGGGAACGTGTGTGTGTGTGTGTGGAGAATATTCGTAGCAAAAAAGAAATCAAGTTTTTTTAGTATTCAAAAAACTCCAGGAATATTTTGAAATTATTAGATTTTTCGTGTTCCCAATGAAAAAATTTACCGTCGAGATAACCTGCCTCGTCGATGACTCAAAGTATTGAAAGAAACGAGCGCAGTTCCTGGCAATCAAATTTCAATTTTGTTGTTCGAATGTTCGATCCGATCATCAAAGTAATTTTTCGAAATTCTGTAAACATTTGTTTTATGAACACACGATTTGCGTGAAAGTGTCACCGAGCAAACTTGAACGAGGTCAAAAGATCGCTTGCTCAAGCACAATGAATGATTACAGACCGCGGTAAAGAGCTGCAAACAGGTGAACAAGAATCTCAGCGACATGGGCAAAGAATTGGAGAGTATCGGTCAAGTGACGAGCGTAGGTGATTTACCGGAGAAATTAGCCGAGGTCGAGGAGGCCAAGGTTCAGGTCGAGGGACAATTGTTGGAAAGGGTGTGTTTTTTTTATTCCAAGAATAACTAAAAAATGAAATCCTCGACGAAAACATCGATGAAGTTTTTGAACCCGTAGCTCCATTCTGTAACGTAATTTCGAAGGATTTTCAAAAAATTCAAAACATTTCTTACTATTATTTTTGGGCGTCACAACCGGCAATTTTTATCGGAGAATTCCTTGTTCGATCCTCTCATAGCTTGGCATTATGGAAAAAACTAATTTCATCGACATTTTTTCGTCCTCGAATTCGACTTTTAAAATTCCTTAGGTTGTTATTCAAAAGAGAAATAAAAAAAAAAAAAAAAAAACATTACAGAACGCTTTACTGCAAGAAACGAGCGAGGAATGGGAACAATGTGAGAAAAAGATGAAAGACGTTAAAGGATGGCTGGAGAAGGCGCGACAGAGCCTCGATTCGGCGCAAAATAAAAAGAAACCATTGCGCGATCAGCACGCTATAAGAGAAAAAATGCTTAGCGATATTGCTATACAAAAAACAAAGATATCGATTTCGGTGGAAAAGCTTCAGGTACACTTCCGTTCCGGTATCGGTGGTGATAATCGTATAAGCGAAACGGCCGACGAGATGATCAATGAGCTCAACAGTCTCAATGACGTCGTCAAGGAACAAACCAATTCTTTGGAAGCTTGTCTCGCACAGATCGATCAGTACCAACAGGTCAGGGAAAACCATTCGAAAATTCGAGTTGCATCGACATATTTTATAGTATCGAGGAAAACATCGATTTTTTCGATTCTCAAAAATTTTATTCGATTTATAAAAAAATCTTATGTAAATCCAATAAAATTGCTAGTTGGAGGGTCTTCGGGACGATGAAACGAAAATTCAGTTGTTGACAAATTTGTATAATTTGCTGCCAACCGAATATTTTCTCCGAGATTCAAATTTTATTCCTCTGGACATAAATTCGATCGAATTCGAATGATTTTTATCCAAACGAATAACTTTTTATTCCCTCGGAAAATTCCGTTGCACCCAGATTCCTTGAAAAATTGATAAAATTGATTTTCTCTCGTTCAGAGTTTGTCGTTGCAACGACAAGGACACTCGTGTCCTTGAAACCCTAAGAAAACAATGAACATTTGAACGTTACGCGACAACAGTTTTTTTCGTTTATTAAATTTACAGGAAATTCAGCAACTGCGACAGCAGATAGTACAGGTGGAGCAACAGCTGAGAAGCGTGCTCAGCCCGACTTATCTTCCGAATGACAGGGAGAAGGCTTTGCAAGAGCAACAGGTAGGTTATCAATTTTCAAACTTTTTTTATTTCTTCGATAAGTTATATCATGTCCTCTCACCTGCACCGTGCAATTGTGCTGAAGCAGCAATTGAATTTGCATCTTTGATACCAATCCAAAACCACCACCACGATTTATCGCGCGTTTGGCGCGAATGCGCATCGCTATACTTGTCGATTTTATGAACAAAAAAAAGACGAATAAATATTTATTTTTTTTCTAATTTTTTTTTTTAAATTCCCTTTTTTTGCGAAAGTGTGAAATTCTAATATTAATAACAAAACCTGTAAGCCTTGAATCCTCTCTCGATGCATTTATACACACTTATAAAAGTATATATGATTGAATATACGCACATATTTACAATATATATATATGCATATACGTGTGTGTAGATCGATATAACAATCGAAGTAGATCGTGAAATAACTCAATCGCCGATATATGGGACAATTATGAAGATACGGCATCGAATTTGAAAACGAGGGAGAGATCGAGGGCAGTCGAGAACTCCTCATCCGAACTCAATTTATCCGCACTATTTCTGGTCCCTCATTCATCGAGGTGTTTCCATATAGCGGCGAGTTTTAATAATTAATGCACCTTAGTCTCCCAATCATTACCGGCTTTTCCACTCATTAAAAATATTCTTGGAAAATGACTTATTTCTACCAGCAGTTTTATTCATTGAGTTATAAAGAACATTGATAAAAAATTGCCATTCATCGATGTTTTCAAGTACAACTGAAAATGACTGTTCGAATTCTGAACTTTTGTCTCAGTAAAAAAAGATTCCTCGGACAGAATAATCGAAAATTGTTGGTAGAAAGTCATTGACGGAATCTCACGAGTGTCGTAACAGATTCGTTCCCGAAAAAGAAGGTTTTTAATGCACAAATAAAAACACAGTGAATACCACTCACAGAAACTTCACGATGCTCGATATCGCTGGCTAAAATCACTAGCACTCGCACCAGACACGCAACGTACACACGATTACCATTACAACAGGAAATATCATCAGAGCGACGAAGAATCGACATGAATAACCATAAATAACCATCACCGTGTTCATAACCCAAAATAATCAATAACCATCGAAAATTTATTCCTTCTTTATTCTAATCTAAGCATACCTACTAACATTTGACAGCGGGAAAAAAAATCAATCATGGATCATGAAAAATGTAAAATTCGTCATTATTCATTGTTAAACTATGACGTTTGTATATACTTGCTATCCTGGTGGTACATTGCTTACAAAGGTGTTGGTTGGTATCTTGGTTTAAGGTTTTTCTCTTTCTTTCTCTCTCTCTCTCTCTCTCTCTCTCTTTCAATCAATCTCTCCTTGATATCTCACTCCTAGCTATTAAGTACGTTTGTTTTGGTATTTCATTATCGTCTTACAGAGATTACTTGATTTTGCTTGTTTGTGTTAACGTTTACCTCATTTATTTGATTATTTTACGTTTATGTATTTTTAATACTATATTGCCGATCATACATATATGCTATATATAAATATTTATATATGTATAACGCACATTATATATATATCCATAACGTCACTATTGAGTCCGGTGATGAATCGCGACAGAGACAAAAATATTGGATGTTCGATTATTAAAACAAGTCGAACAGAGACACACATACACGATAAGAAATGATGGGGCGTTTGTAAAACGTTAAAAAGTGAGTTTTTTTGGTTATTTCGGATGAGTATACGAACGACAAACGTGGCACAATCAAGTTAACTCTATATTGACAATAATTAAGGTGCACAGAGGCGAGAGTCGCCACCATGTGTAGATATCGGACGAGAAATTTTTTATTTATTCTCAATATTGCGCAGGAAATTTTAATTATTTTATTTTGTCGACTGGCATTTTTTTTCACTTATGATTTTTATTTGCTGCATTTTCCTTCCCCCCTTCTTATCATCGCCCAACGAAAAATCCTCTCATAACTCCATACTCGGCCGACTACGAAACTGCTCACCATACTCGAATAATCGCTGTTCTCGTTGTCGTCGTCGTTCATCATCCGCAACACACACACGTACACACGCATAAACGACATTAAACACACGAACGAAAATCATAACGTTACGTAAAACGAATTCGGCATGAATCGCCTTACCTCATTCACTCATTTACTCTCTTCTCTCAACTCGTTACTCAAATTCTCTCAATCTCCCTCTCCGTTTTCGAATACGATAATAACGAATCGTCGTGAATACCTTAAAGATCTATCGCGAGAGGATCAAGTCGTTACAGAGTAAAATTCAAGCGCGCGCGGAACGCTCGAAATTATTGATACAACGAGGAACCCCGGACCTCGATCCCCTCGATCCGTAACGAATAACTTTCGTAAATGAAAGCGCCTGCTTTTTTCACGCTTTTTCTCCTTCGCGGTGGGAAATATTCATCGAGCACCCTGCTCGACCGCTCCCCTTGCACGATGTTCCAGAGCGATCCGAGACTCTCGAAACTTCGTCGTCTCCCGAAACATCGTTACGATAAAGATCGTCGCGTCATTTTTATACACGGATTATACAAATAATATGTATACGCATTGATAATATATTTAGAAACAATAAAAATAAAGCGTTGTTCTGAATGATGAATAAATAGTGTCGTGGCTCGGCTCGTGAGAGAGTGTCTCTAGAAATTTATGAAGTTTTCTATCGATTTTTGTCTTTTGCGTCAATGTCGTAATGTAAGGAGTATACGGGGCCTGCATTATACCGTCTAATCAATGAAAAATTTCTTCACTTGTAACGAGACTGCGAATATGAATAATAAAAAAAAAACCGTTTTCACAGAGAGTTTGATTAAGGCAAAAAAATCTACTTACCACTGCCACTTCCCTCACAATTGATTTTCTCTTCATTAAAAAATAAAAAACAAAAAAATTCTTACGATAAAAAGCAATACGCTTATAAACGAGAGCTGCGCTATGCAAGATAAAAAAAAAAAAAGCAAATAAAACAAAGCCTCCTCGCGTCACTGAATGAAAAATCTGAATTGATTGTATCCATGTTCTTTGGCTGTTGCGCGTCACGACGCGCCACAGGCCTTACAGACAAGCATCGACAATCGAAGGCAACGAACAAGATTCCTGATGGATCAGATTCATACTCTGGACCCGTACTATGTGCCGCCAACAGAAACGAACCCATCGAGGCAACTTGGTCAGATATCATACGCCGACATTGCTGCCGGCCGTTCGAGCCCGAATTCTCGAACGTCGAGTCCTTATCGAGCTGGCCAACACGAGAATCTGCCTCCTCCTTCGTTACAGCTGCTGGACACCAGTAAAATCCTTCGTCCCGTGAGCGTGAGACCGAACGAGGTTGTTAAGACTGTTACGGATGACGCGGACTCGGAAAATATTGAAATTGAAGAAACTCCGGTGAAACGAGAGAAAACTCATTCCGAGTGTAAAGAGCCGAAAGAGGTGAAAATATCTGGAGACACTTCCGCTGGAAATAGCAGTAAAAACAAAAACTCGAACGCGGCACGTCGGGGACGTTCGCCGACGAGGAAACCCGCGAAGCTTCCTCGAAAAGAGGAAACGTCTGGGAAAAAAAATATTCCACAAATTCAAGTTGCCAAAACTAAGGAACAGCACCAAGAGACGAACCGCAACATCGTCCCGAGTAAATTAACCGTCGCCGACGCTTCGAGCAATCTCGCCCCAGTTGACGACTCCCGTCGACGATCACCGAGTCCCATTTGGTTACCGGGTTCAACCTCGTACGCCGATATACTCCGCGGCCGTATGCAAGAGGCCATGGCTGCCAATATGACGCAGCAAGAAATGAGCGAAATGATTCGCCTTTCGGCCAGTGAACAACCGGAAGTTGCTCGTGACACCGAGCATCCGGAGGTAGCTACCGGAAGTCAACGAGAAGTCTCGAACCTTGGAAAACCCAAAGAATCAACGGCCCAAGTCACCAGCGAATTGGACGTTCGAGGGCAAACCTACGACAATATGAGCCATGTACCATTAGACGTTCAATCTTGTCCCTCTGCACCGACAATAGCTTCAAAAGAACCTGGACACTGGCCGAATGAGCATCTCGTCGATTACGAGATCATCGATACCAATGTTGTTGCGAGTCATCAACCCACGGAGATTTATGACTACGTACATCCAATCCCGGAATTGGTAGGCTACATAAACACACAGTTGGGCACTTATCCCGTTGGATCTTACGTGTACGCGCTTGGTCCCCAACAAGTACAACAGCTCGATCAAGTTACGATCAATCCGTACGATAGTCACATTACTTACGCTAACGAAAGTTACGTTCATCAGGCGAATTACCTCCCGAGCACGGAGATCTATCACGAAGCGATTCAAGAGCCACAGAAGCAGCAAGCGCCTTCTTCGACCGAGATGATTTACCAGGTGCCTGCTACGGCCAATCCGCAGACGCAGGAATCATGCACAAGCGAAGAAACAACCGCGACTTCTGCGGGTGTCACCGAAGCAGACAATACGCTTTCACAAAAAAAGTCACCGACAGAAACGTCTGGACCGTCGATATCCTACGCCAAAATTCTATCCCAAGGCTTGCCGCCTCGAGCCACACCATCGCCCACTAGAAGCTTGACCGCTGAACCGTCGAGGGGACGCTCGCACTCGCCGCACGAAGTTACGCCACCCGAAGCAAAAATGGCGAAGAGGTTACCCATTCGGGAATCTGACAGTAATACGAGTCAACAGAAAAAGTCTAAGGAACGTGACTGGGATACGATCAAGAAAAAAGACTCGAAGAAGAAGGTCCAACCGGATGAGAAGGTCAAACGGAACGAGGACAAGGGAGAAGATAGACAGAGGGACTCGAAGAAAGCTAATAAAAAACAGAACGAACGATCGGTTGTCCAAGGCAAATGTGAAACGGAAGCCGAACGTACGAACGAAGAATCGAGCACAGCAACGAAAACTATTAAAATTAACGATACCTTAGAAACCGATTCAAAGCAGGCCGAACAAATAGCGAAGGTGGAATCGAGCGCAGACCCCGCTCGTGAGAAGAAACGTAGACAGAAAAAGAAAAAACACGAAAAAAGCGAAGGTGACGAGATTGATCAAGCTCTGAAAGAAATTGAGGATATGGATAAACAACAGAAAAGTAAAATACCGAGAGAAAAACCAAAGGAAACTGCGAAGCTCAAAGACAATTCCAACGACCTACCGAAGACCCTCGAAGTCAAGCAGGACGGAAAATCAAAGAGTGATAAACCCACCGTAATATCCCAAGCGAATAGCGATTTTGACAAATCTGTGGAGCAGTCTAAGCAACAAAGTGATAACAAGACTAAAAAAGCTGCCGGCAGAGGTAAAGAAAATAAGGAACAAGGTCAAGGGGCCAATGTAGTCGATGGCAAAGGAGGAAAATTGACGGGAACGAATACCGCGGACACCACGGTTGGAGGAAAAAATAAAGA
This sequence comes from Venturia canescens, assembly GCF_019457755.1. Lineage (NCBI taxonomy): Eukaryota > Metazoa > Arthropoda > Insecta > Hymenoptera > Ichneumonidae > Venturia > Venturia canescens. Next base: position 4,137,107 of record NC_057426.1, read on the forward strand.
TGATAAAAAACAAAATGTTAAAACAGAAACTGCAGAGAATTTGACTAAAATTGTTAGCACCAACGTCATTACCGAAAAGCCTGTTGAAAAACCAACCAAAGAAGGCACAGATAAAAAAGATCCTGCCCAGGTTAAGAATGTTTCAGAAACAAAGGAAAAGAAAACTGCTGGTAAGAAAAAAGGTGGTGAACTTCCAACGGTCACTGCCAGCTCAGACAAAAATGCGGACAAAGGAAAACAAGCAAGTGAAATAAAGTCTACGACGGAACAAAAATCCGAAGATAAAAGCGAATCGCTTTCCGCGGAACGGCATGCGCCAGAAAAACCAACAACAAAGACAGTTGGTAAAGGCAAAGAGAAAAAAGAAACGAACATTTCCGATTCTAAAGGGAAAAAAGACGATGCAAGTACTACAATCGTTGACAAACCTTCGCAAATGGCTTTGCCAGAGAAAAGTACGGAAAAGCACGTCAATGATGAAAAAACTCAGCCGCAAGAGAAGTCGCAAATTTTACAGGAGCCACTTGTCATGCAAACGTTGGATAAATCGACCAACAAAGGCAAAGAGAAAGACAAACCTAAAGCCACAAATTTGAAGGAAAAGGAAGCTTCAGGAGATCACCCCAGTAACGACAAATCCTCGAGTACAACCGTAGCAGCAAAAAGTGCTGAAAAACAAGTCGAAGAACGGTCTGGAAAAGGTAAAGGTAAGAAGGCCGGCAACACAAACGTTTCTGAGACAGATAAGACACAGTTGCAAAGCAAAACGGTAATTGAGGCATCAAAAACTACGAAAATTACGGAACAAAGTAATCGAAAAGAGATAATTGAAGTAAAGGAACCTCATCCGACCGTAACGGAAAAGAGCGGAGGGTCTGTCGCCGTTGAAGAAACGGAGCCGACTAAAACTGAACCAGCAGCGGTAAAGGATTCTGAGATCAAAGAGAAACTCGAAATTGAACACATCTCAAAGTCTGAGAGCAAAGCTATCACGCCGGAAGTCGCAGGAACAACAGCGATGGGAAAAAGTGTCGAAAAACCACGGGGTGAAGCGGATTGCGCCTCGTCGCCAAAAGGATCGAAGGACGTAAAAGAAAGGGTAGACAAATCTGTGGAAAAGGGCAAACGTAGCGAAGAAAAAGTTTCAAGTTCGGTGGACGCTAAGCTAACAAAAATTTCTAAGACCAAAACTGTCCCTGAAGCAAGCCCTGATAAGGCTGAAGAAAGTAGTGGAAAAATTAGTGGCGATGTGAAAACTCAGTCGAGTGAAAAATCAAAAGGAAAAACTTCGATGATCGATGTGACGAAACCCAGCAAAGAAAAACCAGCGACTAAACCTGCTGGACAAAAGAGCGAAGAGAAACAACCATCGGGTGATGAAGCGAAAGTGGAAAAATCGGCAAGCATTGCAATCAAGGAACAAAGCTCGGAGAAAGAACTTACTGAAACGAACGCAACAGCCTCCAGGCAATCTGAGCATGCCAAAGGAAACGTTAAAGAGAAAGGCAGCGCTGGGAAACTCGAGAAAAAATTGAGCACCGAAAGCCAGGGCGAAAAAGAGCAAAAAGTCACGCCTATTATAGAAACCAAACGAAAACAGCCTTCGAAAGGTGAAAAAGCTGTTGAAAAATCTGTACCGAATGTAGCTGAAGACAAAAGTGTCAAAAAACAACTCGAAAGCGTTGAATTACCGGCTGCTAAAAAATTAGAAGACACGAAAAAGGATTCCCTCAAAAAAGACACATCAGAAGAAAAAATCATTGAAAAATCAATCATGAAAGGCAAAGAGAAATCAGAAAAAACGTCAGTCGTTGAAGAATCATTGAAGACTGCAGATGTTGACGATAGTAAAGTCGGGACTAGCGAAGCTCTTCGTGAAAAAGTGACTAGTGAGGAAACCACGCCAACAAAAACATCGGAAAGTTCAAAATTACACACGAGGGAGCCACAAGCACCTAAACGTAAGAAGCAGAATAAAAGTAAAGCATCTAGTGAGGAATCGAATGCTTCTGAACACGTGTCAGAGCTGCCAAAACCTGGCAAAGCTGCAAAAGATGATGCACAAATAGTGGAATCGAAAGAAGGTTCATCCCAGGATCAATCGACACCGCCAGCTCCAAAGTTCCACGATAAATTCGAAGAAAATATTATTTTCAAAGACCAGAAGGTTGTGGAAGCTAAAAAAATCGAGCCTGATGTTAAGGTACAATCGGAGATGAAATTAAGCACCGATTCCGGCATAACCAGTTCAAAATCTCCGACTGATTCAGCTGCATCAAAAGAAACGTCCAAAGGCGCGACCGCCGTGACCAAAGAGGAGTCCAGATCTGGAAAAACAGACAATCTTAAATCGAAAGACCAGCCAAAAGTCACGAAGGAGGAGGAAGTTAAAGGGTCTGAAGACCGAAAGATTCAATCAGAAAAACAAAGCGTGTCGGATTCGCCTAAGAAGCGCGAGGTCACCAAAGAACCTGGTCTCGGCAAATCCACCGATAAAAAATCCTTGTCCAAACTTGCGAAAATTCCTTCCACAGAAACTTCTAGCCCAACGAGAATTGAAACTGAAAAATCGCAGTTAACCGAAAAAACTACGACAACCGTAACTACCGTAACGTCAACCGTGATTTCCCAAACGACTCAATCCCAATCAGCCCAATCTGTAGTTTCCGGAAATTTAATTGAAACCAATGTAGGCAGCATTAAGCTCGAAAAACTCGTTAATTTGCGTCCCGAGAGTGTAGAAGCTAGTTTAACGACAATTTACGCTAGGGTTCCGACAGATTCCGTCGCAATTCCCGGTTCAACGAAATCGAATATCGAGCAGGCAAGCGTCCAAGATGAACCAAAACCCCATGAACCCGCCATTGTTGAAGCACCAGAATTACATCTAGAGAGTGGTGATGAACCTTTATTCGGTAGCATACAAGATAGGAAAAAAGCACGTTCGAAAATTAGCAGCCAGTCGTCCGAAAGGACATCTGGAGGCGACGAACAACCGCCTGTGAAACAACAATCGGTATCGCATGTGGAGCAGACTAGTCTTCAAGATCTCACTCAAGAAGAAGAAATATTAATGAAAACGATGCAGGATAAATTGAAAAAGAAAAAGAAACGTCCGGCGTTACCTGAAGAATTCATCAAAAAGGAGTCTCAGGCCGGTCATCCTGACAACACGAGCAAGTCTGGAGAATCTGAAGCAGACGTTTCGGCAACTGGACCGGAAGACAAAGCTACAAAATCTGTTGAAATTCCACAATCTCCAGCATCCACAAAGGAGGCGAATCTTTCAAGTACCAAAACCCCTGAATTAGGTACGAAAAAAATAGACACGGATGAGAAGGTTGTAGAGTGCACGGATAAATCGAAGGATTCAAAGCCGAGCCCCGATGTCGGGGGATCGCAGCCTAAAATCGATGAGAAAAAGGTAAGCAAACCGCAAACTTCAAAGACGACTGAGAGTGAAAAAACGCCGCCGGTGCCTCTGGTGGAAGATTCAAAAGTGAAACAGGCAGAGAAGGTCGATCCCAAACCCCAAACTCCAACGAAGAAAAATAAAGATGATACACGACTCAGTGAAAAAGTTACGAAAGGTGTTCCCACTGCGAAAGAGCCAGAGACGAAGGTCGACGATCAAAAACACGTCAAAGTAACCCAGCCACCAGGAGCGGTGAATTCAAAGCCTCCACAAAATGTCAATCAGACAATCAACGTACAATCATCCGAGAAACCCGCCGAAATTTCTAAACCCGAAGAGCCGGAAATGTCAGTCAAATCAGAACTGATGATCAAACAACAATCAGATGCGGCAAGTGGAGTTTCCCACGAGCAAAATACCGAAGAACGTGACAATACTCGACAGCAGATCATACCAACAGAAGTCACGAAACCTTATTGGATCGATTATCACAGTTACACCGAAGCTGAACGAGACTTTTACGAAAACTACACCGTGGTGAAAGTTGTTAAAGAGGCACAACCACCGACTCCTTCGGAAATGCAAAAATCTGGCAGTATAGAACGGTTAGTACAGGAATCAGTTATGAAGGACAAAGAGCCGGAAAGCCCAATTGCCAAGTCTCGTGACAGTGCTGAATCCAGAGTTTTGAATCTCTTGATGGAAGCACCGAAATACTCGATTCCGGATATTCAACAAACAGAGTTACAGTGGGTTCAGAGTTTACAGGCTCAAAGGATTGATGAGTTGAGTATTCCTGAAGCACATACCGTGGTCGAAAAGGCAAAGGTCGAGACAGTTCTTCCAACGGAGTTCGAACAAGAAAAGTGCGGAGATACAGAAAAAATTAAGGTCTCAGCAATAAAGGTGGATCAAGAGTCAAAATCCAAAAAGTCTGACGTTCCTATGGTGAGCCCAAAGACCCCAACATCGACTGGGTCTACTGTTCCATCACCAGTGGACACAAAGAAGAGTGAGACCGAAGAGGAAGTAGAAAAGAAATCTCACGAAACGAAAAGCCCACATCAATCTTCCAAAGCTGCGAAAGATCAACCGGAACCAACGGAAACCACTACAGTGTCGGTTGTAAAGGCAATAAAAAAAGAGGAGAAAATGAAAATCGAACAACCTGACAAGACAAAAGCGACCAAATCTGAAGATCCAATTGTTCTCAAAACTCAAAAAGTTTCGGTTGGCGGAGGAACAGAAACGACTAAAATTGAACCGGCAGTTCAAGAAGGTGCTAAGATCAAGTCTGAAAAGTCTCATGACGGTCTGAAGCCAACAGAAACAATAAAATCCAGGGGTCCTACGGTAGGAAGAGAAGAACCACGTAAGGTCCAGAAAGAAGATAAAGCGGCGGTCAAAGATACAAAAGCCGATAATGAACCATCCAAATCGAACGATTCAGTCGTTTCCAAAAACCAAAAAATTTCAATTGTTGAAGTAGAAAAGAGCAAGACAGGAGTTGATCAATCGAATCAAAAAATCGGAGACGTTCAAGGACCGCCTAAAGCAGAAATGTCAAAAGCACCTGGGAAGCCTGAAGAACCGACGAAATCCACTGATTCTTCAATCGTGAAAGAGAAAACAGTTACGGTCGAGAAAGATGGACCGACGGTTAAGGAAATTAAAGTAGAAAAACAAGCTACTGAAGGTGAAGATCTCGTTCCTAAAAATCAAAAAACCTCGGTCACCGGAAAGAAAATGACTAAAACGAAAGAGGAATCGCAGGATCTTAACGTCGAGACTACTGAAAAGCTCTCCAAAAAAGAAGAGCCCGCCGCTACTGATCCTTTAGTCGTGGAAGAAAAAACGACTGAAGCTCAAAAACAAGACAAGTCGGCTGTTAAGAACGCGAAAACAGAAAAACAACCAGTTAAACCTAAAGATACGATCACTCCCAAAAATCAAAAAGTTAAAGAAACGAAAACACAAAAACAACCTGCAAAATCTAAAGATCCGGTTCTTCCCAAACCCAAACAGGAAGCTTCAATCACTGGAAATAAGACAAGCGAGGCGAAGCTTGAACCACAGGACCAAAAAGTCGAAAACCTTCAAGCTTCCATCGAGCCTAAAAAGCCTGATGTTCTTGTGAAGCCAACAGAACCGCCAGTATCTGCTGATTCCTCACTCCCCAAAGACACGACAACTGAAGTCCAAAAAGAAAATAAGGCAGTAGCAAAGCAAGAAAAAATAAAACAAGGTGATCAAAAACATCTGAACGAATCCAAAGATGCAACGGTTTCCAAAACTCAACAAACCTCGACCGTGAAAGGAAAAACGACAGAAAAGAAAATTGAGAGTCAGTTAGAAATGACAAAAGAATCGAAACCACCAACGACATCTACCGAAAAATCTGAAGTCAAATCAAAGAAAGACAGTAAAACTAAAAAGCCTGTTACTCAGCGGGATCAAAAACCAGTAACAGAAGACTCTGGTAAACCAGTGAATGCAGAATCTCCTGAGAAACATTCGGATGATCATTCCACCACAGTTGCGCATTCAGAATCCAGTGCTAAAAAAACAGAAACTCCTAAAGTGGAAGAACGAAAGATCCACTTGGTTGCCGACGATTCCTGGATGAGTATTTTGGACGAACCAATACCCATCGACGATGATGAAGAATTCGGAAAAGCTGACGAAACTCCTAAAACGGAAGAGCTGCAGGCGGAGACATTAAGACAAAAATTGCCACAAGCGAAGCTGGAAATGGAAACAAAAAAATCAAAGGCGATCATAAAAATAGATGAAGGACAGAAATCATTAGCGAGAGAAGAGGATCCTTCGGCGGTGAAAGAAATCAAAAAGCCCTCCGCGTCTAGTATCTCTTCCATGAAAACAGAAAAACCATCATCGCAAACGCCAAGTGAAACGTCACAATCAAAACTTGCAGACGTCAAAGTGCAAGAAAAAGATATCGGGGCAGCCTGTAAAAAACATTCCACAGTCATCAATCTACCGTCTGACGACACTTGGATAAGTATTTTGGATGAAGACGTCGTCATCGATGACGATTTCGAATTCCTCGAAATCCCTGTCGAAAATCCTCATACTGAAAAAGACAGGGAACTCGATATCCAGGAGAAAACTGACGAAGGAATCAATGTGTCGAAAAAAGAAATTTCATCGGAGTCAAAACCTGAGCAAGTGTTGCCGGTCGGAAAAACACCTGCGTTGCAATCTGACCAGAAGGATCCAGCACTTGATCGAAAACAGAAAAATCCAACGAAACCTGACACTCCATCGAGCGAAGGAAAATCCAAGGAATCGAGTCATTCCTCACAACAGGTTTCCCGGAGCAAACCACCAGGCTCTACGAAGCCTGCTGCTGATGGAAAAGCTTCATTAGGGAAAGAAAAAAAGGTGGCAACCGAGAATGAAAAGAAAGGTCAACAGAAGGAACAAAAAGTGAAAGGAAAACCCTCGATGAGCGTAGATCCCACACCCGCAATCCCAAAGACTACCGTGGGGAAAAGTAGTGACACAAAACCGACAACACCGGAAGAAAAAACACCAGTAAAAGATCTCGATAAGCGGTTGAACCCGAACGCAAAATCGTGGGCCTCGGTCGTCAGTACTAAAGAATCGAATGAGAATGATGACGTTGAGATTAGCAAAGTTATCGAATCTGAAACACCGAAAAGTGTAGAAGGTACGAGTGAGTCTTCTGTTCTCAGTCCAACACCAACATCGGCACGAATTAACGAACCACCAAGTGATACGGTTTCTACAAAATCATCAGCACACCAAGATCCGAATCCTCGTAAAAAAGACAAAAAGCAGAAACGAAAAGAAGCCAACGCAGATTTGAAAAAAACAGTCGATCCGGTTAAAGAAAAACAATCCAACGCGTCGCCAGTGACGGTGGATACCGCCGATGCCAAAACATCGTATGCTGGTGTCGTCTCAAAACCTCAAAGTTCTTCTCCCCAGCCATTCGAACAGGATCAAGATCTCTTAAAACCTGAAGCTCTGAAACCAGCGAAATCAAGTTCCAATCAAGATGAAGTTGCAGTCGTAATGCCACTCGAAAGTCCTTCGCGTGGGCCAGCAGACGACAGTAAATCAGAATCCCTCGCTAGCCCAGTTCCAGTTTTGCAATCTATGCCGATAGCCTGGGCCGATGACGTCGAAGATTTGAGTATCGAAACATCCAAGCCAAAGCCTGAAACATTGCAGACATCCGATTCGACCAGTGGCCCATCGGAGAATAATTCGTGGGCTGCGATTGTCGCTAAAAACCAGGGTGAAAGTCCTGATGATACCCCCGCCGTCGTCAATCCAACCAACATTCAGAAGGGGTCGAGTTCGATAGAACACACCGTTCAGATAGTCGTTGACGAAGTTCCAGAACCAGAGCCAATCGAAAATATCGTGCAGGTGGACGATCAAGGTTTCATGGAGTTCGTCAACAGGCGCGAACTACGCTCGAGGCGTTCGAGATCTCGGTCAAGAAGCAGCAGACGAGAGGAAAAGTCGCAAAAGTCCCCAGTCCGTGAAGCTGTTGGCAGCAAAATTGAGAAAAGTGGGAAAGATCTCAAAGAGGAGAAAGGCGATAAAACTAAAGCAAAGAAAGCAGAAAATATCGAAGTAGCTAATCCTCAACAACCGACAAAGGGGGAAGACAAAACTGAAGTTAAAGCGGGGGAATGTTTGAAAACGCAGACTCAGAAAACCCCTGGAAAGAAAGAAACGGAAAAATCGGGAGGTCCAACCAAAAAGTCGGCCTCCAAACCTGACCCAAAAACTAATAAATCAGGAACCGACAAAGCAAAAATGACACCCGAAGAGGCGTCTACTAAAACGAAAGTAGAATCTTCTCCGGAATCATCGGAGCAAAGCGACCTAACTCCCGAGAAGTTGCCCGCTACTGTGAAACCAGCAGAGAAAGAAAGTTCCGAAAGTAAACAAAGTCCAAAAGGTCAGCCGGTCGATCCTGAGGGTTCTGCTAGTACCCATGCGGACACTAAAAAAGAATCGAATGACCAAAAACATCAAATTGTTGAAAAACAAGCTCCAGTGTCTGATACCGACGCGGCGAAAACGGTGGAAGTTCCGGTAAAGACGAAAAATCAGAAAAAATCAAAAAAGAAAGGAAAAACTGAAATTTCTACTCAAGACCAATGCAAACCTGCTGAACTTCTTGCTGACGATTCTAAAATCGTGGTGCAAAGCACACCTGTTGACGCAGGTAAACAAACCATAAAAAATGTCGAATCACCCTCGACGAGAGAAGAAAAAAGTGCAATACCTTTAGAAAAGTCAAGTGAAAAGACAGAAAATCCAAAGCCCTCGGCTTCGGTCGAAAAATCAGATGTTAAGACAGAAGATCCAAAGTCCTCACTTCCGCCACAAAGCACTGCTGTAAAAGAGGCTGAAAAAACTTTGGTGACAAAAACGACTGAAAAAATAGAGGGCAAAGGATCTTCGACAGACAAACATCAATCCCCCAAACCTCATAATCAATCGAAAGACAAAACAAAACTTTCGCCAATTGACATCGATGCGAAGAAGCAGGATAAAAAAACTGAAGAGGCCAAGAGCAAACCCGGTGAGAACAAAATCCAGCTAAAATCAGACGAAAAAATAAAAATTTCGAAACCCGACTCGAGCGTTGCTCCAGAAACGGTCAAGTCGGCTGAAACTGAATCTTCCGTGCCATTATCAGTAACCAGTACAGCGGAAACGTGTTCTGACAAAACCAAAAAAGAAAACGCGAAAAAAGACACTAAGACCAAGAACAAAAAACCTAGTGAAAAGTGCGAAGATACACTTGCGTCGAAAATCGGAGTTGAGAAATCCGGAAACAATGCAGAAAATATTCCGTCAGCTGCATCAGACCATAAAAAAGAAGCACAAATGAAAAGCGAAGTAGAAATAAGTAGCATTCAAAGCCCGAATGTCAAACCGACTAGCGTGGAAAAAGTCTCCGCTACTGAATCAGAAACTTCCACAATTAATAATGAAAAGCTTCTGAAATTAGATGATAATACTACTTCAGGAGCAACCGTTCAATCTTCCCAAACAATGGTCGCCACGGTTGTACCGAAGGAAAAATCCGAGCCAGATAGCGCTCCTGCAAAAAGTGTCAAATCAGGTTCTTCGCCAGAGCTCGCAGCAATACAGAACCTCCATTCAGAGGAAGACAAGGGCAGCGCACCGAAGCTTTGTGGCAAGCCCTCCGATAACATCCAACCCAAGATGGACAAGAAGCCACTCGTAAAATCAGAAGCTTCTTCAGATCTGGCTACTTTGGGGGCAGTTTCTGGTCCGGAAGCGCCAGCCGAGCCCAGGTCAAAGGTTCACTTCTACATTGACGAAGATGATATTGTCGTGGTCAGCCACGAGCCCGAAGTGGTGCAGGAACGATTGAATATCGAGGAAGAGACATCGAGTGAGGCATTGAGCAGACACATATCATTGGACGGAGGCTTTTGGTTGACCAAAAGATCTTACGACGAGGCAGAACGCAATCTCTTCGAAAACCTGGCGGCATTGTCAAAGAAGCTTCCAACCAGAGAGGATGCAGATTCGAGTAAAAACGATAAACGCGATCGCGACGACGATGACTCTCATAACGATAAATCGGGCGGTGGCGGACCTAGAAACGATTCGTCTAATTCGTCCAATTCCAACTCATCGACTCCGCGAACCGAACGACTCGTCGCCGATTTGCCCGGGGGAATATGTAGCTGGAACGACTACAGCACTTATCTAGCGGTCGAACGCGACGACACACAAACTGATCCCAGACTCGATCACACATCCCAACTAGTACACAAAATGACGACGGATCTTATAACAGATTCAGACTCAATTAACAACTTAGACGAGCTAATATCTGCCTCAGCCTTGTCCTCCAACGATCCAATTGAGAGCCCCGAATCAGTATCGGTCTCCTCCTCCTCCCCCAACGAGATCGACAACCTCGAAACTCGGACCGCCCTTTCTCCTCCTAAATCCGCCGCAATGCATTTAGGTATAGAAACAGGAGAATCTGTACAGCAGTGGAACACCGATCGGCAGGTGGAGAGAGAGAATGAGGCAGCCACGCCTGAAGAGAAAAGGATCCAAAGGATCAAGGTGCGACAAATCCCGCCAGTCCTCTCGGTCTTGTTGCATTACAACTATTATATCTATTACTATTGATTATGATTATAAAATTGGAGATTTATTGCCGCCTCTTTCTTTATTATTATAATACTTTTGAGTATTACAAATGTGTTTTGTTCGATTGGTTTTATTTGTTCGCTCTCTCTCTATCATTTGTCCATGTCGCCACTGATGTGTTGCTCGTTTATCAGGCATTACCTTCTCGCTTTCTTCTATCTCTAAGACCTTCGTATCATTCGCATCCTCGCCAGCATGCTTTCCTCACCAGTCTCACAATTTTTCTTTACCTTTTAAATCTTTGTACATAAATTGTGAGGAGTCTGATGTGTTTACGTTTGATTCGAAATTCTGAGACTGGGCCAATGGAATTGGCGAGTCGAATTTCGACTCGAGCACACGCAACTTCATTTTGTTGTTGTCTCTACAGTCTCGCAGCTCGAAATGTATTTTTTTTCAGAACTAACGAACTTGGAGAACCTTTCGACACGACGAGGCCATTTTGTTTGAATCAGTCCACCTCACGCTGGAATTTGTTGGAATCTTTTTTTTTTTATAATTTCAACATTAAGAGTGGCCTCGAAGTGTGGAATCGTGTTGAATCATCATCGCGTGATTTACTCGTCGGTATTTTTGTTGTTTTTGTTAACTTTACGTTCCTCACAGGATTGCTGATGTTTTTTTTTTTTAGAGCTAATACAATTAATCCACCGTCTGGAGTTTGAAGAGTGCTCGCCATGGGCACGGCATGATCGACCTTGTTTATATTCTTAATTATAAATTTATTATTATAAAAATGCTGCAACATACGATTTTTAATAACAAAGTCTACCCGTTACAGGGCTCCATGGAAGTTGATATCGACGATTTGACACAAGCTATTCTACGGTTGGAAAATTCGTTGGGCAATTTACCATGCGAAAGCTTACAATCAATGCTCGATGCGATCACGGTAAGATCTTGTAACGAGAAATATGCAAACGTTGATAAAGGCACGTTGACAGTATATTTGGATGTTTGGAGTATCCGTTAGTGCGTCTAAAAAATTGTTGCGATAACGTTTATTTCGTAAAATCACTAGCAGGTGTATGAAAATGTGGCAAGTCTCCAAACTTGAAAATTTATGATACGCAGGCAATAATTCAAGAACTTCATCATCTGGAGGAAACTGCTTCGCGGTTGAACGAAAATTTGACCCAAAGTTCAGGGGACTCCGAGTGGCAAAAGTTGTCAACTACCTTAGTAGGAGTTCGATCACGAATCGTTGCGCTCATGTACCAAGCTGAACAAGGAAATTCGGCACTTCGGGAAGCACAGAAAATTCAGGAAGAACGACAGCTTGAAATTGTCGCCTACAGGCAATTCCTCGATGATACAGATGCTTGGCTAAGAAAATTGATTATCACACTGAACGAGGAGTTGTCAATATCAACGTGCAAGGTTCGCTGCATTGCGTTGCTTAATTCCCAAGAAAAACCACCGTCGGCGACAATTTTTGTGATCTTCTCGATGGCCGGAGCTTGTTGTTCACTACTTCCAAATAGATTCATAGAATTCCAAAGATCCGAACCAACGAAGCATGAAGTTATAGACGAAAAAAAGTTAAATCGAGTTCACAATCGTACTTTGGATTCTACGAATGATCGCGTTCCTTTTGGATCGCGATTCCGCTATTTCGAACGTTGTTATAGAATCCTATCGCGTTATTTACAGGCTCTGGAAGAAGAACTCTCGAAGCGCGCCGAAAGAGTGGCCGAACTCGCGGAGCTACCGGAAGTAGCCACACTGGCGACGAGTTTGAAGGATGCACTGGTAGAAATGTCATTGCGACTGCGACACAAGCAGAAGGTACTCGAGGCTTACCAGAATTCAGGAGCTTTCGCAATGTTCGTTACAATTGACGCTGCGGTGGCGGGGCTAGCTTTAAACAATAACAATCGGACTGAAAAAGTCGGAGCATGAACTTTCGGGCATCTTGCTGGGGCAAGGTCGCTTCGGAGAGCATGGTAGCTCCACGTAGTGATGGAGACGTCTGTTAAAACAATGGACACTCGCACATAAACATGCACAGATTTACAATCTCATTGTAATATATAATAATTTTCACTCTATCAAATCTCGCCGCCATTCCACTCCACCTCTTCCACTATGGCGCATGTTTATTATACATATTGAATCATTAGATCGAATCCAATATCGGCTCTCAAGTTTGCAACGTTAGAGTGCAGCGAAATAAACGAAAAAAAATTTGTAAATCTCCAAAGTTTTTCCTCCCTGATTCGTAGTTTCCCAACCGACACGAATCATTCGTGAAATAAAAAATCGAAGAATTGCAAATGTTTTTTTCCCTTTATTACGTTGGTGAACGGCAACGTAGCAAACTTCGGCGTCGTGCCAATATTGTAGTACAATCTAAAAGCCGGAGATAACTTTTTTTTATTTGACGAGATCTTGGAAAATTATCTTTTTCATTGTATGATAACGCACGACCTTTACAGTGATTCAAACTAGGGAAAATCAAAAATTCCTGTCACACGGCGTTAATTTTGTGTTTTATCTTTACAAATATCTGTGGTCTAAATCGAAATTGCTGTTGTCCGACGCACACATAGTTTCACGTATCATATTCACCGCCATCGTCATCATCATCATTTCCATCTTCGTGAATAGATCATTCTACCCTAAACGTCACCTGTATAATTTCATCGGTTATTTTGTCTCGTAGTACACTCACTATTTTCTCATTAGTAAATAAACTCCACGTTTAGTTTGTTTATATATAAAATAAATGTAAATATACATCTCGACCATTGTTATTAGTTTAAGGTGATGGATGTATCTCGTAGATGTTGCATGTATCTAAGGAATGTTAATACAACCTCTGTACTTTGGTATCATTAAACTTTGATCGTTAATTCATTTATTATTTAACTGAATTTTATTTACTGTTCGATGCTATTGTTTCTGGGATTAAATAAAAAACGTGAATAAACTCCGATGTGTACTGTTCTCCGGAAATGAAAATATTTCTAGTCGTAAAAATTCGTGTAAATCCCACTATTTGTTGACGTTACCACTTTCCTGGTACCCCTATTCCAATGGCAACGGTAACAGTAACGAAATCATGGTCATAAAATCATCTTCACGTAATACTGTGCCAACATAACGCACGCGCAATGGCTTAATCATCGGGGGCACTGCATCATTAATTAGTAGAGTACAAGAATCATTGGGCATCAGACTAATAATCGCCGTTAAAAAAACGCATCAATTCATCATAGTCGAAAAGTCCTACAAACGTGGAGGTTTCGATGTACCTTCTCGGAGCTAGAGAAGGGTAACGTATTTGTTTTGGTGTTGTCAAGTGCGACGTTCTCCTTATCCTCAACCTCATGGTTTTTACAGGAAATGCTTAAGGACGATGAGTCTGGGGAGGCTAACGACGTTACGTTCGATCGTGACGACGCGACACTCGAGCAGGCCCCCTCGATTCATTCGCACGAGGAAGATTTGCCCTCGTGGGCTGACGTTTCACTTCAAACCGGTCAGAGTCTCCTGGTCGACGTATTGCCAGTGTTAGAGTCCGAAAAACCTGGTCAATTGACGAAACAAACATCGACCTCGCAAATAGCTGAGGTTGAAACCACTTGCCAAGGACTGATGACCGAGCCGGTTATTGAGATTGGTGATAACAAGGCTACGACACAAGAGAGCATTAAAATAACTAAGAGGATCGACGGTAGTCACGATGTTATCGAGATAGCAACGAAAAATATTGGCAAAATTGACCGCCCATTCCCACCGCCCGATTTGGACGACATTGTCGTTGACATGAAGTACCAAGACGCAGAGGTACAGCAAACTGCCTCCTCCGAGCTGAATATCCAACACGCGGCACCGCAATCCTTCGAAACTTTCCTCGTCGAGCCCGACGACGTGACGACCGAGATAGTCGTCGATGCCGACGGCACAAAGCGAATAATCGTTAGAAAATTGCGAAGAACCCTCGTCACGAGCGAAACCAGTCATGCGCGTGTTTCCACGCTTTCAACCATCGCCGATGACCCCGCTGCCACCCCGAGCGTGCAAGCGTATTCCGAAGCGACCATGAGAGGACAACAGGTCACCGTGACGAGAACGAGAGCCGACGGTAGTATCGAAACTGCAACCAGGCAGACTTACGGCGGTAGAGTCACCACTGGCGCGCCCGGAGACGACACAAACGTACAGGAGTTCGAGGCACCGGTACAATACACTCACCAAATAGTTCAAGGCAAAATAGGCGATGTGGACTCGGACGTTGGCCAATTCGCATCGGAATTCGGAACAGAGGAGGCTGGATATTCTTCAACCAAAACATCAACCGTCAGCGCAACCGTTCAACAAGTTACCAGACGAGTTATACGGAAGACAAAAAGAATAATCCGCAAGGTAACAATCATCGATGGAAAGGAAACCACCAGCGAGGAAATAATCGAGGAACCCGAAGAAGTCGAGATCGATGATGAAAACATTCCTCATATAAGCATCAACGTCGTCAAGAGAGAAGACGAAAAAGAATTCCAGCCTGAGATCACTGCGAAACGACCTCCCGATTCCAGCCCCCTCGGCACACCGGGTAGCCCACTTCAGGGACCATTTTTCGGTCCTTTTGCCAAGGACATTAGTGTTTCGCGGCGTATCAGCAAAGATAAGCACGCTGAAACGGAGGTCAAAGAGCCAACACCGGAGGACGAAAAGGTCGAGCAAGACCAACCATTGAGCAGCGCGCAGGAAACTTCACCAAAGTCCGAAACTCACTCTCCCGACTCGACACTGATAAACGACTCTTGGGCAGCTGACACGACCGTTGATAAAATCGAAACCCAAGAATCTTGCCCGGAGTCGGAAACTGTCGATTTCCAAGTTAAACCATCACAAATCCACGTGATCGACAAACATGAACGCGAGTACTTTCCCATCGAGGTAAAACGAGAAACAGCTCAGCCTAGTGGGTCGCCATCTTCCCAAAATTTTGTAGACGCTGAAAAATGTGTCGTTTTACAGACACCGGTGAGGGAAGCATCCAGGAACGATACGCCGAGTGAGTCTTCCCGAGAATCACCCAAAGACGATTCTCAGATCGATTTAACGAGAGCAAGCTGTAAGTTTGACCTTGTACCAGTTATGAAGGAGGGTAAAGACGTAGAAAGAGGCACGGTAGAATTAGAAGAGCACAAAGACCATAGCAGCACCGTAGAAGTTCTCGATAAACTACAGGATTCCGTTCCCTCAGAGGAAAAGAACGTACAGGCCGAGCAGACTCAAACGGGCGACAGCGTACCGGAGTCCTCGTCTTCGACATCAACCCTGAACGGTAAAGCCTCGGAAACTACTACGAAAAAAGGAGTTTCGCCATCAAAGGAAGAATCAAAACAATCGGAAGAAAAGGAAGAAAAGCCACTGAAAAAAGCTGACAACAGCGATGATTCTGAGCGCAGCATCCGTAAAAATGGTCAAGCTCCATCCACGGATGAAGCATCGAGACCAGATTACAAATCGATTATAGAAAAAGTCGAGATCAACTTATCAGTAGGTAACAAAGACGAAGGTGCTGGCTCCTCGGTATCCGTCATCACACAGCCCCAAAACTTGGAAAAAACTGTGGCCCATCGCATAGTGAAAGAGGACGTTGAAATCAGGCTCCCAACCGACAGGGAAACCGTCGAAACCATAAACGACAAAATCATACAAACAAGTCCACCTAAAATGGCTGAGAAAGTGACCGAAACCGTTCCTCCCCGAGATATTAAGACTGTTGAAACCCTCGACAAAGAAACTGAAATGGTATCACCGCAAAGCGAAACCGAGTCCAGATCGACTAGTAGAAAAAGTAAAAAGAAAAAGAAGCGAAGGGAGAAGGCAGACTCCGAGGAAAAGACGCCTGAAGATGAGCGTGCCCCGTCGGCAAGCTCCATTGCAACTACGATCGCCGAATCAATTGACCTTGATGTACCGTTGACCGACTCCACTAAACATCCCAGCGAAGAGCCGCAGCCCGACGTCACGGCTATGACGGATAACTCGTCCTTGAATCTTTCGATCCGGAGAGACGATAGTTTGAACGAAGAAAGTGGCTACGAGCCTGACGAAAAAACTCTAGATGAGCTGTCTCCGGAGCAAGAATTCGCCGACAACGTGACCAAAAGACGAAAGAAGAAGAAAAAGAAGCAGAAAGTGACAACGGCTAAGGAGGATGATGATGAAATATCGGCCGTTCCGAAGAGCAGCACGAGCGAAGCTCGTTTATCCGATGAGGAAGTCGACTGTGCTTCCGGCGTCACGGAACCAGAGCCAACGGACACTGTCAAGGTGAAGAAAGTCAAGAAATCGAGGAAAGACAAAACTGAACCGGAACCACCGCAAAGCACTCTCGAGACGAACGAGAGAGATACTCAAACTATTTTGGAGACTCGGGACATCTCAGCGGGACAACTGACCCCTGATGAGCCACGGATCGTCGAGAGTTCACTCGAGACATCACTGGAAGTTGAGATCGAAACTCAGGAAGCGGGAATCCAAACGGCAGCTCCTCAAGACGAGACGGAAATTCAAACTTCTCCCACTCAAGTCTCGAATTCTGGTATACAAACGGTCGCCCCGAAGTCACCGGAACGCGAACACTCATCGATGCAAACAACTTCTCCTTTGGCAACGATAGAAGGAGCTGTTCAAACGAGTCCGATCGAAAGTTCGCCGATGAGAAGTCCGGTGCCGAAGGACGTCGCGGAAATCGACGTCCAAACGATGCAAGTTTCCGTTGACACAACGGAAATTCAAACTTCACCGATCGAGACGATTGCAACCGCAGAGATTGAGACACAGACCCAACAAAACGAAGACACGTCTGTTGACATCGAGCAGCAAACGTCCCCGTCACCGATCCCTGAAACGACCCTGACTCATGAAACCCTCACGCAAACCTCACCACGAGGAACTACGGAAACCGTTGCAACCGACGTTCAAACCAGCAAACCTGCGAGCCCGGAAGTCCCAAAAACCCTCAATTCGGAAATCCAAACAGACACTGCCGAAAAAATGTCCTCGGAAACTGCGGAAACGCAAACAACGCCTCCGCCAGTCCCAGGAGAAAGTGCGATTCAGACCGACGCACCGGAAGTCATCGAAACGAGGGAAATGGACGTTCAAACCAGCAAATCTGCGAGCCCGGAAGCCCCAACAACCGAGAATTTCGAGATGCAAGTCAACATAATCGAGCAAGTATCCTCAGAATGCGTCGAAACCCAGACAACTCCGCAAGAAAGTCCGAGAGAAATTGAGACTCAGGAGACCGAAGTGCAGACCAAGTCACCGGAACTAACCGTCGAAAACACTGCACAAACGAGCCCGGTACCCAGTCCCGAACGTGTACAACTCGTTGAACTTTCCGCTCAAACGAGCATCGAAGACATTGTCGTCGCGACAATGGAGGGAGAGTCGCAAACTCCTGCTCCGGAGAAGGTCGAAACTACAGAGTTTTCGGTCCAACTGAAGACCGACGAATTGATACCAACGGCCGAGGACAGTACTCAGATCATTCTAGATACAGCGGAATCGAGTATGCAAGCTGACGCCGAATGTAAAGCAGTAGTGTCAGTCGAGCAACAGACGATCGTAGAGTCGACCGAAAGTGCAACTATGCCGGAACCCGAAACAGAAACGACTGAAACGGCAACGATGTCCGAAGTCGTTGAGTCCGTGGAAAGTTCAACGATGCCGGAGCCCGCAGTAGAAACAACCGAAACTGCTACGATGCCTGAAAACATTGAATCCGTTGAAACTTCGACGATGGCTAAGCTGCAAGTGGACACAACCGAGGTCGGCACGACTCCAGAAATCGTCGAGTCCACCGAAAGTTCCACGATGCCTGAACCTCCTACAGAAACTGCTGAATCTGCGACCATGCCAGATGTCAACGAGTCCGTTGATACGTCGACGATGCCAGAGCCTCCGATAGGCATGGTCGAGACTGAAACAATGTCAGACATTGTTGAATCCACCGAAAATTACACAATGCCAGAACCGGAAGCGGAGAAGAAGGAAGCTGCGACTGCTCCTGAAATCGTCAAGTTCGTTGAAGCTTCTACAATGTCGGAGCCCAAACGACCAACAACCGAATCTGCTACTGCCCCTGAAAGTGTCAAGTCCGTTGAAGCATCTACAACGCCTGGACCCGCGGCACAAACGATCGACACTGCCACCATGTACACGGCCATTGAATTGGTGGATACTTCTACGATGTCGAGCCCCAAGCGACAAATGACCGAAACCGGAACTACACCAGAAATCGTCGAGGTTGTCGAACCTCCAATCATCTCTGTTCCTGCAATAGAAACGATCACAATTCCGGATAAACCAATGGAGTCAGAAGTGCCGCAACAACACGAATCAGGTTCGATAGCGTCTCAAGACAAAATGGAACCAGCTCCGGTCGCGGAACTTCCGGAAATAAAAATTGAAGAAAAAACTGAACGACCCGCCGAAATGCCTGTTCGGGCTACTTCCGAACGAGATTCCACTCCCGAAACATCCTTCGAGGTTCACGTACAAGCCACCGTTGAAGTATGCGACAGTTTGACGACCGATAGTTCCATGATTGACAGCATATCCATGACAGAACCCAGCAGAGATAGCAGCGCCACAGTCACCGAAGAATCGATCGATTCCGTCAGGTAAGTAAAATTATTTTTTCACCTATCAATCAGCGGAAACGATTTCAATAATTCGCTCCATAGTTTCGTCCAACATCAATACTAATTACGTGATTCCGTTCACAGTAAATCAAGCAAACGTCCCAAGAGAAAGCGAAAGCACAAACAAAGCGAGGCTCGCGAACAAGCGCCTGCGGATCGTAGTGAACGCAGTGACTCCGAGGCAGTGTACGGCACACCGGCACCGTCCGAAGTTGTCTCTTGGAAACTTTCTTACTCCGATGTCGCACGAAAGAATGCAGGCAGCAGGGAAGGCCCGAGTCATCCCGGTTACGAATCGATGAGCGGACAAGAAACTCAGAGCTTCGACAATGTGACCGTTGGCAAAGTTTTCACCGATCTCAACCCAAATAGCATGAAACGACGGGCAGAAACTCCGGTGGAAGTGCCATCAAAACCGATGGTAACAGTTAAAGATCAAAAGACCAAGGAGGCCGATGGAACGGACATAGAAATCGTCGTTGGGGCGAAGCTATGCATCGATTCTTTGGAAGACGATAACGCCAATTCTCCTCGTGATACTTCAGACTTCCTACATCGAGAAAAGTTTGCGGAAAATGTCCCGGAGCTTCCGGATACCGGCGGATTCCCCGGAGCCATTCGCATCGAAGAGCCACCAGAGCCGATGGACACCAGTGAAGAACCACTGTCGCCCATGGAATCGATATTATCTAGAGACTCGAAGGAAGAAACGAAGAAACGTGAGATCAAGAGTTATGCCGAAGCCATTGGCGAATCGGATTCCTGGGAAGAGCGAGGACTTTTGGCACTTCAAAATGCACCGAGTCAAGCATCACCCGGACCCGGTTCAACGTCCGCGACCTTCATAGCATCCGAAGGACGTCGGTACGCTGACAAGCCCCACAATCAAATGATCATGATGACCCAAGCCACGCGAAAGGTCTCGGAGCGTTTGACCAATCTGCCAAAAACAAAGGAAACGAGTTATTTGTCGAACATTCTTCACGTAGCATCACTCCAGGACGTCGAAACCACCAAACCCGCTGAAGAAAGAGCCTCGGAGGTGAGAAAAGAATTGGCACAGTTGAGGAATGCCGTCGAGGAAGAAAACGTCGTCGTCGTCGAAGAGAGTTTAATCACGATCATCGAAACCATCTCGACTTGGCTTGAAACGATCGAGTACCGAATATTCCTGGGACGAGAGAGTCCCAATGGACCCAGCCACGACGACAGCCGCACTTTTGTCGATTTACGAGACGAAGTCAATCACGTGGAACAAAGCATCAAAGATCTCGACGTCATTTGGAATGAGATTGAAACTAAATATCCGGAAGATGAAAGGTCGCGAGTCCGCGAATGCATGGAAGCTTTGGAACATCAAGTTAAGGCTATCGATGATGTCACCAGTGACGGAGAAAGGTACACGAACGCCGAACTCGCTCGTTGGGACGAATTCATAAACGGAGTCTCGAACATTTATCGGTAAGTTTGCATCATCCGTTGATCTTCTGTCATAGAGCAAATGCGATACTCAATATTTCAAACAAAATTTAGTAACCTGCTAAAAGATATTTTCAAGTTATCAACGAACCAAAGATTTTTACATAAATATTCCATAGGAACGTAAAAAGCAGACGGTACATGGAAAGTAAAAAAAATTTTATCAAATTTCTTGCATTTATCAATACTCATTGTTGCCGGGATAAAATTCTTTCGTGAACTTTTCGAAACGGTTTCACTAATTCGCGTCCGTGAAATGAATAAAACATAATTGCAAATGTGTCAATTGTTTCAAAATGGAATTCCTTGACGAGAAACAAAATTGATTTTCGCTTCAGAGTTTATAATAACCAAATATAATGTAAATTTGAAGATTGGTGGAGGAGCAGCGACGTCAATTCGATTTGATAATGGAGAGCGAAGCCTCGACTGTGTGGAAGCTTGAGGAGCTCGAAAAATTAGAAAACACGAATCGCTGTCACATGTGGAAAACCGGGAAGCTCGTTGCAGCAGCCAGAGGCTTACTTCGCGACTATCCCGGAAAGATAATACCAGAAGAGACGTACGCCGCCCACGAGACGACAAATCTGATAGAACACAACATTTACGTGGAAAGAGAGCGTCTCCACCAGCTGCTCTCCCTGGCTGAAGAGTACGAACAGACTCTCCAGGAATTCGCTCAAATTACAGAAATAGCCGAAGAACTTGTGGCCAGTCCAATATCCGTAATGAGCTTGGAGCATTTGCAGGAAGAGATGCAAAAGCACCGTAAATTCTTTGTTAACTTGAATCACTGTCGTGCTATATTGGAATCGCTCGAAGGCAACCTCGATCCTGAGACACGAATGAAATACTCGAGCCTTCACGAACGCTTGCACAGCCGAGCTATTGCCCTTCTCGATATGGCTGCTTCCAAATCCCAACAAATGTCTCTCGCTGCATCTCGATGGATCGTTCTCGAACAAGGCGTCAAAGAGGAACGGGGATGGCTGCAAGTTGCACATCAGAGGGTACCTGATTTACAGACGGTCACATCCTCCGATTATCATCAGTACATTTCCCTCTATCAGGCAAGATACTTTTATTTAACCATAAATTAGTAAATCGGAAAATCTACCAAATCTCTACGCGTAAAACTGATTAAGTTTTTCAAAACTTTTTCAACTGAATTAACTAAAATTTCAAGTTAAATTAACAAATTAACCAAATTAAATGAAACGAACTGAAATTTCGAGCGATATAAAATTAATATACAGTGGGCTCATTCTTTCAAGGATGGAATAAAGTTTTACAAGGGCAAGAGCAAAGTTTTTTTGCTAACCCAAAAAACAGTGTTGTCTAGAAAAAAGTTATGTAGTTACCTTATTGCGAGCCACACATGACGTTCTGCGAGGTATTTTTCTGAAGGTATAAAGAAAATTGTTGTTACGTGACTCGTATGCGCAACTCTTGACCCATTTATTTTCCTACAGTCGCTGTCCTCGGACATCGAAACTCATCACGCTCGTCTCGTTCAATTATTGGCGATGGCGAGTGGATTACACGAGTTGATAAACATCGAAGACCAGGAGAATCGATACGGCGACGCGTTGGATGTTATTTTGAAGCTTCAGGACGAAGTGGAAACATCGCTCCGACGATTGTTGGCCTTCCAAGACAGTTGGTACAACCAAGAAAGCCTTTTCACTCGTATGGAAAAATGGCTGACAAAGGCCGAGAAGGAACTTGACATTTTGCAAGTTCAGCCGGATGGGCACATGCGTCAGTTTTGGGTGAGAAGCTCCTTTGAAAATGAAGAACTGTTAAGTGATAGTTGAATACAGTTTGAGAATTTAGCAGCTTCGTTCGTTAAGCTTTTTCGTTTCCTGTGCTGGGAAAAAGAGAAGAGAAAATGTAGCAAAAAAAAACCCTCGAGCAGCAGACTTTGCATTTGGGTCAAATAATTCCATTAGCTTTGGCTTCTTGCCACGAATATACCGAGTCCCGAACAGATACGAATCTCCCCCCCTCTCATCCTTGGTCGTCTATACACATGAAAAGCTCAACATCGTACGAAACAACCTCCAGTGTTTTAAAACTTTGATTCGCAACCGCGGTCCTTTTATATATTTATCAAAGGAAATAATTCGCGCTCCGTGTTTTCGCGTGTGGTATATCGGATCTTATTTTTTCGTTACCCCTTTCAGGAACTTAAGGCGCAATACGAATTGCACAACAATATGAGAAACGAGGCGAACAATTGTTTCGAGCAAGCATTGCGAATAGTGCCGTTGTCGGACGAGATGCTGCAGCGTCAATTTCACGGAGAATTGGAAGATCGTTGGCGCGTTATTGCCGATAAAATTGGATCCATACAGAAAGCCGTTGTCGATACTTTAGCCTCCGAAGACGTGCCGGTGAACGATAAGCTGCGTTTACTCGAGCGTGAGCTCAACGAACTGAGAATATCAATCGACGGTTTTCACGGAGTTTTAAAAACTGAGGAGGAACTCGAGCTCTACGTCGAAAGACTGAGCGTTCTCTTTGAACGCGTTTGCTTGATTCAGGACGAATTGGGAAGATTGGGAATGTTACCGGCCACCGAGAGCGAAAGAGTCGGATTCCTCTTATCACTCGCGCGTCGAATCGAATGCCAAATTGGGGAAGAACTCGACGCAGCTCAATTGTTGCGCGAACGTTTGCAGGCCCTCCAACGCGGCTTGGCCCGCGTCAGAAAATCGCAAAACAGACAATCCGTCATCATAGATCAGTGCGAGGATTCTATGAAACACGGTAGTGATTCTGTCGCTGCTGGTGTTGAACGTTGCCAAGGAGTTTCCGATGAGCTCGCTCTACTCTGGCAGGACTTGATGGGACTGCGACAACTTCTCCACACTCTCCCTGGTGGCATGAGAGTCTCAGTTTCACCCGTGGGAGTTGAACGCGACATTTCCAATCTCCAGGACATTCACACCGAACTCGAGTCCAGATGCGCCAGACTTTTGGTACTTCTGAAAAATCGTCTAGCACTTTGGCGACGCTTCGAAAGGCAACTCGAAATGGTTCAACAGTCGGTCCAAGAGGCCGATTACATGATGGAACTGTTGACCGTCCAGGGAACCGTCGACTACGAGAGACTTCTCAAGGCTACCGAACGATTGGAGGTAAGTCTCGTCTGCTTTCCAGTTTTTCAATTTAAGCCACTTCTTTTTCATTGGATTGACCAAAAAAAATCCTGCTTTCAAGTTTTCTTGTCTAGAGTTCAATGCTTATTAATCTTCTTCTTGATTTTCGACGTCACGATTATAAACAGACAGGAATTGTGACGTTCGATTTATGAAATAACAAATTTATGAGATCAATCACGATTTCGAAATAATTCATAGCTCAATCTTTCCAACCGTTCACGTCAAGAAGTGAAATGTAAAGAAAACGTTTCCATTGAGTTTTTCATCAACAGAATTTTATGATAAAAAACTCGTTTTGACGATTTTATGCGATGTTGACGAATCCTTGGTAGCTTGAACCGAACGCAAGTGCCCCTTCAAGTACCACAAAGCGTTGCATTTTAAACAAATATCGGTCGAGTAGTCAAACTTCCAATTTTTCAAAAATAATATTTTTTTTCAAGAATAATTCCTTCAAATTAGGAAACGTCACTGAAATGTTCAATCACAAAATTCTGATGCTGGATTTTATATATTTTTATATTTTTTCATTTGACAAAATAGGTCACGAAAATTGAATCTTTTAGTTTTCTCACGCATGTTTCTCACCGAAATGAAATGAAAGTAGAACTGCGGTTGACGACACCACAATATCTCATGATGAGCTTTTAATAGCGCAACTTTCAATTCCAAACTCAAATAAATTCAAAGTTGTTTCATTTTTGTGATAAAAATAGTTTTCCTTCGGTTGATATTGAATTGTGGATTTTATTGAATCTCGGTCAGTCTAATTCAGAGTTCCATTGACACAGTAATAGTCAAAGAAATCTCTTCTATGTTCCTCGAGTCCATTCAGCTTTGAGCTCTCATAAATATTCATCGTTAATTTGTACACATGGAAACGAACGCAAGCTCGAATAAACGAAGAGTCTGTAACAAATGCGTTTGTATGGGCAGTAAAATATGCGGAACAAGTGTAAGTAAAGGAACGCATGCGCGCCACTCAAGAAGGAACTTTTATCAAGCAACACTTGTATCGCACTCGGTGGTATCAGTAACTGACGAGCCTCGTGCGGGGTCACTTCTTTAAAGAGAGAGACAGAGAAAAAGTGGGAAAAGGAGCTCGACAAACACGAGATGGTTGAGAGTGACCGGCCTCTCGCACACTTTTATCGTTTCGATGTGTATTTCCAAGTGTTTTTCGATAGCTTTTGAGCTCTGCGAACTGGTCTTTGAAGTTTTTCTAACATAAAAACCCGCAAAGTTCATTTTAAATATTAATAACAATTATTATTATTAATTTTGAAAATTTTCAATGCAAATTTATGTCAAGTTACAAACGAACAGAATCATCGAAGTCAACGGCTCATGTAACGAAGTGTTATCGTCGCAAGTTCGAAGCAAAATTCATGTGAAAAAACTCAAATATTTGAGTCGATACAGAAAAAATCACTCCAAAAAATTGCAGAAAAAATTGTTCAAGTTCCCAAAAGAAAATTAAAACAACATAGTGAAAAAAAGAATCTGGAAAACGTTCGGGACAAAATAATGGTGTAAAAGCTCCGGATGAAGCTTCCCAGAGAACGTTAAAAACACGTCTAAAAAAAGCGATGATATAAAAAGTGTATCCGAGTGGCTCGCGGATGGGGTTTTGCTCGGTGGGCAAAATTTACTTCGGTTCTCTGTTTAGACGAGACTCCTCCAGCATCATCTATTTAAAGACGTGACACGTATTGGTGCTGGGTAAGGTTGATATAAACTTAACATTTTTCAACCATGAGTGCACACGATCGTTCAAAACTTGGTTGCAAAACGCAAAAAGCCTTTATAAATTCTCGGTGCTCGATATGCACACCAGTGTATGTCGAAACGGTCGCGCTCATTTTTATTTATACTTGTATCTCTCGCTCATGAATAATGTGCAAGTTTTTTAAAAATTAATTTTATTGTCGTATTCGTTTGTTGCAACTCGACAAACTCGTCAAGTCTCCTGGCGCATTCTATTTGGCACTTATTATAATTTCATTAGATATGATGTCACCGATTCTTCGATCGAAACATTGCCTGCCAGTAAAGGCTCGTGCATTTCTTTTAACGTCGCATGTGCAAAATAGTGTTTTCCTCGAGGTCGTATGTTTGACCGAATAACGGGTATTCCGCCGAGCCAGACTCGCGTAAATAACGGCCGAGATTCTAACGTCTCCCTGACAAACCGTTTCGTTGAATTCCGCAAATTATTTAAACAAGCTATTTCGTGAATTAGTAGACACTTCGACTCGTCAAGGCTTTTGACTCACTATGGATAAAACAATTTGCCAGGAAATTACGAACTCGTGCATATACTCTTGTTGATATTCGAATGAAACTTGAATTTGCCACGTTGCGCGTAGTGTTTTCTAGCTTCAACGCCTACTGCTACCATCGATCGACATACACCCTTCGCAGCGATAATGAAAAAGTTCAACTACACTCTCGAGAATGTTAAATAAACAGGAAATATTCTTATTGACCTCTACTTCACGGTTCGGTGAATCGTTTCTGAACCAGAAATACGTTCAGACTTTTTTCAAACTTTGCATACCGTAATCGGGGAACGGAAAACCATTGATTGTGTTATCTCATTAATCTGCTTTCAAATTAATGAGTTAAATGAGTTTTATAAACGTTTTCTCTATTCCTGTTCCGTGTCGTGATAGTTTAGTTATTACGTTACTCCAAAATCACGGCACGAATCTAATATTGGCTCTCTTACAATCGTCACCATACAAATAAATTCGTTATTATTTTTTGGCACTTTGAATTCACTACACTCGGACCGGATCAATTTGTTTTGCTACCCCCGCAGCAAGTAACATTCTCAGAAGCCTGCACCATTCGAGAAACACAATTTCTTTTTACTTTTACCGGCCTGGAAGATTTTGCATCTTCAGGCTTGCAACATTAGCCAGGAACTGAGCAAAAAGACTTTCTCAACGAAATTGTGTTTCTCCAATGCATCCTTCAAGACGAACAAACAACTCCATTTTCCAATTATGCAATCATCGACTAAAAACAATTTGCACAACTGTGCAATAATTCTACAATTTTTCCTTCGCTTGGCTCGACCTAATGTGGGGGCTCGTTACCTTTGCGTGGGGGTTACTGCACACGTGGGAAGCTTCATTGGCCGAGCGCATGCGTCTTTCGCTCATTCAAATTTGCGAGCTCGATCAGGCCGCTTGGCGCGCGCCCCGATTTTCTGCTCTGTCAGTTAAACGCCTCGAGAACTGTTGGACGCGCACGTTGCTTCATTTTCTATCGCGTCTCCAGTAGCACGTGGCCACTCATCGTACTTTCGCTGTGCCCGTGTTCTGGACACCCAATATTAATTCAGCGTGAACAATTCGCAAACGCAAATACGCAGGTGTTGTGCTTCAAAAACGCTGTTCCGGGGCTACCTCACACTTTTGAACGTCCTTTTCAACACCAATCGTCTGTCCTCCACATTAAATGAAACGTTTGTATGCTATAAAAAATGTAATTTTATAATATAAGTGGGAACATCTTGTATTGTGAACCTCGGTAGCAACTCGCTGCTGAAGAATAAGTCAGTGCGAGCCCTGCCACACTCTTGTAACGCGAATATGTCATTTTTCTATGGCATAACGTTTTCAGCCTCTTTAGCAGACGAATCGTTTGGGTCAAAAATTTGAACATTGATGAATTAAATGTTTATAAACTGGCGCGTTTCAAAATTCATCGCTTCATTTCAAAGTTTTTTGATATCGATTTTTGCTCAGTACAATTATAGTGAAATAACGAAATAATAGAATATCTCTACGACTGAATATGTATTATTTGTGATATAGCCATAAAATGTAAAAATAGCATAACGATGAGTTATCGTTAACGAATTATTCAGATGATCACGATTATTTCAACTTAAAATTCGCATCGAAATCATTAAATTATAAATTGACGAAGTAAAAAACAAAATTCGATATTAATTCTGAGAGGCTTGGGTTGCGTTTGGCTCTGGACTTCGGGTCTTAATATTCGTGATGTACGACAACGTGAGAAGGCAAAGCATTTGACAAATGGCTTGAACTTAATCTGCAATCGGTATTCCGAGCACGCTTACTTTGCCAAAATATTTAATGCCCTGGAAGGAAGGTGAACGGATAAGAAAAAGGTCCCCGGAAGCCTCGACGTTTCAGGGCGTCGTATTCGTCCATAGTCGAGGTTTAAAAATTTACCAAGAGTGTTGAAGAAAGTTGAAAGCTTGCTTCTTCGTATCGTTGAACAATAACTCAAACTTGGTAAAATTCTTCAATTAATTGAACCTCTTTTGGCAAGCGTTTCATAGAAAAGCAACGAATAAAAGTTTATCTCTTGCAAAACTGTAACAATCAAGGGAATACGGCAAATTTTAGTTTCATATTTTTTCCGTACTCGTCTTTCATGCACACTCCGCCAAACGAAATTCCTTCGTGCTGAGAAGTTGCGCGCTTATATCCTGCCCGGAAACGAGGCTTCCGCGTTTCAGTTTCACATGCATTCGTCTATGTGTTTGCGTATGTACGCTCGATCGTCTGTGTTCTCCCTTCCGGAGGACAAATCCCATTTCTCCGAAGAGTATTTCAACTTCGAAGGATGTTTGCTCGTAATATCACGAGGAAAAAATTCAGTAAAAATATAAAAGGAAGTGCACCGAGCTGTCTAGACCCTTGATACGGAGAATCGTATTCATCCTCGTGGCTAAAATAAAACAAAAAAATAAAAACTCACCGCTAAACTTGACGAGAAAAATGAGAAATCGCGAACCGATGCTTTTCCCGCAGTTTTCTGAGTTTAATGCACTATTTATAGGTGCAGCTATTTACGAGATGTGCCGGATGTTCGTGCGGGACCTGCATACTGCATATTCACAGGTCGTAACCAAACCATTGTTTAATCACGTTTCAAACCAGACGACGTTTTCTTTCCTATACCGTTTAACCAAAGCAGTCCAAAGGATTTTGGTTTAGTTGATTCTCTTTTGCGCCTGCAAAAAAAAATATTTTCTCATAATAAATGATAAAAAAAGTAAACTAAAATAACGAAGAGCTGACGAGTTAGGAATTTTACCAAAATCACCATTTTTTCCATTCCAAGTTCGGTTTGAAGCTTGAGTTCGCAGCATTGAGAACGGGGCTCGGTTTCGTCAAAAAATCGTTTTTTATAACGATGTCGAGGTTCGTGTCGGTGGATGAAAAACTGAAAGGATTTTGAAAATTTTAAAAATTTACGATCAAGCGATATAAAGATTAACGAAATTGCTATTTCAGCATTTTGAGGTCACGCTCGTCAATCTTTGAATATTATTTACCGCTCTGTTTATTCGAGATAAAATTGATGAAATCTAAAATTTTCAGTGCGAACGTTTTATCGATTCGTTATCAAATTTGCTCCGCGGTTTTCGAGCCGTTTCGCCAATCGACTGATAATGATTCGGGCAAATATTTGGCAGATTGTGAGTCAATCGCAAATAATATCGAAATATTTGTTCATTCGGTTTCATTCGAATAGTCGAAAAAGTGTCGATCAATTTCAATGAGACGAGAAACGCAACGCCAGAAATTAAATTTTCTCGTAAAAGTTGAAAAAGTCAAAAAATATCAATGGGGGCGAGCATAAAAATTGTGATTTTGGAAATATTTCGTGTGTATGAGTTTGCAGCTCGGAGGCGCTGATTTAGTTACGAGATAACTGCACGCGTCTGCAAGGAGAGAACAAGGAAAACGTAAACGCTACAACGCGACCACGTGTTTGGTAAACACGTGTCTGCAGAGCACGTATATTTCAATAGGACGATTGTTACTTCGTTTAGTAATTCTCGAGAATTTTTTAATTGCGCAAATCTAACTTCGCTTTGATAAACATCGAAAGATTCGATGAGTTCAACGAACTCGAGTGGGCGCTTCGTAAGCGTCTACTGAATTAGTTGACCAGCTGACCGAATTCACGTGGCACAAACGTTTCCCGCACCAACAATGTATTTATAGGCTACTCGGTATTGTAACATTGAACGATTCGTCTCCCGTGCTCGCTCGAGTTTTTTCCCAGATTCGCAGAGGAACACGATTCAATAGTCCAGAATTAATCGAAACTCAAGTTACTAAAACGATCTTGTACGAAATTTTACTATTAAAATGACTTCGTAGATCAAGCGCGTCGAGTGTTTGGATATAATATTTGAAAATAATGCGCGTTAATTGGGCAACGTTTATTATGTAGAATTTTCTTAAGAAACGAACTCTAAAAGTTATGAGAGTTACAAAAATCGAAGTGATCCATTTAAAAAGTACGTAGAAAACAACATTTTCGGAACTTTTCTAATAAAAATTCGACGGCATTGACAGTATTGTAAGATCGTTGTTGCTATGGAGAAAAAATGAGAATCTTTCATTGCGTTACCGAATAATGTAGCAACTGTTTTTTTTTTTCTAACCTTTCAGGGCCTCAGTGGAGATTTAGGTGCACGGGAGGTCCTCATTGGCGAATTAAGAGCTGCGGCTGAACCTTTGCGGGAGAGTTGCACAGCGGAGGTCGGCGAAAGAGTCGATGCTGCGGTCAATGAAGCCGTCCAAGCTTGGGAAGATACGAGGGCCGAATTAGATGCCCTTTGCACCAAATATCAACACGCTGTTCGACTTTGGGAACAATACCGGGACTCGAGCGCCGCTGTTGAAGCTTGGGTCGACACACAAATGGGAAGCGTTACTAATTTACCACCCGAGGAAGCCCTTAAGCAAGTCAAGGTAAGGCATACTCAAAATTCTTCAATAGTTGGAAGCGATTTTTATTAACGTTCGGGCTCGAGATATCATTTCCCAGTATTTAGGATAAAGAGAAGCAATTATTTGTGCTCACAACCAACCCCGAAAAAAACTACTGATTAGCATCAACACGAATAGAAAATAATAGCGTCAGAGCGTCTTCGAAGAACCACGGACGAACAATGATACAGTTTATAAAATAACGGACAACCGACGCGTAAACAAACAAATGTTTCACTATTCTGCCGCAGGACGCTGCACAGTGGGCGCTGGGTGGTGGCCCAAAATTAGTTCAAAGCTCACCACTAGTGGCGCTAGTGTATTAACGGTCAAATAAATCAATGCATATATCGGGTCTCGAACTTTTTTGAAATATTATGACTTTTTGAGTAACGGTACAATGACCGCAACGACGTTTTGTTTGTGAGCTTCTCTCCAGAAATATATAAATAATTAGTTCATTTCGTGAATACAAGTTATGGCTGCTATAAATAGATTGTTCGAATATGCTGAGAATTTACTAAGGGTAGGCAATATTGAGACACAGATATTTGTTCCTAAATATGAAAATAATGAACCTATAAACGTGTTTAATGACTAACCAAACATTTTAATTTGTTGTACATCTCCTTTTTTATACTAGCATATTCAGTGTTTCGTGCAGTAGAGTCGATTTTCGATAAAATCACAGTGAGCAGACAGGTATTTTTTTATGAAGAGAAAAACTTTTTTATCACTCATATGGACTCATAATTTACATTTGATATTTCATATCCTTCTACAATAATGAAGATATGCTGCATTTAACATTAAAGAAAAAGAGACAAATAATTTACTCTAAAGGAGGTAAAAGCCCTTCAAATTTCATAACCATTCTCTATTGATTTTAATTATCCGACTAGTAACACTTGACAGTATTTGGGATTCGCATAAAAAACAACTTGTTGTCGACTTTCAAACTACATTTATTACGGTATTGTATCAACATTTATAACCATACCATATTGTTTAAAGAAATAATGAAAAAAATTAGTGAATCTATTGTTGAGACCGAATAGGTGAAAAGATATCAGGTAAAATATAAATACTGACTCATTGTGTGTTCCAGCAAGGCAGAGTGACTGCTACAAGTCATAAAAATCACATTTAGGCCCGTCGCTCATAATTGAATCTGGGCAATGCCATTTCTGTGCCAAACCGAGTCATATATTTACTTTTACTCCAACGCCAACCAGATAATCCTTGAAATAATCTTGGAGGATGCAAACCATAGAAAATATCCATGAAATAAATTTCTTTAATAAGAATTATCATTACTTTTCTTAATAACACATTGAAAGCGTTGGAGGATAATAATTATACCGGATCAAATGAAGTTTTCTATGAACATTTAATATTTATCACTAATCGTATTATGAGATTACAATTATTTGGCATTGTTCAGCATCCTTCATTTAATGATCTTGAAGAATTTATGGAAAATCTTGAGCCCTTTTTATTGAAGTCGCATTACTTACTATCATTGCATTAATAACTGAATAGTTAGTGGCGAGAATTGATTTTATTATCTGTTTTTTTTTTTTACTGGGTAACGTAGAATTACAATCAAGAAAACTGATCATTGTGACAGATATTCGAGGTTACATTGATGAATATTTTAGGCTTTCCAAGGCTGAAAGTATGTAATTGTAAAAACTTTCCATTTCTTCGTTACTTCAGTTTCCTCTGTTCATTATTCTTAGTCGGTCATTGGATCGAAAATAATTTCATCGAGTTAAAAAAGTGCTGTTAATCCGTTTATTCAAAAAATCAGCGTAAATTACAATGAAACGAATAAATGGTTCGACTTCGGTATTGATAAACTTTATGAATTCATTCGATTCTGTAAAATCTAACTTTCGAAAGGTCAAATTGATGCAACCGATATTTCGTCCGTCTTTGTTGATAGCTTGAGACCCTATCGAGCATTCGTGTGCGTATGTTTTGGGAGCTGCGTAGAGTCGCAGAGAGCGATAACCGTACGACATCTGGTCGTATTCGTGAGTCGCGTAGGAGAGGGGATTTCCAGAGATATTTCCCCTCAGCGTTTGCCGAGACTATCCCACTTTCTTACCCCTATAGTAAAACGCTCCCGAAATTCGGGGACGCTGAATAATCATCGTTGATCTCGAGGGAAGGGCGAGTTTACGTATGATGCATCACCACTCCTTTGTTCAGAGTGTTATGCTCGGACGTGGCGTAGGAGATAAAGAACGCGGTCAGTGATGCCCTGAACTTAGTTATTTCCTGTTTAACCATGTATCCGCCCATTTTCAATCCTTTTCTCCGGAAAATAAAGGGAAATTAACGAGAAAAACAGTCCTTTCCCCTCCACTATAGTGGATCTGGGCCGAACAATTATTTATTTCTTACCATTAAAAATATCAGTTTTTATCTCATTTTTTCTTCGCTCCAAAGACTAGCGAATCGTCCAAATTTTTTTATTGATACAAAAGATTTGTTAAAAAACGAAAAGGTGAAACAGCTGAAATTTTTATTCGTTAATTTCTGTTCGCTTATTTTTCAACGATATAAAATCCCAAGCGAATTGACCTCCCCGCAGTTGAATTTTTTGTTGCTTTAATCAATATTTGTCTCGACAATTTTAGTTATGTGTTCGAACGATAACTGCCCTACGGAAATTGTAATCGCAGCAACGAAGAAGCGTAATTTCATTGGACTCTTCGTAACTTCGTACGTCATCCCACCCATGATATTGTAGCAAAACGAAAACGGGGCGATAAACTCCGATGACGTTTTTCCACCCTTCTGTCAAAGAGGGTGGGTCTGTACGAGCGGGATGGAGATAGAGCACGAGATATAGCGACGAGGGCGAGGGAAGCGAGTCCGCAATGTTTCTCTGCGAGTGTTCGGCATCGATCCTCCGACTCGCAGACGCGCGCCAGTTTGGTCCAGACTACCGTAACGTCCGCACGTGTTCTCTTTGTATACGAATCGAAAAACGCACAAAAAGACTCGGAGTTGGCCCATATTTACATATTTTATACTCGGTTAGCTCGGACAACGCATTTTATTCTTCCTGGTTTATAAAAATACTCGAATCATCTCGAATTCTTGACATTTTCACCTTTTCCATCGACTCGTACACGAGGCAGTGAGTGTTTCTGTTTCGGCAACGTGATTTCAGTACGATTGTACATATTTGTGAATATTTACGATGAAAAGCAAGTTAATCGTCCAGTTTACCAGTTTCGAGTGTAATAAATCAGTGAATGGCTCACTCGAATGTTAGGTGGAAGGAAAAACACAAACTTCGGTGATTGTCTGATTGATTTGAGGCACACTCTCCAAGTGTTTTTTTTTGTTTTGGAAATTTCTGACAGCTACGATCACTGTAAATGAGCCCTCGATGTGGTCGCATTGAGAAATTTTCAGATGAAATACGCGGGGATGTGAACTGAATATTCTGAAAAATTTTTCCCCATTTCTGAACAACTGTCGCCCGAATATTTGACGATTTTTGGTGCTAATGAATTCTCGGATGGCCCGAAAACGTCGCAACGCTTTCGGGGAATGCGTGTGAACGCGCGGAGATGCGCGATCATGCGACAGCCACGAAAGTCAGCGTGGTGCAAGCGTCGCTGACACCATGTGCGACCGGTCTCCCTCGCTCTGCTGCCAATTCGAAAGCAGAGAGACAAACGAATCGCTCAACGTGTTTACTCTTACGACGATGGCGCTTTGATACTCGATAGTTTTCCCCCAAAATGTGCACCCCTGAAGAATTGAAGGTAAAAATTATTCGCATTCAACAGTTTTGACGTTTCAAACACCCCAAATCTTGAGACCTTTCGTCCAACTCGGGATTTTTTATCTTCGACCAAAAATACATAATTTTGTGGGTAAATGGGTCACGAACGCTCGAACATTTTACTTTTTTTCACCTCATTGGACCCCAAGAGACATTGCTAATCGATCCGCGAGAAAATGACTCTTTATCTCGGAACATTCGGTGCACCCAATCACTCGTACAAATATTTCATTTGAATATTCAATGAGTTTACGTGCTTGAACGAATCTTTGACGTGCAATAAATCAAGAAAAACATTCGAACAAAGTTATTCGAATACGGAAAATAGACGAGGGAATCAGTTATGAAATAATGCGAAAAGTTTTACAAGGACGATAAACTAATCATCGTTTCACGATTACTTGGTTTTTGCAATGAAAAACAACGAAATTTTAACAATTATTGTAGATTTTTATTTCCTTATTTAGTTTTAGTAATTTAACATTCTCTGGGTCTCAAATTTGTTTTCAATGATTAATAATTACTTATAATTATGTGCTATGACAAAATCACGAATAATGCGAATTTTTAAACGAAAGAAATGGAGCAGAAATACCCTTTACCGGTGCTCAATTATTGGATTTTGCGAAACAAAAAAAGAGCCAATATACTGTCCGAAAGATGTTGCCGTCGTTAGATTCGTCTTCGAAGTTTCTTTTTAAATAGATGACGAAACGAAACTAGTGGTGACTAATAGTCATCGGGCAGGGGCGAGAGAAATATTTCGACAAAAATCTTTTTTTCGTGGCCACCACGAAAAAACAGAATTTTGCTATTTTTAGGTATTAGACACTCGATGAAAAGCGATATAAATATTAGAAAAACATCGAAAATTTATTGTTGCGTTTGAAATTTTGTTTTCTCAGCATCGGTTTTCCCTCGTAAGCCTGAAGGGATCTCTGTTTTTGAAAAATGAATAGAATGGCGTGCGATAAAACTTTATTTGATCGAAATTCATTGACAAAAACTTTTGAAGTGAACCAAGTTTTGAAAAAATGGGAAAAATTCGTTTTTTGCTACAAATAATCGTGGTTATTTTCCTTGCAATATAAATAAAAATGCGAAATTGAACGTAATTTTGTAAACTCTTGAGTAAAAGGATAGCTGAACATCTCGAAGGCGTAGAATTTGAGTTGTAAAAATTGTTCAGACCGCGGGTAAACGGTTCACGGGAATAGCAAACGCGAAAATGGGAATGGAATGAACGTGGAAAGGAAGAGAGACAGAGAGAAAGAATGAAAAAAGAAGCAGATAATGCCGGTCTAAGTTCGAGAGTAAATTATGCCCGTTCGCAGACGATGAAGAAAGAGAGGGAATGCCATGTTGATCTATAAATACCGCATCACTGCAGCATAATGTACACGCGGATCTTGCAAACGTGTGGATACTCAAACTGGGCTATAACGGAATATAAGCTCGTTCGTGGTTCACGCGCCTTCGAGCTTTCCCTCTGTACTTACATACCTAACTCTGTTGCTACGAGCGCTTTCCCCGATCGTTTTTGCCCGAGCTTTCTGGTCATCCTCCAGCGAGTCTCGTCAAAGGAGGGCTTAATCTTATTTTATGATTGAGCACATGCGGGAGGCAGAATGGAAATAAAAGAAATTCTGATTCTTGCGGAAAAATGTTTATCAACGAGCTCGACTCGTTGTCAAAAATTGTAAAAAAAATACTGTCAACTATGGAAACTGGAATTTGTCGAGAGGTTGCTTCGTCCTTCAATATCAATTTTATTGTATTCGTGCTAAACTCGTGCTTATCATTCTAGGTTTGCGAGGAAACTCTGGCCGAGCACAAAGAACGATTGGCCGAATTACGAGGCCTGGTGGCTCAAATCGCGTCAGACGTCGGTCTCGACGCCGGTGGACCGCTTCACAGCGAGGTCGAAGCACTTGGTCGTCGCCTCGAAGATGTTCGTGAGTCGTTGTCAACCCTCGCCGATACCGCCGATGCCAGAGCACTGAATCAAGAACTTGCTCGTGGCGATCTTTATCAAACGAAAAATTTCCTCGACTCTGTTCAGCAGGTACGAGGCAAATTGTTTTTTTCGATTCTATTGACGTTCGAGTAACTGTTGACTGTTAAGAATTGAAAAATATCAATTTAATTTCTCACGGAGAGGGATCATCGGCTTTCCTTCTTTTTTTCTCTCATCCTCTTGGTTCTACTGACTCGAGGGTTTTTCAGATATCTCAACGCCACGGTGCTTGGCACAGCTCAATCATCCTCGCACGAGGCGATATATTTTAATTGTAGTTTCGAAACAATTTGTTGTGTCAAGGTCGGAGGGCTTATCCAATCCGGCAATTACATTGGTCACGAAATCCGCAACAGCTGAATGGTGGTCTGGAGCTTCGACGCTTACAACTACTTTGTACTAAACTTTCCAAGTCGAGTTTAAAGAGCGAGAGCGAGAGAGAGAAAGAGAGGGAGATAATAAGAGAGCAAGAGCTTTGTGCATCGCCAATAGGATTTGTTTAACCTCGCCTTATGTATTTAACTACACACATTGATGTTCCATAACATCGTGGCGAAACCCCGATTACGTTGAAAGATAGAGCGCCTAGTATTGAATTTTAATGCCGTTCAGTCTAATTTGCAGTAAAGTCTGAATTTTTTTATCTTCTATTTGAATACTGAGATGAAAAAAAGTGTGTAAAAGTTCGCCAAAAACATTATCATTTACTGGGAGACGCGATGAAAGATATTTTCAGTAAATAAAAATTATTAACGTTGTAGATTTTTTTCGTCGGGAAGGCAACTTTGTCATTTTTTGTATTTTAGGGTTTCACGATGTAGCGAATATTTGATGACAGATTTGAGTAATAAATTATTCTACGCCAACTGATCGAAAAGCTGAAAAATTTGAGAAATCTTGTAACGTCAATTAAAAAATGATTTTTTGCAGAGTTTGACAACTGTGGGACAAGGAGAATCGAAAGAGCAGTTGAAACTCCTGAGAAATCATTTGCTGGCGCTGACTCGAACGGAACCGCAATTACAGTCGATAAAGGATCGTGCATTGGAGATCGTGCCACAGGAAACATCAGTTGTAGAAGTGTTGCAGCTTTGGCAGCGCGTATTTCGCGAAACATTCCAACAGTATCATCGTTTATCAGCGCGCCTTGTAAGATCGGAAGACGTAGTAGCTGCGCTCCGTTTGTGGCAAGAGTATCTTGGCCATGTGCAGGAATTTTTGTCGAACGACGTACCGGCCGATTATAACGGGCTTACGGAGCATCGTAATCTCTGCGAGGTTCACAAAAATTTGTTAACCGATCAAGAAAATTTGATACTTTCTATAAGAGCAGAAAAAGGACGGGATTTGTCAGTGGCCGAGCAATTCAACGTACTTACGAATCTTCACAATGAAACACTTGCAAGAATCATGGAAAGACACGCTGCGGTGCGCGACAGACTCACTCTTTGGGACCGATACAGACAGGATCAGAGCAAATTGCTCGGTTGGCTCAAAGAAATCGAGAGGGAACGAAGCAGATTACAATTGCGTTATATTCACGTGCGGAGATTGGACAAGACCCTCGCAAGAATCGAGTCCTTGTTGGAGAAAGTACCGATCGGTGAAGCGCAAATTGATTCGTTGACGAGTCAACAAGAAACTCTGTTGATCGATTGCGACGAGGCTCTTGCAATATCTATAAGAATGGAACACGCGGCGAACACTCAGCGGATTGCGAATCTCCGAGCGAGTCTAGAAACGTGGAAGGACTTTTTGTTGAGAATACGAAAATTGAACGGCCAACATGTCGAACAAACAGCCAGCATAACAACCATTTTCCAATATGTCAGTCAATCAATCAGCAAAGCTTTCCATGCTCCACCTGCCAGTCTCGTAGAGACCCAACGACAGTTGGAGTCTCTTCAGGAATTGAAATCCCGACTCGTCGACACGACTAGCGAACTCGAGAGTCTTGGCGTAACGACCGAACAGTTGCGCGAATGTCTCAGTCCTTCAGATATGAAGTCGCTAAATCAACAGAGTTCTTTACTCTGGCAACAGCACGGTGATCTCGAACACCAATTGGCTCTGCTCTCGTTCAAACTTGAAGAACGTTGCTCACTACGTAACCGGTGGGACACGAGACTCGGCAGATTGCTCGTGTGGCTCCAAGATGCTGAGAATCGTGTGCACAATTGCGACGACGTGACAACTGCGAGTCTCGAAGAACCCGAAGAAGCTTTGCGAAGAATAGAATCCGAATTGCAGGCAGAGATGGCGCTGAAACAGCGCGAACTCGATTGGTTACAGACAACGGGCGAACAGCTCATTCAAGTTGCCGATAGTCAGGAAAAGGAAGAGGTTGAAACATCGTTGCAGGAGGTCAATGAAAGATGGACCCGTTTGATGACAGCTGGAAGAGCGCGAGCGAACAAACTCGTCGACTTGATGCAAACGATGAATTGTTTGGAGCGTAGAATAGCTGAGATTCGGAGTTGGTTAGGTGGTGTCGAGATGAAGCTCTCGCAACCAATGGCTTTCGAGAGAAAAACACGTGAAGCGGTTGATACGTGTTTGCGAGATCACGACTCTTTGCAAAAAGTCATCGAAGCTGAGAGCGGAAACATCGGGGAAGTTTTGAATCTCTGTGAGATTTTACTCAACGATTGTGACGCTTGGAAAGCTTCCTTCAACACCGAAGCCATCAGAACGGGAATGGAAGGATTGGAGAAACGTTGGAAGGCAACTTGCGTGCGTTCTGCCGAACGCAAGAGAAAAATCTTAATGTCGTGGAAGTTGATCGAGGAGATGGACAGGATAAAGAAAGAACAAGAACAATGGGTGGAAGAGACCGAGGAATCTTTACAAACGTTGGAAGAAAGCTTGGACAAAAACTCTAAAGAAAACACAGAACAAACACTTACTAAGACTCGCCGAGTTCTGAAAGACATCGAGGCTCACAGGGCTGCTCTTCAAATAATCGAACAGAGCTACGGGCGTCTTGCCAAAGGTTGCTTAGAACCGGACAATTTCAAAATGCTCACCGCTGATGTTCGCGAATTTATCGAACGATGGAAAGCTCTCAAGCCTCGTGGCAATTCTATTCTAGCTTCTGTCCAGAGGGAACAAAAAGCTTATAGGGAATTTGTCACTGCTCATGGCGCTGCCGTTGTTGGACTCACTCAGGTCGACGT
Organism: Venturia canescens; assembly: GCF_019457755.1. NCBI lineage: Eukaryota > Metazoa > Arthropoda > Insecta > Hymenoptera > Ichneumonidae > Venturia > Venturia canescens. The sequence continues at coordinate 4,176,832 of NC_057426.1, forward strand.
CGGATTGACTCAAGTACAACATCTGACCTCACCTGAAGAAAAATCTTCTCCGAGACGGACGCTACAAAGAATCACTAGCATTGAAAACGAACTTTCGGTACAATGTAAAACTCTTCAGAGAGCCGATGAACTCGCCCTCATTGTCATGCAAGAATGTCATGCCGATGACGTCGGTGCGATTCAGGAACTCGTAGACGAATATCAATTACTCTGGCGTGATATTAAAACACGTGTTACTAATTTACGCTCTGACCTCGAAGCCAAATGTCAACGTAACGAAGTCGACGAAGCCGTTCAAGTCGAAACACTTAAATTTGAACAAGACTCCGCTGTTCAGGTCGATACACTGCCCAAACTCGTTAGAATCACCTCTTGCGATGCTTATCTCATGGAACTCGAATCTGCGATCACCGAGTGTAGAAACGCTCTCGATTCTCTTGAAATCGCGATCGAACCTGAACCTGCCCCTGGTACCGGACTCAACACCTCTGCCAAAAATATTGTACGTTTTTTATCATCAATCGATTGTAATTCATAATAATTTAATTTACCTTTGGTACATTTTACTGGGCACTAAAATCTCCTCAATTGGACAAACTTGTTATTCTAAACAACAACTTTTTCTTTTTTTATAAGAATATAAATTAATTTCCATACGACCTTAAGAGATTTCTCTCTGTTTTAATATCTTACCCGTAATATTCTAGTAATTAAATGGTATTGCCAAGAAAAGGTTTCGTCTAATTCGTCAAACTCCGAATTGATTTAATAATCATATTTTTTATATTTCTAGGCCAAACTAATCGCGAGCTGTCAATCTGCAATCGAGTTGGCTCGTCACTTACATTCTCTGCTCGTACAAGACGAAAAAATGAGCAAGGAAACAGCCAGAACAACCGAAGTATCGAAACTCGGTGCACGTTACGAGAGCCTGCTCGTTCGAGCGAGAACTCGTGAACAACAGATCAGAGATATAAGGTATCATTCTAAAACTCATAACTCATTTCGATTCAACAATCATTAATTAATAGTTCGTAAACAATTATTCCATGCGTTGCTATTAATCAAACTAATCACCAAAATTTCCGCACTAATCAATGCTCGATAATTTATCCTCCACGCAGGTCACCGCTTATCGAAGCTTATTCACTCCCTTGTGAACAGTAAGTTTCCCATCGCTTTTACTGATGGTTGTCGAAGCTTGCATCTGTTTGGACCAGCGAAACCTTGTGCACAGATTTCGATAATCCAAAATTGTTTGGCTCGCTCGAGATTGAAAAACCCTCGAAGAAATTTTTTCGTATTCCAACTATGCAAACTCCGATAACCTTTTATTACATCTATGCTTATTTTCTTTATTCTTTCAATTCTATATTCGAAGAACCTTCAATAAAAAGGAGTTGGAAAATTTTTGAATTTTCTATTCACCAAATATACCGACCATTCTTTCAATTAAAACAAGTTTAAAGACAATATTTTTGTATTTTTCTAAATTTAGTGACGGTGGAAGACTGACCTGTCCGTTGTGCTCGAATCGTAATTGGGCACAATTGGATATCGATCTATGGCGGTTGGAAAAATGGCTCGAATTTGCGGAAGGTACACAGAGCGAGCAGCATGTACCACCAAGTGAGATAGAAGAATTAGAAGACATTATTCAAGACCATCGTGAATTTCTTCTGGATCTCGATAGTCACAAAAGCATAGTCGTTAGTCTCAATATTGTTGGTACGCATTTGGCCGACCACACCGAAGACAACGAACGAGCTCAAGAGCTGCGGAAAAGACTCGCAACTGCGAATTCAAGATGGGAAAGAGTTTGTCATTCGGCGGGCACGTGGCAAACTGCATTGCAATCTTCTCTCATGGGAAATCAACAATTCCATCGTATCGTCGAGGAATTACTCATCTGGTTGGAAAAAACTGAAATTTCCATTAGAGCAAGTGAACCAATTGACCTTACGGAGGATATTGCTATTATTCAAGCTAAATACAATAAATTCCGGTAAATATTGCTCAATCCCTGATCCAAATAATAATGATTAACCTCAGAAAGCATAAAAACAAGATGAATGAAAAAAAGTGTCATGTGCAGTTACACATCATGAGAATGAATTAAATACTCGCATTACATTTTGTAACAATTGGAAAATTCCACTCGATTTTCAGGGAATTACGTAGTGATCTAGAGCGATGTGAACCTCGAGTCCTTTCGCTCCAAGAAGCGGCGAATCATTTACTAGACGAGCACGTCGAAACCCGGAATCGTCTTCAGGAACTCAGGCTAAGATTACAATCGTTACGAAGATTGACGGGCATTTACGCGCTCAAACTGGGCGCAGCACTCGGATTAGATCCGAAGGACGTCGGTCTTGCGGCCACTTCTTCTTCTCTCGCTTCTTTATCACACGACGTAAGCTCGCAAAAAATATACAAATTATGCGTTACTTAGATGACAAGTATTCAAATTACATATCGAACCATAAATAAATCGTTGTAGGTACATTATAGAAAGCACTGTTGTTAGAGCCACGTCGTTGATTATTTATTGCGCAGGATGCTCCAAAAATCTGGACGTTGAACGAGCAAGTTTTCTGAATTTGACGTACGAGACTAGATTCGTAACTCAAGCAATCGATCATCAATATTTTTCGAATCCAAGTTAATCTAGAGTTCACTTCATTCACTTCATTTCTTCATCATATTTTATTTGGATATTTTCAAAAATGTTCCATTACTTTTTTCGACATAAACTGCTGTTTGATTTAATTTTGTCTATTGTTGATGAATTTGTGAAATATTTTGAAGTGTTAAAGATTCATGATGCGTTTCTACTATTGTTGATTCGAGACTGCTCGATACTCGTTCAAATTTCTGAGCATAACGCCTGAAATATATTAGCGTAAAATAGCGTAGAAAAGTTCACCACACTTGCACCGTATACTTGATGGTTTGTGTTTTTTCTTTTGCTGAATTACAGCTACTTGACGGAGCGAGTTCGACAACGGGTCAAGCCCACGACGCATCGAGTGCAGAGTATGTTCAAATATTTCAGTATAACTAAACGATTTTTCTTTATTTCTCGATAGCTAAAAGTAGAAAATAAAACGAAAACGTTGCTGATGCTCGGATTGCGTGAAGCTCGAAATAAGGGCGATGTATAATCATAACGATGAATGTTTTGTTTCAGTGGTGACGAGAGCGATCGAAGGGTATTAGCGCGTGGATATCGATTCCTCGGACGTGTTTTACGGGCTTCCCTTCCGATTCAGGCATTAATGCTGCTTTTACTCGGTGTTGCTTCGTTGGTGCCAGCAGCCGAGGATGATTATAGTTGTATGCTCACGAACAATTTTGCAAGAACTTTTACACCGATGGTCGATTATCCGAACGGTCCACCACCACTGTAAGCGAGCGAACCCAACAAAACATGAAGAAAACTAAAATACCTCCCTTGTCACAAGGACACCACGGTCATAAAATAATTACCGAAAAAATAATGAGCCAATCAAACCAAAAAGCGAGCAACTTTCATTCGTTATTTTACTGGCCTACGCCATCATTTTTTCTGTATTTTCACTCAATAGAGTTCAAAACTCGTTGTCATCGTCCTGCGGCGTATATTTGTACATATGCATAAATTTATTCTACCAATTTGGGCTCGATTATCGGCCCACTGACCAGTTCTAATTTATTCCTATTATTATTTACTGCATTAATATTATTATTCGTTCTTTGTCCCTTCTCGTTACGAATGTTCATTCATTGTTGCGCAATATTGTAATGACCTATGGCGGCGATTAATCACGAGAAATTTTTCCATCACACGGTAACGACCTAAAATTTAACGAACGGTCGATATTCGGTCGAACCGAACAAGGCGCCTCAAAAAAATACAATATTGCATTGAATCCATCGTCCGTTAACGTTTGTACGACATATTGTAAAACGTTCCTAAGTTTGCTCGATGCAAGCTCCCTCAGGATTCAAACGATTCATACTTGTACCATTCACATTATTTTTTTATCATTTTAATTATTTTTTGTTCAATAATTATTGTTTGTTTTTTCTCGGAGAGTGGAACATTCGAGAAAAATAACGACTCGACCCGCTGTTTACGAAAAAATACGAAAAATTATTTAACAGTCAACTGCTGTTAATACGACTCTGTTATTAACCGAAACGAACAGAATAAGAAATATACAAATAAACTCAAAGTTAACTCAGCAAATCCCACGAAACTATTCAAGAGATTCCGAACGAATACGAAAATAATGTAACGCACAGGTTTTTTTCTACATGTCCTGGCGACGTACGTATATAAATGAATGAAATAACAAAAAAATATATATAAATATATATATCTCGAGATTATATTTAAAAAATGCAAGCTAGTATATGCTTTATAATTGACAAATTTCTCTCGCTTATCGCACAGTGAGCTTCGTTGTGTATTTTTATAAAGAGCTTATTATAATGACATGTATATGTATTCGATATGCAAATATATTGCGATGAACACCATCATGACACCATGAAGCTATATTTCCGCTCGAAATATTTTCTTTCATCTTGGCTTTTCTAGTCAAATACTTTTTGGTTAAAATTAATGAGAATTCGTGCACGTCGTAATGAATAACAGTTTTGTACTTAACAATAATTTATTCCAATTATCACACGGTAATATATAAAAAGTTTGTACAGTCTTCAGAATCGTTTATCGTATAATAGACTTCATCTCGTGTCTTTTTCATTCGTTTCATTTTCACTTGCCTTTGAATAATGTACAGATAAACAAAATATACATTTTATTCATCGTGGGTACCATTCATAATCATTAGTAAAGTACGTGATTTTGAAATTGGCATCGTTGTAAAACATTACGTAATTACTATTTCTGTAAATATTGCTCAAAACGTGATATTTTTTGAAGTTTCGACAACTCGAGGCGACTCACTTTCCACAGGCCTCTGAGGAACTCATAAACTAAATAAAAAACTATTAACATTTGTTTTCAAATTGGAATATGAAAATATAAGTAATTTACGTTTGGCTTCAACGACGCTAACTTCATTAACACAGGAAACATTCAATCCTGATTGTTTTGATTTTTGAGCGTGGCTAATTGTTCCGAATATTCGAGATACAATCTTTGCCATCTAAGATGACCACCGATGATACCCAATACGTCGTTCAAAAGTTTGTGCTTTCGCATACCGAGGATCATGGGATCCCATGAGCTTTTTGAAGCTGATCCATGACTCGGTCCCATAAGATCGTCCAATATTATTCTCAAACGCTTCTCTAGACCGTCTTGAGTGAGAAGAAACGACACAATTGCCATCAACCAATGCACGAATTCTTGAGAACTACCTAGTGCTTTCGAAGCAAGCAATTGTTGCTCCAAATACGACACGACGCTTGGCGCACTGTGAGGTGGCCGAGGATTCGGCAATGCGCTACCAGCCGTTCTCTGCAGAGCTTCCTGCAGTGAAGATAGAGGTCCTCTTGGTCCTCGCCCTCCTGTCACTGTCGATGCATTTTGGGACGACCAACGCCACACTGGATCATGACTGTCACCGATCAATAACCAAGTTCCTGCAAAATCCAATTTTTTATTTAAGGGAGCTCCTTTTTTTATTGTACAAAAACTCATTTCGTATAAAAGAACTTGCTAAAAAATTTTAAACTTTCGATATGGATATTCAAATTTAAGGAGCTAATTTTTCAATTATTGAATAAGGGTGTTCTCCCCAGCCAATAAAATACACCATGGAGTTTAATGAAATGAATCATTGCATTTCTTCAGTTTTATTTTAGAATTGATTGAGAAAGAATAAAATTTTGAATGTATGAAAAGACACTGTACCCATTTCTTTGTGATAAATGTAAGCCCGGGCGTTGGTAAACGCTAAATGGGGCATCCCATTGTATAGCGTACAGGATAAAAGGGATGCACCAGGGGCAGCGAGATGACTAGCCGACGTCGAAACAATTAGACGACAAGTGTTACCGATTTCCCAAACTCGTACTGCACCGCAACACGATATTACCATAACCTGAGAATGCAAAAAAAAAGATTTGCTCTCATTTCATAGTGAAATTGATTTGCTGTAATAAAGTTTTGTAGTTGAAGATTTTTCAAAAATTTTTCGTAAATGTTTAATATTGGAAATCCGATAATTCATACCGCATTTCCGACTGCGTGAACTTTAGCCAAAGGAGCGGGTGGGGCCAAAGGTGGAGCTGGTCTTGATCCTTTAGCTGGATGAAAAGTATGGACACTCCCATCTTCGAGACCAAGAGCTATAACGGAAGGAGAAGCAGCAAGGGCAACGGCGCTGTATCCTAAATACAAATCCCACGTTGGTTCCGAGTCCGTACCTCGAAAGACTTGTAAATGAGCTAAACTTTGACTGCTCGTTACAGTAATAGCGTAATGACCGGCTTGCTGTGACAACGAACTGGACGGTTTCAAGGCCGGCAATACTATGTGATTTCCACTCCTATCAGCAACAACTTTTGGCCTTTTATTGTGAGATGTATGATGCTGTTTCGGTGTGGTTTGTTCTCGACGTTTCAGAGTTAGTGTTGTACCGACCGAATTTGTCGCTGATGAATTAACTGTCGATGAAACATTGGGACGCACGATGTCGTCACGTTTCTCGATTACTATGGTGCTTTTCGCTTGCGACGTGCTCATAAACGTTGGCGGACCAACGCCACCACCCATTGAAGTGTCCCTGAAAAAATTATTTGTCTCAATAAAACATTGATCATGAAGATTACTGTACTCCAAATTACAGTGCATCGGAAGTTAAGTAAATTCGGAGTAATTTCATAAGTGTCCTTTGTAGACAAAGTAATTGCACTCAAGACAAATTTATCGCTAAATGAACTGGCTAAATTGCTACTCACATTGAATCAGGTGGGGCAGGAATGAACATCGGAGTGATTCTTCTTCTACCGTCAGAGGTTTTCGTCTCGATTTGTTTGTTTATAGGCCCTTTCATTGGTGTGCTCGAGTTAGACATTGGTAGAGGAGGATCAACGCAATTAGAAACAGGTTGTTGTTGGCTGAATGTTGATGTTTGCGAGGACGGTACAGGAGGTTTCAAGTTCAATAATTCGGGTGCTTCCATGACTGTACAACCACCCTGGACCAGAGGTTTTCCGTACAAACGTTCGTGGAGAATACTCTGCAGAATTAAAGATATTGATTGAATCAAGCCGAGAACCAATCGATAATCGGCGATAGATTTTTCGATTCGTAATCCTGTAAAATCTTTAATTTAAGTAAAAGTAGATTTCATACTTGCTCCGCCGGATCGAGAGGCTGGCCGAGTTCTTGTTGGGTGAACTCGATAAAAACAACAGAACCGTCCCACGAACAAGCTGCTAATCTCAATCCACAAGGAGACCAACTCGCGTCCAACACGGAATGCGTGAACAAATCATGAATTACAACAAGTGGACGTTTTAGGGACGTCAGCCAAACGGAAAGCGAACGATCGCGAGATCCGATCGCTACGCAACAATACTGCTGGGGTTTCGAGGCTCCTGGCTGCTTTTTTTGTAATATGTTACCGTTGAAACGCTGAAACGTATAAAAATTTTAATGTTCCCTTGACCGTAACAAATTCAGCATATCTGTTATTCCATTTAAATCGACTTTCAATACTAAGTTTATGTCATTTTTGGTATAATTTATCCACATTTCAGAAAAATCTTTACTCTTGTTTATAAATCGAAAAAATCATTCCATTTCAGTAATATTATAGACATTCAGCCAATTAGAAACGTACTAATCACGTATGAACAAAAAATGTTACACAGAGTACAAAAGTTCAAAAGAGTTTGAGTATCGAATCATGTTTACCAGAAGCTTTTTTTTATAGGAAAACGAACGTAAAAGGAAAAACCAACATACAACGCACGTAACAGCTTTTCTGTGACCAACGAAATCTTTGTCCTGTGTCCATCCGTCTCGTTCTATAATTTGTGCAGTGGGTCCACCACCATTCATAGCATGCGCAGAAACCAAATACTGTCCGTCCGGACTCCATGATAGCCTCAGAACGTGAGTTGTTCCACCGCATTCGTCAAACGGTTCTGATATGAGAGCAGTCTCAGCCCAATCTGTCGTTCGCCAGACTCTAAGTGTCTTGTCATCTGATTGCGATGCCAAGTACTTGCCGACCGGATCCCAGGTTATACCTTTCACAAGGCCGGTATGACCTTTGAGAACAGCAACTATGGCTGGAAATTTTGAGGCATCCCAGACTATTACGCTGTTGTCAACAGACGCTGATGCCAACCATGGACTGTGAGGAGCCCATGCAAGGTCCAGTACATCTCCTTCATGAGACCGCAATGTTGCTATGCAACGCCAAGTCTCAACACCTGCTTTTCCTCCAAAAATTGAACTTCCTCCAGCTCCACCAGCCAATCTCCATATCATTATGAGCTTGTCGTCTCCTCCAGACGCCAATAATCCTCCGCTACTCCAACGCACGCAATTTACACAGGCTGTAAATGAATGTACACCTTTAAGGACAAATTCTCATTTTTTCTACATATTATTGCACATTTTTATAATATTTTTTGTTAACTTTTCTGTTATAACTTTCTGCTTTGGATCAACATACCCAAATGATTGTCCAATTGACAAAGCATTTTTGGAATTTTTTCGTCAAGTTCGGCAGCCTCATTTTGAATGGGCTCCATACTCCATATAACTACCCTTCCGGAATCACCTCCTGCAATTGCAACGTTGTTTCATCACAATAAAACTTTTATTTTTCTAATATTCCTTTGTTAGATGAAAACTGAATGGAAGATTATCTTCAAAATTAATGACTCGAACAAAATTGTCACATATAATGAAGTTTAGTTTACCTTGACCTCCAGTGGCAAATTTTTTTCCATCCGGATGAATATCGACCGAGAATATCGGGTTATCTAGATTTCACAACAAAATCGTAACGGTAACACATGGTATTTTAAATCCATATTATGAGAAAGAATTTAAATTAAACAATAGTAAACGAACCATCGTGGCTAACCCAATTTGGCTTAACCAGCTTCATTTCCGCGATGTTATGTTGCTGCAAACAATTTTCGAGCTAGCCAAGAAATTTTATTATCCCTCGTTCTTTGTTATTTATTGTTTTTGCATTAGGAAACATCGTCGTCTATCGACGAAATAAATGGTTGAAAAACTCTGCCTTCAAATTTTCGTCAAATTTTAAGTTGCGTTGTATACATATCCATAAATTATGTTTGATCTATAACACCGTTCAGTAAACCCGGTAATCTCGTTCATGCCGGGATGCTGCGAAACACATTGAAACTGAAAACCATTGAAAACACCAGCGAGATGACGCACACCGACAAAAAATTTTTCCTGCGTGTGTGAGTTTTGCGGTATGAGAATCCCGATCGGAACGCTACGGCAAATTGTTGTGCCAGCCAAACAAATTGGCTAGCCTCCGTGAATTTCGCCGATTAATTCTGGATTTCTGTCATTTGTCGCGGCTTTGTTGGTAATTGTCGGATCAAAATCAACGCGTCGGAAATTAGTTTTAATCCGTGTGAAGATACTCGTATAATGATATATTTTCCGAATAAAAGTGCGATCGTTTTTCAATTACGAAAGTTACGAATTAACGTGAGCTACTCTTCCCACCATTCTTGCTACAAACTACAAACCCAAGCAGAGCTCTTCTATTATTCCTGTCGTACCGGGCTAAGCCTAAAAATCAAATTATTATTCAACAATTAACTATTTATAATCATGGCGAATTATTGAGAGAATCTTGTTTTTTTCGTATGCAGTTTTTGGTTGGGACAGATTTTCAATTATTTCATGCTTAAGGAGTTTTTCAATGCGAATTCTTGTATGTATAGATCGAGCTCCGTGTCGGAAACCAACAATATCATACCGACTGGAGCCCGACATCGGGCAACTTCACGGAGGTAGAGCGCCTCACGGTTCTATATTCCGTCCACCGTAGTTCGTTCTTATTCAACCAACAACACACCAACAACCATGAGAAGAAAGCGTCGTCGCGTCGTGTGCAATGGACCTGTTCTTTTTCAAGCACTCCCCTCATATGGCCAGCACGTGTTTATTTTTTTACGTTTTCGGATTAACAATTAGGTTACATCAGGGTCTCGAACCCATTGAATGAATACCATGCTTGGAATTGAAGAAATAAAAAGCACGAACACCGATTTTATTCATTTTTTTTTTAGAAAAACAATAATCAAAAACATGTATATCTCGCTTTCTGAAGAGATAAAAGTATACAAACAGATACGCTTGCCGGTACAATATATCGACGTATCAGTGTATCATACTACATGATAATAAATGAAAAATAAAAGATTAGTTGAGATGTTGAGATTGTCAGCATTTTTACTGTCGCTTTCGGTACATTGCTTAAAAAACTCAGTTGACATTTAAAAACTGAGTTCAGCTACTAAATGAGAGTTTTACTAACTGCAAAAGAATCCCAGTTCTGTAATTTGCGGATGGTGCATGATAATCATCCGAGAATAAAAAAGCCTGAGCGGTAACCATGGGGTTATAGAGATTCTGCTAAATACGCTGTTGCCAGATATTTTGCAGAGGCGCGAATTGAATTGCGTGGCATTGCTAAAAAAGAAACGAAAACTTTGTTGAATATTCGATTTTTTATTAGTTACATTGAACTTTTCTATTTTTTTGATAAGCGAGTCATTTTTTAATATTATTTTGACTGTGTGAATCTTATTTTCGAATGATTTAATTTTCTATTTATATTTGCTGTCACCTATTCAATGCATTGTTGTTATTATAGTAAATCGAAAAGTATTTGGAATAAATTTTTATATACAATATTGATCAATATAGATATGAATATAGTATCATTTGAATATGTGGAGAAAAACGTATACGCGCGATAGAAACTTGAGTGAAACATTTTAATAAAGTTGGCATTCAAACTTAAAAATTAGAACTCGTCAAACCGAATTTCGTGTGATTGCTCATTTTTTTGTTTGTCATATTACAACAGAAGTTTCCTTAAGGCGACGTTGTCACGTCTTCGCGTTGGATTTCCATTGAGAGAGTTCCGTCTATCATCAGAAATCGTGATTCGTGAGACTGTAGACTAGTGAGACGCGTTGCGAGTTGCGAGTCGAGTGCGAGTACTGCGAGTCAGTTCAGTCTGCGACTGCAACGTGAGTCGTACGGATGGGGTGTTATTCGTTTTCCATCACGCTTCACCTCATAATCGTTCTTTGACGTGTTGACAGTTCTTCCGCACTGTTCAGTCCTGATAGAAGGTACAAAATTTAGGTACCATCTGATTATATACCAACATTTTTATTTTCGACTAGTACGACTATGAGCTTCAGAAGCTTTTTAATATAACATTGTTTTTTTCTAAAGAATAGTCTGAGGTTGATGTTAATTTCGCGCCTCTCAGAAGTCTACTTTCCTCTTTTTTTTTTAATACTTTACACAAATTATTCTACAAACGTATCTCAATTCATTTGATTCTAGTACCTACAAAGGTTCATGCATCAATAGATTGGAGTGTTCTTTTTTTGAAATTCGAACGATTTTGATTTTTCATTGCTTACATTTTTTACAGTGAAAGTAGGGATTGGTTTTGAACGAGTTTCAGGTCATTGGTATCAAAATTAACAGTGAAAAATTTATAATTGATTGCCATTGAATGATTTATACTCAGTTTCAATCTATAATTACTTTGCGGATTGTGTTTGAAATTTTTCTGGTAAACGCAATTTCAAACTTTATTGATCAGTGGTATACAAAACATGAAAATACACTAATCTTTTTTAAGAGGCCATTCCTGTAGTAGACAACTAATTTATGATTTTAGATTTTAACAGAATATGAATTTCTACTCTCTGTTTTTAATTTTCTGTAACATCTAAATTCCAGAAATTTGCGAACTTTTGTTTATCTAATAATGAATATTTCTCCCCTATGAGTGGTAATTGAAAAGTTTCAGGAATAACAGTCCAAAACTTCTATTTATACAAAAAACAAAGACTGGTTTTCCTGATGCAAGTAAATTACATATCGGATTTACTTTACGTCGATCAAGTGCACAAAATTGTAATGTTTTCCTTGCTCAACAATATTTTTGTAATTAGAATATGAAACAAATTCAGCGATCTTTGATACAAATGGAAACTTATAAATAAAAGAAGCAGATTAAGGCCACCCAACAATGATTTCTTCAGACCACATTCCTATGTCATTGTTCATCAACATAACTTCGCGATTAGAAATTCCCTGTGTTTATTTTGAAATGAATTTATGATTTTGAAGTGAAAACTGTTTGCAAATATATGGGTATACATTTTTTTTCCTACGAGATGAAATTGTATGTCAAGGAATGTTTGTGATTATTGTATCGTAGCTTACCTTTCATTACTAAAACCTGAAATATGCTTGTTGACTCATTCTCATTGATCCTTGGACTATCTAAACGTTTTCTCTTTTTTCAATATGTGGAAAGATCCCTGTCAAAGGTGTGCACAAACTTATCGCATTAAGATAGTGATGTATTTATGGCGTATAAAGATTCTCATCTGCGAGCGACCTTATTTAAAGTTGTACAATAAGATAACTTTCACAGTTGTTTGATATACTTGTGGATAAAAAATTTGTAAGATATATCACGTGAATTTCATTATGGTAGGATAATAATGAGGCGAGAAAATTCTTTTATGAGCAATTCCAAACAGTGATAGAGCTCAAACTGTGTCTGTAGTTCGATGATAAAAATTTAGTATTATTTCTTTAATTGAAATCCAGGACGCTCCAGAGTATAAAAAAATTTAAATTATCATAATTTCTCCTACCCTAAGAGGATGGATAGTGCAGTACGGTTGTTACAGTATTTTTCATCCTCGATTTGATCAATAATGTGTAATATCGCCATGGAAGAGATTTGTTAATACCTAGTAAATGCTGCACCAACTAGGAGCCTCATTTTCTATCGTTCGCTCGTACGGAACCGGGGACGTCCGGTCTTTAAATGGTTCCGCTCGTCCGAGATCGAAAAAGTTTAAAAAAATGAAGAGCCTCGTGTTTCGTTATCATTCGTAGATTAAATCGGGCGGAAGAACGAGTTTTCACATTTTTAATCATTTAAAAAAAACCACTGACTCACCAAGATTCTTTTTTTCAGATACGGACCGTTCCTGGAGATAAGAAAGTTGATTGGAGGAAGCAAAAGAAAAGGACCAATAATGACGATAAAAAAGATTTGCTGTATCGGAGCCGGCTACGTTGGAGGACCGACATGCAGTGTAATCGCTCTTAAATGCCCTGAAATTCAAGTGACCGTTGTGGATAAAAGTAGAGAGAGAATAGCCCAGTGGAATTCAGAAAAACTGCCTATTTACGAGCCACGTCTGGACGAAGTTGTGCAAAAAACTCGTGGCAAAAACTTGTTTTTCTCCACGGACATTGACACAGCCATAGAGGAAGCTGATCTTATATTCATATCAGTAAACACACCAACTAAAACCTTTGGCAATGGCAAAGGTAGAGCAGCCGATCTCAAATACGTTGAGAGCGCTGCTCGAATGATCGCCGAAATTGCGACCAGTGATAAAATCGTCGTAGAAAAAAGTACAGTTCCTGTTAGAGCCGCTGAACGTATTATGGATATCTTACGAGCGAACCACAAACCTGGCGTTTCTTATCAGGTGAAAAAAAATATTCACATTAATCAGATGGTAAAAAAAAAGAATGCATTTGGGTTTCAAAGCTGCATTGTTTTTCGTATGTTTGCAAATCAACATTGCTAAGAGCATAATGTTGAAGATTCTTGGCACTTCAGGGTCATTTATAAAAACAGTTGAAAATACTCGATAGCTATAAACTAACAATTCGATTAATTCGAAATCTCCATTAAGTTTATAAAAATGGGTATTATCATGTAACAGGTTTTATGACGTTATTAGGTGAGAAATGCTTAGACACGTTTTGCATAGCTCGTGAAAAGATTGTCGTTGTTGTGGTTATTATTAGATATTCCGGCTCGTGCTTATTCACACGAGTTATTACTTTGGTCGAGATGTCGAATTACTTATAGCTGCAGCTCGAAATAGAATTTTTTTTTCTAACGTTCATTATCATGGGATAGTATTTGATCAAACGTAATTTTTTATTTTTTCCATTTTAACATTTGAATGATTATAAAAAATTTTAGCCTTCATTAATAATAACAAATGCTGGAGAGAATTTCCAATTTCTAAACTAAGAGGATGAAGAAGAATCGATTTTCAGAAACAAATATTTGCATGTCACAGATACTCTCGAATCCTGAATTTCTGGCCGAGGGGACTGCCATCGAAGATCTGATGGAGGCCGATCGAGTGCTGATAGGCGGTGAAGATTCTCCGAGTGGCAATGCCGCTATCGAGGAACTTTGTAAAGTTTATGAACACTGGATACCAAGAAAAAACATATTGACCACAAACACTTGGAGTTCGGAACTTTCGAAATTGGTATGTCGCTTATATCTCGAAAACTGTTAATTTTTTATCGAACGAAACGGTCTAGATAAGAAATAGAACGATGTTAAGGTAAATATTTACAAGCGGGGCTCTACCTATAAATGGATTGATTTATTTTTTTAAAATTTTTTATGAATAGAAAATATGATACGATGAAATATATAGGTGGTGCGTGACCTATTAACTCATAAAAAATGCAAGTTTTTTTTTCGACATCATGGACGTTGGAAAATGTGTTTTGATGTGAACCTCACTACTCGAATTTGCTTTAAAAATAGCTATAATGTATTGGCATCTGAAAATAAGATTTCTACCTAAAAAAATTCCAAAGAAAGGAAAGGAATGGCTCTCCAAATTCCAAATACATTGACCATCAATTTTACGTTTATTTTGTAAAAGTTTACATTGAGTTCGGAAAAGCAAGTTAAAACTTTGGGAATTTTGTCCTATTTTTCGGAATGTGTCAAGTATAAAATGCAGTTCGAAGATCATTTTCTATTTATAAAATAGAACGGTAGTAAAACTATTGTGAATGTTGGCCCAACGCACTTTGATTAATCGAAGATTCGTTATATTTCAGGCTGCCAACGCGTTTTTGGCTCAACGCATATCAAGCATAAATTCATTGTCAGCTGTGTGCGAAGCGACAGGTGCCGATGTTTCGGAGGTAGCTCGTGCGGTCGGTTTGGATTCGCGAATAGGCTCTAAATTTCTTCAAGCTTCGGTCGGTTTCGGTGGCTCGTGTTTTCAGAAAGATATTTTAAATCTCGTTTACATGTGCGAGGGACTTAATTTACCAGAAGTTGCCGCTTACTGGCAACAAGTTATTGACATGAACGAGTACCAAAAGTCACGATTTTCTGCGAAAATCGTCGAATCTCTGTTCAACACCGTCACCGACAAACACATTGCGATGCTTGGATTCGCATTCAAAAAGAATACCGGCGACACTCGCGATTCCCCGGCTATCCACGTCGCCAAAACGCTTCTCGATGAAGGCGCCGTTCTACACATCTATGACCCTAAGGTGACTTCAAAGATTTCACTCGATTTTTTTACACTTTGTAAATTTTCCTGGGATTGGAAAATGCTGAGCTTCCTTGCAAGTTTTTTTTCCAGGTTGAAGAGGCTCAGATCATGACGGATCTGTCGGTACCCGAATTTTCGAATCTAGCGAACCAGATCAGCGTTTATAAAGACGCATATTCCGCGACTAGAGATACTCATGCTATAGTCGTCTGTACCGAATGGGACGAATTTATGGTAATTCTGTATATTCTGTAAAATTTCATACTAATTCGTCGTTTCTTGAATGCCCTTTTCTGTTCAAATTCTCTTCACTACACATTCTTAAAATTACATTGCGATAAATCTTCAATCAATCTGTATTCAAGACTTTTTCAAAAGAAATTGTCAACTTGATTTCACCTCGATCTTGTTTGACGATTAACCAAGAGATTTTTTTATTGCTCCTACAGGAATTGGATTACAAGAAGATTTACAAGGAAATGAAAAAACCGGCGTACATTTTCGATGGCAGAAAAATTCTTCAGCACGGTCGTTTACAATCAATTGGTTTCATAGTGCAGACGATCGGTAAAATGCTTTCGAGAAACGTTATTTCGAGGGCGTGGGGAAGCCAAACGCAGATTTAATATCTCCAATATAATAGTTAAGAAAGATACGTTATTTTATACACAGATGTGCGTAATTGTTGATACATGTACGTACAAAAATCACGTACATAATAGCCCAGTCAAAGAAATTGACGTGCCCAAGATGGGACTAACTTTTAATCGTGGATCATTTTATACACGGGATCTTATCTTAAAACATTCCTCAAGTGCGATACCAGTTTTGAAATCCGTGTAGCCGACGAGATATTGAAAAAATTTAGCTCTTTAGTGCCCATCTCATATGTCCGAATCAAGATTTATTATCTTTATACAGTTCTAAAAAAGTCTACCGTTGAAGGTCTTAGTGATCAAATTTAACCACGGAATTAATGAGAAACGGGAAAATCATGAAAGTGATAAAACAAGAAAGTTTTTTTTAGAGTTTTCCGAAGAGAAGCAATTTTTCATTGATGTTCAAATTTGACGGAAATTCGTACGATAGTATGATGAATGAGCGCTCGTTGTAACTTTTATTTAAAGAATGGTTCCGAAATACATTTCTAGCTAATTAATTCTATGAGAATTTTAGCACTGCGCAATTCGATAATAAGACGAACGCGTCTACTAAGCTAATTTTGCTGAAGAATTGCGTGGATTGATTTTTGAAAATCATAAAATGAAAGAATCGTCAGAGCTTTACTTTTTTTGTAAGATGAAAATCATTTTTTACTTTCTATACATATTTTTGAACGTAACCACGATTATTTTTCGAACTCCCTCCAAATTTTTTTTCGCCTTTTTATTTTTATGGTAGTTTATTTACGTAACTGTACACTCGGTGGTAAAAAAATTCGATGGCCTCGATGTCCAATCTCTTTACGAAAAATATTTTACATGCACTATTTCCATGCATTTTTTCGTGCGAGTTTCTAAAATAGGACTCGAGAAGAGAGACTTATTCGAAATAGTGAATCTGTTTGCATATATTTTTTGTTCTATTTTTTATTTGGAACGATGCTCGAGTTTAATTATCGAATTGTGATATTTACAGCTGTCCAAAAATAGTTCATTTATTTATAGTTTGAATTATCGTCGAATCGCAAATTTTATTTGGTCACAAGGTTTAGCTAGAACTGTATGTTCAAAATGAAGCGTTCTTACGTATCGTTATTCTACGTGCGATAACGAAAATACATTTCCGTTTAACGATTTTATTAAAAAATACGACAAAATGACAATATCTCTCACGAGTTCTGTGGGATAAATCGTATCAATTTCATCAAGTATTACATCTAACCTTAAATTACTTCATTTAATAATAATATTGATAATCATTTCAAACATTCGGTACAATGTTTACGGAAAATCTCCTAATTGTGTACGTATTTTTTTTTTTTTTTTTTTTCAAATTTCATCTATAGCTAGACGATAGAATATAGCTATAAATATGAAATCCTATTTTTCGAGATTATTATAGAGTTAAAATGTGGTGCTAGTGATAATTGTAAATAAACAAATGTATAATTCATGAGGCATTATTCGTTAAGCCGGTGTTCGTTCGATACGTACAGGAATTATGAGAAAGATTTGGAAAATGTAAACTCGTTTCTTCAAATACTTTACATGATGAAATAATGCCTTGGCAATTCAACTTTGCATGATGAAAAAGTCATGAACTAAACACGTTAAATCGCCTATATAAGAGCATTTATCATACTTTAGGACTTGTCGAAAAGTGCAAGAGAATAAGCAAGATGAAAAATGAATTCCTCCTCTTGCTTATGCAGCGTGCTTGTGGAGCACTTGAATTTTCTCCAATCATTTTATTTCACAAATATTCCAGTACTTAGCGTTTTTCAAATAAACATCTTTTAAAAATTCAGCAATCGACATATACGGTCCATCCATATTCCGTACGTTGGATTATATCTTTCTAATTTTTTCACTAAGAATCAATTGCAGGGCTGCTGATATGTAATTGAAGTATCCTCCATGCCAAATCGACCCAGTGTGTCATTGCAAATTACCAAACTTTTCTGTAATGATAGAAATAAATTTACTGCTTATCCGCTGAAATATATTCTGTTCGAATAACATACTCAAAAGTTTTTCGAATGGCTGTTACTGAAAGTCAAGTTTTTTGAGGGGCTGAGATTAGCTGAATTTTTCAAGATTTGTTTTTGCAAAATTTTGCCATTTTTATGAAACATAATTATTGTCTAATAACCATCCAGAATTCATGATTGAGAGCAAGCTTAGATTAAATTAGCAAGAAAAATTTTGCTTTCGCTTCAAACCTATATACGAGAGCTATAGGAAAATGACATTTTTAGATCTGTCCACAAAGTTGCGCAGAACACAAAATATTGTAGATTATTACTTCTTTTCATAAGTCTTTATTACATAAGAACAAACACATTTGTAGTCCTGAATGAAGTAGGCAGGTTTATAGTGATTACCGTAATACTCTGTTGAATTTCCCAAATTGGGAAACATCACTTATATTATTATAACCCAGAACAGACGTCACATCGGAATTTTATTGCACTCACTGAAAATTTGCCATGTATTTCTTATCTTGAGATTCTAGTTTAATATACCAACAAGCATAAAGTTGTAATCCGTTACAAAATTACCCAGGTCACCAAAAGCGTTACATTAAATTTATAAAAAATCAAAAATCGTTTTTCATTTTCATTTCACAATGAAATTTGTTGATTGCACTTTGTACGAATGTAGCCAATTAAACCTGATATCAGAACGATTTGTTGATTTTTCCCAGGCTAATTCTTAGTTAAATTTTCATGTTTTCCATAAAGCTGATTGGTATCTCAAATTCTTATTGTAATGAAAAGTTATTGATATCATTCTGGGAAGCAATTTTCAAAAAAGTTGTCTCAAAGTTTTATGGAGTGTGTCTTAACATTTGTCTAGTATATTATAAACACCTCTTATCTTTGGAACTCCAGTGGAAAATAAAAAAATCAGTGAAGTGATAAGTTTTAGACATATTGCATCTCGAGAAACGATGAAAAAAATTCAAAGAAATACATTTAGAGATTGAGCTAGTATTTCATATGTTTGGAAAGGTTTTGGTCGTAACAAAGAGAAAATGATGATATAAAATTGACTGGAGATCAGAGTTGAGAAACGATTTTGAATTTAATAAATTAAAAAAAATTAACATGTACCTAAAATTCACCCTATGGATAAATGGTACTCATCTTTCACCAATTTTTGCCATCTAGTTCCATGCACCTCTGATATTTAATCAACTGCCCATGAAATTTTAACGATTCGATGCTTTGTTTCGAAATTAAGATATAAAACATCTTTTTGGAGCTGCTTCAGAAAACCTTTGATGGGAAAGCACTGTTGAAAATAAAACTACTCCGAGATATTTTTACAGCCAAAATTGTTCAGTGAATTGCCCCCAAAAATCGCCATTGTCATTCCGTTATAAGATCTCACAAAGAAATAAATACTGCATGTTGTGCGTCTGAAAGATTCTCTCATTTTGTTCTTAATTTTCATTTCGAATTATTAATTTTGTAAATTGGAAGAAGCAACATGCGTTTCATACAATTGAAATTCGTAATTGCAGTTTTTGTTTCCACACCTCCGTTGCTATAGTGGTTATTCGAATGTCTAAATGTACTGAGAGAATTGAATATATGAAATATGAGAATATGTACCGATTTGAATTGTGTATGAAAAAATTGTATTTTTTTGTGCATCGATTGTGAAAATGGTCTTTTGCCTGCTGGATCATTCACTAAGCATTAAATTTACAACGGCGATATTTCCGTTTTCCACACTTCATAAATTTTTTCAAAATAATTTGCGACATCTTCGAAGATTTTCAGATTCCCAAACAAACCAATCTTTCATCCTATCTCGTTCGCTCGTAGCAATTTTGTTCTGTTGTCAGCGCATGGGTTGTCAGAAACGTCACTGACGTACGAATGCAAGCAACACGGGCCTTAACTCTATATATTTTTATCTAAAATTCTGATTTTATTTTTATTCGTGATTTTTTCAATAATAACATGATAATCAAAACGAAAAGTTTGTTCCAATTTGAAAATATATACCGCTTGAATGATCTGTAGTATCGCGCATTATAGCAAAATTTCAAACACCTGTAATCACGTGATCGATTTTCCTAGCTAACCTAAAAATAAGTCGAGATAAAATAATTAATGCCATGTTGGACCATAAGATTATAGAACGCCACACTTCAGGCTGTAAGTATTTGATGATTTATTCTATATAATTGAAATATTATTGATGACGCTATCATTACCTTTTCCCTTATCTTTTCAACATTATCAATTTGTTTACTGTTAAAAAAAAAAGAATGAAAAGGCGCCCGAGACGTATGATGCATGTAGTTACGTTGCTGATCGGTAAAAACGTAAATTTCTACCAGCAGTTGGCGCCACTAGTTGAATGTTGCAATTTGATGTTTGTGTGCGTGTAATATGGCCGCGTGTGAAGAATCATTAGGTGCGAGCAGTGTCAGGTAGTGACGAGAAAAACCCCTTCTCTAATTCCGCGGGTGTTCAGTCATTGCCGGAAAGTAAAAAAATCGAGGGGGAAGGAGTGAGAATATTTGTGGCAGTTACACACGAGAGATCGAATGAGATGGTAAAAAGATGCGGCGATCGAGTAGTAGTGCCATTCCTGTTGATGAGATGTTGACAAGATTTTTGCGATGCTCGAGTCGTCCAGTTTTTTCATGAGTACAGTTGAACAGATTGTGCACAAATGTCGAGGAACAACATAACGTAACAGTGTGGTTTTTCGTTCTTTGCAAATTTTACTTGTATACGTATGTATGCGCGTATAAATATATATGTATACGTCAGTGTCCTATCGGCGTGTGTAAAATGGCGGCGTCTCGTTACCCCACGAAATATTACGAATTTAATAAAGTTTATGCGATTGTGTGCAGTTACGCGGCGTGAATTATGCGTTATTATCCGTGATAAAGGGTGAAAAAAAAACGTCGATAGTGTTCGACGAAGTGCCGGCGTGTGAACCATCGTTGAACGGGAGTCTAGAGTTGTGTGCGTTGCGCGAAAAAGCTTGGATCGATCGGGGAACGCACGAGAGTCTCTAAAAAGGCAAGAATATCATTGCGTGTATTGGAGAAAGAGAGAAAGGAAAATAGCGAAAAAGCGCGTGTGTGTGTTTTCGAAGGAATAAACGCGAAAGAAAGACTTTCGTAGTTTTGGTGTCCTGCTCTTTCTTTTGGTTCTCCGACCACGAAACGACAAGTTTCGTGGAACAATACAAAAATATTTCGTTCTACGCGAAAAGGGTGGTTACTAAATTGCGTCGATAGAATATTTAACAAACGAAAAGCAATCGACTAAATCGATCCTATTTTACTAATGCAATCAATGCCAACGGATCTACGAAACCACGCGAGTACGTGAGAAAAAACCGAACGAAGAGAGAATAACACGTATCGACGAGTCGAGTATATTGCGTGTTCATTTGGAGTGTGCCATTTTTCGACAATAGGTATGACATTTTTGTTTTTTTTTCCGATCCCAACTGTTGATGTCTTCTCTTCTGTCGATCGAGTACGTTATTTCGCTCAATTTATGTTTAACTTTTTGGTGTAAATTTCGACCACCATTTTATAACTTTTTCTTCAATCCACACTCGATCTTTCAATTTCACAAATTTACGAATAAAAATTGTTGTACTACAACGGTGAAAAGCTGAATACGATTCAGTATCGTGGATGAAAATTTTTTCAAGTGTGCATGCTGAAAAAAACGTCACATTGGCTCGGAAAAACATTGCATTGTAAGATTAATAAATTGCACAATAACTAGGTTATCTTATTAATTAGAGGGTTCAATCTTTCTTTAATGTCTGAAACTTATAATTCAATGAAGAATGTTCGAGAGTATTCGGACATTCTCAGTTCATAAATTAGCGATGATCCGTAAAAGTTTGAAAAAACTGAATCAATCCGTTCGAAATATTTTGTTATGCAATTACAGAATTTTAATAAAAATACAATCGCCTAGGAAGTTGATGAAAAAATAAATTATGACGATTCAATGCGAACAAAATATTTCAGGTTGCATGGACGCTCGTGAATGTCGCGTCGCTAAGATTGATTTGAATTGTTTTTTCTTTTGCACCGAATTCATTTCGTCGTGAAAAATGATCCAAACTTTTCCGAGCCCAGAAGAAGAACTGCCAAAGTAACGTAGACAGTGAAAAATAAAAATTGACTCTTTTATTCACTTTTGTGGGCTTTGAACTACGGAAATTTGGGAATCATGAAAATTGAGGGGTTAATAAAAAAAGTGATTTGTCAGTGAGTGCTAACAGGAGGTCATCGCTTCGCGGATGAATTTCCACCAACTTGTTGATTTATTCGGAACGTCAGTAAATGAGAAAACTGAAAAATGATTTGTCCTCGTTTGACAGGTTGGCTCGTCGAATGCACAACGACACGATGATATTGACTTTGTCCATTGGTGGAGCAACGTCTTATTTTCTTCGACTTCGGGGACGTCGACGACTCGGGATTTCACATCGACAAGACTCTTCCCACTGATTCGGAAACCCCTTACATTGGGCTCGTGTTTCTCTCGACTCACGCGTGTGCCGCTCTCCGCGCGTGTGTATGCGATTTTGCCTGTTTTTCTTTCCTTCGCCAAACACCGGATAAATCTTCGTCAGCGAGGATGAGAAGCGTCAGGAGCATCGGGACCGCTGGCATAATAGGCCTCGCGATCTTTTCGATAATTCACATCCTGTGCCCGGTCGATGGTAAGATCTTGACTCACCTTTTATTTTTATTTGACTATACAATTTTTTTCCCTCGCTCACGTTCTCTCCGAAAATTTATTAATTTGGCACTAAAACACCAAGTTTTCAGGGATTTTTTACAACCTTCAAAACTGACGTTCCAGCTAAAAACGCTTTCTTCTCACTCGATGATATTTTTGCCGATTCTGTTTTATCACGAAACAGAATATCCTTGGGACAAGTTTCATCGTCATTTCAAAGCATCGAAAAATCGATACGTCCGTACTGAGACGTCGAGGAACATCGAAAATTGAATGTCTGAGCGAATTAAAAATTGATTGGCAAGTGCCACCTCCACCTGCTGCTCTCTGGCGCGATTTCTTCCTCGCTCCATGCGCGCCTGCTTCGTCCAATGATTTTCGGAGACAATGTCACGATTCTCGTTGCCCGGCAGCGCTTACGATTGTGTTTACACAACGAGAAATACCGCCCGAACTCTCCAGACATTTTCCCGTTTATCTCAACCCCCTTGGATAAATTCTCGTAGCTTTTCCGATAACATCGAAGCACCGCGTCTCGTTTCTCCGAATGGAGGGCTCGAAGCAGCTTCAAAGTCTCGCGAGATCCCACATTTTTTTATTTTGACGGGCATGAATTTTCTTTGAGAAGGAAAATATTTTCTTCAATTAACTCAAATCCATTTGAAAGAACGCCGAATCTGAAATGTTCGTTGCGTGCACAATCGTGTCGCGTTATTCGCGAAGGAGCATCCCAAAAATTGCGTCGAGGAGCGAAAAATTCGGCGAGACACTTAACAGACGTAGCGCTATTTATAGATATACAGTCAGTGATTCAAACAGCTGACAGTACCAGCTAAGTATACCATGTGATTTGAGCTGACGCAGCTAAATTTGTGACGTCATTGGTAACAGGAGCTCGTATTTCGATGATTATGTTCTAAGATCCGAGAATTTTTCATTCCCTTGGTCTGCAACTGGTTCGGTGATCCAGTTGCAGAATTTTACTGAAACAATTGGCGCGTCAAGATTTTTCAAATACTTTCAATTATTTTCGATCAATTGATTGAGTGTTTGTTTTTTTGTGGTTTTTCGAGTTTGATGTTACTCGAGTTGGTTTTTTTTCTCATAAAATTGAGAAGACGAAGATTAGCGATGTGGTATTTGCCAAAAATTGTACGAATCGTGAAATGAGCTGACGAAAGCGAGAGTCTTCAAAGTCGTAGCAGCCATGAGCTGGGCCAATGATGCGTGGGCGTGTGCGTACGGCCTAATAACTTGATTAAACTCGTTCTGTCTCGAGACTCGACGAAAGTCCCTCACCATTTGGGTTCGCGCGAAGAGAGATCTCGAGAAATTTCCATTTACAATAAACACGAAATTTCTCGTTTTTCTTTTTCATGTATTTTTGCTAGTAATGGAGCAATTTGTCGAACCATCTGCGACTTTTTCTTGATGCTTGACGAGGTGAAAAAAGTGTGCGTTACATAATTAACGTTGAATAATAAATAGAACGTCGAATGGGAATTGTTTGCTTTGAAAAGAGGAGAAAAACTGGTTCTCCAGATACAATTACATCGATTAGACGTTTTTATTACCGTTGACACTGAAAGAGAAAAAAAGTTGAAATACAAAAAATGTCGAGCGACAGAAACCGATGATTTACGTAAGAACATTTTATTACAAAAACGAAGACGCAGGTGGGATCCGTGCACCGCTAATATTTCACGATGTCAGAGATAAGAATGTTTATATTTCGTTCTCAATTCACATCCCACATGACGAAACTTTTTTAATTCAATTTTTAGACGCATCTTACCTCACATACCTGCTCTCACTTTTTCAATGCTGCTTACTACAAATTTATCAATTTTTTTTTCAGGTCTCAAGTGCTATTGTGATATCTGTGCCGATACTAATTACACTTGCGAGACCGATGGCTATTGTTTCGCGAGTACTAACCTCGACAAGGATGGAATAACTCATGCTCGCAGGTGAGTTAATGCCGACGAAAAAGCACTCGTTAATAACACTTTTTGTTCCACTCACAAGGAGTAGAAACAACTTTTCGTTAGGATTTTTTGAAATTCTTTATTCGTCGCTATCGCTGAAACGATGATGACTGGAGTTTCCAACGTGGGAGTGAAACAATCATTTTTACGTCAGTCTTCTTGCCTCGTCGGAATTCAAAGTCGCGAGAATATTGTTTCTCTATCATTTCTGACAACACTGAACTCCAACATCATCGAAATTCTTAGCATCGCTCCTTCCAAAATTGTCGGTTTCAAAATTTATTTTCGTTCGAGTTGAAAACACAAAATTAATCTATGAAATTATATTTTCGAAGCTCTTCTCACTATGAAAATTCTGGCACTGAATTTATTAACTTATGCAGATAATGAATTTTGTTGTTTGAACCTTCGCAAATTTCTTACTAAAAATTCCTCTCAAGATAGAAAATTCATTCAGGCAATTTTTAAGATAAGGATTCTCGGTCAACAGTCGATTTAATATCTGCAATTGTGCTGGTTGTCTCATTAATTGGAGAACAATGGAAGGTCTCGATCAGTCAGACCTAAAGAGTCGATTTTTTTATTATCGTCGGAAATTTGTACATTTTTTCGATTGTCAGCTAAAAGTTTCAGTTGCTTTGAACATTAAAAAGCTAGCTCGAATCAAAAAATCCTTTCGGTACGTTGTTCCACGTCTGTAAAATGAAAAACTGAAAAATCTTCATGAGAGCCAGGCTTTTGGAATGTGCCGGTAACGCGTCTCACTCACGAGAATAAGTGTCAGAAAATTCGTGATGATCGATTAGTCGAAGGGACGGGAGCGCGTAGAATCGACGAATCCGGTCGTTTTCTCCTTTTTTTTATATCTCATTTCTCCGTTTTTTCCCCTCATTTTATTGTTGTTTTTTCGTTATGCTGCGGCGAGTAATTTGGCGCAATCCCACGAGCCGGCCCGTTCGGAGTACCGCTATCTCTTTTGCTATGCCGATTCGTCGCGATGGTAACCCCCGCACACTCGTTTTGTTGCCCTTCCTCCTCCTGCTCCTTTTCCCCTCGCGAAACTCGGATACAGATTGGGGCCAAACGCGAAAAACGGGTGTGGGCCAACCCGCGAAATACGTCCGTTCACATAACATGACGAGATACGATTATTATCAATGCCTCCAATAATAACGTTCATATTCATGAGGAGCAGGGAATCGAGGGAAGACTTCGACGATTTGCTCGGGTCAGGGACACGTTTGTTCGTCGGGCAACAAACCTTTTGCTCTTAATTTCAATTAATTAATTAATTAATTAAGATTTAACAAGATTTTTTTACATTTTATTTCAAGGGTCTTCCTCCCCCTTTTCTTCCTTTCATTGAATTGATAATCGGAATTTTTGAACGAAGAAACATTCTCATATGACGATTGAAACAAATTTTGGAAGGAAATTCAAATTTTACGTGGACATTACATTGGAATTTCGTTCCTTTCGATTGCTTCAATTATTTTTTCCATCAAACTCAATTATTTGGGCGCGACATCGCAACGCAGTATTTTAGCCGGTCGATTAATTACTGGATCGATATCATCGAATGCGAGGAATAATTTAATTCCCCGATCATTTTATATTCTATCCTGTTGTAATTATTTTCGTACGTGCCAACGAATCAGGGACTCGGACCGTTGCTCGATATGGTCAGAGGTCAAATAGTGACGAAAATATTGATACTTTAATTCGCCAGAATGCTTTATTCCCAAAAAACAATAGAAAGTTTATGCAAAGAAGCTCACCAAAATATGAATATTCTCAAAGAAATCAAATTGGAAGTTTCGTCATGAATCTTCGTTGAGTTTCGTGGTCGATTTTCAATCGGCCAATTCCTAATTTCGTTAGGATAAAATAATTCATTCTCGGACGAGACAAAAATTCATGAATATCGATGGCCTCGTTACTCGTGCAAACCCCTTGCCACTGTGACCCGAAATAACATTAGCTGAGTTAAAAAAATCCCAAGTATTTGTTGAAAAAGACTTTGAAAAAAAAAATTAAAAAAAAAAAAACAAAACAAAACAAAACCCATCAAAGGTGTCTCGACCAAGGAAATTGGTTCCCACCGGAAGATCCCCGTGACTGCAAACAGGGCTACGATCTTTCGGGAGTCTGCTGCGATAAAGAATACTGCAACGAGAATGTATATCCGGTTTTACTATCTCCTGAGGCGCCTGATTCGCCCAAAGGTACAAAGCATAATAATGCGCCACCAAAGGATTTGGCCAGCGATGTGTGTGCGGCATTTTGACCAAGCCAAAAAAACAAAAAGCAAAAAACAATATATAAAAATTAAAAGCAATAATAACTCGAACTTTTTAACGTTTTTAATGACTTTTACTTTAATAACCTCATAAAGACGTTAATAAAAATAATAATTCTTCATTTGTCTCGGATTTTCGGGTTTTTTGTCGCTGTTGCGAGTAGGAAAATAATGAAGGAAGATGAGCAGGCCAAGTGTTTATTAACTGCATTTTTTGAGGCCGAAGACTTTTTTTCCGTTACTTTTTCGTGTACATTAATTTTTTCGTTTTATTCGTTTGTCGTGTTTTTTTACTTTTTTTTCACGTTTTATCCATGCCATCTCAATGACAATCGCGTAAGTATGTTTGCCATCGCTGTTTTGAACGTGAATCCTTTTTTTCTCCCCATGAGCTTGGCCATGTTTTTTTTTATTTTTTTATTTTTTTTTTTTTATTGATCTTTAAGAAAGAAAATCGAAACCGAACGTAAGAGAGGCTACGAGAGTTTCCAGGTATTCGTAAGATGTTACGTTGCACGGTGTTCGATTTAAGATTTTTTATTTATTTTCATCCTTTCATCGCTATAACGTTTTTATTTTTCGTTTTCCTTTCTCTTGCGTGATTTCTCTCGCGTGATTTTGACGTCGAGGGTTGTTTCACTTAATCTCACACACGAATGATCTCAAATTCCCAATAACAATATCACCATCGCAATCGTTCAATCGTATATAAGAGGTTTAATGAAAAGAAGAAAAATAAAGTTATTGACCGATCGCGTGAGTCGGGAAATAATCCGCTGTACACACACGTCGATATTTCGATCCTCGGTCTCCAAAATTCAACGTTTTTTCCACGGTCTAGAAGCTGTGCGTGCGTGTGCGTGTATGCGTGCGCGTGTGTGTGTTCCACTTCATTTTAATTCATTAAGTCGATGCAATAAAAAGGGCACAAAACAAATGTTGTTTCGATAAAATTGGGGTTTGAAGGTGCGTGCACAAACAGCTGTCGTCCCAGCCCGAACCGCTCATCTTCTGCATGACGAGCGACTCGATGAACACGACCTTTGTCATCGAGTGCTGCAGAGAAGATTTTTGCAATCGAGATCTGAACCCCCAGCTGCATCCCAGCACCAGAGAAGGTACAGTCCTCCTTGCCCTGGGAATTATTTTTAACTATTTTTTTTCCTTTTTTTTCTCTCCTTAATGCAAAAGGTTGTTGTAAGATTTGGGAGGAGGTGGCACAGGAAATACTAGGTTTTTGCACTCCGCGTAGATTCTCTGTATCGCTCTCTCTCTCTCTCTTTCTCTTTTTCTCTCACGCGTTTTATTATTTCTATCGCCTGCCTTCTTCGATTTCTGTCTCCTTTGAACTCTCGCACTATTTTCTTATTTCTGATGTTTCCCGCACAGGCGTTTATTCTTCACTATACTTTTTGCTCGATTTCGTGTTTCTCCTCTCTCATGACTTTTTTCAACTAGCACTGCCTCGCTATTTATAAATAAACAACCTCCGTGGCCGAGTACTCCGGAACTTTCCAAACTCCGAATATTAACGAAACTCCTCCAAGACTCATGAATCCCTGTTCCTTTTTTCTCTCACCATGAATCATACGAATTTGCTGATTTTTCGCATCCTCAAAGTTTTCATGTGAAAACGTTTTTCTGATTGGCCAAACCAGAATAAAAGATAAACAAATTTTGATGGAATGCAACGAGATTTCTTGAATTTCCTATTCCAAGTTATTTTTCGAAGCACTTTTCTACCACGATTCCTTGTTCCAAGGAAAATAATGATATTGTTGCAGTATTTATGACGAGTCGCGTTAATTATGCTCGTACACATAAATTATTATCGACAAACATTATAGTTGATTTACGAATAAAAACGAATCTGCAAAGCGTGCAGGTTTCCACTCGTTGTTTTCCTGCTTCTATTCATAACTCGATATCAACATTTTTTTCGATCCCATTCAATTCAGTATCTCTTCATAACGATCTGAAACAGAAAAAAGTCGAAAGAGAAAATCGATGTAATGAAGGAAGTTCGCAATGACGACGCGTCCATTTGATTAAGCTCGTATGAAACGTGCGTGACGTCAATGCTCACGGCGGAAGAACGAGGAACGAAAAACGGGGGAAAAAAAAAACAATTAAGTAACGAAGAATAATCGTTTGGGCTTGATTATTATCGTTGACTCAGTTCGGGTATTTTGATGAATATTCGGACGCCTCAA
Organism: Venturia canescens; assembly: GCF_019457755.1. Taxonomy (NCBI): domain Eukaryota; kingdom Metazoa; phylum Arthropoda; class Insecta; order Hymenoptera; family Ichneumonidae; genus Venturia; species Venturia canescens. The sequence continues at coordinate 4,206,322 of NC_057426.1, forward strand.
CGTCCACGGTCAAAATTGGACCGAAGCTTCGAATAAATTGAAAATTAATACCTTCTCGATCCAAATGTCTTTCCTTCCTCACGTTTTCTCATCGTCTCACTCTCGCGTCGTCCTTCTAATTGCTAGCCCTGACACTGCTGTCCTCTTCCCAGTTTCGTGTAGCCCCATTCAATTAAGAAAGAAAAAATAAACAATAAAAAAGATGATCTGAAGTTTGGTTAAGATCGTTCCGCTCCAGTTTCACCTTCTGATTTTCTCTCGAAGATTCTCAAAAATCGTTTTTTTTTTGTCAATCATTAAATCCCCTGATAAAATTCGAGTTTTGGATAATTTGGATGAAAATTAATGGATATTTTGAAGCTTCTTTACTTAAAAATTTCCCTCATTTTTAATCTGCAGCGAAAGTTTCACCTTTCGAGAAAATACTCCGAAAGGTGCCAAATTAAAAAATCAAACACGGACCATGTGCCACCTTCGTAGGATTTTGTACCTCGATATTCGCTTTCGAATTTTGTTGCTCACGGACATGCATCTATGGGAGTTTGACGTGTTAGAGTAGTGAAAAACAGAAAGAGGAAAGTCGAGAAGCTCGTAATGGTAGATTCCTTGTAAATATTTCATCTTTTTTTTAGAAAAAAAACCATTTTCTAATCTTCGAATGAATTGTTTGTAGCTGCACTAAATTCGGGGGTTTCGGCATCAATTTATTCATTTTTAAACCGAAAAAATCAATCGTTTTTATTCGTGGAATGAAAAGTGTTGAGTCAATTATTTTCGAATCTTTTTCGTGATTCAATTCCATTCTTGGTGCAATGTTTCTGTAGTTGTAAGAAAAAGCCATTTTATGCAATCAACGATCACGAGAAAACTTGACGAATAACTTGAACGATTTCCGTCCAAACGAATGAAAATCGTCTCTGCTGAGCATGATCTTGGTACTTTGTTCTTCACACAATTGTCCTTCAATATTAAATTAATAAAACGTCTCGAATAAGCTCTACAGTATTTCAACTTCCCCTTACGAATAAGAACTCCGTGTAAACTCGTATTTCTGTAGCAATATTTTCCATTGCACTATAACTGTATACTCATTGGCGTGTCACTGAAATAATAATATTATTCAAAGTAAAAAAACTCCTTTATGGAAGAAGCGAATTTCATTTTGAGTAATCATGAAATATATTATTTTCCAGTGTTCACGTATTTATATTCGCTGATTTGTATGAAACATAATAATGCTTGATTACGACTAATATCTTTCGTTGATTTTTTCTCTTTTCAGTACTCGGCTATTCAGTGTGCATACTTAAAATCCTTCTTTAAGTTTCCCTGATTACTCGAACGTTCCCTCTCTCTCAGATATCCCTGTAAATTACTTTCCACGATTTTCCTTAAAAAAAAAAACAGCTTTTTCTTTAACCAAGAAGAAAAATGCAAAATTTCCTTTATTTCTCGTCCTCCGAAGCTCCTCGGAAGGATCTAACGTACGAATGATTATTTGTAGCATTTTCGTGACGCAGAATATTGTTCTCAGGTGTTATTCTAAGACGCGGTTCTTCCCAGTGCCCGAGTACTCCATATGGTGTACGACAAATGACACATTGAAAACTCCAGGAGGCGGTGAATTCGTCGTAGCCTGTTGCGATAACGTTGATTACTGCAATCGTCATCTCAAGCCATCCCTTCCCTCTAAGATAACCGCAGATTCTTCTCCACGTGGTACGAAGCGATTTTTCGAGAAAACGCAGAAAATACATTTTCGATAGAGAAACGACACATTATCCGCCCTCGGTCACCACCACACTTTCGCTTCGGATAAATCACCGTGTCACATCTGTCAATTGTTTACAGAATCGATGCTTCTTTGTCAGTTGTTCGGTGCTTGTGTTCACCCATCGACATTTATCTCTCGTTCTATTTTATTGTGGTCCATATCAGAGCCTCGTTCCCCCACTTTATGAATCGTCGTAAAAGAATTTCCTTTTGTGGTGTTTTGTTGATCGATTTCCATGTACCGAGCTGTTGGCAAAAGCTGTTATTCATTTTCTTTCTCAACTCGACTGCGACAAAAATACCAACTTAGGAACGAGCGATTCAACGAGTTCTGGAGAAAATTGCGTTTTATTCGATGGATTTTTCAATTACTTTTTCTACCGCTGTATCTGCATTTTGATTTGGATCTCCCGATACTTTTTCATCGATAAACGTCGACGAGAGTCCAATCTCGCATCAATTCTCGCAGATTTTGTATGACGTTGATGCAAATTACTTTTAAAAGCGAAATACGTTGGCGCGGACGATGACAAAAAACGAGGAAAAAATATGAGTGAAAATACGCGCGAGTGTCGACGAGGATTTACGACTCATTTGTTCGGACCTATTTTCGTAGCTATATCTACATCCGAAGAAGCGATGACGCGGGTTTATCAGAGTTCACAAAGTGTCGAACGATCGTGGCCACGCCCACGTTGGTAAATCACCGTAAATAATAAATTATCGCATCGACGCGGTTTGCTTTCAGACACGATCCGCCGGAGAGCTCGATCGCGCTCCGAGACAGGCTACTTTGCCAATTACAATCACAACCTTTTGTCCACGTAATACGACTAACCACGCGAGATCTACGTTGTCGAGACACGCCAAGTACCGGATAGTTCAAATTGCTCGTTGCTTCTGACCGATTAACATTTTTGCATCGAAAAACGGTCAAGTTTGCTCAATAAAGTAACAAAAAATGTATCCATTTCGTTCTCATCTCTCAGTTTGATCTTCAGCTCGGTACACAAAGTCGATTGAAATTCCTCGTAGGCGGTTCCCCATGGGATAATTACAGGCATTTTATTGATAAAATAATGATTATCGCGACATTAATCTCCATTGAAATCGTCAACTGATTATCGATCATTCCATTTGTTTCGTTGGTATTCGTTCCTTCGGATTTGAGCATGATTTCGCCAACGACCGTTGGAAAAAGGAAAAAAATTCTCATCGGCGGTGTCCCCTCCCCGACGCATTTGTCAAAGGGATTTTTGTGGGAAGCATGACTTTTTGTGTACTCATTTTGGTGCTCCAAACATTGGAAAAATCGACTGCACACATTTCTACAAAAAAAAAAAAAAACATGGCGGATCGCTTCCCTTGCATTTTTCCAACGATCCATTCGTCTCTCAATTCTCGACGCGTTCGCATTGTGTGGAATCCGAATCGTGTGAAACGTTCGCCTCTCAAATGAACTCAATGACCGCCAATCTCCTGAATAAAATAACAATCGATTTGTCAAGGACTCCGAGTAGTCATCAATGAAAAATGACAATATTAAAATTGCTCTGGAGCTTTAAGCATGATTTATCTCGAAGCTTTCAACAGAATTTTTATTCGTTCTCGATATAAGTTGATTCGAGCCCCTTAATCCCGTAAACAAAGCAAAATCGAGTTGTTCGTTAGCCAAACGAGAGCGCGAGTGGTCGAACGGAAAGTTTTTGAATTCGTCTCTGGCTCACTGGTGCGATGGTTCTCATTCCAAGTCTCAATACATGCAGCACGTACGAATGTTTCATTGAGAACGTTGGGGTTTCAATTATCACGGCCCTCCTCGCATCTCGTGAATCGCGCGATAAACTTCATGCAGGAAAAACTCTACTTTCGAAAATCCCATTTCCGTTTGCCTTCAATTACTAACAACTTCAAACGCTCTTCCGAGTTCTTGGTTTTTTTATTTCACAACTAGTAACCTATTAATCGCATCCCCAGTTTGTCAATCGAATTACTCCAATCTCGCCACGATGGCTTTTCGCAGGTAAGCTAAATTCGAGTGAGATCATCATCTCACCTCGAGACCTTCGTCGCAGCTTGGAGACGATCGTTGTTAACGAAACATCGTCACCTACGTCGTCAGAGTACGGCAGACATTATCGAATCCATGTTTCCCTCTCCTTTTGTTGCGCTTATCGCAACTTATCGAATTTTATTGTACATTTTTATCCCCTGGATACAGTTTTTTCGTATTTTTTTTCATCAGTGCTGCTTAATCTATATTAGAATCGACATGAATGATTTTTGGGCCAAGTTAATTAGAGATTCGGTTAATCAAATTTTATGATTAAGTGTTTCGCATGTTTTGGTAACGTGACGATTCCAAGTTACGAAACTTCGTTGCCCCAATGTCTGATGCTCTGGCAAAAACGATATGACAAAAAAGAAACAGGGGAAATCTTACGAATGATCACGATAAAATTGTTTGCACCAATCTTCATTCAGTCGATTATAATCGAGTGATTGCGTTCCTGTAAGATCGATCTCACCTCACGCCCTTAATTATTTCTACGCCCTTAAATTCCGTGATTACGCTCAAACCATCCGAAGAATTATCACGAGGGAGCTTACGAAGTCGTTGGAGAAGCCATTCACAACGAGCCTTTTGCTTATTATTCATTTTTGCGAAAAATCAACTGCTTCGCTGCACGCATGAAAATTAGCATTCAAGAAAGCATCCTGATAGTGTGTTTTCATAATTTTAATGCTTTTATTGCACAACTGATCGAATGCTCGAAAAGTCGGGATTTATGAGCTTTTATGCACGCTTTTTCGTGTTATCGCGCCACTAATCGTGTGCTGCATTCGTATTTTTTTAAAAATGCATGCAAGTGGGTTCGTACCTGGCCTTTTTCGAATTTCTATTTTCTCAAATGCTACGTCAGAATCGATCGCTCATTACCTCGGCCTTGAATTACATTAGAGACGAAAACTCATTCGCGTAACGTAATTTTGAGCTGAAGTACCGTTTCCTCGATTCTGATCTACGAACGAACAATGATCGATCACGCTTTAACGGATAATTATATGTGTGAACAAAAGTTACATCGAACGGAGGGGTCGGGGCGTGGGCAACATGGAAAATGGCATTGACGATAGCGCTACCAATCTGCGCTATTTGCGTTGTCGTTATGGTGGTTTATCATATCCACATGACTCGGAGAAGACCGGCGAGACACTTCCCAGACGATTCACTCGAAGCACCCGATCGACCCATTCTCGGTGGTGTTACCATCAGAGACATGCTGGAAATGACCACGAGCGGTAGTGGCTCAGGTAAGCCTAGTTCAAGTCTATCCAAATCGATATTTATTTTAACTATTTTAACGAAAATAGGAAATTTGGGTCTTTTTATCCATTCAAAATTCTATAAAATGTGATTGAATTACGTTCAAATTCGTAATAAAATCTGATATTCGAATTTAAAAAATGGTTAATCAGAATATTTTATGAAAAGTAGGTAAACGCATTTCTGTTATTAATTTGAGTTTCTGTAATTTGATTTTCCAATATTTTTCATAATGACATCGATATTGAAATTCGCACGTTTCTGGATTATTTTGTAAATCAAGTAGGCCTGCCGCTGTTGGTACAACGGAGTATAGCCCGCCAAATCCAGCTCGTCGAGACAATCGGCAAAGGGCGGTTTGGTGAGGTCTGGCGTGGACGCTGGCGGGGTGAAAATGTCGCTGTGAAAATTTTCAGCTCGCGAGAAGAGAGATCGTGGTTCAGAGAGGCCGAAATATATCAGACTGTTATGCTCAGGCATGATAATATTCTCGGTTTCATAGCTGCCGATAACAAAGGTACGATACGAATCTTATGAAAGGTCATATTATCATTAAGAAAAATCGAGACAAAAATTTTGACAAATAACTATGATTGTATTGAGGAACTGGTAGCAAGAAAACTGATAAAAATGTTATTCGCAGATAATGGAACTTGGACGCAGTTATGGCTAATCACGGATTATCACGAGAAAGGCTCGCTCTTTGATTACCTGAATCGCTCGACCGTCGACACGAACGGAATGATCAGAATGGCCCTATCAATGGCTACGGGACTTGCACATTTGCATATGGAGATTGTTGGCACTCAGGGAAAACCAGCGATCGCTCATAGGGATTTAAAGTCAAAGAACATTCTGGTTAAGACGAATGGCACGTGTGCCATTGGTGATTTGGGTCTTGCTGTTCGTCATGACGTCATCACCGACACGGTAGATATACAGTTGAACAACAGGGTTGGAACTAAGCGATATATGGCTCCCGAGGTAATTTGCACTTCACTTATTGCGATATCTTCAATGAAAGCTTGGAATTTCCGGCTTTTATGAATGCACGTGCTTCCATATTTTCCAGGTTCTCGAGGAGGCGATAAATATGAATCATTTCGATTCGTTCAAGAGAGCAGACGTTTATGCGCTCGGCTTGATTCTATGGGAAATAGCGAGGCGATGCAACGTCGGTGGTATACACGATGAGTATCAATTACCATTTTATGATTTGGTACCGTCCGATCCGACGATCGAGGAAATGCGCAAAGTCGTTTGCACCGACAGACAGAGGCCATCGATACCGAACCGATGGCAATCGATTGAAGTAAGTGGACTGAGGCGTATCGTTGGAGCTTGTATCGAAACGATATTTCATTTTGTTTTTCTTCCCTCAGGCACTTCAAGTTATGTCGAAAGTGATGAAAGAGTGTTGGTATCACAACGCAGCGGCGAGATTAACTGCACTGAGGATTAAAAAATCTCTAGCGAATTATGGCGCCATGGAAGATCTGAAGTAGTGAAAGAAGAAAAACGGGCGAAGAAACAAATAAATCATCGTATTTTACGAACAGACGAACAAAATCCTCATTTTTCAACTGTTTCGAGAACTTTCGTGGTGAAAGATCGTGACATTAAAAATGATGCACTTGTGTCGCATCGAAACGCTCGAATGAGATCCTCCATCAACAGGATTTCGACGAGGTGTGCAGCTATAAGTATAACAATAAATATAAAAACTGTTACGTAAATCATTCCTATCCGGAAATATGCGCAAAAGTGCCGAGAGATCAATTGTTCCAGAAACCTGTTCGTTTCTGGCAAGGTTTTTTTTTATTTTTTTTTTTTTTAAATATACATAATAATTAATTTGGCGAACCCCTCGTTTCGTTCAACGAGCGGTTCTCAGCTACGATAAAAATGTTGTGCCCGCACTGGCCAAGGCCTTCGAGTTCGAATCGAGATTCAAGTGTCTCGATAAAACCAAAATAATTCCTTTCATTCGATCGTGTCTCAATCTTGAATACCATTTTAAAAAGAATTCGAATCACGCTCGGTTAAGAATGACTAAATGAATATATCGAAAGTGCTCGAAATTGTTTGCGCGCCTCCAAGAAAATAAATTTATTGGGATGAACTTTTTTGAGCGCGAAAACTCCATTGGTCTTCGTTGGCCTCAATATTTTCGTATAAGGCTCCAGACATGAATTACAAGGAGTGTTAGCACTGCCTTTGAGCCGTCAATATATCGGTGACATACGTATGACCTAAAAATTAACGAAAAAAATAAAAACAAACCAAAAACAAAAAATTACGATAAATGTACACGAGTACATGCGAGCGATACGATTTGTTTTAACGTTATAAGCACACCCGAATGTTTTTGCTCAAAAATGAATGAAAAATCGCGGATAAGATGGAAGAGGGGGGGGGGGGGGGAAGAGTTGAAAAAAAATAATATTCCATATGGAGAGCGTTTAACGAGAAAGAAAATGGGTGCAATATCCTAACTCGTTAATCGGAATTATTGCGCGACTATTTCGAAAGTGTTTCCTTTGTAACGCGTCAAGGCTGAGGTTTAAGGGTGCTATGTGAGCGGAATATTGTATTTGGGAACGATTAGATGATTTTGACGAATGTTGTCTGTATGTCTGCGTGCGTAAAAGAACAAGAAATGTGGGAGAACGAGAAAATATATAAAACCGATGACGAAAGAAAAATTTGAAATCGTGAATCGACGACAAAATTTAATCACAAGAGAGAACTCTATTTTCGGGGAATTTTTTCATTTGTAGACTTCGGTACGGGGATTTAAAAATAAGTTGCATTACCGATAGAATCCAACGAGTTTATTTGGATAATTATCGATGCAAAGTTTAAGTATAAAAATGTATGAAATTACACGATTGAGAACTCTTGCAGCTACTTTTCCAGCCAAACATTTCACTCGGTCAACACTTTTTTTGGCTAAACTTTAACAAAATTTATTTTGAACTTGAACGGTAAAACAAAAATTTGAATTTCACGCAAAATAAACGCCAAATTGATTTGTGAAAGGAAATCATGCAAATATTCATTGATGAATTTTCCACTGAGTACTGAAATTGCTAGCGATTGGAATTTCGGCTGGAAATGTACGTGCAAAGAATTTATCATAAAAGTAAAGAAAAGAGGAAGAAAAATGTTTCGTGAACAAATCCACGAAGTGACGGGATTGCATTAGATGTAAATTGCTAGCGTAGTTTTATGGAGAGTCGGAGACGTAAAAGATTGGTCTGATAGGTAAAGAGCAGTGAAATGAGAACGAACAAAAAAAAATCACACAAGAAAAAAGTACAGAGTCACACGAAACCGAGAAATGATTTTTTGTCACTTGTCTCGGGACTGTTATTCCCAAAGGAAATTACATAGTACTAGAACCGTTGAGAGTGAGAGTGCGGACGTTATACGACTGGATATAGAAAATCAAGGGTTAGAAATTGCGAGCATGTGTGGTGAATTATGAAAAAAGAACAAAAATATATAGAAACAGGAGAAAAAAGAACAAATCATGGTCATCCAATAGCAAACGTAAGAGTCTTCGGAGTGTTCCATCATGAGTTTATACATATATACATATATATATATATATATATATACAAAAACAAATAACAAATAACTGAGAGAACGCAAATTATACGCGTGTATCGTATTTTTCCATTCTTTTTCTATTCGACAACAATTCATACACTACAGTTTAGACTGAATAATTCTACGAAGGCCCAGCAGTTGAATCTTTTAAGATATCTTAATTTTTTCAATAACATACTTTTTTCGTCGTTTCTCGATTGTCTGACAACGTATACTGTTTGAAAATCGTCGTATCTATCGTTGACTTATATTTGCCTCGAGATTTGACGAGTTTGGTTTTTCTCACTCTTACACCACTGTGCTCAACATTTTTACATTTCATTGGTCTTTCTTTGAACGTAACCCAACAACGAAATCTGCAAAAATATATTTTTGCCATTGCAAAACTTCAGAGATTGGTGAATGAAAGGGGTCGACTTTGTCGGGCTCCAACAACGCGCGATCTTTATCATGACGAATTTTAAAACTTCGATATCCGGGAGTCGCGTTCATAGTCAATGGAGTTGAACGCTCGAAATATTCGAAAGACGAAAACTCGGCAGTCAGCAATATTTACGATGAATTTTCGCTAGGTTTTACTATTTCTGAATCAGAACACGCTGCTAAAGTCCACGCTCGTGGATCGCAATTCACACAAAGACTGAAACTAATATTCGTACTAGTACGATTAATAATTAAAAGGCAAAAACAAACTATGGAAAAAAAGAACATAGTCGAGGAGCAACGCGTCTCGAATCTCGTGACGAATGACGCGAAACAATTGTACCGTTCGTGCAAGTCGATAGCGAGACAATTATTTCCCTTTCTTAACTCCCCTACGAAGCCCAAAACTCTCTTCATACATTCCTATTACACGTAGGTTAATTTTAATACGTAATTAACGATAATTTAAATACGTCGAAGCTTCGCGTTGTGCGGTTACCCTTAAAATAATTCATTTATATTATCCCGACATTATGTATATGTTACATATATGATACAGGCATAACACATAATATATGATATAATAGTAAATATATATTTATCGTTTTTAACCATTGTGACGTGAAGTATCGACGCAATCTCTCTTACAGGTTTATCAAACCATTTAGTACAATCTTGTGCCAATACCTGACGAAAAAAAAAGTTAACTAAATCGAGATACACAGCAGTTTGTTCACCCAGACAAAAATATACGTGAGCTACGTTCTCACATTCTCTCTTCATTCCTCTCTCTTGAATGCACAATCAATTCGTTCTTATAGTGTTGGAAAAATGAAATAGCTTTGCAAAAAGCTACCGAACAGCATATCCCTCTTCGCCTTTTTCTCCCTGATTTTCTACCCCAGAATTCACATATGAATAATGTAACGGTGATTAATACACCGGAGTTTAATCGTCTTTACTGAATCACATTTGCCATTGGCTATTCACGAAGCGGAAAGTGCACGAAGTAAATAGCTTCCCATTCAATTGAAATGAATTTAACAACATTTTTTGTTCAACGTGAATAGAATTTCCCATATTGTCCAGACGATTGATGTTTTTTAACGTCACTATAAACAGTTCTACTTGATTGGTTTTTTTTCTTTCTTGAATCTATGGAACCATGTGCAAAACTGCTGGGCCCTGTAGAACACGAAACAGTCCTATCTCACTTCGATGTAACCGATAAAACAGCCAAACTGCCAATAAACCACACGAGTTTTCAACCCATGCTCCGAAAAAATTGTATAAATATAATCATAGGATTGTGAATATAAATAAACGCGTGTACGCGTACGCCTATCTCCCTACCTGCTCCGACGTTGAACCCCCGACTGTACAAATTATTGATACAAGTGATAGAGAGAGAGAGAGAGAGAGAGATTACGAAAATTTGGCGAGTTTACAAAGGATGATAATGGAAACGAAACACGAAAGAAGAAAAACAAAAGAGAAAAAAAAACATTATGAAAATGAGCCAACGGCATTAGGAAAAGATTTAGGTACCTCTAGAACGATATCCGCACTATATTATGTCTAGTTTTTATGCATACATAAATACGTACACGTACTATATTAGAATAGGAGAAGTAAGAGAAACATAAAACATGGGAAAAAAGGAAAACGAAAAGTAACGATCGAAAGAAACAAATTGTTGAACTACTTTTTCAAACTATGTTCGATTTTTAGAATTTTAATCGTCGCGTTTGAGGGTTCCTTTCACTCCATTTTAAATCTGCATCTTTTCTACCTCTCGATGCAAACGTATCCGGAATATATATTATTGAAATAAATCGTTAGTCGATATTTGCCTTCCTATCCTCTTTTATACCTTCAACTTTCTCTGTTTTTTATTTATTGCTCTTCACTCTCTTCCACCGACCACGAGTACTATTTTATGTGTATGATAACTATTACGTTGTAATAATTTCATTCCGGATTCGTTTGCAGTTATAAAATATTTTTCTCCCCTAATATTCCGTGGGAAACGATCGATATCATTTTTTTTTTTATTATTGTTTTCTCGAGGTCACGAATTCATCGAAGTCGACAAGCGATCACACAGTTTAATAACTGATATTTTTGGAAATTTTTTTGTATTTCGATTATAAATATTTTTATTCGAAATTTGCTAATTTATTGTGAAAAATCCACCGATCTCTCTTCGTTATTTATTCCGAGAAAATATTAATATAACAATGGATTTTTCAAAGGGAAAACCTTAATTACCGTGATTCGGACGGAACGAATGTCTTCGAAACTTGAAATTTTTCTTCAGCTTTTCGTTTAAAAACTCAACATTGATAAATAAATGCGTCCGAAATGTTTCAGTGCGATTGAAAAGCGAAAAATTTATTTCTTTAAAAGTTTCTCAGGGTTTCCAACGATTGCTCACCCACGTAAAATTCATAACGCAAATAATATTTGTGTGCGGAATAAGTAATTTGTGACGATTGATTGTTCCATCGATGCTGTCGCGCCTCTTCGGGTCTCCTTTCCTCCGGCTATTTTTTTCCGTGTATGATACTCTGTACATAAAGAATAATGAAAAGGAGGGTGTAAGTGCGTGGTTATCAAGCGACGAGAGGAGCACGAACGACGATAATTCGTAAATTTGGTTAAGCGAACGTAGGCGATTATACAAAGTCGCGAAGATCCGGTGGACGGTTTTTCTAACAATTTTTAAATTATCGTTTTTAATTTGTAAATGACACGAGAAAAAGAATAATCGATAGGTATGCGAATAATTTATATATTTTATTTCCTTTGCCACATTGACGTGTCGAAAATTGAAAAAATAGAATTCAGTGAAACATTAGTCATGTTCGCAGCGATAAGGGCGGACAGCACGTTTTCACAAGAGCAGTAGGCGCGTTTCGAGTTACCGTTTTCAATTATTTCAACATTTTTTAAAACTCCAACCCCCGACACTTGATTCAAAGCCAATAATTGTGAGAAGCTTGGGATTGAAAATTGACAAGTGTGTAACGTTCTTTTTCAATATTCATTTTCCTCATTACTTTATTGAAAACACATACACAGACACACTCAGATCTACCAATTATAAAATAGAATTCCCGATGGCGCACACGTCTCACACACAGTACCAAATCACACGAACACAAAGACAGAAAAATATTGACGCGAAACAAAAAGAGTCGAATCCCGATTGACCAATAGATGAAATGAAAATAAATAAAAAAATACAACGTTTTTTAAAAAAGCGTTCAGATACATTAACGATTGTGTAACAATATTCATTATAGTCTGCTAATATATTACAATAATGATTAATAATTATGAAATATTCCGTAAACGAAGCGTAGGAATTTTGAATTGAAAACACGGATGCGTGCTGTCTCGTTTTTTCATGAAATTTCGTCAACATTTTTATTCGTTATTCTTTCGAAATTCCATATTGTGCTCCGACCTTTTGCAATGTATCGTTTTTGTTTGCGAAGGCAAAGTAATGTGTTGCGAGGAAAGCGCGAATGAGTCTGCGTGAGTGTATACGTTGACGAACGAGGTTATATGGATAACGTTGATAGATATATTATCGTATCTAATGTTTTAATAATAATTCATGATTTTTTGTGACGCGATGAAAAATGGGCTTCGAGGCTCGTGAAAACTCGAAATGAGAGCTCGCTCGATGGAGATCGCGAGTCATACATTTTGTACGGATCATCATTCAATACCGGTAGTTTCATTTTTTTTAATCAGCTGGAATACTCCGACTGTGAAAATCGCAGCCACGCATCAAGGAGATTTCGAGTTTTTGCGATCCTTCGAACGACGAATGTGCTCGGTTGATCATACTACGACAAACACCATTGTGGTTGGAATACAAGTAATTCGCTGGAATAAAGAAATTTACTTTCAAAAGGAAAACATAAAAATAAACGAACAAAAAAATTTAACTGTTCGTCAACTTGTTATTTTTCTCCCAAATTCTCGACCATCCTGAAAAAAAAATATTTTTAAGAAACATCAAAATCATACGAATTCTGATTAGCTGTCCTGAGTCTTCAGCACCTTTTGAGCACTCCATCTGTGCACTTTCCTCCATAAAAATCAATGAATTTTTTCAACTCGATTGAAAAAAAGAACGAGAAAATACCAATTAAAAGTTTCATTCGATTTTCCAAATATAAGAAAATTATTATTTCAGATTTCCATATTGCGATTGCCTCGAGGCTCTCTACGGTTCAGCCTGGTCAAAATTTCACCCCATTTGGGATTCCATCGATCTCGTGAAGTGATACAAGGTGACCTTACGATTTATTTCAATCAACGAATCCAATAATTCAACCTTAAAATTTCACTTCCCTTCCCAAACGTTCAACTCCATCTCACAATGAACTTTTTTTCTGGACCTCAACAGATCCACTGCACAAACCTCATCTCAGCTCATATCCATCGAACTCGATCGAACTTGAATAATAGACGACACAATCGTACGACCAACAATTGCGAAGGATGCTTGGAAACGAGAGAAAAGGAGAGAAGCCAGCGACGAGATAATCCGAAATTTCGTACGTACGCGTTTCAGTTTATTATTAAATTATATATGTTGACACAGGTTAATGTGTATGTCGTACAACGAGGCTCTGTGAATGGGCAAAATAATACCTATCTATGTAGTAGTAGAGTAGAATTATTATTATTATTATTATTATTATTAATATTTAAATACAATATGTATGTACGTTTGGTAGACGTGTATACGTATTTATTTTTTTCCTTACTTTAACGATAAATTAAAATGAGGATTATTCGTACATCTATGTATAAATGTATAACTGTGGGGGGTATACACATGTATAAATAGACATACCGATAATCATCGGTCGGTGCGATGTTTTCTTTAGAAGTGAGATGATGTTCGGTAAGTAGTATAATAATGCAATTTATCTTTCTTTGGATTTGTTGTTCATTTGATCTGACGGTATATTTCGATGTGTTTTCCTCCTCGTGGACGAAGCGAAGACTTTTTATTGTTTTGTCGCTGAAAATGTTGGAATTCGTCGCGATATCGAGTGTCGATCGAGTGTACTCGAATCTTTACAATTCGTTCGTATTCGTAGATAGATTTATGGTTTTGATTTTTTTCGTGGCTACACTGATTCGAGATCCTGAAGGTAAAAAAAAACGTTTTGGATTTTTTTTCGTAGTGAATTATAATATTGTTATCGCAAGCGAATAGCACTCGAAAGTTTGAGCTTCACAATCGAATCTCCGTGTCCATTATCGACGTTATTCATTGTCATTTGATAGTGATTTTGAGATTTTCCTTGTTTCCTCGTCTGCGGTGCGACAATAAGAAATATTGGCCGAGTGCAACACCCAAAAATCTACCATCTTCGTGTCCGTGTGTGCGTGTGTCAACCGCTCTATATCTCACTTATTTTCTCTTTTATAAAAATAAAATAGTTTCTTAACAAATCCAGCGGGCGATCGTCTCTGTGGGTGCGTGTTCGTGTGTTTGTGAGATGTTCCGTTAAGTGTTTGCGTTTGCACGATTAACATTTTTTTCTTTCTCGATTTTATATAAATATTTGTGTCATTAACGGAGATGAAGTTTCGGTGATATTCGTATTATTTCCTTCAGAGTTGGTTCATGAGAATTCTTGCAAAAAAAAAAAAACCATGGCATCTCGGTGACGGGTTGTCCTGCGCGCTCAACGATCTCCGCACGAGAAACGAACGAATAGAAAAGCGGCTTTGTTCGTCGTCGCCTATACAAAGGCGATTTCCTCGAGCAGGTCATTTACTCTTTCGTATTTCCATTCGAAAAGGAGAGGTTGACTAGATCGAATGTGGCCTATTTTTGTCATTTTTTGGTTGTTTCTTTTTCTTCTTTTTTTTTTCACTATCGCTACAGTAAGATCGAGAGTAACATAATAACGTTGGAAAGGACGCAATTTAATGATTTTTTTTTTCAAAAAAACGTTCGAGTGTTCGTGTATGAGTGTGGTCGAGTGTGCGTATGCTTTTATTTTAATCTCATTATTCGGCTCAGCGATATTGCACGCTAGGTTCGCATTCACGGAGGGTTCCAGGCGTTTCTTTTGTTTTTTTTTTTTTTCATTATTATCTTTTCGCTTTTGGGGTAGGACTGAGCGGTATTTTTGGCTGTGTGTGTGTGTGTTTTTTTTATACTTTTTTTTTTAATATCTTTTTTTTTTCCTTAGATCGAGACGCGGTTTTTTTCATCAGTATTTGGTTTTTCTTTACATGCTCTCCTCTCGCCTCGTCTCCTGGACAAGGTAGACCTGGGATCCGGGGACTGAGGAGGTCGTTACGAAACTACGGTGCTTCGCACGGATCAGCGTCAAATTGCTCTCAGCCGTGTCGGCACGATCTTCCGCAGCTTCCAATTCTCTCTGGAAACGACGCACTCGCGTAACGCTCTGCTGCGACATACCCTCTTGCTCCTGCAATTGCCTCTTGTAGATGTTGACCTTCTGGCACGCTTTGTCCAAAGACTCCTGGAGCAACGAGACGTTCTTGGCGTCCTCCTCAACCTGAATCATCACTTCCTTGATGTGACGCTCCTTCTTGCGGAGTATCTTCACCGTCTCCGAGTGCCTGCGCTTCTCCTCGTCCAATTCCAATTCCAAATCGCGGATCTGGAATTCAACGTTTCGTGTACACTTCGTTCCTCGCGCGAGTCTGTCCGAATCGCTATTTTTTCAACTTCTATTCGGATTTATTGAACTATTTCGTTCCATTATCGTAAAATCTGACGGAAATTTATTGAACGGAAAAAAAGTTTTCACAAACCAAGAAGTTGGCTGGGCCGGATTTTTTTGATCGAAAATGATGTTCAGACGAAAAAAAGAGTGAATTTTGGATGCAAACGTATGGAATACTCACTCTGGCCTCGAGCTTGCTGATGATGCGTTTACCACCGACAATCGCATTGGCCTCGACCTCCTCGAGACGAATCGAGAGATTCTTAACTTCGATCTCGAGAGATTTCTTGATAGCTTCGATCTTGACGATACGCTCTTGTTCTTCGTGCAAAATTTCAACGGTGTGCTTAAACTCGTTCTGTACACGCTGATATCTTTCGTCGCTGACTCTAAGTTCTTTCGTAACTTCCTCGTAATCACCGGCAAGAGCTGTCAATTCTTGTTCAATCTTTGCCTTCGACGATGCAATGTTCACGTTTATCGTCGTAAGCTCGTTGATTCGACTGACCGATTCTTCGTACTGCTGCTCGACGGTCCTCTTGGCCCGAAGTGCCTGTCAAATTAATCGCGAATCATGTTTCATCGACCGAACGTTCTTCTTTATCATTTTTGAGTTAATCTCGCCTACATCGAGGAACAAAAATTCTTACGGATTCGTAGTTGCCGCGAACTTCTTCGAGCTCAGCAGTCAAAGATTGTAAACGACGCTGGCTGATGCCAAGTTGATCGAGGGTCACCTGCAACTGGCGCTGAACCTCGTCGTAATGAGCTTGCAGTTCCTGAAATCAAAACATTCTTAATCAAGTTTTCTTTTTCAATTCGACCATTATTTTATCGCGATAATCATTTCGCTACATTTTATTGACCGATTTATACTCTAAATTGCAAAACAACGAACTTAACGAGCTTCTCGGAGACTCACCGTAAGTGTGAGCGACTGCTTCTTGATCGTCTTTTGAAGATCAATATTGTTCTTGTTTGCAACATCGAGTGAGAGCTCGAGTTCGGTTATCTGAATCTGCAGCTTCTTCTTGATTCGCTGCACTTCGGTCTTGAGTTTCGTTTCAGCCTCGACGACGCGAGCGTTCAATTGTTCGATCTCGATGCTCGTTTGCTTGCTGTAATTATTTCGTTGTAAAATCGATTAATTCAGAGTTATTTAAATCGACCGAATAATGGAAATAACGAATGATCAAACGGGCAGCGAGTAAATATTTGGGAACATTAATTCATGATGCACCACGAATTTTCAGGTTTTATACCATTGATGGGAATATTTTCCTGGTTCAAATTTTTTGTATCGTCAGAGCTCGAGGTCTCAGTTTTTGTGAGATTCGCCTCTCATTGACAACGATTGGCACGAAGGGCGCACAAGGGGAACAAAAAATTTCTTTTTTTTTAGAGTTTTTTTTGGGCTACCTCTTGTCACTGAAATAAATGTTGGATTTGCATTCGAGGGTTTTGAGCTCTTCGGTAAGTTCGTCCAAGCGCTCGAAGTCTTCTTCAGTTTTGTAGAATCGTCTCGCTCTCTCTTTCAGGGAACACTCGTGTTCTTCTTCTTCTCGTAAAGCGTTCATGCTCTCTCTTTGTTCCTGATTTTTCGCAATGTTCTTCAAAGCATCTGCTTTTAGCTGGAATTCGATGCTCCTCGCTGATCTTGCCCGCAGCCTCTTTCCAGTTTCCAGCGCTTGTTTGACGTCCTTGATCATTTGCATGTTCCGAATAGTCTGAACCGATAAATCGGCCATTGACGCTGACTGGTCCATCTCTTGGGAGGCACACATTTCTCGTATTCTCGATGACATTTTTGACTTTTTCGCTTGCTGGCACGATGAGAGCACTTCTTTCGTCACGTGGGTCGCTTCAACCGCTTTTTTCAGGCTGAAGTCCGATCGTTTCGCTAGCTTTGGAATATACGATTCATTCGCTCTTTTATTCTTCGCATTCATCCGTATTTCAACCTAATTTTATTTTCACAAGCGACCATTCGAGCAACCTCAAAATATAAATCTGAGTAAAACGCGAGCAAACTTATTTCTGACTCCCCGAAAAAAGCTCATACGCGCTTGTGAAAATATCGCGAATTGTATCTGTCAAAATTTTGTGTACGTTCTTTCAAACGATTGATGGCACTCGATTCAACATTTTTTTGTTATTATTCTCGTTTTTGGGGCATCGAAAATTCCTCAGTTCCGTGTGCCCCGCAATTGTCAAGGAAGTTATGAATATTTATGACTGTAAAGATGAATTACGTGAGCCCCTCGAGTCGTATAACGTCCTGAGATATTACGTAAAGAAATATTTCTCACGCGCGGAGAAATGGATCCGGTGGAACGACGATGCGAATAAGATGATGAAGTTGTGAACAAATAGTGAGCAGTTAACGAGAGTCATTGGTCCGAATAATTTGAAGATTTTAATCGGAAATGAAAAACGATAATTCTCACCCTGATCTACGAAAAGAAAACTTCCGGGTTGTAAAGATCGAGTCTCGTGGTGGTACACACTGAATGAAAAAGGTAACAAACGGTTGTAAAAAAGTGAAAAGTTCAAGTATCAACTGCGTAAATTCACGGCTATGGCAGTGTGGCAAGGCGAAGTGAAAAGTTGACCCGTCATTCGGCGCACTGTGCCGAAATGCTTCTATCGGAGGCTTTTGCGAATCGAGAACTCCCGCGAGCCCTGGCCTCTTCGAGGGGACCGAATTAGATGCAGAAAAGGTCAGCTAGTCGCCAAGTTGCCCGCGCCAATCATCTTCCATTTTCACCCCTTCGCGTCTCGCGACCCCCCTCGCCAATTTTGCCCCCTCTTCTGTTCGCATAAATTGCAAACCCTTGTTATCGCGTCCCGCTTTCATTGCCCCATTCCTTTCTCTCTTTGTCCCCTTATTCTCTCCCCCCCCCCCCCCCGCCCGCGCTCTCTTTTTCTTTCTCACTCTTCCCTTTGCTAATCCTCGTTTTTTAACGTCAATCCATCATATTTGTGTACCTTGAAACGTGACAGATGCTCCTTGGCTCGCGCTTCAGCGTTGGTCGCGTGTCTGACCAACTCCTCTTTCGTATAGGGCAAAACTTGACGATTTTCCCAAATTTCGCGTCCATCGGTCCATGGCAGTTCCGGCAATTTCCGTGGCTTATCCGAGTCTGTGCAATTACCCTCGGCCAAACGGCTGTCACGCTCATCCATGTAGTCGATCATCGGCTGATAGTAGTTTATGCCGCACGCGTAATTCTTTTCGTACACGTACGTAGGATAATGACGCCACTTTGAAACGACCGGCATTTGGGCAAGGGGCATATCGTTCGGCATTTTAATTATTTTTATTTTCTTTCAGTCGCACAATATCGGATGTCCCACAGGTTGGAAAGATATTTTTTACGTTTTGTCTCTATTGTTCGTTCGTTTGTTATGATGGAAGTCGTTTCGATGCAGATTTATTTGGTTGGCTCAGTCTCCCAGCACTTTTTTCTTATATTTTTCGAAAAATTTCACCAGTTTTTACGACGAGCTTTTCAGTCTTTTGATGTCTCTCTCTTCTCCTCGCCTTTATTCTGCCCCCGACACACTGATTTCGTCGAGATTATTGAAACGATCGGACTCCGGTTCACAACTCGACACGACTGCAGAATATTTTTCGTTACTTTTACCGAACAACCACAGTCATTTTGGCTCTTTTACTTAACCGTGATTTCTGATACCACGTACACTCGTAGTTCCGTTGGTGTCCATCAACGTTCGCGAGCCGAGTGTCGAAAAGATGTTGGTCACAAAAAAATGAGCCCCTTCGAAGCTCTGCCCCATTATTTATGCAGATTTTTGCTCGTTCTCCTCGTTGCCCCATTGCTCATGTCACATCGAGAGCAACCAATCAGCGGTTCTAATAATTAGACCATGACTTTGCTAGACTATAATCGTCCGATTGACAGGGGCCAACAAAACGAGATTTTACGTCAGTTATATATGCAATCTGATCAAATTGATGAGAGACTTGTCGAGAGATCGATCCTCAGCTTCTGACAGACTTTCGAACGGTGCGCACGCTTTTTTATTTATTCTCCAACGCTTTTTTCACGATTTTTTCTAAACTCTGGCTTTCAGGACTTTCGAAATACGTTTTTTCACTTTTTCACTCCAATAATTGCGTCACGTTTTGAACGAAGGAAACGAACCGAAGAGATCATTTCATACTGAGGAAGAACCGGAAGTTTTGAGTGCAGTTTAAAGCAAGAGGAGTGATGAAAAAATGGGTGAACGGGCATAATTAATCGGGAAATTGATGAATCATTAGTGAGGCTAATTATAAATGTGATTGAATAAAAATACTCGTTGAATGTCACCGACAACGGCGAATGACTAATAGCCTCTTTCATCAGGCTAATAACGAGACGATGCCAAGGATTATTTAACTCGAGCATAATCATCGTTTATACTAACCTTACCCAATCAATCGGGACTGATTTGATTCGGAGGATAAGATTAATTAGAGACGTACCGAATAGCTTCGATCTCTTCGTCCTTCTCGGCAAGACGACGCTCCGTTTCGTGACGAAGTTGACTCAACTCGGCAGAGAGTCTCTGCGATCGTTGTTCCTCGACTTTGCGTCCCTGCCAATCGAAATTCCACACAAAATTAGTCAATCATTCGTCAATGTCTTATCACGAATTAATTAACATCTTTTAACGATCTTTAATCACGAGCGAACACTCACGGCTTCAGCTTCCTTGTAGGCGGCAGCGAGCTCCTCGCGCTCGTTCTCAAGACGACGGAGTTCGAGTTCCAACTCGTGGAGTCTGCGGTTCATGTCGGCGAGCTGGTTCTTCGCGTCGTTCAAGTCATCTGATTCAATCGTTTTTAAAAACGTTTTATTAACAATTCTTGTAACTTGAATCGTCGCAATTTTTTCTTTTCGGCATCTCAATTGAAAAATAATGCCGAAGGCACAAGTCGAATGAGCTTTTTGGCTTGAAGCTGCTCAAAATACTTCGAGATTGTAGGGAATCGAATCAATCTTTCTGCCCATTATACCCATGCAAATTTCAATGCCAAATACGATTTCGAAATAGGAAACAACCGATTCGTACCTCCAAGTTTCTTGTTTTCACGTGCAAGTTGTTCCTTGAGGTCACGAGTTTTCTCCAACTCGGCGTTGCAGCGCATCAGCTCCTGTTGTTTGTTGCGAAGATCGCGTTGGCTCTGTTCGTACAGGGTGACAGTTTCCTCGATGCGCGATTTCAATTCGATGTTGACCTTTTCCATGTGTTCAACGCGTTTCTGGAGCTCCCGAGCGGTTGAATTGGCCTGGATAAAAAAGACGTTAAAATCGGTTTTGCACGGTGAAACGAAACTCTGGAATTTTTGTCGTTACACAAAATTTACCTTTTCTAAGTCAATTATGAGAATTTCGACCTCGGATTGAAGACGAGATTTCTGCTTCTCAAGATTGTTTATCTTAACGAGAAGATTCTCGATTTGTTCTTCCTGTTCTTGAATACGGCAAGTGTATTTGCGACGGAGTTCCTCGACCTGTTTTAACCCAAAAACTGAATTTATTAACGATCCCCTTTTCCAGAAGCGAATAAACGTCAAAAATTCGATTTCTCTTGATCGTTTCAATACAGAGAATAAACGAAGCTGTTTCTCGAACCTCTTCGGCGCGGGCGTTAGCTTCGGTCTCGTACTTGGACCTCCAGACGGAGACCTCGCCGTTGGCCTTGACCAGTTGACGCTCGAGGTCCAAACGAGCTTCGGACTCTTCCTCGAGTTGAACGCGGACCGATTCCAATTCGATTTCGACCTTTGCATAGGACAAATGTTGGGACGGTGAAAAGGCATGAAAATTAATCGCATTTTCTCAATGTTATAATTCGGCTTTCAAAATAATTGTAAAAATTCTTGGAACCATTGGTGAAAGTCTAAAAATATTCGGAGCCAATAAGAACTGAAATTTGAGTAAGTTTTCTTGCGAATTCATAAAATTACATGGGAATCGGAGCTCACGATTGAAGATACGAAACGACTGTATGAGATATGAGAAATTTATAATTCTTGGCTGACCTGGTGCAAGGATGCTTCGACCATTGCGCGACGGCGATCTTCGTCTTCGAGACGACGACGCGAATCCTCCAATTGACTAACTAGTTGAGTCTTGGTGTAATTTATGCTCTCCATGTTAACCTGCAATCGTCATTAACGAACATTTTTAAGTGACACGATCAGTGACAAAAATTTCGGTTTCATTTCTGGGGCTTTTCGTCAACGGACCTTGAGGTCTTGGACTTCCTTGACCAGTTCAATATTCTCTTGTGAGATACGAGTCTTGTGGCTCGTGATGTCGATTATCGTGCGGTTCAGTTCTTCGATTTTGACATTGAGCTCGGAAACGTGAATCTCGAGCTTCTCGACCGTCTTCATCGATAGGGATTTCTCCTTCGTGACATTTTCGAGTTGAGCGAGGAGTTCGTATACTTCTTGTTGAAACTTGGCTTTTTCCTTGTCAGATCTGAAACGTTCATTTTCAATTTTAGCTTTCCAATGCAAAATAAACTAATCGTGGTAGGCGTTCGGAAATCATTCCTCTGCGACAAAGATCCTCGAAGTTGTTTTTCTTACAACTAAATTATTTATTACTAGAAAGATACGAATCCAATATTTCGGATCGATTGAAGTATCTGGAACCCAAGTTACTCCACGAACGTGTCTAAAAAATTTAACTTTTTCTTAGGAACGTTTTCCAATGAGTCTATCAACGGATTCGACTATAAATGAGCAAATTAGTTCCAGCAGGTGACTTCCAATCCACCATTTTTTACCGATCACTGCTTTCGAGCTTCCTCTGCCAACCAACTGTCCAATCATCCTTCCATTTATCAAATTCTGTATCATTTTTTTATATTCATAATTCGAACTAATATCCAGACAATATCGAGTTCGTTGATCGGCCAAGGGTTAGCCGGCAGCAACTATAAAAGTATTAAAAATAGTGCTGATTTACTCGAAACCATAATGCGAAGGCTGCTGTCGAATTTCTCATGAATTCGTTTCGTCGAAAAAAAAGTGGTTCGTCTTTCGAGTCGGTTTTGAGCGTCATCACGAGGGGATTTTTTCGGGAACTGCTAATCTCTGGTTTTCCAGTTATTTTCCGCGCCAGCTGCGGTCACGGGAGTCATAGATATTCCATTGTATCCGAGTGACAGGTTGCTCGGGAACACAAAGAGACGGAAAGAACGGGACGGAGGGGGGAGGGGGGCGTAGATAAAAGAAATTGTTTTTCGCGTTGACGATCCACCCACGCGCTCATGGAGGGTGTAAGGTGTCATACGAGACGATTTCGTGGGCATAGTGGGGATTCGGACCGCGGTCTTCGTGGACTAATATGGCGCGGTAAAGTGCGGGGTTGAGGATTTCTCTCGCTCTCTCTCTCTCTCTCGCGCTCTCTCTCTCTCTCTCTCTCTCGCTCTTTCTCTTTCTCGCGACTCTCGCGACTCGAACGAACGCGGGTTAAAAATAGTCATAAGCCGACCAAGTTGTTGAGAGAGCTCGAAGCAAACGTGAAAGACAGAGGCAAACGAATGGAGATCAAAACTCTCGTCCCAAGAGCATGTGTGTGTGTGTGCGCGCGCGCGCGCTTAAGTGTGTTAAAGAGAAGTAGAGAGAAAAAGAGAAAGAGAGAGAAGGAAAACCGAGAAATACGTATAGGAATTAGAAGTCCGTTGAAGCACCATTTTAACGAGGCTTGAACCGACAAACTCGGTGGTTCACCTCTTCCTGCATCGCTTACCCTTCGCCCCGGACACCCTTCAACAGGTGGACTCTTTTCTCCACCTGTCCAACCGTTTACATTCGCATTTTCATCTTGTTCGAGATGACCAACCGCTTTTCACGAATTTTTTCATTTTCCAGTTCTTTTTGCATTTGAAAAAAGGCTCGAAAAAGCTAATGAACGCGTCCTCAGGCTGATGAGGGCGGTTTGCTTCCAGTGGTTCGTGACGAAACGAAGCTTCGTTTGCCTCTAAATGGCGCAGAAATACGAAGGAATTTGGAATCGATGAATTTGAGAATAATTGAAAAAGCTCGGACCGAAGGAGCTGCTTCGCTGTGGCCGAAGTGTACTTTCCGAGTTACGCTGGGAGGCTTGAGTCATGAAAAATCTTATTGACCTCAACAATGACCGGAAGAATTCTTGTTGAAGAGTGGTACACGTCCTTGTAACATTGAAAAAAGAGAAGCGGAGCCGGGCGATGCCGAAAATCTCGAACTATGTTTAGAGAGCGAGGTTTGGCTTGGAATCCGGCCAGTTCCGTAGGCACGATTGTCAGTTTTGATTAAATTTTATTCGTTATTTCCTCGATCCTACTTGCTACAATAATACGAACTAGGCGTACTGACAGTTGGCAGAAAAAGGAAAGTTTCGTTGCGCTATTTGTTTATTTATACTGACCTAGCGCGGGCCTTTGACAGCTGATCGATCTGGTCCTGAAAATCGACCACGATTTCTTGGTGCTTCTTGCGCAGATGGTGAGCGGTTTCCTCGCTCTCGAGATGCACATCTTCGAGGAGTTTACGGAGCTTCAACAGTTCCGTGTCTCGCTTCTTGTTGATCTCAAACTTTAAACAAAAAATAGATTTTTGAGACACGAAAAACTTAAAAAGTGTCATCGAATCGGTGATAAATTTATCATTATTCTGACCTGAGATTCGGCGCCACCCTCGGCCTCTTCAAGGCGTTCGGACAGCTGAATTACTTGCACGCTTAAATCGGCGCGCTCACGTTCGATCTACGAAACAAACATAAAATCATCAGTAAATACAAAGCCAAATATCCTCTTCTAAAATAATCGTCCAACCCCAATATATTCCGATTGTCAGTTAATAATTTCCTGCTTTTCACGAATTTGCAAACCCTCCGAAGTCTCGACGCCAAGTATATTCACGAATAGTCAAAAGTCACGATCTAAGAATTGGCTCTTTGGAATGCTGCTAATTATTCGGAACTCAGACCTTCCTCAAACACGAACTTCGAACTAGTTGCGTCAGCGAAATATGCTGAGCTCTCTCTAATCAGTGTCTCCCCGTCCGTGACAAGAAAAATCCCAAGATTTGTGCGAGTTCCTCTCCAATTAGTTACGTCCTTTGCAATTAAATTTATACCCATAAAGTACACTACAATGCCTAATGAGATTTCGTACTTATTCAAAGTTCACCGAGCGGCACCTAATCGATGGAATTTCAAGACCGACTACCCCCCCGCCGCACGTGATAAGAATTTTCGCAATGACTCTGAGACTTTGTAGTCGCCCCCAAGGGGCAAAAACATTTCGAGGTATGACAACAAAATTCCAATAACTATAGACGATCGCGTCTGACGTCACGCAGAGAGATGCTGCTGTAGCGCTCTCGCACATCGGGAATAGCGAAGAATCTAATTTGGGAGTAGCGGCCGCTATATTCGTAGCTTTATTCATATTACAAGCGATGCGTTTATATCTGTGTTTCGTGTGTTATGCTGAAACGTAGGTATGCATAAGGGATGATTCAACGTCTAGAAAAAGCGGGCGCATTCGTTTTTCTCGTTTCGAGAATATGAGCGTTGGATCTTTGATTCGTTTCCGATGATTTTTCGATAGCTCGGGACATGAAAAACCCGTTGATTTTCGTGCGGCGCAAAATGGTGTTTATTCAAGCCAGGCCGAGAGTTTATATGGAATGCATAGAGAAGAGGAGAGAAGCTTTAAGCTCGTTTCTCTCTCGTCGTCTAGAGCTCGGAGATCCCCAAAATAGAAACGACGTGAGAGCTGGACATTTCGACCTAGTGGCTATATCCCTCTGTCCCCCTGCTCTCTTCCCCGCGCGCGCTCGCGCGCCCCCCGAGCCGCCGTCTTTGCTGCTCAATCCACTATTCGTCGTCTCTTTTCCTGCGCCAGGAGAGAACCTCAGCCCCGAGGAGGGCTTCGCTTTTCTTACACAATATTCGGATTCCTCGCGTTATATTATCCCCGTTAAAACGCAATTCCAAAAATAATTTTGCCCTGTTTACTCTGGAAAGTTTACGAGTCTCCGAGCTTTTCGCCTCGCGCCCCGAGCCCACTGCTGACTTCTCCCGATTTTACATTCACCCAAGAGACTTTCGCGGATTTCTATGAATCGTGAATATTAAAGAAAATTTCGTACTGCACTCGTTCGCCGAACGATTTGATAGCTCAATTTTCGAAAAATTCGTTTTTCATTCGTTTACTATGTTTCTTGAAACTCACCCTCTGACGCAACTCTCTCTCGGACTCCAAATCATCCTGGAGCAGGCGAATTTTGTCCTGTAACGATAAACACCATATTTTCGTAACTTGCATCATTTTTTTCTTCTCTCATTTCCTCAGTTTTGCCTCCTCGTCGCTCTTGTTTTGAGCAAGCATTCATTCGTCGCTTTACGTAATCGTTGACGAAAATACACTCCGGTACGGGAGTTTCTCGAGATCGGAGGCTTTCCATTTGGGCACACAGAAAGTAAGGAGAATATTTGTCAATACGAATGATGCAAATGAAACATTTCTCGAGACGTTACTTTCTGGAGTGACCGGAATCCTCGCCTCTTTTGTACGAATATTGAACTGAACATTCAAAAGTGCATCGTAACTGCGTTACGATTAACTCGTCGTTCAGATGAGTAATAAAATTTTATCTTCAGTATCAAAAATATTAATGGACGAGTATTGTGGGGTTGTAAAGTTTGATTATTCGTTTGTTTCTCTCCATTTGGACTTTGAGGAGACGCATTTTAGGGCTTTTTTGGAGACTGATTGTTAGCAGAGGGGGAGGAGAGGATACAAAAGAAAAATGGCAGATGTCTCAAGACGTCATTGGAGATCAGGGCGCCACAAAGTGACGAGATAAACGTTTCGGTACATAGCCATTGCAAATAACGCGGTATCAAACACACACGCACGCACGCACACGCACGTTTCGCTGGTGCGATCTTCTCAGGGGAGGGCCAACCAGAGATATTCATCCGGCCGACTATTTTCGTACCGAGCTATTCGGTTAGCTACATTGCATCGTCCGAGGTCTTCACTTTCGTTCCTTCTATACGCATATACGTTGGCACTAACATCCCTTATGGTCACTGAACTTTCGTATCGCGTCACTCAATCCGGACCACATTAAAGAATCGCGAAGAATTTTTTTGCGAAAAAAAATCGAGCGGAGGAAAAGAGGTCGATTAATTTATTTGCACCGACGATCATTTCACCTCTCGACGGCGTTCACTTTGTCTTTGAAAATCCATTTTCTCATTCATTTTGCAGCAGCGTTTTTCACTTTTTCTTTCCACTATGACGAAGCCATTTTTATCAGTTACAAGGTTCTTTTTAAATAAACTATCGAAGACGTTAATTTGACAGAGGATCAACGGGTTATTGGCGTTTTCGTGGAACGGGGAGTGGCAGAAAATGAAGAGAAAAAAACAAAAAATAAAAGCAACTAAAAATACGTACCTCGAGCCTGGAGAGAGCGGTCAGGTCGGCGCTGTATTCGATGCTGACGTCGGCCGATCCTCCACCCCCGCTTGAGCGGTAGGTGTACTTGGATGTTTTTGCTTGATGCACCGCTGAAGACGACATTTTTTCCTGTTTCTCCTCGATCCTCGCTCGTTTTCACCTTTCCTCGTATCCTGCTATCGTTGATTTATTCTTCTCGCCAGAGGACTTGCCCTCCTCCGTCAAAAATCTCCTCGTGGCTGTCGCGCCCGGATCGTTCGATAGTCGAGGATTCGTTGTTTTGTTTTGTTTTGTTTTTTCCGGGTTGTTTTTTTCGTTCGTTTTTTCCAGTGACCACGATGGATCCCGGTGTCGTCGATCGCACGAGGGTTGGCGAGAAATGACAAAAAAATCAAATTACATATACGCCGACACGATGGTAACTCCGGGCCTCGATCAAATGAGGCGAAAGCTCCTCGCGTTTGAGTTTATGAATTACCCGAGATATGAAGTGTGTATCCGTCCGTGTGGATTCAAAGTAAAAAATATATAGTGAAATAAATGAGAGAGTGAGAGTCGGATAAAAAGAAAGAGAGAGAGAGAGAGAGAGAGAACGACTTGGTTAGGGTAGGTGAGCGTTTGCTAGTCGTGGTTTTTCGTCTCGGCTATCGTCTAACGAGTCGTCTCTTCTTCTGGGTTTCGGAGCCGACCAGCGCCCTACTCGTAGTGCGCGACCAGTCGTCGTTCGTATGGCGCGCACCGGTAAGACCCATGCCCACCGTCGGAAACGATGATCCACGCAAGCGCGATAGATCCTCGCTCACTAAATCTCATTCCACCCCCCCACGCTTCCAAAATCTTCGGGGCTATAGACTTAAAAACTTGACGAGAGCAACGAGAAACGGAAAAAGACAGAAACGAAAAACGCTCCTCTACGCGCGCTCTCTGACTTTGCCTCAATTCTCGATTAGATTATATCGTCGTCCTCGTCATCGACTCGCGCCACTTACACCACGAGGACATCCCTCCGTATCGTCGATCGTACAAACACTCGACCTCGCCTACGCGAATCTACCGAAAAACAACGGATTCAACTTTTTCCGAATTTAAATATACTTTTTTTCGTCATTCACGGAGTATACCCTCTCCGAACCAAAGCATTCCTTAGCCAAATAACCCTCGATGAAATTTGGATTTTTTTATTTCCAGCTAGACAACTCGGCCATTCCTCATGATTGAACAGATTTATCAAGCCTCTCGTAGCGTAAACTGTTTCACATTTCATTGAGTCTTTTCAAAGCTCCGAGATTTTGTTTCAGCTGCACGAATGTAGTTTTCCTTTTCCCCATTCCTGCTTCACTCGGATGAAGATATCAATTGACAAGATTAAAATTTTTCTAAAATTTGGTTTCGTCATATATCGAAATTGCAAAATCTGCGAAAAATGATTTTTACGAATCATTTATTACTCGCGACTCTCGTGACGCAGCAAAAATATTTTATGCTGAAAAAGTGGCGAACATTTTTTCGGTCACCGGTGGGTAAACGGATTCGAGAGAAAGGAAAACTCAGCATTGACAATGAAGACTCGACGACGAAGCGTGTTAGGATCGAGGGTCGATTCTGGCATTGGCATTTTGGGGACACCGAACATTTTTGCCAAGTTTAGATGTCTCGAGGAGTGTACGGGAAGGAAGCGGAAGATGGGACAAAATCATCGTTTCGATATATACGTAAAGTCACGCGCGAGGAATGTGTCTCGCCGCGCGAGAGGGCTATGATCGATGCCACTATTTTCGCACTCGTTCTCTCGATCTCTTCATTTCCCATCTAGCAGGTCGTTTCATTTTAGGCGAAGCTATTCTTTCGCCTGCGAACATACGAAATATATTCCTCGTGATTTACGATTTCATTTTCCCCAAAAATACGAAAATACGATATGATCGACGACCAGGCAAAGTGAATTAAATGCGACTCGAATAAGGATCAGATGATTCAGCAACATTAATTGCATTCCATGCAAAAAAATGTCAAAATGAATGTGCCTCCTCATTCATTCCCCGTGTAAACACGATTCGAGTACTTTCCATCAGTGAAAATACAAATGAATACTCGATCATTGAATGAAAAACATTTAGAAACGAGAATACAAAAAAATTTGAAGCAAAATGAAACAAAATGATGAACGACCCGCATCGATCAATCGCATCAATTGATCGATGCGTCAATTGATACAGTTCTGTCAAAAGTGCACGTCACACACGGCCCTGTTCCTCTATTCTCTTTAGCCTCGTTTCCAGTTTCATAATTTGGCCTAACCTTCCGCAGGGAGGTTCTGGAACGGAGTCTCTCTTATTATTACTTTTTGATATTCGCAACGTGTTTCGTAAAGTGCAACAGTAGAATAAGCGAAGACGCAATAAGAAGGATGTAGGGTAAGATTCGACCTTCGCGAGGGCGGATGCTGCGGTAGCTGTGACGAAAATTCGCGAGGGGTAAGGAGGATGTTTGTAAACAAAAGTGACGTGGAAATTAGTCGTATCGAGCTAACGGGTAAGAGCTGATTGACGGGGTTTGTCAGAGAGGACACCGAGGATACACAGAGTGCACGGAGGCAGTGCATACGTTCTGGTATGCACTCGAGACTTGCATAGCTATAGGTAGCGCGAGGCTTCCGAGGAGAAAAGAGGTTTGAAAAGGGAGAGGGGGAGGGAGGAGGTAGAGTCTGAAATTTTTCCTCGTGAAACTACTAGTTTTCGCTAGATTTTCATTCGGCCTCCCACCTCGCCCCACTACCATCGAGTGTCTATAAAAGGTCGCCGGTCGGTGGTGGGCAAAGATTCTCTGCTGGTTCCTAGCTAGAGCAGCGCTCTCCAAGTAATTTGAGATTGGCCCCCTTCCTCGTTTTGTACCACCCCTTCTGTTCTCCTCTTTCCCTTCCTCTTTTCCTCGTTGGTGCTCGTCCACCGCCTCTTCATCTTCTTCCTCATCGCCCTCTTCGTTCCTCCGAGAGAACGCGATATGGCGGAGAGGTCTCGTCGTACTCTTCACGCGCCCGTGGCTCGCCCTGGCAGAGAATCTCAAGCATCATCGTCCTCGACGACCGAGAGGAGAGTACCAGAATAACTCTACTCTCTCGTTCTCGGTGCTTTAGTACGGTCTCCACCGAGTCTCAAGCTCAAACGGCGCAGGCAAAAAGACAGACTCCTGCCGGCCAAAGACCATGGTGATTAGTTCACTCGTGAGTTGAGAGCGAACGAAGAAAAACATGGGAACGTGGTTATTGGCACGGTTTCTCTTTCCCTATAAGATTGTCTCGCAATGGAGGCTAATTGCTTGAGAAATTGAAATACTTTTTTCACTCTTTGCTCTCCTCCAAAAAAAAGACACACTAAACTCGTCATTGAGACTGTCAAACCCTAGAAAATATGGTGACTTCTGAATCCTGAACTCAAATTCTCTGAAGTTCTTTTCCACTTGGTGCGTCCAGACACGCGACCTCGTAACCAGCAGCGTATGCTGGCGTCGTCACTACAAGGATCTCTTTACTTTAAGGGCGTACAACCCTGTCCAAAACGTGTACAAATGTTATGAAATTCCGCGGTGAAGATCGTTTTCTTTTTCTCACTTTTTCAAAGCTCCCCGGAACTCGGTTGGTCCAGTATCAAAAAGTAGTTTGAGCGACATCAATAAAAACTCGCACTCGCTCCAATACCGAGGCAGCTTTATTTTGGAGTAACTTTCGATTATTTTAAGATCGTTTGATCGACATGAAAGATTCTTAGCTTTTGAAGCTTCCGCGTGTGCGCTGTTCCAATAATGTCCTGAAAGAAAGACGCGCAGCATTGTCGGGTTTCCATATAGAAATGTTACGGTGCCAAGGATGCAAGTTTCCTCGATTGCTTCACCCTTGACTACTCGGTATTCAGCGATGAACTCATTTCGCGTCTTGCGTTTGTGTATACCATGAAAACTAAAAGCTTCCAGCGACACGAAACAAATTGCTTGGAATTTGTTTTTGTTTTTTTTTTTTATGGAAACGTTCCATTTGATCTGCCATGGATTTAATGGTTACTCTGCGCTATTTTGACTAATAGAACTCCCTCTACGAGTGCTTTTCGATCGAATAGATTTTTGGGAATGACTGTAGCATGAGTATATCTTTGAAGAAAATCTACAAAGGGATGGGGGGAATAAGAGTTCATCCCTCTCCGACGCGTCAGTCTTTCCATCACGTTCTTCAAATCTTTGCCGCTCGTCTTTCGATTCAATAGGCTCTGCGTCGAGGTTTTCTCAGCTCTATATACGCTCTCGCATGTCCCAACGGGATTTCTCTCGCACTGCCTCTTCGCCGGTGCTCTCGCGAAGACTCCTCTCTTATTGTTACGTAGCGAAACTGCATATGTGGAGTTTGCGCGGTACACAAACGCGCATACACACAAAAGCGGGCCTTGAAAACATTCAAGTGCGTAAGCCAAGTAGTCACGGGCTTCGACTCGGTTATAGAGCGCCGAAGAGCCACTCTTCGAGTTCTATTCCCAACCGTACCAATTTTATATACTTTACAACCTATTTCGTTATCTCAATGGTCCTCGATTCGATTCCATTACCAAAGCAAATCGTTTGGCAGCTCTTTTCATTGATTTACTCTTTTCAGATTCCAAAACTCTCTCGTTTAAAGGGACGAATAATTTTCGCTTTCGTCGGGTTGGCCTAATTCTCTAAATATATACCGCACTCCGAAAACTCTCTTTCTCTTTCTCCTTCTCTACGCGCGCCGCGAGCTGATGGTGCGGACTCGCTCGTATGGCTTGACTCATCCGCGCCGTTCTCGGGGCGAGTGTTTATAAACAGCATATTTTTCCCTTCGAGACCATAAGAATATTTGATTCAATCATCAACCTCCTAATTTCACGAATATATTAAACGAGAGATTCATCGAAATATTTTGCCTTCTTTATACGTATCGCGCGCTCCTTCTATCTCGGGTGTCACGAAGAATGAAGAAACCCCGCAGAAGAAAAAGGAATAACCGTGTCTCCCCGTTCTCCCGGAAGACTCGGGGGACTTGGCAACGAGTATCCACCGACGATGAAATTGTCCTGGCTCATCTCGCGACTGGCCAGAGACAATTATGCATAACTCCAGAAATACAGAAAATATAATTGTGTCTTCTCTGCTCCATACGTGTATACAAAGACACGCGCGTGGAGACCACGCGAGGTTTTTCCTCAGGAAAAACGAAAGAAAGAGGAAGAAGAGAGACAAAAAAGGGGCCGAGCTTGAAACTATTGAGCAAGAAACTGAAATTGAGTCACGATGTTAAATTCGTTCCGAAAGAAAGTCAGCGAAAGATTTTCACAACCTCTAATAATATTTTATAACACCGTCTTCATACTTCATGACTAGGCGAATCTATTTTTAATCCACCCGAATCACACCGAACGAGCGCTTTCATTCCCGCTTTCATCCCTATGCATTGCCGGGGGAGCCAATTTACATCTCAAGAAAAAGTAGAATTAATGTGATATTTTAATTCCTTCAAATGACTCACCTGTGTGCCAACCAGTTCGCGATACTTCAAATCTAAATAAAACAACCGTTTTGTTTTCTCGGTTTTTTGGGTGTGGGGGATTGGAATCGCCGTATACTCAAATTCCTGCGCGAGTTCAACACGCATGGAATGCACGCCCCAATTTTTTTTGAGGATCCTCGCAACAGCTCGATGTGGCTGATCTGCAACGATCGGTACTTTTTTAAATCCCATGCACATTCATCCAATGAGCTCAAGAGAAAACGAATCTTCCGGGCTCGCAATATCGCTCAGGACGTTAGAGTTGAAATTTTTATTTATAATGCAGATTTCGAGCAGCATTTTTCGCGTTTCTCGACCACAGGGAGCCGAAAGTTTCTTCGCTCAGGGTTTTCTCCCCCAACATTTTCATTTCCGGTTCGCAACAGAAAGGGAGTGAAATTTTGATAGAAATGTTTTTCCTGAAAATAAAATGAAACGGCATGTTCACGTTTTGAAGACGAGTTTACACGTTTATAAGTGGATTGGAAAGTTTTCATATATATTCTCGTAGGAATGAGCTCTTAATTAAGGTTACTCTGGGTGAGAATTCGTTTTCCCGTACAGGCCCGGGCTCGTTATATACGAGATGCATCTCATATACGCGTGCGACGAACCACGGAAGAGCACCAACTGTTGCTCGCTGATATTTTTATTGCGTCCCACACAAGATATATTTATATACCTCTCGGTGTCTCTCGGTTATATCGAGAACGAAATATTTCTGGTTGAATAAAGTCACGCTCTTTAGGAGGAAAATGCGGAGAAAAAGGGGCCGATGCGACACGACGAGTTTACTCGGCCGAATATTTTCCTGTTGTAACGTTACCCATCCGCGATTGTTTGAGACACGAAACGAATTTCGCGGAGCTACTCGATATATCGCATGAATAACGGTTCATCGCTCGAAGCTACGATGCCAATTTGTCGATGGAGCTTGGTACATGCCGCTTAGTAAACGTCGGAATTCCGATCCTCCGGAAAGAAGATCCGAGCACCCAAGTATCCCATTCGCACCTGTTAATCGGCCGTTACTGTATCCACTGCATATAACCAGTCGGGAAGCACTAAAGTGCTTTTATTTATTACGCAATTGAGCAAACATTCTAATTTAAGTAATTAGAACTTGGCTCCATCGAGAGAATATCACTTGGCATATTTTTCTCATCAATTTGCCAAATATTATTCCCACTCGGATAAACAAACGTCGATGTACCTTCAAATCACGAAGTAATGACTTTCGACAGAAACTTCTTCAAGTACTTGCACTGACATTACGAATGTAGAAAGTCATCAGTAAATTCATTGAGCTGGAAGGGGTTTTTGAAATTTATGGAATTAACCCGTAAACTGGTGCAATTTGGCCGTTTTTCTATACAATAAAACTTTATTTTTCAAATTTTTTAATGATATTAATCGATTACTAGGAAATTATAACCCCTAAAAAGTCTCGTTGCAAGATTAATTCCATACATTTGTGGATGAAATAAAAAGTTCTGAAAAGTCCAAGTGCAAATTTGCATGAGTGTGGTGAGTGCGTGACCTCAAAGAGAGTGTCGTATCTACGGGTTAAATAAATATTCATGCGAAGAGCTCAGCCCGCACAATAAAAATCATAACTTTAGTATTATTCTCGTTTTTAGTTAAGACGAAAGTGACTGACAGCTGCTGTATATCCAAGAAATTTGGTGTTTATCCTGAAAGATTGTACGAAAGAAACTTTGAAAATCTCGTAAAGCACTTGTGGGTATGTGTGGATTCATAAATGACTATCTTCTTCGTATATATTTGTGAGAACGATGAAGAATTCATCAAAGTGGTGCTATCTGGTGAACACGTCGTAAAAGCTTTCGCTTTGAGGGTGAAGACCGAGTGGGTAACATGAAAAAGTTAGTGGAGAATTAATCCGTTGAATGGAGAGGCAAATATAAATGATTATCTACAGATATAGAGCTCGCTCTTGTTTTTAAGCTCGTTTTGATAGAACGCGGGAGCTCGAGAGCTGTCGCGGTCTCCACGAGTTCCAACGCCATCTCGCAGAGCTCGAACGAACATTATGAAGAGAGTTGTGCTCCCGAACAAAGTTGAATAAGCTTCTTAGACTCGAAGAGATCAGGGGGTTCTGTAAGGTTCTCCACCTGGCGGCAAGCTCACGAATGAGTATCTCGCCTTCCTCTTCGCCCGTAGGAGACTCTCGCCCGATCGGTATTCGTCTATGAATTATATTTTCGTACGTGAATCGTAAACGAAACGCTACGAGGAATCGAGCCTCCAATGAAAAAGCAATCTCGAGCTCCGCCTTTCGATTCTTCCGCGAAGACACATTTGAGCTTCTGTTATTGAAGGAGTTGGTTAGAATACTCGAAAGCCCACTTGCCTAACTAGCGATATTATCTACTTCGGACGTATCCAAGTGAGCTTTAGAATCGAGAGAAACGATTCAACTACCCCGCTGGCTGACCTCGTTTCCATGTCAAAGACGAGCTCAGCTTCCGCCTTCGCACCGTTATCCTCTCTATAGTTTGCCAAACTTTGGCAACCAGTCGCTGCGCATGATTTTCAACGGGCTTATGAAATGTTACATACCCACAACCGGAACGACGACTCGAGGTTACTCCGAACCTTAGTTTGTTACTGTGAATTAGACTCTCGGTTGGATCCTTCGTACCAGAGACAACGTTATTTTTCTTTCCATTATCATATTTTTATTACACTGAATAGCGAAGATCGGAGCACGACTCGATTCGAATTTTTCGCTACCGAGTGATGGATTATTTCGAAATTTCTCGTTTCGTCGATCACTGCGAGTCCTCCAGTGGACCAACTCCAAGATGATAATTTTATGCATCGAATTTTCGGGGATTTGTGTCGCCTGGAGTCGGAAAGACGTAGGAATCTTTGATTAGCATGTGGACCCACGTCCCCTGCAAAACCACGTTCGTTTTGTTATCCTCTGGGGTCACCGCTCGCTGAACGAGCTCCACTTTTATTTCGCGTTGCTGAGCGACAGAGTCAGGGATGAAAGAAAATATATTTTTGGATTGAAGCTTTTGTTGTTCGTGCACTGTGCGAGTCAGGGGGAAAGGGAGACCAGGGGGCGGGACCTCGCGATTTTCGAAGTATTTTCCCACGGTGCAATTAAACGCAACGCTGGAACGATCGAGCTCGCAGGAAGGGATGGAAGAACGTTAAAGTTCTTTCGTCGTACGCAATAACCGTTTCTACCAGTTGAAGGTTCTGCCAGTCTTGTTCATCTATTTTCAGGTTGATAAAACGTGCCGTGCGAGTCGCAACCGTTGATTCTTGTGACTCCGCACAAATGTACTTTCAAAATTGAGCACTAATTTGGCGCGGCTGCGACAGTATTTCACCTTCGGGCAGCTGAAAAATAATACGCGAACGATAAAACGGCCCCTGTTGTTCGAACAGAATGATTCGTGCCCAGTTTAGACAATCCACCACCAACAAAATGTTAAAATCATGTGAAAATTTTACAGGCTTCTTGGAAGCTGCATTACGAATTATTGCGATCACAACGCACTCCAAACAATGTTGAAATTTTTAGAAGCACGTTGCTCAGAACGGAGGCCTCGAAACGCGAGCGCCAGTCATAATATATTTTGTGAAATTGAAAAAGCATTGATTTTCAATATTTTCGGTAATTACACGGCCCTTAGCGTTAAAAAATGATGCAGCGAACAATTATTTTGTTCTATTCGACACTTTTGACGCGGATTAATCGCGGATTATTGGACATTGATTTATTAACGCTCTCTGCATGAAGAGAAAAAATGCATTTTTTCAAAAATGAGTTTTGTCAGCTCGGTCCATCGAACTGATTGACATATGCGTAAATGTGGCGATAGAGTCGATATCTCGTCGCTAAACTCGGTGAAATACATGCTCGAGACGTTGAGAAGGACGAAGAGAAGAAAGAAGGTGAAACGAATGTTGGGGAATATAAAGTATAAAGAGGAGAGCATGGGATGAGCGAGATAGCGCGAGAGATTGAAGTTATTCTTAAAATAGGTCCTCGGCAAACCGAGAGCGTTTTCTCGCTCACTTCTCGCGAGAGAAATACGTACGAGCGAGAAGCGTGGTGTATATTGGTCGAAGTGGAGAGCAAAGAGGGGAATATGTGCCCGAAAGAAGAAAGAAGAAAGAGAGCAAAGGGATAGGAGCGAGAGAGACGGAAAAGGTGAAAAAGCTTTCAAGAGTGAGGGACGACGCGTGTTTGGTGGGTGCAAGTGAAATAGGAAGCAGTAGAAGACGAAGAAGAAGATGAAGAGTGAGACGTAAGTGTGGTAGGCTCGTGGATCCCGGCAACGCGACTACTGTAACTCTTCGGGGTCCGAGCTTCGTTCGATACGGCCGGCGCTTTCAAAGCGCGATATTTTTTCCGATCGCGCGCTTTTCCTTCGCCCTCGTAAGCTCTCTTTTCCTCCATTCTCGCATCTTCTTTCGTCCAACGTACCTCGAAATGCTCGAAAAACCTGTGCACATACGCCTCGATCGAGTCGCTCGTTTCTTCACTCTTCGCGATACTTTTTTTACACGTGGTGAATCGAAAGATCCTCGCAACTCGTGTGCCAATCACGGATTTTTTTGAAGTTTGTCGTAACGTCACAACGTACAGTGAGGACAGCTCGAAATCATTAACGAGGGATTTTCGAAAATGACATCCTACAGGAGTTATGTAAGTTTCTTCTCTTTCTAATGATTTCAAATAAAAACAAAGATTTTATTATATTCTTACCGAAATTCTCTACACAAACACTCCACGAAAGCTCGCTCAGCATCGACCCAGAAGCACTGAGTGCCACCGATACGACACTATTAATTGGATACTGAATGTAAAAATCTTGCAAAGCTTCCTGGGCAACTGACTTCTCTCGTAAGCTGTGAAAACCCATAACGAACGATTGGCCAACATTCGAATGCGATTATAAATTGTCCCTTTTATCTAACAATCGTTAATGTTCGCCGGAACACTTTGATAGTTTCATCTTCCAATCACAAGCCACAATTTAAACTGATCAAACTCGATGTTTCTTTCAAGGCCATTGATTCGATGTCCCATAATTCAAACAGACAAATTCCCTGAATCGATATATCGAAAGATTTCCATGTTATTGCCATTGCTGTTTGCGCCATTGCTAAATATTTTCGACGAGCGAATCGATTTTTTCGAATTTACACCAAACCAATTGGCATCAATCGGTATCCGAATCTTTGCATCGAAATGGCAATCGTTGAGTTTCGTTATGCAAGAATGCTAATTACCAACTATTCGAGGCCACCATTGCTAATGGTAGGAAAAAAAATTAATTCGAAAATTTGTGAAACTGACTAAATTCTGTCACGATTGAAAAGGCTCAATGCTGACGAACGTTCGAATTCGAGCAGTTGAGAAATATCGGATGTCCGTCGGTTTTTTTCGTCTTTCCTATTTACGTGTCTGACGTATGCCCGATCGGTTTGGCCTGATCCGCCGTCAGGCGGAGCAGTGACCGCTGTTACTACTAGATCGACGCGCTTTCGTTCCTTACTCCAAGTAGATAGAGTCCGTCATGATTCGGCCGAGCACGACATTGTATGGAGACTCTCTGTACACACAAACACCAGGAGCGTAACGTGCTTCACAATTTTACAGCAGAGCAAATAATTACTCTCAAGTTTCTCACCATTATACTCCTCGTTTGATGGGGTAACCTTGACATTCAACTGTGAAATTATGTGAGTTTCTCCACGCGTGCGCATGGAGTATAATCGTACGTTTGAGGCTAGGAAAATTCCCGAGAAAGTCAAACGAGAGAGGAGAAATCACGATACTTTGCGGTTTATCGAACGTTTTTCTGGTTCAATCAAAATAATAATCATTTTTGTCGCACGAATTTCCCTGAACAACTGGAAATTTCAGAGGAACACATTTTTTATCGAGATCCATACTCGAAGCTCTGAAATCCGGGTTTGTTCAACGCAGACAATGACGTTGCACGTTCAACCTGAAGAATGGTCGGTTCGTTATAAAATGGGGCCATTTTCGTTGAATTGACGATACAAAAATGATAAAACAATTGTCGTATTATTTGTATACATGAATGCAAATGAAAATCTCGTTAATTCCTAACGAATTGACTGTTTGTGTGGTGGCTTTAAACAAAAACCAAAATAGCTGAGAGTCCGAGGATTTTTTAAATTTCTTTGAAAAATCCAAATGGACTTTGGCCCGAAGAAATGGGCATCAGAAATCAGTAAAATATCGGAACGAAGAGAGAATAAAGTCCGAAAATATCGTCGGCTCACTCGTGAGATTTTCATAGCTCTAGAAGACAGGGAGAAAGCTCGCCGAGAGAGCCTGAAAACGGATGGTTGTGTGCCGGTACGAATAGCAGAATTAGCCGGGTCTTCCCCAGGCCTCGAGTGAAATACATACGCGGCGCCGGGCACATCCATCTCGCGTGTGCTGTTGGGTACGCGTCGTTGTCTGGCTTTATGTAAACGGGGTCGCTTTTTAAAGCGTTTTGGATCCTCCGCAGCCAGACTTGTAGACTGGGGTCCGAAATCTTTTGCTTCCCCGTGTGTTATTCGATATACACAACTCGCGAACGTTCGGACGTACGGACCATTTATGCAAAGTCTAAAGTTTCACTGCTGCTCGGAGAGTCGGTCAATCATATGGGAAATAAACACGCACGCAGTGATAAGCTGAAAAGACAAACGTTCGAGTTAAGAGTAAACAAATAACGCGATACTGCATCGGCGTGTGGAACGCAGTCGAAATCAAACGATGAAAAGTAACGTTAGAGGCCCCAAGAACGAGTTGATTGTTGGCGCTCGGATCGAAGCGATTCGATATCCATAGAAAAAATGATGAAAACTCCCTTCGAAACTGAAAGCCTTTTCATTCGGGAGCAATCGTTCTGGTATCGCGCCTCGGCTGACAGCGGGGCAAGGGAGATACGCGTGAATTTTATCTGGCAGACTCTCTGATGTACAACACGGCACAGAGTATATCGAGAGTTATAACATCGATCTCTCTCTCTCTCTCTCTCAGGCTGGGCGTCTCCAGATGACCTTTCGACCATTAATCATAATATACAGTGTATATTCGTTCGCCGAATATGATAGACGATCCCCTCTTTTCACACGATATCATCGATCCTTTTCGATGTCACGGGGTAAGCGCCCGGGATTTGGCGAAACGCATCGCCCCCCAAGACGAGAGCCAGCTTTTCGTGTTTTGAATTTTAAATTCTTCTTCGACAGACCGGATCGTGTACACGTGTCGCTCCATCAATTATTGATAAAAAAGCATAAAAGTAGTGCCGAGTTTCATCCGCATTTTTTCTTGCATATCTGCAGGTTTCATCCGTCCGAAAATCGTTGGATTCGCAACTACAAAGAACAGCAATAATTTGAGTGAATTTGTTGGTATCGGAGATCGGTTCAGACCGAAAATACTATCACGAATAACTCTCGTTACGCAGCCATATGAAGTACGAACTCATATTCGTGCAGCTCTTCGCAGTCTTCGAGTGCAGGATAAATTTAGGATCACCCACCACGTGCTCACGATTTCTATTACTTCTGTATACATTCATGTTTCTCTCGATGTTTTATACATATATTAATATCTACCCGAGTCGTAAATTCCTCACACACACACGTGCACGAGGCAATTAAAGAAGTTATGAAAAATAAACAAGTTTCCAGAATGCTCGATCCAACGTAAGAACACTGTGGTTCCAATCGCCTCAAAAAGTTTAATGGACAGTTGAAAAAATCTCGAGTCTCCGCGACGCTTCGAGTGATTTCATCGAGTTTCATTGACGCAAATACCTCAAAGGTCTACTCAAGTTCCAAAAAGAAGGAATTTCGATTGCCTCTTCAAAAACAAACTTAAGCATCGATTTTCTGGGACAGAGGATCTTGGCTTTATCTTCAAATTGGGAAATTGGATCAAGTAAACAGCGTACAGTGACAGAAAAATTGAACCTGATTTGCCATGCACGCACGCGAGTCATGAACTTATGACACTTGAATTTTGAGCATCCATTTCCGAGATCTGAAAACTGACATGGGAAGAAGAAGAAGAAGAAGAAGAAAGTAGGAACAGACTTTCTTAATGGAAACACGTCCCAATGGTTTTCCAAGAACAAACATAATACTGAATCCGCACCATGAAAAATTTCTCTGTCCTCAATAACACAATTTCCTCGAAAAAGCTCCCTAACGCGATGGTATTTTTGGCGAATAAGACTTTTGAATTTCAATAGAGAGAGAGAGATAAATTTGGGTGTCGTTGACATCGGGTATAATTCGAGGAATAAATAAAACCTGTTATGAGATTTAGTTACACCAGGCGATGGCGCTTGAGTCACGATCCCTTTAATTGACTTTGTTCCGGTACGAATTCGTGCAACGCTCCGC
Source organism: Venturia canescens (assembly GCF_019457755.1). Lineage (NCBI taxonomy): Eukaryota > Metazoa > Arthropoda > Insecta > Hymenoptera > Ichneumonidae > Venturia > Venturia canescens. The sequence continues at coordinate 4,247,672 of NC_057426.1, forward strand.
TCTTCGTATATACGTATACACGCATTGTGTATATCTATATGACATATTGCGGTGGAGATCTAGGAACGTTCGGATGCTGTGTACCGAGGTACCGTATTGCGACCACATCCATATTTAATGCTTCGCTGGTGCTTGCATGAGAGCCACCAAAAGCGCTTCCGATACACAAGGGGCATATATATCCAGGGCTCCGATGCGAGTGCTGCTTTCTCGGTGTACACACTGAATATATTTACACATCTGTCGTGCAAGCAACGCCTGCCATGTATCCGATGAGCTTTGTATCGATCAAAATCAATTTTACGCTCTGTGGACTTTGCTCAGTAAACTTCCACCTCGATTTAATCAAATTTCATTTCCCATTGTGAAATTATCCAAATTTCAATATTGTTAGTGCACGAGGTCTCCGGACATTTGAAAAAAATCGGGCTTTTATTGCTGTTTTCCAACGCCAGTTTGAGCAAAACTTTTTTTTGTGTCAATAAACTATCGGAGCTTTGGTATCGGGAGCTCTGATGGGATCGTGAAAAATAACGACCCTCTCAGAATATTGAAAATCGAATAGCACGATTTTTTTTGCTTCTTTTGACCTTTCATCATTTTTGATTTTTCTTTCCATCCAGGCTGGGTCAGAGCGTTGCTACATTTCGATAGGATATCGACCATGTGATTCTTTCACATATGGCCAATCGGCTGTGTGAATCTTGCATAATTGAAGCATCGCAGTATGAATATTGCTGAATATTCATCCAGATTGTCAGCCTAACCGATCAAATCTTCATTTTCACTCGTCGGTAGATTTTCATTTTTAATCGAAAATACTCGGAAGATTGATTTTTCAAGAAAATGGATGCTGCGACTCGATTTTATGTTTCCATGAGCTAACTTCATCTTCTCTCAACTAACTGCTAATCTTAAGCTTGCCCGTTGACCAATGAAGAAAATAATTGCCACTAAACTTCCAAAAACCATACAAAGTCAATGGACGATGAGCCACGATGCACGAACGAAATTTCAAAGTCAAGAGAGCACAATGAAATACTTTTTCTTGTGATCGCAAAACTCCATGCTACGCACAAGTTCGATGGCTCCTTGTTTTTATTGGGAGTCGAATAAACGGAAACAGTCTACAGGTTCGAACGCAGCATCGACTCTCAGATTTATTTGGCGTTTTCATCAGAAATTTGCAATGCGATGTTCCGATGGTGTGACAAAATCAGTCGCGGTGACAGAGAGATCAACGGGAGTCGCTTTGGCTCGAACTGTTTATGTACTTTCATTGTGAATACCGACGTGTGCATAGGTTGAGGTACTTTGATAATTTGAGCGTAAAAACAGCTCAAACAACGGCTAAATTAGTAAGCTAAATGAGATGAAGGAGAGAGGAAGCGAGAGACGGAGAAAGGCGACGAGAAGGAGAGAGAAAAAGATAGAAAGAGCGCGAGTTTTGTATTTGCGCCCGCGGGATGTCGCTCGAGTAGAAAAGACGAAGACCCCGGAGTTATATTTAAACGGATTTGGAACCGCGTCTTTCTTACTCGCTCACAAACTCTCTTGTTTCATCTCGCGACGACAAAACGTGACTTCTTATAGGCTCTCTCTCTCTCTCTCGCTCATTTTTCTTCCTCGCTTTTTCCCTGCCCCTTCTCTTGCTCTTTTCTGCCATTTTGAAAGACACCTCTCTGGCTCCCTCTTTCTACGTCTTTCGCGCCCCGGGGTCAACGTAAACGAGGCTATGCTGTTGATAGATTATCGAGAATGGGAGAATTATTTCGTTTTCGCTTCCAAGCACGACGCTTCGGGACGGAAAAGAGACAGTTTTTTTTCACGAAAAATAAACGGCGGTTCAATCTCTAGTCAACCGCACTCGAAACAATTATGCCACTCCAATCGAGCCGCCGCGCACTGTCCAACGAGACGGAATTCCAAATCGATGGCACTGAAACTCAAATTGAGCATAATCCTGAACGAATAAAACGCTGAAGTGCACGGAAGAAGTTGCACAGCTCCGCCCTATCCGGATATGACACGAAGTTTTTTCTCACATCATTTTTTCTTCTCGTTCATTCAACCAGCGTCTCTTACGAAGTGTCAATAACGTTTTTTTCGTACATTCTGAATAAAAAATTGTGTGTTTACGAGTCTCGTGTGCCGTCAGCGAAACAAATCAATAAAAACAACTCAGTCACGATATCTTTTTGCTGTACCCGTCCACATGGATCCTCCCCGCTTTTAATCCTCCCGCGCTATATGTCTCGCGCGAACAGTGCAGTCGCGTCTCATCCCAGCCGACTTCCTCCCTGCTCTCGTCATAAAGCCTGGAATAAAGCCACGCGTCCGTTTTGCATATGTCTTTTTGTCCCGGGACACATAACTATGAAAATCTGGAGATGTGCCAATTTTTTATCAGCATATATATCCTCATATACATATAAATACGTACATACACATTTTTTCGATGCATTCTCCCCTGTCGCTCAACAGCAATGCATCAAAACCGGGGAACGCACAGTCGAGAGAGAGAGAGCGAGACTTTTGTGTCCTGGACCAAAAGTTCTCGGTGGCTCTCGCCATTCCCGTTGATTCATCATCAAATTTATCATTATTATCCCCAAAGTTTTAATTAACTGGCTAAATTTTCAAGCGATGATTCATCGCTTTCACCATTTGTTTTTATCATTTCGCTTCTTTGTGGTGGAAGTTTATCTAATTGCTTTTGCCCTCGTTATAACGAGGCCGATCGGCATCGTATTTGCTGCTGGCTGGTACCGGGAGACGCGAGTTGAGAAAAAACATTTCACGTGACGATATTTTCGTTTCGGGGCGAGAATAATTCGTTTTTGTGACCTTGGTATCAAAATTTTCTCAGCATCTCGTTACTCTGTCAACTTTTTTTTACACATTTAGTCGCTTAATTCTTGTGCCGGAGAATTCATCTTTTCCCAATAGCAGACCCATTGGCGCTGGCGACCCGGCAAAGGGTGATTCGTTCACAACGAAAAAAAACCTTTTCGTACTGACGTCATTTGCAGTATGATTCGGTGCGTTTGGGCTCCGACTCCCAGAGTCGCGTGCGGAGGGAATGTCGTTTAAAAAAGAGGATCGAGAACTCAGTTTTTCGAAACCAATAGCAGCCAACAAAGTTTAATTCCATGAAAAGGTCGGGCCCGCGCGCGGCGCTCGCTTGTATCGAATAAATCGAACCTCGCAGTGATTCTGGTTTACTAAGATACTTCGACAAATGCCACACTCCGTGACGTACTGTTTCTTCGTTCCGAGAACTTTTCCAATTACGCAGACGGTTTTTACTGTCGTTCGAAGTTACGTATATAAAAAGAAGAGTACCGAGGGGGCGGCAAGGGCCGAAGGGAGGGGGCTGAACGAAATGTTTCGCAGTCCACATTCCCGTGCCGGGGTGAGCGCGGTCTGCTCCTCATGGTGGAGGAAGCTTCTCAAGCGGAATCTACGGTGCTCGGAGGATTGCACGAGCGAGAAATTCTTTCTCAAGTGGGAATAACAGAGTGAACGTTCTCTTCCCCGCGTTTCGCACACATTTATTCGCGAGTTTGTGTCGTGTGCGTAGACACGTATCAAGCATAACTGTATATCGCGGGCGTGTTGGCTCGGCGAAGATCATACTCGGAGCGAGAGGTCCCGGAGGAAGACGTTTCCGTCGACCCATCCACGCTTCCTTGCTCCGCCAACAACTCCGGAATCTTCTTATTCTCACATGGAAAACGTGCAATGGACTCGAATCTACCATTTTCAGAAAAAAGAAAAAAAAAACCGGAGAGACAAAGAGCTTTCGGCTAAACTTTCGTACGCGTACTTTTTTTCTCTCTGCAAGGCCGGGGATAAAACATTTTCAAAACCTTTGATGTACTTCGTTGTCATATATTCTATCAAAAATGTTGAAAAACTTTTGAGAATTTCGGAATATGAAACGGTTAAAGGAAAAACAAATATCCAAGTCCCATGAATCGTGTTTGGATCAAGTTTGTTGAATTTTGCGATCATTTCTCTTAACCAAATGCTCCAGAGTTTCATCAGCTGCTGAGCCTTATAAAAAAATCTCGTCCACGCTGAGGCTTCGAGATTTCGAATAATTTGAATGATGCACTCAGGGATGATACCACCGCGGAATGGCTCCGAGTATCTTCGTTCCCAGGTGAAAGAACTCGGCACAAATTCGACGATGACGCGATCAAAGTTGGTGGCTCAAGAGTTTCCCTAGCTTCGTCCAACGAATTGGATATTTCGCACTTTAATTTTGGCCCAGTTTTTCCGTAAGCGCTTAATAGAAAGCCATTGATAGGCTGCGGCGTGTGCGTCGGTGTATTTACAGTAGAGAGAGAGAGAAAGAGAGAGAGAGAGCGAAATGCTTCCTCGTTCCACCGTGAGGCCCGATTGCCAAAAAATTTGGCGATCGTCCAGGCTCCGAATCGTAAAATAACTTTCGCTCCCTCCGCGGTCTCCTGTTGAAACGGTATAATTTCTTTCTCCTCGGATAAACAATCCACAGCAACCGCACGAGAATTATTTACGAGAGCTTTACCCAGATAGATACGCGATTCGGAACTCGTAAAAAAACACATAAAATAACAACGCGCGTCATATTTTTTTAACGGACCTTCGTCCGTCCGTGATGGACAGCTGGTCGTGCGTGATAAATAATATAAAGAATACACCCGAGCACACCACGTGCATTCAGAGGTTAAATCGCTCTTGACACTCTCCAATTAGCTCGGGTGGTCCCTCTCGTGAGAGCCAAATTAAAAAGCATTGCACGCATACATTCTCATGAATTTAGTACCGGCAACAAAGTAAATGCCCCTTAGAGTGAGCCCCCAAATAAAATCCACTTGATTTCCAAACGTTACTGACTCGAGTTTTTTTCTTTTAAGGCACTCGAAAAATTGCCAAATGTTTTTATTATTGCCGGTGCCCCTCGAAGGCAATTCTTGACAGTTTTAGGGCAGGTTTTTTCAAAAATAATAACCCAATTCGAGGCTGCGTGCACAGACACAATTGCACGTTTCTTGCGGTTCGTGCTGCAGAATTCATAAAGACTGAGGAGGTTTGTACGTGTCCAAGGGCGCAGGGAAACTAGTAAAAACTGCTTCATCAACGTGGATCTCATTCGAAAATTCATTTATCATTTTCAAGCTTCAAAATTATTACATTATGCTTCGTTAACGAAATGATCGCCGCGCATTTTTTAACTTTGCCCGGCGGACGTGTATTGCCCTTTTTACAGCCTTACAGTTTTGGCCTGTAAGGCCAACTAACGTTTATACATAGTCATTCGCGTTATAATACCCTCAGCACACTCGTAATCTCAACTAATGCAACGGAGCGTTTGGGAATAGCGGCGCATTTGCCCGAACATTTGAAAGAGAGAACGAGAACGGCAAAATGAGCACTGAAGTAAGTGCGTAGGGTATGGTGTGCATGCAAACATATATGCGAATGGGGTTGGCCCGTTAACGGCTCCGGAGATACGTGCAGGTATTTCCAAAAATTCACGAAATTTATCTCACCGAGTCGACAGAGTTTTCAACATTTTTCGATCCAATAAATACTTTTTAAGGTCCCAACCTACATCGCATTTTCTTAACTCCTTTTAGTAGAAAAATATTCTGCGCATCCCTCAATGAGGGCGTACGAAAAAGCGAGGAAAATTCGATTCGTCAAATTGCTAATTCAAAACTGAGTTCCTACGACTTGCAACGAGTCGTTAGAGTCGATGTGCTGGACAAGCAAAATGCTTTTTGCCTTAAGTGCATCTGCAGAGATTTTTCTGCTCACCATTTTTCAGAGGTTTTCATCAGATATTTTTTCAGACGCGAGATCACAATGCATTTGTAAGCGATAAAAACTATTTTTTGTGTTTTTCGTCGCCTCCAGATTTCTTCGATCTTCATACTTACGTTTCCAAGCGCTTTTGCATAATTCGAGTTGCTTGATGATCCCATTCATCGTTTCCGCGTACCTGTTGCTAAGAACGAATTCTTGAATGTCCAATAAGTTGGTTTTCTCGCACTCATAACGACTCTTTCCCCGTTGTGGTGGGGCGTAAAGCCATCGTTTCAGTGCCAGCATATCGCTATTGATAAACTGAAGCAGGAATAGTTTCGCCTCGTATCAGAATAAGGGAAAGCGAATACTTCGTGATCAGTAAGTTTCACTAAAACGGAGAATTCTCCCCAGGAAAAATCCTTCCCACATGAACCTTTGTGGGGATTGTTCGATGGATACAAAACGACGTGCTCGCGCGTAGTGGAGCGTGAATTGGCCAATCGGAATACCTAATTCATAGCTGAAAGCACGAATCATGAAATCGCGGCCAATGTGGTCATCGTCGCAGGGAGCAAAGATCGTGAGCATTCGTGTATTGAAACGATTATGGGGAAGGGAAAGTGAATACGGTATCCGGCTGAGATTAGACCAATTCTGAGGGAGCGTGATATTAATATTGAGAATCGGGAATCATCGAACGGGAATCGAGTACCAACAATAATCCTACTTAACAGCAAGCATTCCGGTGAGCTCTAATGGCATCAAGGACTTCCATTATTCGCAGCATCGATTGGAATCGTTGATCTGGACGTCGGGAATGGCAATAATAATATCAATGATCGCGCGACAGTGATGATGACGATGATGATGATTACAGTTATACAAAATGCTCGCAAAACATCGCAATTATAACAATAGAAATAACGCGAATGTGCGAAAAGCTCCGAGAGATTGGCGGGTGATTGTGTGAAATTTAGCCTAGCTGGCGAGCAACAAATTACATATCCGATATCCGTGATAACAGGTGTGTGACGAAGGATATTAGATGCTGGGTAACATTAGCGAGATGCTTTCCCGGCGATTGCGAGGTCTCTCTCGCTGCAGAGGCTGCATTTGCCGGTGCTGGGCGCGGAGTTTCCGAGCTTTCAGATATCGCGCTTCGACGTTCTCGAGATACCGGGCCGTACTAATTCCATTATCGCGACGAATAGTATTACCATAATAACGAGACCACCGCACAGTGGCATGAAACCCAATGTCGGGAATACCCTCTTCACCCCTTTCCGCGCGCTCGCTCTCTCCGCGACTTCGATTCCCTCTAACAAGCGCCGCCGCCCGCACAGCTCCGTTTCAACGTTTTACTGCGAATACAAAATTCAGAGTCATCTCGTAGAAACTATTCCAGTGTTTTCTTACGGATTATCATTATCACTCGTACGGCTAACGATCTATAAACAGCGTGATTATTCGATCGGCCCTATCCCCGCGCCTGCAATGCTCCGTCAAACGTAATCCAATCAGGCTCCTCCCCAGGCTGTTTGAGTTCCTGATTTAATACGTTTTTTCTCCATCCTGCTATTATCGATCGTCATTTCGTTCTTTCGCCAGGCCTCTATATCTACCTCAAGATGAATTATCGAATTTCATAGCGGAGTTGTGAAACGACGGAAAAAGCCATCCCGGTTGACGCTTCGCTCGCGTCCGCTACGACGAGGAAAAGGTCGATAGCCCCGGGGAAGTTCGCGAGCCGTTTATTTCTGCTTGAAGGCGTTCTGCCAAAATTATATTCTAATTGCCAGAATTATAAGTTTTTCACACCAATGCGAAATCACATCTCCTTTTGCACACCGAATCGTACAAACATTCGATTTATTCCTTACGACTAAAAAATCACGAGATCGGCTCTTTTTACTCTCCACTAAACGTAAATAAACATTTTTTCGCCATTAAATTAACACAACTTTCGGAGGAAAACCGACAAAAGTTACGATGTTTGGCGCACCCTGTAAATTCCCAAGTATTTTGTCGTCGGGACGAGATCGTTGATGAATTATTCAAGTTTTAATTAACGGTACTTGATTCAGATTAAGTGTGCTCCGCTCGTGCACTAGCGTCATATATTTTTTATGGGTCGTCCGGGCATGCAAACACACAAATATGTTTCTCCCCATATCCTGCTGTTTATATTCAGTATTAACTTTGATCGTAGAGTCTCATCGATATAAATGTTTTGTTACGCATACATATTCGGTGAGGGAGTTTTGAAACAGTCGCGCCCCAACATTGTCTGTATCGCGCGCCGTTTATGTAGCTCAGTGACGCGATATAGCGTGGAGTCTGCTCTGTTTATTATACGCTCGACAATCAGGTCATTACGAGCACTCAATCGGGTCATCAATTTCGCATTTCCTTTCCGTGCTGTGCTATCCCCCTATCGTGCCGAAACACCCTCGATCACTCACATCGCTGACGCTCCTGTTTGCACACACGTTCGCACCGAGTTTCGCAAACTGCAGTTGGCTCGTTTTATTTCCATAGCATTTTTTGACGTAGATAAAGAAAGGAACGTCGACGATCGATCCACTTGATTCGTAAGGATTTAAATTCATTCGGCGCATCATGCAACTCGACTGTCAAATTTCTATAATTTCATTTTCGGTCCGTCATACTCGACCGTCGAACTGTTGGATTTTCCGATCGAGTTCTCGTCGACGATTTAAAATTTTCCAAACTCTTCGGACCTCAGGCCGAGCTTCGTTTTCGATTAATTTTATTCGATCGATTCTGACGTTTTTGAAGCATCGAATCGCGCCATGAATTCTCGAGTGCGAGTATGCCGACGATTATATTTTTTAAGGTACTCCGTGTGGGGATGTAACCGATTAATAAACGAGGCTGGAATTATGCCCTTCCAATGTCGTTTAATGATTACGCATGGTCCATTAGAAAACGAAGAATAATCCTGATAGAGCAAGCGGATAAATATACGTGCATTGAACGTAATGGATGTGGATGTGCGTGCACCCGTGTTCACCGAAACGCGATGACAATTGTGACAATAACGACGCATTTTATCGTTTTCGTGCACAATCTGCTGTTACTTGTATTTCGCTCGTAACGAACGTGTAAAGTGGATGAAAGTCCAGGATAATAAAGAATCGCGAATTTGTCCAGTTTTTCCGAGTATTTTTGTCCCAATAAGCCGCTGACAGTATCATTTTCCATTGCATCAGCGGGAAACCGTTGAATCGCGGATAAAAAAATGTATTGCGCAGTCATTTTAGAGTAGTGAAGAGCCGCGGATGCGGCTCGGGGTCAAGCATCATAAAAAGCTGACACGATTTGGAGTGCTCTCGCACGCTACGTACGCGAAAATTGAAAAAATGTATGAGGCAATCTAGGCCAGTTCGCGTACCCTTTGACCTCGAGCATTTATGGTTTTCCCAATTATTTTTACCAGCATCGCATCTCCGCAACGGAATATCCACACCGTGCTTCTACTCTGGAAAGTTTTGGTTTTTCACAAATTTTCGATATCGACGGTTTAAGTAGGTCAGAATGTAAAAACAACAAGTTTTCCGATTTCGAAACGAATTTCCGGAGAATAAATATCGAAATCATCAACAAATATTAATCGCTGTCGACAGTTTTTTCATTTTTGAAATGGAAACTTTTATTTCAATTATAAATCCTATCGTCATTTGCATTTTTATCTATTCTTCGAAATCGAGTCACTTTAACGACTGGCGTCATCGTGGACTCATTTATTCTTCTATTAGTTTAATTAAATTCGATTCTCAATTTTCATCATTATCATTCCAAGTGACAACGCTGACGATATTTTCACCTTAATTCGTGATCCGAATGATTTTAAATTCCTGGATAAATGGGAGGAAAAAGTGGGATTTTCTTTTTGCGAAAACTGACGAAGCAAGCGATTGGCGCCGGGTCTTGATCGATGCGAGTGAATTATAAAAATGTATTTTCCCCTCGACAGAGCGATACTGGAACGTACAAAGGTCGCAGCAGCAATGGCCTCGGCGGAAGTTTCGCCCGAAGCTCGACAGGAACTACTCTGCCAAACTATCGGAGCACCTACACAAGTGCTGGTTCGAGCAGAGTGCCGGCCAAGGATCGAACGACTCCGGGTTACTCGAGCCTCGACAAGAGGGATCGTGATAAATCCGATGATAAGCCAGTTTACAAATACTCAGGTGAGTCGGGCGTGGCAACCGAAATTGAAAAAAATACCTACGCGATTGGAAAATAATACGAATAACATAATTTTGAGACAGCAGGAGGAAAAGAGCTGGAAAAAAGCAGACTGAATTGTGGGCGTACTTCTGCCGAGGATTTGAGCAGTAAAAGTTCCCTCTCGGACAGCAGAGCATCCGTTCTTGATAGATATTCGTACTCGTCGAATCGATCGAATTCCGATAGACCATCCTCGGTACTCGAGAAGTACAGCAATAGAGCAGCTTCGAGAGAGAAGCCCCGAGAGTCTGATGTGTCGTCTCGTTACGTGACGAGCACGTATCCAGGTCCGGGACTGAGAGGAAATTATGGAAACGACGGGAGAATCGAGAAAAAGGAACGTATCGATCATCCACCGATTTCGTATCGAGGACTCCGATCGAATTCGGGACGAAGCTCTCGCGAGCCCAGCCCTGAAGTTTCCAACAGTAAACCCCAATTTCGAATGTACTCGAAAACGCCCACTTATGGAAGGAGCTCAAATGCGGCTGGTACATTAACGCTTTTTATTCAATACTTTGATGTCCTATTGACAAGAAATTTGGAGTAAGAAAAGGCCGAATTTTTGCTGTGGGTTAATACTGGTATTTGGTGTTTTCAGGCGCATCGGACGCGAGCGGAGTTTCGTCGATAACCTCCAGGCTGATGAATCAATCATCGCGTTTATCATCGCCCAGAACGCCGAGCCTCCCGAGTGCCACAAACTCGGAGAAGATTCGAACGCCGGTTAACAAATCGGCCGGTTCAATAATCCCCAAAACCGTGGAAAAGTTGGGAAAAAGCGTTGAGTCGGCGACTGAGCCTGCGAGCGAAACGTCGCAAAAGGATACGAAAGCAGCTCCGAAAAGAGTTGAACTAACCGAAGCCACGACGAGCCAAACGAAAGAATTGCACGAAGGAAGGAGCGAGGAGGGAGACGAGGAAGGGGGGTCGGAGAAACAGGAAGCGGCAGCGAATGCAACAATAACATTGACTATGATTTCTCGATGCACTTCACCAACTCCGCCATCCGGTTCCAGCTTTGTGAGCCGTCGGCGAGCCGACGTTGCGCGTTTGTTTCAACGAGAAATAACGAGGAGCGTTAAGAGACCGGAAATGCGAGATTCGGAGATGCAATCCGACCGAATGGACGACACAGCGAGGTATTCGAGATTCGGGAGCTCAGCATCGAGGGTCTCTTCGCCCTGGTCATCGTATCTCGATAAATTCTCGTCCGCCGGTACGTCTACGAGGAATTACGGAAATTCCAGCAATTCCAATTCTTCCGCTCGGATTAATTCATCCTTCGGTTACTCCCGCCAAAACGAAAGTCCGGGGACTGGCAGACTCGAAATTCCTCGGGAGAGACCGTCTCCGTCTCCACCGAGAACCGGTCTAAATAATCGTGAATTTCGTTCTTCATTAACACCGGAAGTACAGGCTACTCCACAAGCAACTCTTCACAAATCGCCGTCGCGCAGTGCCGGTGAAAGAGAAACGAGCCACGACGATTCTTCGGCGAGCTTCCACACAGTTTCTCGAGGTGAATCTTCCTCCGGGTGTCCTCGACAATCTTCGTCGGAGATTGAAATCCAAAACCCTTCGAAAGCCCCGAACCCCGCGAGGAACGAAGACACCAGTCAAAAACGAACGAGCTCCATTTCCAAGCTGGCGAGGGCTTCGCCCAAAAATGATGGTAAACTTTCTCAATCCTCTTCGAAATCAGAATTGTCGGGATCCGCCGACAATAGTCTTACGACCGGTTCCACCTCAATTTCAACCACCGGTTCTTCGATCCCAAAATCAGAGGATCATCATCGCAACGTTGATGGCCAATCGGAAAATTACACGGAGAAAAATGTGAGCATTTAGAAATATTTTATCTTCGGTAATCCTGTGAAATGGAAGCGGATTGGTTTGCTTTGCTTTGCAACCGAAATATGAGACACTCAAATTTCTCCATTTGAATCTTCAACGTTTCTTCAGCTTTATCTTGAATTTATTGCTAGTTCCGAGTTTTCGAAGAATCACTTTTTCTCAGAAATAATTGTATATTCGAATCGTGCGATTTTACTATATTCGCGGAAGTTTTAACGCTTCGAAGGCACGCAGAGTCAGAAACAGTCTCTTTTGCTGAATTTTTTTTATCATTATCCAATTATTTTTTCCCATTTTCGATCTTTTGGCAAATATGAAGAAATTTGACCTGAAAGATTTGTCGAATGTCAAAAGAGCACTTGTAAAGATTCGTAACATTAATTGCGAATTGACTCAAGTACATTTCTCCTTGCTTCAATCCCTTAAAGAGACTTAAAAAAAACAAGTCAATTGAACCAAGTATCAAATCATTCATCGTTTCAGTGTCAGGATTGAATGTCGCGTTGATAAAATAAACGAAAGTTTTTTTCACGTGCACGAGTCGAATGGGAACCCAGTACAAAAATAGTTTCTGATTTTGTAACACTTCAAGGGCTTGCCTGAGCTCGGGAGAGTGAAAGAAAGAAAGATTGTTATTTCGCTCCAGTTTACGCAAGGAACGTAGTAAAATGATTTCAATACATGAGTGAATGAAAATAAACGTGGTGAAGAAAATTGCACAATGTTATTAGAGTTTGTTGATTTTGGAGGCGTTTGCCATTCTGGAACGAAGTAATTAAGTTCGATATAAAAACGCTTGTCCATCTGCTTTATTGCAGGCACGCGACGTATTCCGGCAGAGGCGAGAAAATTCCCAAAGTTGTACAAATTCTTCGATATCATCAAGGCGGGAGGGATCCAATCGTTCGGAGAGTTTATCACCAAGTGCGAGCAAGTCGATATCTCGAGTGGGTTCTTCCAAGAGTGTATCGCGTAAAATGACGCGAAGCGAAGCTCCGTCGTCGTCGTCGTCGTCGTCGTCGACGGCACACACGTCCGACGGCGTTAATTCTGTCAGCGTGCCAACTGGCAGAACGAAATCTTCGAGTTCGTTGACGAGTCAGCCGATAAAAATAAAAACAGCGTCGTCTTCGAGTGTCGGCGGTGGCAGTCAGAATTCGTGTAAAAACGCCAGTTCCTCGTCGTCTTCTTCGTTGTTAGGAAACGCTTCAAGTTCCCAGCTGAACAAGTCAAACTCTGGTGAGACCCGCGGTAAACCACCTGTACCGAAGACCGATACATCCGGGATAATGAAGATTCCAAACGCCTCGGGGAAGTATGTGAACAAAGACTTTCGTAAATCGGCTCTCAACATGGAGAACGGTGATGGATCGAGGAGCTCGAAACACGCGGACAGAAAACGTTTGACCAGAGAAAAGTGTCAAAGAAGCGTTTCTGCGAGTTCCCAAGACTCGGAAATGAACTCCGAGTCAAATCCGCTGGTCGCGTCCGCAGGCTCGTCCTCGGGGTCCTCAAAGTCCTCGCGTTCTCCAGGTAAATTAAGAACGAACGAAAGTAGGTCGGACGTTTCGAAAAAATCGGGCAGTGAAACTAAATCGGTGTCGCCGAGCGTCTCGCGATTAGCAACGTGTCGTAATTCAAAGAGTCGTTCGGGATCACCGGTGCGTCGAAAACAGGAGGCTCCTTCTTCAGGAACATCCTCGAGTTCGGACAGTAGTTCGGAATCAAGTTCTTCGAGCTCTTCGAGCAGCGAGAACGACGAGCCTCGGGAGCAGTCGTCGAAGGAACGTTCCATCGGTGGCAGTAGCAATGGATCCAAAAGGCGACGCAAAAGGACCATGAGTTCACCGCGCATGGAAAGGAAAATGAGTGTCGGCTCGTCGCGCACGAGCGTCTTACTGTCCTCGGCCGACGAATCCTCTCTTGCTATGGATAAACCCCCCAGACCACCCTCCAGCCCACGATCGCGCAGTGAGCGTTCATCCAAAACCGAAGATGCCAAGTCTTTTCTGATGAGAGCACTCGCACCTGTCGCCTCCATTTTTCGAGGCAAACAACCGGATTCCGGCTCCGAAGATTGGCCCGAAAACACCGACAATTGCAACGATCAGCTATCCGATTCATCGAAAAGGCCACCGACCATCTCCAAATCCACTAGTCCGAGTTTGTCGAAAAGTTTGAGCTTCACCAACCCGAGCCCCCGAGACAGATCGACGAGTGGTGACCGTTTGAGAAACACGACGATAAAGCGAGAGTCCTCGGGTGAAAGACCCTGGTGGATGGATCCAAACTCGGACAATGTCCCGGATGGTGTGGAAAGGGTAGGGACTTGCCAGGATGAAATTAGCCAGGAAACTACCATTAGCACCGTCCTTCCTGACGATGGTAAGACTCTGCTTCCCTCGGCCAAAACTCATTTTTCGCTCTCATGCTTTTTTTCCTTATTTTTATAACCGCACTCGAAATATTTTAGATATTGAATTTTGCGAATATCGTCACTTTTATAAACCAAACTCCGTTTTTATTGCTTCGACAGGGAAATTCAGGACGAAACTGTGGAAACACGATTCGGGCGAGCGTGCTTGGTGGCTGGATGCAAACGATAATGTCCCGCAGGACACGGTGAAAAATGAATACGCAACGTCATCGCCGATATCGCGAAGGAGTACGAGCCGCTGTAGCACGAGATCTTCGGATTTTAGGAACCGCATAAAGCACCAACAATCGGGGGAGCGAGCTTGGTGGTTGAGCGAAGATCCATCCGATGTTCCCGAGGGTGTTGAGATCTTCCCCGCCGAGCCAACGTCCAACTCAACGAGCAACGACAACTCCGGGAGTCTCGCCCCGAGCGAGACTCTCTCGAGAACACTAAACGGCATAAGGCACATTGAATCAGGCGAACGGGCCTGGTGGATGGACAGCAATTCAAATATTCCGGAGGGTATCGTTAAAATAACACCGGACATCGATTCGAACAGCAATTCCGACTCATCCGAATCGTTTGAGAAACACGAAATTCTATCCAACGATCGTATCTCGTCGTACCAACGAAAATCTGAAATATCGAGTTCTCTATCAAGATTTCCTCTCGAATTTAACGCTCCGTCGAACTCGAGTCTCGATCGTACGATTAATAACGAAGAACCTCTGGGAGAACGCGCTAGTCCTGAAGGGGTCAGTTTTCCACGCTTCATTTTCTCTTCTATTTTATCCTAACGTTTATCGAAGCTATTCGGAGCGGCTGTCTCTTTGAAACGTTCGTTCGGATCAAACGTATTAGGACGTAATTTGAAAAATAAAACTCGATGATTGCAATTGCCTCGATTCAATTAAGTTTGGTCGATTATTTTCTTTCACGTTTTCTACTAAGGCCACATATACGAATATTCGTCACAATTCAATTCAGACAAATCAGAAGAGCTTCGATATTGCGCAATTGTAATTAACTGTGGTTCAAATTTCACTCAAGCCCAAGATGACCCAGTAACATCAAATTGAAATTTGAAAAAATGTAGTTTTCTTATAATATTTATCTTGCACACTTTCAAGTGCGATTTATCACCGTGCCAAGCGACAAGATCTTTTTCTTATCTCTCAAACTACGGTGACATTTGATGCAGGTAGAAAATCCGCCCGATCCTCCGGAGAGTCATTACGAAACCGGTAGGAAATCACCATACGACAATGTGCCAAGGAAAGAGAATCGGAGATCTTTCCGTAAGCGACCAACGACGTTGCCACTGTTCATTGGCAGTCACAAAAACATAGACGATCTTCTGGGCGAGGTATCATCGCCTCGTCATAGTCCTGTGCTCTCACGGATTCGTAATAATCGTCCAATGGAAGGTGAGCCTTGAAACAAGCGATGTAACCGCAGGCTACTACCGAAATTTCCATTTCTGTCGTCCCTGCTCGACGTTTTGGTCCGTTTATCGAGAGAGGTCGCGTGTCCCTTGTGCGTAATCGATTAAACCGAAGAAGAGAGGCATAACATAGTGCGTTATACGTCGTTAGATCATTCGAATTACCTGGTTAACGTCCACGGTGTAGCGATATAACGGTGTGGCTAGAAATAAATCGATCGGTTTTATGGTCCACGAAAACCATCAACTCTCTGCGGGAAATAGCGAAAGGGAAAGAGGGAAATAGTGCGGTCGAGCGGGATCGATTCGCGCATATGTACTGTGCGAAGTGCGAGTCAGAGCAAGAGAGAGAGAGAGAGAGGGATGGAGAGATGATCTCGTTGCGGGTGGTCAGTCTCGTATTTCGTTGAATCGTGCACGCATCGTTGGTCAAATGATGTACAGATCTATCCACAAATTCTACCATTCAAAACTTTTCAAGCCACTCGTCGTTTTTTTCTTATTATTTATTCAAACATTTTGTTCACTTTGACACGATTCGAATTATCATTTTTATTGCTACATTTTATTTATGGATAAACACTTTTTTTGATACTGTCAAATAATTGATGTTGGACATGCTCATAAAAGTCTGAATTTTCTAATGGTTTACTCAAAAATCATGATTTCGAATTCTTGAAGTCTTCGAAATTGCGCTACGAATCGAATTTAATGATGTAAAAATGGAAGAAAAACAGATTTGCCAGCTTTGTGACGAGCTTTTATATTTTGCTAAATATTTCCTTGTTCGTTAACGAAAAGAATCTTTTTTAAGGATATTTTTTGTATCGAATAGTCTCAAAAATGAACACGCTGTGAAACATAACGCGAAACCTTAACATTTGCAGGCTTTAACGTCACAGAGTATCGAATAAATTTAACGGTTTTTTTCTCAAATTGCACACTTTGTACGCCGCCACTGGGGTTGACTCAACGAAATCATAAAATGAAAAGCTGCTGAAGAGTCGACAATATTTTTGAATGAGCTCGTGTTCTCGAAGAATCAGTAAATATTTATACAGAGAAATAGAGTTTTAGAATTTTCTTCTTCTACAAAAGTTCAATTCCGAATAACAGGCAATTTCACAACCGAAACGAAAGCTGAATCGCGTTGCTGAGAATGACGAAAATCCTCAAAGTTGAAATACGATTAGAAGAGGCTTAATTCGTTGATCATCACGATAAAGTTGATGAAACTTGTTTGAATGAAACGAAGGCACAAGTTGGGGGTACGCGAACACTGAGAAGTTTCATCAATTAATCCGCAACTGACATTGCTTATTTACAGATTATTCGGAAGATAGCTCAGAATGCGAGGAAATAGACGCGGCCCAAGTTATAATCCACGATAGTACTCCGAAAACTCCGATAATTCAACGGCGAAGTAGGTACGTACGAGTTAACCGCATTAAAGCACAACCCGCTTACTTCAACTTCTATATATTTCACTTCCCCTCTGTTTCTCCTTTCTCTTGGCCCGCGCTCGCTTTTCTACGAGGGCAAAGTTAGCCCGTCATTCTGACCAACGAAATTTCTCTTCTTCCAGAGATACCGAGAGACCACAACCCGACGGTTACATTCCGGTGAGTTTTCACTCGCATATATCACACGCATGAACCCCTCCACGTTTCATTACCTTAGAATTATCTTTTTCATCCTCGTTTCTTATGCCTAACGGAGAAGCATTTGTTTGGGCTATTTCGTTATCTACGGAACGTATCGTTTAGTCAAAATTTCGTGTTGTTTTTCCTCACACAATTCCACCTTCTGATCGTTCTTATGCTCGTCCCTCCACCCGATTTTCACAGGTTCTTACACGTTTTAGATAGCGAGATACTCTTGTGTATTCCAAGTACATTAATTACACTGGAAACACGGATTTGACATGAAAAAACGAGGCGTTAACGAGGCGAATGAACCAACAAAATCTACGCGTTTTCATCCGCCGACACTGGGTCTGGTAGCGCGACGCCGAATTCGTTTTTACTCGATTCCATTAAGATGTACTTTCTCGAAGCCTTGCTACATTAAAATTAGCTCCTGAAAAATTGCCCCTTTGGAAAGTTTCCCGAAAAAATGTACCGCTACAGGAAGTCGAGGGGGAGCAGACCCCCGGGAAAAATGTCGTCGCACGACGACCGAATCCTCGGGGAGTTGAGTCGAAATGCTAAGTTTGTGAACGAACTGAAGATGCAGTGGGGTCTCGTGGATCTTTCGAAAGCATTTGTGATCGATAAATTTCCTGAAATCCCGCAACAATACAAACGGTTCTTCGATTCCGTGGTGATGCTTTTTTTCTCTCTGTGATTAATAGACTTTTTTTCCTCGTGTGCATTTTCGATTAAATGAATTTTAGTCGGAGACGTAATTCTTGTTTTTTTATATGATCCAACTCATTCGGTGGGGAGTTGATTTTTTGGATTAGAAAGTTTAATCAGGGAAGTTGGTTGGCTAATGTTTAGAGGAGGAAACAAGTTTGGACTTTCTTCTCGGTGTAATTACGATTCTTTTTCTCCACAGTCCATTCATTCCCAGTTTTTGTTGATTCCTCCTGCTCTTCACCTTTCTTTCTTCGGCGCGTCTTTATACGCGTATACAGAGGCTTGAGAAATGGGGGAGAAAAAAAGGATAAAGAAAATGGATCGAAAGACACGGAGGTGCTTTTATACAGCGATGAGCCGTTTAGATTGAAATAAGGCATGCCGGAGGGAGTGTTGCCATTGAAGTTGCTTCCTCTCTTTCTCACCTCTTGCATTTCTTCTATTTTTCTTTTTATCCCCTTTTTTCACGCTGCACGTTTCTTGCTCGCGGAGCTAACATTGAGCATTCAAGTGGGTCCTCTCTGCGCGCTCACCGGGCGACGAAAGCGAACACTCGAAAATGAGAGAGAAAAGGCTCGAAAGAGAAAAACGACGAGAGGGAGGAGAGAGCAAGGGTTAGAAAGAAAGAGAGCCGGCGAGGATTTCCCAAAGCCTCTCTGCCAGCCTGAAACGGGGGGCTGAGAATCTGAAAACAAAAGCTCCAAGCTCTGTCGTGTATTACGACAAGAGCAGAAAAAACCTTGCTTACGTGCGGGGGTGAATTTCGAAAGAGGGTTTCGGAGAAACGACGCCGAAGAGAGAGCCAAAGAGTTGGGGAGATAGTGCGCCACTATTGTTTCCGCTCCGTGCCTCGTTCGCTATACGTGCAAATCCACCTCGTAGTACTTTCCAACCCTTTTATCCCCCATATCCTATATTTCTTTATCATTCTCCGCTCCCCTCACACTCGCCCACTCAACAATTTTCTTTTCTCTTTTTTACTTAACAAAGCGATTTTTTTCACTCTACTCAGTCATTACTCCCTCCCTTTGGTACACAAAAGAGACTCGATTAAGCGGTGCCTCTGTATAAATATTCTGCAGCGTATTCTCACTCCTCGCGATGCAGCCTGATGAAAAAACCTGAAACTCTCTCTTGCTTCTCATTTCACTCGTGGAATGCCAAATTTCGAGTGTGCCCCGTTCGGAAGCATCGGCTGATAACCAGGGCGAGCGGAGCGACCGGAAAAGTTTAATTTAATAATTTTGTTTAATTTTCATCTGATTTCAGTTCGATTGGTTGATCGGACGAATATTTTGCTGTCTCCGTGCATAATTTCAGCATCACTTTATCGAATTTTCTTTCCCCGGCACGGAAATTAAGGGAAGCATTTCCGGAATATTTAAACCGCACTGGTTGAAGTGCTCGGCAATAAATAAATGGCTTCATGCATTTAAAATGCCCCTGTGAATGTACGGGGGGGCAGGATAGTCACGAGTTGCTTGAAATTTTCGCCATTGGATTCCCATACGCGTATCCGCACTGGAAACACTCGTGATGGAGCGTCTGATTATTATTTCACCACGCAATTACCGGCTCTAAGCCCTGCCTCGTTGTACCCTCCGATGCACGTTTCTCTCGCGCTTTCTCGCTTCACCCTCTCGCCACCACCCTCTTTCATGCGCTACGCGACAAGCCACTCATCAGCACAAAAGCCGCGCTCTCCTCCACGAGGAGCGCCATGATTTTTTATTTTCCCCTCCGGAACTAAGTATCGCAATTATAACTCGCTCTGCAAATGCCACGAGATTTTAGTCCGCGAGCAAGCAGCGGCTTGAAAAAACTTGAGATTCAACAATTTTTATAGAAAGTGTCCAAGAATTTATGGGAATTGTGGACCCGGCAGTGAGGAGGGGGCCATCGCGATCTTGTTATCGGAATGAAGACTTTTTATTTCTTTTATTATTTCGATTTTTTCTCCAATATCTCAGGCACAGCAAAAGTATGCTGCGCTTGGAAGGATTGCACGCAGAATGTGAACAACAATGAAAGTATTCTCATTACGAGATACTCTCTTTTCTTGATCTTTCTTCTTCGTGCCGCATCGAGGATTTCAGTAAACTTGAAAACAAAGCAGGAAATGCGCGTAACGCTCGTCATCTTTTGCTCTCGGTTTTCTTCATTGCTGGTTCTCCCTTTTTTCCTCGGGACATTTTCTCGACGAAATCTTCCGACGAAACCTCGACAATCGATTTCTGTGAAGCACGAAGAAGTAATCAGCACGTAATACGCCGTTGAAGGAACCTTGAAAGCGATGCGATGGGCACGATCAACGTACGAAGTACGAAGAAAATAAAAATAAAGTCGTCAGAAATCTCGGGGAGGTGCAGCAGGCCCCAAATACGCTGTATGACGAAATTTTTGATGACTTAATCAAATCTATGACAGTAATTAATGTACTCAAATTCCCATCTTAATGATCGTATGACACTAATGGTGTCTTTTTTGGCGCCTCTATTATCTTGAGTTTATAATTTATTTCCTATTAGGCGAATATCTCAGAGCAGTTAATTCGACTCTAATCGCTTTTTTCGAAACTAAATTATCTGTTAATTTCGTTATGAAGTAACTACAAAGCTACTGTAAACCGTTGATTTTTACCGGAGTGTCGAAGCCACGTTCGGATTTCCCCCGAATACGCAGTGTTTCGTAATTTGCCTTCGTCGCCATTCGATTTAGCGAACTTTGCTAATGGAAAAAACATTCGAAAAAACGGAATCAAAAACGGTTCGTTAGAGTTGAGGGATTTCCTGGGAACAGGTTGTAAACAAAGCGCAAAATGGCGCGGTAGCTTGGTTACTGCTGATGTTTACTTTTAACCTGAAAAATTCGTCTTCGCGAGCATGCGCACCGGACGCGTGAGCACTCTTGTCAATAAATGAAACGAACACTCAATAATCGGTTATAAAGCTTACGAACCCGAGAGTCTGAATGTTCACTGGAAAAAACCTGTGAATATTCACAACTTACTATGATGACGAGCACACTTTGGAGAGCACAAGATTTTGGTGGAGACGCACAAGCGATCGAAGTAAGCGTTCATCGAAATAGCGTTCCGAGCGCGGCGTTGCTAAACTTTTTTGCAACAATAAAGAAGCATTTTAATGAAGAAAAACGGGAGTGAAAGTAAAAATAGAAGTGTTGAGTTAGAACGTAAGTAGTTCGTAATACGAGAGGGTAAAAGTATTCACGGGTAGCTCAGCTCATCGTCGAAGCTGCATAACACTGCGTGGGTTTTGTCTCGTGTCTCGTGTCGTTGGGAACGTTGGGAATATGGAAGGGAAGGGGATTGACCGCGTGGTGGCGCGGTGATCGGCACAGTCGACAGGTGTCCGCGGGATTCAGTGTCGCGGCAGCCGCTCGCGAGGTTGGGCATAAGAAGGGGGCTGGTTCGGGCGTTTTTTCGCATTTGTCGTTAGTTTCGTCCCTCGTAAGTTGCAGTTTTTAAATGATTTTTTTGGAAATTCGGAAAGATATCGATCCCCGGTGTGGTTCTTGTAAGTTGCGAAAAACTGTTGGTTTTATGAGGCGTCGGAGGTGCGCGCATACGCGATAACCTAACCTTACGCACGTGATCGACGAGCGAAAAAATAAAGAGAAAAAATTCGTGAGAACGCGCAGGCCTGGAGGTAAACATACTAAAAGTAAACATCGCGTTTACGAAAATTGGCGTTTCGATGAGCAAATCTATATTTTATCTTTCGCAATATAGAATAATCGCTTTGAAATGATACGAGAAGAAAGAAAAAAGAGGAAATGAAGCTGTAGTGACACATAATATTATCCTCGTGATCGTTTTTCGCTAAATCGATCAAATTTACGCAGGTGTGATGCTCGAGGAATGATGCGGGTGTTGTGGTGTGCGCGTATATATTATTCGATGATAAAAATTGAATAAAGAATCGCGGGGCTCGAGTGTGACGCATTGCGGCAGTGTGAATGTGATCACGAATTTGTGGAATTTCCTAATCTCCGAGTTTGAAAGCGTCAACGATACTCGAATACTTGTTGCTCGTATTTGGAGCAAGTTTTTTCTTGAAATTTAGCTGCGAGAAGATGATACCCTTTTTGCAGAGTTTATGACGGCAAAAGATCGAGCCAGTCACCGGAGGAGAGAAGAATCGCGATGTTTGCTTTCATCGTTGGTTGGAATTTCACACGAGTTACCTGGGCGCGTTTAATCTTTCTCTCGGGGGCGCTCTCTTGCAAGCGTACACATACACATGCCGATAAACACAAACACACACCATAGGCATTTCGATCTCAAGTCATGGCGCAGACTCGTTCTCCCTTCTCTTTTCCTTCGTCCTTTCTCTCTCTACTTTTTACCTTACCCTGTCTATGTCTATCTGTTTCCTTTTCTTCGCTCTTTCTCTCTCTTTTCTTCTGTGTCGTTCATCTCTTATTTTTCTTCTCTCTTTCCCCTGCTCTCCCTCGGCCCAGCAAAGTCTCTTGATCTGCGGTGTGTGGCCGGGGTTCCGCAGCAACAAGCCAAAGTGCCCAGCAGGCCAATACACACGCGCGCACTCGAAACACACACGCACGCACACACCGCCGTATCCTCTTCGCCCGGCAGTGTGTCTCGCTGGGTCCACGCGGAGGATCGACTTAACAGAGTCTCTTTCGATGGACTCTCTTTTCTTTCTTTTGCCCCGCCGCAGAGACAATGCCATCGAATTCGCGTGGATGCGCGTATATGGATTTTAAAAATACTCCACAAATAAATATACGCTCGTTTACATCATTACGCAAGAATTATTCAAATAAAATCGAAGGACGCTGAATACTCGCGGCGAATTCGATTCGTTCTCAATGAACCTCGATGCTCGAAACGTTCGCACGAAAAATTCTCCAACTTTTAAGATCTTTTTTAGATCTTTATCCACAGCTTCAATTATTCGACTTCGTAACGAGTTCAACAAATTTGAGTTGCCAGACACGAAGCTCGGGAATTACGGGAAAATAATGATTAAAAATCCCGCCTCGAACCCTCCCGACTCGGAGTTTTCGGGCACGTAGATAATCACGTGTTTTATTCGTAACTCCGAAGTTTACGCATCGCCCCAATGTAACGTCGGCTTTCAAATAACGCCACGAATTATTTAAACAGCTTCTCGCAACGAATTTTACCTCGATTTTCCAGAAACCTTTCAAAGCACCGACCAAAATAAGGGTCCCATAAACCGGCTTTAGAATTCTCGAGTTTCCACGATTCAACAGATTCTCAAGCTTGATTTTTCGAACGGATCGAAGAAAAAAAACATCCTCATCGTTCCAAATCCTTTTTTTTCGTATCAGAAAAAAATGAGTTTCCGAGCGATGCATACGCGCGCCGGACGAATTCGACCGGGGTATGTTCAGTGACTTAAAATTCATATACAGTTTTTACGATCGGTCGCCCTGCTTCGAGACTCGCGGAGCTTCGTAATTATTGGTGATCTTGAGAGGGGGAATAATCTCGCAGGTTGTTGTGTTTGGCCTTGAAATTCATGAGGGGGATTTTTCTTTGATTTTTTGTCGGGTGTGCATGCTGATTTGAGGTTTCAAGGCTGCTTGGCACGAGTGCGAGCGTACGAGCTCGAGAGTCGAGTTTGTGAGAATGAAGAGATCGCGATTCGCGGGATATTTGAAGGATCCGTTGACGCGGAGCGGGGCGTCGTATTCTTGCTCCTTATTCGCGAGGAACGTGAGGAAATTAATTTTGCACCCTGGAAATAAATCGTTGCGCTTATTCTCGTTTTTGAAGCCTCGAGTCTTTAAATCCGAGTTTTTCACTTGCCAACGAGAGATTCGGTGGCCCGAATAATTTCGAAAGTGCTGGCCGAAAATAATTTGACGTAATTGATGAAAGTTTGTTAAAGCTTTGCGAGATAGTATCGACGATTGGCGAATAAACTCCGCGGATCGTCGAACCTTGAGCTAGCTCGTGATCGAATTTTGAAGCGTGGGATGAGCGAATCGCGCTCGAAGCTGCTTGATAAAGTCGCGATCGAATGCTCCGAAACGCCAATTTTCGTACGAGAGCGTCGAGCACGCTCATAAAGATGAGTTAAAAAATGTATTGAGTCGATTTTGTGACGAATAATCGATTTCTTCGTAGCACGTGGACCAGAAATCCCCCTTCGCTCGTCTTATCCCGGTACAAAGTGCAAGTGGGACCGAGAGAAAGAGCGGAAGAGAGGCGAAGGAAGCGGGGAGATAAGAATTTTGGTCTGACAAGGTGAAAAGAGGGGAGGCGCGGGGGGTTTTTCGGTCGTGATAAAATAGCCGGGCGAGTGGTAGTTCCGAGTGCGGACGCGGGGTTTGACGCTTGGAAGTACTGACGAATAAGAAGGAGCAGGAGAAGAGAGAGAAGTTTCGCGGAGGAAGAAAAGGCAGCAGTGGCGAAAGGAGAATAAGAAAGAGCGGCAGGGAGGGAGGGTTGGTAGCGCGAATGAAAATAAAAGAGTGGTCCGTGGCGCAGAAGTGGACGGTGAACCGGTTCGCGTCCTCGGTTCCTCTTGAGCCTGGCATCGTTTCAGACGGTAAAGACGAGTAGTGGATATCGCGAGAGAAAAGAAGACGAGACCGAGAGAGCGAGAGAGGATCCGCGGTCGTCGTCGTCGTCGCCGTTGTCGACGTCGACGTCGTCTTCGGCTCTCTGGATCTTCGCCGTCCCGGTCGTCGTCTTTGGACGACGCACGTGCCCAATCAAAAGAATTTCGCCGCGCCAGTTGAGCCGATTATTCTTTCTGCACTCGTCGACGCATACATTTATCCACGGCGGATAAGTGAACGAGAAAGAAAAAGGGAAGAAAGTCGAGGAGAGAGAGAGAGAGAGGGAGGAAGGGAGGAGGAAGATAGACGAAAAAGCCGAAGGATTTTAACCGGCAGCGCGAAAAGCCATTGGCGGCTGCCTTATTCCACTTTCCACTCCCCTTATTCGCTCTTTCACCGCCGCAAACCCATATAAACATACACACATTAAAATACGAAGGTGCATACACAAAGAAACGTGCTCTTGCGACGATTGAACGGCTGTCGGAATGTCGCTTACGTGCAGGGTCCAGTATCTCAACGACGTCGATCCTTTTGATTCCGCTAGCTCGTGTCCCGAACCGGCAAGACCGCCTGTGCACACCTTTAGCGCGACCTTGCCCCTCATCAACCAGCTAGCCGCGGTGCATCGACTTCTACGAGCTCCTCACAGGGTGAGTCAGGCTTATGTGTGTATATACTTACTTGCTTATCGAGCTTTTTATTTTTTCCTCCTTTCTGTCTTTCTCTCTTTTTCACATTACGCCGACAATACATTCCCGCGCGTTATTCCTCCGGCTCCCCTTGGAGGAGACTATTTTATTGAAACATCCGGTCATTCCAACGATGCGAGCCCACGATTTAATGATCCTCGATGTAAACACTGCTCCGAAGACTCCACAGATTCGTTTTATGTCGTAACGGAACGCATCGGCCGATCCTACGCAGCACACGAACCTTTCGTCGAGGCTGCCGCAACTTTCGTCTAACGGAAGTCGCGAGTATGCACGGTGTCAAAACAAATTTGTTGAATCGACCGCCAAATTTTTCGTCCGCGATCAGCCAATCCTTGCGAAATTAAACTCTCTCGCTCAACGAACTTTCGGCTCGCTCGAACATTTTTTTTATATACGCCTCAACAAAAACAAGAGTTTCGTTGAATCAACAAATTTCCGCAACCGCAACGGATTTATTTTCTTAGTTTTCGAACTGAAATCGCGTATCGAATTACAAAAGCTAATGCGGCTTCTTCGACCAGCATCCGAGCGTTTTTTTTTCATCGATTCTTCAAGGCTCCGGACTCACTCGCTTCAATTCTCTGGCGCAACATTCAATTTCGAGTGTACACAGAATTTCACGACGACATAAATATTCATACGAATTCGTAGACGCGGGTTTACCGTTTGTTTCTAGCTCAATACGTTTCCTCGTCTGACTCGGAAAGTTATCAGCATCGTACGCATCGCGTACGATATGCTACGAATTCGCGTGGGCAGGAGATTTGTATGTCAGAGAACTGCAACAACGTTCTCGTGCCGTTGAGTTTACAAAAAGTTTTCTTACTCGCAGCTGCTGAACGGAGACGAAAAATCGTTTGTATTCGATTGACCATCACACTTTTTGCAGCGTACTTTTCCAATGACTTTTCGGATGCATTTAAATGACAAGAAAATATAAGAGATTTGATGCAAGTGCTTCGCGAATTTTATTATCCGAATCGATTTGGCGTTGAACCTTTCGTACTCTTTTCCCATCGAGAACTGATCGGCGCAATATTTGTGTATATTTATGGATGTATATAAACGCAGAGGAATATAAACAGGAGCGTGGAAGAGATTATGGTATTGGAAAGGATTGACTGTGATGGAGAATTCATTTCCGATATCGATGTTCCTTTGCCCCGCGCATGTACGAATCGGATTCGCAGTTGAAAATAAAGAAAGTAGAATAAAAAGGGGAAAAAACATACGAGCGATTTCCCGATAGGCTACACCGGGAGTATCTCGTGCTTCCAATCGTTTATTGGCAGCGGGGCAAGAGTGAGACGGCGAGGGATGAAGGGGCGGGGGCAAGATGGAAAGAGAAAGGAGCCGGAGGAGCAGGATCGATTCGATAGGGTTTTAGTGTACGGTCTTGCTTGCGGGCCCGAGTTATATTTCGTCGATTGCTTCTTCACCGCTCCCGAAGCGAACTCCCGTTGAGCGCTTGATCGTACAGAAGCGGGAGCACACCGTGTGTATAACGGTACAGCGAGGAATTGCGCTGCTCTCGGGGAAAGAGCAGAGCGAAAAGGGAGAAAAATAACGATGAAAAAGTAACCGAGAAAGAGAGAGAGAGAGATAGAAGAGAATGAGAGGAAAAAACAACGAGTTGGTGAAAGAAACGAGCGGCGGCGGATTGAAACAAAATCATAATAAAAGTGCAACAACATCGTGAATAGAGAGACACACACTCGCCCGAGACGAGAGAGCATGACGAAGGATCACACGCGCCCGCGTTCACAGCTCCGATCTTACCACCCCGTTATCAATTTATTTTTATATTTTCAATACCAGCACTCAACAAATTTCGCAATAAAACTTACGTGACTCTACCTTCGCTACCGCACCACACTCCTTCGCACAAACGCACACACGCCGAGATACCGCGAGTGCCCAAATACGTCTATCGTAAACGTACGCGAGCCTGCCACGCGTGTCTGCGCTGACGCACATCCCCGTGTTCATCTGTACATATGCGAACACTTTTGCACTTTTTGCTCCTTTCGACCGGTCTACCGGTTATCTCGAGTATATACGAGCCTCTCCCACCCCCGCGCGCCTTCTCCCATAACTTTTCGCCCGATTTTTCTCCCCGTCTCCGCGTCTATACCCCTCTCCTCTTATCTATTTCTCTTTTTCTCCGCTGGAAGCTTTTCCCGCGCGAGCTCGATTCAATTCTACACTCCCGCACGAGACACCGTCGAGAGGAAAATTGAATTTGGTTCGCGCGAGCTTTTCGGGTCTGTACCAAACGGGCTGTGCACGAGTGCTCCGCGTCTCACCTCTCTCATTTTCCT
Organism: Venturia canescens; assembly: GCF_019457755.1. Taxonomy (NCBI): domain Eukaryota; kingdom Metazoa; phylum Arthropoda; class Insecta; order Hymenoptera; family Ichneumonidae; genus Venturia; species Venturia canescens. The sequence goes on from NC_057426.1 coordinate 4,275,418, forward strand.
CCTCTCGCTCTATCCCAGCCCGCCGTCCACCTGCTTTCTTCTCCAAGAATTCTCTACCGAAAACGTACGAAAAGATGAACAACCGCGTGCGGAATAGCAACGAAAGCAGCTCGGTGCGGCCTCAAAACAGGATTCATATACTCGGCGCTCTCTTTTGCGCCCCATTATTTATACGAATATTGTGTATTTGCTTATGTGCACTCTTGCATACATGTGCTGCGGTGGAGGAGTATTAGTAATATGCTTGAAAGGTTCACTATTACTCGTATGCTGCAGATGGTCGCGGAGGCCACAAGCCGCTGCCCCCGCGCGTGGAATCGTAATTAAATTATTTCGACGCTAACTCGAGTTACTTAATTGAGTTAGTACGGAGACTGCGGTCGACGACTAACGCTCTCCCAAACAACCGTATCCCCGCTCAGCTCCTTCCGCTTATTCGAGCCGCGCTTTACTCACTCTCTCTCTATTCCACGCAGGAGTGTCGCGCAAACATCGGACAAGTTTTGTGTCTACACTCTCTAAGTACTTTTTCGGACGGCAATGAAGCCCCGCACACTTCAACCGGTGTCCCGGTTCTCCGAGTTGATCCAATTAAGAATCGAGAGCCCGCGACGTTTCGGCCACTCCCGACTCTCCTCCTCGCTCCCTTCCAATCAAACTCGATCGATCCCTCGCGTAATAAGTTCTCCCCGGGAAATTCGAGCATCCGCGAACTTCGAATCCAAATCCATGGACGCTATTCAAATTCTGAAAGGACTTTTGTGCGCTCCACTGATTTCTTCCAAAGTACGAAAACACGGGGCGGGTTCAATATTTGTCAGATAGCTAAATTGTGCAAGGGTCGATGTTTCGAAATTTTTAATTTTTTTATAGGAGATCGGAGAAAACATAAGCTATTCGAAATTCTCATTTTCGCTATTCGTGCAGCTCCCGACGAATTTTTATTCATCACGCAGGTTTTTTGGTCCTGCCAGAATTTTTCGAGCACACTTTTCACAGGGTTTTTTCAAATAAATTATAAACGCACGTACTAAAGTTATTGAAATAAAGAAATTGGCGCGAAATTTAATTTCACGGTGGACGTAATTGTACGCGAGGGTTTGATCGCTCGGTGCGTAACGAGCATCAAGGATGTTCATAAAAGCGTTCACGTCGCTTCGATAAAGGCTTATATACAGATAAGACTCGTTTCACGCATATTAATATACGCGAATGACGCCTGACACACATTGTAGCGTTTTTAATCGCGATAGTTGAAGCTCCGCAAAGTGTAACTCATCCCGTCACCCGAGTCATGGGTCACTGAGTTTAACGATAACGCTCAAAGAGTCATAAATCCGGACGTATTTTCACGCCATTTTTCATCGTCGCTTCCTCCAATTGCCATTTAGAAGAAACTCTACAATGTGCAACCGCACACGCAGGAGACTCGGTTGGACGATAATTTTTACTTTTTCACACGTTTTATTCGCGCTGCAGATCGAGACTCCGGTATTATTGTAGCGTCGCGACTTGCAATATGCGCAATCCGAGCACGGGGAACGTATCACTGATAAGAGGCTGGGCGCGCACTTCGTAGCTCTTTGTCATGACGCTACGTATGCTCGTCACACTTTTCACAAGCTCTACGGGAGCTTTCGTGTGCAATTTCATGCTCTCGAATTCATTCATTTCCCTTCGTCATTTTTTTCGTTTTCTTCGATTCGAATTATACGTTAACGAATTTGGTTGGTTACGTTCGACTTATTGGTTCCCCATAAGATTGGCCGTTTCCTATACCGAAGGAAGACGCAAATCGTCCAATGAGTTTTCCCACATTTCCAATGAAATAGCAATGCTCCGATCACCAGCACACTGTGCCATCCCGACGAGGGCATTCCCGGGATTGAAGACGTCTCATTAGGTCGGAGCAGCAATTCATTTGGGCGTAGAAGGGACACCGGGTCAAAACGACCCATCGACACGATCCGTCGATGCGTCAAATGGATCAAAATTATCCGGTGACGAGGGATTCGACTTACTGCAGCTGATAACCACTGGAGGCCGGAAATAACCAAGCAAATCGGAGCTTCTCAGCATTGCTTCATTCAAATTCAGTCCAAAACTTCTGATCGTTCAAATCTATGAAATTTCACAACAAAACGTAAAAACGTTGGCTTCTGAAGCTGTCGACCCGTAGACACCACACTGGTGCAAATTTGCACCCAAATTTTAAGTGTCCAGAACTTCGAAATCCCGTTCTTCAATTCGGCCATTTTTCTGTAATAAAACTCAATTTTTCAATTTTTTAAATGATTGTAATCGATTACTAAGGAATCGTTACCCCTAAAAAGTCTCGTTGTAAGATTAATTTCATTCAATCGTGAATGGAATAAAAAGCTTTGAAAAGTCCAAGTACAAATGCGTGCACCAGTGTGGCGAGTGCGTGCGACCTCAAAGGGAGCGTGGTGTCTACGGGTTAATTATGCTCATTCGTACAGCAGTTGCCATAATCGTTTTCTTTTCACATGTCAATTGACATGAAACTACCCATATACAGATAAATGAGTTTACGTATACCGCAGAGTATATGGAATACTGCTGTGGACTGCAGACACTGCACAGCTCTCTCTCGTGACTGGCACGATTCGGCTTATATTCTTCCTTGGTCGACAATAAATCACTTGCTCTACGGCGCATTCTCTTGCATTCCTTTCTTCACCTTCGTTTCGACTACGACGCTTCTGGTGTCGTTGCGTGAAAGTGGCCATATTTTTCTTACTTTTTCCTTCTTGCACCCTCTCTCTCTCTCTCCTCTCTTTCACTTCACGTATAAGATGCACTTGTATTGTAATGTTGCAATGTGCGTATCGTGGCGCCGAACTTGCAGGAAATTTGCAGTTTTTAATGCGTACGCGACCGAAGATTAAACGATTGTGCTGCTCTTTCGTTCGGTTATTTTTGTTCATTCGTGCAATACCGTTTTATCTTTTCTGCTTTCTTGTTTTGACGATAATTTTCGACTTCTTTTGTATTTACTAATCTCATCTGGTTTACTCGAATTTTTATTGAGCCTGGTTCATCGAATTTTCAATTGAGAATTACAAAAAATACTGGAAATGTCGATTCCAACGTCTCCGGAGGTGTTCGGGCATCGGATTTTTCAAGTTTTCTGCCTCAAAGGAAGGTTAAATTGAACAAAGTTCACGGAATAGGCCAGTCCCCGTTCGAATCTCTTGCTCGATGGTCGGGCAGTTAAGCTAGGAAAATCACCGAAGGTAAAAAGGAGAAAATCGTTCTGCCTAAAATCGTCAAGTCACCGTGACTCTCTGGTTATACCTGCTCACAGCTGTTGCGTCTTCCGGTCGTTGCAAGAAAATCTGTGACGAGAAATCGTCAGTCACGAGATTGATATTTTACGCACGAACCCCGAGCTCCGCTGTCGTATTGACCGCGAATATTGTGAACTTGTTTCCCCTCGGGATAAATACGAGTGGCAGTTCCAGGTTGAATGATCGACGCTGTAAACTTGACCTGCGAGACGCAGTCAGTCGAAACGCTCCAAAATTCTGTTTACTGGCTTCGAATCTTCTCCGTGATCTCGCGCTTCGCCTTCTCGATTTGAAAAGGAATTAAGGAGAGATTCCAACGTAACCAGTTTTCTGTCGATCGAATTGTCAGTGTCGATTCGTTTGGAGAGTTTTTCACGAATGTTTTGGCTGTACTTTATAATTATTTTTTCAATTTCGACAAAAGTGCAGTTTGAATAAGCAGAATCGTTTAATCATCCCACATAATCAGTTCTCGTGCTCTAAAATCGAAATTCTCGATAGCGGAATGCCCATTCTTCGCAGCGAGAGTTTATTTTTCGTTCTCGTATAATAAGAAAATTGAACTCAGTCAGGTTTACGAAGTTTCGTTTATATCGAATAAGACGCGAGCTCGATGTGTCCAGGATCAAGAAAAATGATGTTTAATTTCGGTATTTTTGCGTTACCTGTGTATCTCCTGACAAAGAGAAAGAGCGTGGGAATTAAACTCGTTCTGTGAAGGGCTCCAAAGAGAGTAAAAAAGCAAAGAAAAAAGGCAGCATCTTATTCTTCTTCTGGCGCTGCTTCGTGGAAACAAACTCTCGTTTCACGGATGAACGTTGCTGAACGCTCGGCTGATTCTTTGCACAGCATCCAACGAGAATATTGCATCTCGGCGATGAAGGTATTGCATTTCCGTGTGTTTCCTCAACGTTCTATCGCACCTCGTGCTTCGAGTCTCATTTTCCATGGTATAACGCCGCCTTCGCACATTGCCTGCACGAAAAAGATAAAGAGGGAGTGCGAGCGAGGAGCTGCGAGACAGAAAGAACCGCTCGTAGGTGATTCGCCTCGTGGGATTGTATCTCACTTGCGAGCAAGGAATAGCGAAGAATTGTTGCGGTGCGAAATGACCCGCGGGAGGTCGCTCATCGAGAAGGAGGTTGAATCTGCTCGCTGTATTTGCTTAATGAGACCCATTGCCCTACTGCTGGTCGAGGAAAAATGACGATAACAACGCGTATATGGAAAACAATTCATTTTTCCCCGTTTCCCATTCGTCCTAATGGAGCAGCTAGAGGCACTTTTCCGGCTTCAGAAAAACGACTTTTTTCTTTCACACTCGGCGCAAATAATATCCAGAACGCCTCACAGCCCGAGAGTCTATTTCATCTGTAATTGTGAACTTGCATTCCTCCTACGTTCAATTCTCCGTCTAATGCCTCGTTGCGGAGCATAACCGCGAGAACTGTAGCGGTTTTATCCTCGGAATAAAGATGAGGCGTGAGAACTGTGTGCTTCTTGTAGCTCGAGGCATCGTCGGAGGAGGGAGAGCGAGAGAGACGGCGATGCATCGCCATATAATGTTTGCGTTTTGTTGCTGCGTGGAAAAAAATAATATAAAACACCTGTAAAACCCCCCGGAACGCCGTGAATGTTCGAGTGCGAATGTCTGAGCGAATAATTGCCGTACAGTTGCACATTGCGGAGCGTTGTCGCGCGTTAAATTGAGATTGCTCATAAGTTTATCTGCATTTTAACCCGTTAGAGGTACACGCTGCTTTTACTTTATTTATCTGACGTTTCTATCGATCGCTTCGACTCGTGGATACTCAGCTGCACACTCGGGGGCTCAGTTTCGAGTAACATGTTAATTTGCAGCCATTTACATTGATCTTCGTGCATGTAATATCGTTTGGTCAACTAATTTTCCGATCGTTTTTCCCCTGTGCTGATGACTACTCCAATGAGACGGTTTCCGATAATCATCTTCCGAAGAATTGTTTCATCGATCGAACTTATCAACAATCTTTTGTGTCGAAACCTTGACAACTCCAATGAAAAGTCTTTCGACGTCGTTACGGTGCTAGAATAAAGAACTAAAAATTGTAAACTTTAGTTCTTTATACTAGAAAAATAATGGAAAATACGAGGCGTTTTGTTCACGCGCCGTTAACAGCTTTGATGTCTCTCATAAAAATGATTTTAATAAAAATTCATTAAAATAAGAAGCATTTCGTGCAATCAAAGGTCAGTGACCTCGCGTGGGCGCGCCCCCGCATTTTTTCGTCACCTAAATTCGATGATCTTGAAAGTGTTCTTTTTCCCACATCCCGAGTGACTCGTCTCCGATAAAAAATGCGAGTCCAGCGGTCTCATTGATAACGATAATAGAACTTGAATTACATTAGAGTTTTCAAGACTGGATGATCTGCGCCGTCTCTCGATTAAAATCTTGGCGAAGAAGAGAGAGAAAAAAGGGTCGACCCGCCAATAAAACTTCGATGATGGATTTAACATTGACGTCAGAGCAGACCAATAAAATTGTCGTCCGTTCAAACGATGGGACCAGATGCGACGATCTCCTCTCTCTCTCTCTCTCCTTTTTTATCTCTTTTTTCTACTTTCGCGTTATCAAAAACTCTGCTTCTCTCCATCTTCGGCGTAGCGAGCAGCACTTTGCTTCCTATCCTCGTTCCACTGCGTTTATGTCCCCTCATCATTTCGATCTGCGACCTTTTTCTTTTTATCTTCCTTTTGTTAACCACCCCTCCCTCTCGCCGCTCCTCTCTCGACCCCTGCCGAGTTCTCATCTCACTTGCCGCTGCCTTTTTCGATCGACGCGATTCGATGAGATCACGATATTGCGATTGCGAGTTTGAGAGAAGCCTCGCGCTTGTTCGGAGCGGAATTATATGAGAAGGTTTTTCTTTACGCTCCACTGGACAAGCGCCAATAATGCGAATGTACGCCGCGATCCAATCTATATGGAATCGGCCATAATTACTTCTCTGTCTTTGCCTCTTTATCGCACGCATTGCTCGCCGATTTACCTCGGCGGGTGAAGGAAAAGCGATTATCGAGTAATTAAGAATCATTCCGTGACCAATAATGTACAGTTGTTCACGCGGTTTTGGTCTCCCATTTCATTCATGCGAGTTCAATCGATCGAATACTATCCGCTCGACCGGAACATTCGCTTGACAGAAGATATGAGACACGCTATTTGTTCGAATGGATTACGACCCCACAAGTTTTCTCCGTTGTTTCATTCCTTTTATCCTTTTTCACGAACGAATCTTGCAAAACCTGTGCGACGAGCGAGCAGCCCGGTGCGACGCGCTGTGACGATGAAATTTACTACGAGAGCCGACTCTCCTTTTCTTTCCCTTCGTTTCGTGTCTACTACACGTTTCGTTAGGTTTCTCTATGCCCGACGATATCTACGGGAATTTCAGCGCTGGGGAAAATTCATGAAAAAATGTTGAGACGATAATTCATTTCGAGAATAGATTCATCTTTAATTAACATTCTTCTGTGTATCGATGCTTGTCGTTTTCGTTGAAGCTGTAATTTCGGCTAAATTTATCTGCATTTTTAATTATGTAGATCTACAGCACAAAAAAGTAGAAAAAAACGAGTCTAGGGCATTCGGTGACGAAGTTAGCATCGATAAAAGCTTCGTGTCAGTGCGCGTGAATGGCATTCTTCGTGATCTTTTTTCTTACTCGACTCGACCTACGGATTTTTTTCTGTACGATGTCCTATCGGTAAGAATTCTTTAAAAGCTGCTCCGTTCATTGATGTATCTTTTTCTCCTTTTCAACCTTCAAAAGGCGGGTCTGTTCGAAATGTCGACCACGAGTTTGGTCGGGCCCTCTGCTTGAAAAATTCGTCGCCATTGTGTACAAATTTCGTGTAAAAAGGTCGATTTAAACGTGAAAATCCCGATCCTCAAAAGATTAAACTTCGTTTCTCATTTGGACAAACTTTCAATCGACGCGTAAAAACTGATGAACCAAAATTGAAAAGCTCGAATCTCGTACGAAGAAAAAAGTAACTTTTTTCTTCTCGATGAATTGGAAAAACGACGAAACAAGTTATCCCAAAAGTGCCACAACTTTTAGAGAAGTTCCACAAAACTGTAATCCCCAATAATTACAATAACTTGGAAGTAGCCAATAACTTGGGATTATTGGATATTTGAACAGAAATAATTGATGCAATAATAACTTGGAATAACCTTTGATCGGGTCGTTAAGGGGTTTCCCTACACTCTATATCACAACCAGTTTTCTCATCGTTACTTTATATACCGGCTCGTACATTGGTACTTGATGCCGCACTGTGTACCAAAGCCCCGTGTACACCGCGTACAGGTACATTATCTGGTTAGTGTACACACATTTATATGCCCTGTTTCCAGTACATTTACTAGTATTTCTCCGAGCAGGCTTCAAGTCCCATTGAATCCCATTGAATCCATGAAACACACTCACGCGCAAACTCATGAGCCAATGAGTAAAGCACACGCGCACACACCGTTGCAACGTCACAGGAAGCTGCTAGTTAATCTCGAGCTTTGATCTCATTTCTGCTAATTGGCCGATAGGAAGCTTCGATAAGAGAACGATGCACGGAGGTGATATCGGTACGGAACGTATACACGCGGCCGATAACATTCCCAACCGCGAATGTTACAAATGGAGTTTGTTGTGTAACCCCCATGTGTGCCCTACCATTGTCAATCATACGCTCATCGATCGACATTTATTCGAACAATGAACGGCTTGCTCGTTCGATTGGATTGAGAAAAATTGAGAAGGAAATATTGGATTATGGGAGCAGGTTTCGAAATAAATGGCACAAAGTTTAAGCAGAGCAATTATATATTTTATTCAATGAACTTTACTCTAAGAGATCTGTCGATTAACTGAGCGTTGCAGTGGTCGAAAAAGTGACTCTGATTCTAATGACAAAGGGCCTCGTGTCGACCTCTTTCTTGATCAGTATATTCGTTATATAAACAAACTTATAGAACTGCGAGCATGCTCTCATGTGTATTGTTTAATATCAAGTTCCATTACTATGCTGATGGATTATTTTTGCTCATATTCCAATAGGAAAAGTGACTGTTGACCGAAAACTGGACAATTTTGATTAGACTCGGCATTTGATTTTTTTACGAATATTTTTAGCGAGTGTAGTGACGGTCCGCAGAATTTTTCGACTTTCATGCTTCTTTTTCGTTCGAGCATCAATAGCAAATAACAAATTTTCGCGAAAAACGTGTTTCATTTTTTTGTTGTTATTTTTTGGGGACGGAGCGGAGGCATGAAATAATTGGGAGTGAATTTGAATGGTTTTACTTACACTTGCTTCTCAAAACGTGTTGAGGCAACTTTGAACATGAGTTTTTAGTAATGTACTGAGCTAAAACGCATAAAAAGTGCTTTTGCATCCGTTACCAGGGGGATGCTCGCCTACTTCGTAGCTAAATTATGGGATTGCTCGTAAAGGAAACAAAACACCCGTTTGATTGGAAGGTTTTGAAGTTCCGATAAGAATTTCGCGCGCGGGATGAACGGGAGAGAAGACGCGGAAAGGGGATCGTCGCCAAACGGGAGATTTGTTGGTACACGCGTTCGTAGTTTTTTTGGAACACAGTTATATGGGCCGGAAGTTATCCCGTCGTTATGTGCGCTCTAGTTCTGTGCCGGATGGCTTCGCACCAGAGATAGAAATTCTAAGGGCTTACGTCTTTTTCCCTCTCGCTCTCTCCGCCCTTCACCGCGTCGCTCCGTCCCTCTTCCTCCCTCTTTTTCCATCTCTTCCTCATCCGTGTCCCGCCACAGCGTGTTTCAATCCGACGATTTCCAAACTCCCGTATCATGCAACTGATCTCTGGAAAATTGGATACGTGATGCGACTTCGTGGATTCTCTCGAGTTTACGAGCTCGCGGGATTCCGCTTCTCGGTCCGATCCGTTTACTGCTCCTCCCGTGGTCCTTCATGCGCGTACCGCTTCGCGACGACCAATTTCTATCCATCCCCGAATTCCCCTTTCGCTTTTCTTTCTTCCTGTCCACAACCGCGGGCACTCGCTTAAGCTCGTGCCTTCGATGTTTGTACCGTTCACTTATCTACTCGCTCACCGCATGATCTCGAAATTTCCCGACGCACGAATCATAACTCGACGCGGTAGCACGGAAGGCTCTTCCGGTTGAAAAACTACCGGAAGTTCGGTTGAATAAATCGTCCTATAAGCCCGGCGTTTCGTTAGAAGAATTCGATTGGAATATTCAGCGAACCCTTTTTCTCCATCGCCCGTTCGAAAGTAATTTCGTAGCTTGATAATCTTGTCCCTGAAAATGTCGCGTTTCTTCCTGCTGCGGTTTTGTGTGCATGCAGCAGGTATTCGTAGATGTCACGTATGCGGCGGATGGCTCGCGTGGCTTTTGATCGGCTTGCATTAGGGTCACTCGGCTCACGGCTTTCACGTTTCTAAAGGGTATACATTATCTCTTGGGAAAGAGCTCGTTCGCCCTCTCGCTTGTCCGGCTCGTGTGTCTTTAGTGGTGGGATTCCACAACGTCCCAGCTGGCCTCCATCAGGCGAGAAACGATTTATTCGCGGATCGTTGCAGCAGCGAGAAGCCCGGCTCGAGACGAAGACTCGAGTAGGAAGTCTCCTTGATGTACGATGTAGGATGCGCGAGGGAGAGGATGCGATTAAATTTTAGAGCGAGAGAGACCGAGAGGCAGAAGTGTTTACTGCTCGTCGACACACAAGACCAGGAGCATGCAGCAGAAACACGATTCTTCCGGTGCATCACGCGACCGCACGATGTGCTGGCTAAACGCCTGCTTCACCTTCTCCGCATTTGCCAAGCTCCGCGAAACGTGCCACTGCTTTTAGAACGCCCGATTATCCAAAGCTTCTCAACCATTTGAAACTTGAAACCGTTTTACCGCTCTGCGCGTCAATCAATGGCCGAATTTCAATTTCGATTGAACGATGGCCGCAGATTATTGGCGCGCTGCTTTCGCCCCCGCTTCCGGCTTTCGAGTCTCGATGGCTTCTTTATTTCCTATTCTCGAAGAGGAAGTTCTCGAAGAAAAAGCGAGCGGAAAGTTCCGCGTCGCCAAGAGTCGACGCGTCGGCGAGTTGTTTTCTGTTCGCTTTTCAAGGAAGTAACATATAATTTAGTCCGTTCATATACTCTCGCGTACATGCACAGGACATTTGGAATTCGGGGGGCGAAGATAAGATAGTGATGAGAAGTTCCCGAACGTATACAGCTCGCCCCGAGTTTGCATATATCTGTGCTGTGAAAAGCAAACCTTTTGGCGTACACGAGAATGCCGGATATACGCGTAATATTGCAGAATGGTGTGTACAAACACACATGCCTGATACGTGTGTGGTGCAGGGTTCGCAGGAACGTAGAGCGCGCATAAAGCCACGCGTACCAGAATTAATGAACTAACTAGGGAGTATACAATGGCCGGAGTATGCGGAGTATCTGCCCGCTTATGATGCTAATGTTGCCTCTTTACTTTGCATGACAATTACCCCCAACACGAGCGGGGAGGATGATTTTACTCCGGCTCTTCCTACTGTTTCTGAATCTTGTTGGCTTGCGAGCCTCCGCACTTATACAAAGTGTGTCCTGAAAGCTGAAATTGCGATGCGGGCGAGACTGCTGGCGAATAACGAGAGAGAAATAGTGCAAAAGGACTTTTCTTTGGAGTGTTACGGCGACTGCATTCCTCCTGCGCTGCTTTCAGCGACGTTCCGGACACCCCGCACACTCGCTTATTCTCGTAGCTAACATTTTCCGTGGCGAATGCTAGGTGGCAGCGGATCCCTGCGTGCACGAGGCTCACTTCCTTTTTTTTCTCGCCCGACTGTTAATTTTACATACGCCCTCAACTTTTCCTGTGCCTTGTCATTCCTTTGTTCTTTTCCTTTCAGCTCGACATACGCTTGTTAATATTTAGGATTGTAGAGAAACTTTAATCCTGCGATAGAGCCAACGGGGCAAACTTTCCTTGTTCGCGCGGGGATGCCTTTCAATTTTCGAAGATATTTCGTTCTAGAGTCCGCGCATGGTTCGATGCGGCTTTCGATAAATGCCGCAGGAAATTCAATTACACAATTATAACAAGGTTTTTCTTTTACCGTAATCGCGAGCATCATCGTTGATCGACCTACTTCCAGTTAATTGACATCGACATTAGTCAACTTCGTTACGAAAATTGGCGCGGAGCTAAAGCCTCCGCTCAATGTGGCATGAAAATATATCTATTATTGAGCGTGCACCTAATCGTGACTTCTTTAATCAGCGTGAGCGAATACATGCTCGGCAACGTACTCTTCTGCGCCATTATTTAACGTGTGGCTGATCCTTCTCGCTCGCCCCACGATCGTACCACTTATAATTGCGCGCTTTCACTCTTGCGCATTTAGTACGAACCGCGAGGTACGCGGGCCTCTTCACTGCTCGTAGCTCATTTTCCATCGCGTGCGCAAACCGCGACATAATTTGTCATCGGTCCATTGTACAGGCCTTCGGAACCTTCCTCGCTCCCTCCGCCTCCTCCTCCTCCTCGCCTCGCGTCCGGGTTACAACTTGATTAAACGAGGTTTGCAAAACAAACGGTCCGCACTCGGGTCCTGCTGGCTCACGAGAGAGACCTCGACGATTGTGCAGATTGCAAGCGAGGAGCTTGCGATACGTAACGTCCATCGAACCACGGCCTCCGGGTCTTTGTACTGCGACGCGCGTTCCTCCATCGAATTAGAAAACTAACTACATTCCCTGCTGCTATCGTGAATCATCCCGCTCACAAATCCTTTTATGATTACACCGATGAAAAACGAATCAAACTCTTTCAAAAGTAGTTGAAACCATTTTTTTTCTGCTCGACTTTGAGAGGCTTTGGGGAACCGCAAAAAAGACTTGAATGGAAATCCCGATCTTTTTTGTTCCAAAGAGAATTCAATCTGATGAAACGAGGATCGCACTCGACAGTTGAAATTCCGCCGACGTTATATATCACGACGGAAGAATCAATGTCTTTGCTCTTATTCCGATGGTGATTGGGAAGCGACCAGGCTATTTTCACAGATTGCTGTGCATGGGACGCGAGCCTCGTCGCTGAAACCGTCGATGCGACGTCAGACCTTTCCAGAAATCGAGGCCAAGCAGTCTCAAAAAACGTATTTTTCGTCATGATCGAGAACTCGTAGCTCATAAACGCGTCGTTCAAGCACCGTGTGATGGTCTCTTGAGTCGACGATGATACGAAATCCCCTCGAAATGAGAAACTCAGTTTTTTTTCTGTCCAAAATATTTACCTAAACACTGAAGCAACCAATTTTCGCTTGTAAGATTTTCCCCGCAGCTTCGATCTTCATGAATTATTCAAAACTTGGTACGAGCCATGAAAATCCCTGAAATTTATTAAAGCAATAAGAGGATTTAGCGATTAACTCATGAGATTAAACCAGCGCTGAAAGATGGAAGATTTCCAAACGATTTTACGAAACCCCTCTGCAAATACTGAGGACAGTTTGAGCCACGTTCGCACGCATCGTGTCAAGTTCAATTTTGCCTTGAACTGTCTCGAGCCGAGCCGCGATTTTCTATAGACTCGAGCGGACCACGGAGCTCTGTATCCTTAAAAATCGATTATTAGACGCTCGCGACACGATGCATTGCTCTGCATCGTTACGACGTCAGCTGCGTACAGTTTACAAGTTTAGCAGACGCAAATACATGTGTATTCGACTATCGAACGACTGGGATATAGTGAGATGCGAAGTAGGCCACGAGAATTCGTTGCTCCCTGGGATATCGAGTTAGACGAGACGATTCATTTATTTATTTTTTTTTTATCTCTGCATACACATTGTACCTATTGTATCGAAACGCTTTGATCAGACACGGGAGAATGAAACCCTTCCGCGCGGTGTATAAACCAATCAGACGTTGAATCTAAGAAGTCTGTACGGTAATAGATGTGGCGGTGGAAACGTTCCGGTCAAGTAATCCAATTGCTTTCTCTTCCGTAATATACTGCTTACGTATAATGGAAACATGAGAGAGTACGCGAGTGGAAAAATAACATGAGTAATACCTCGTTTTTCAATTCTGGGGGGTCGCGTACATCGCACTCGATATCGAAGTATTTCAATCCCCGAGGAAAAACAATTGCGGGAGTTTGCGTATTCGGAAGAAAATATTAGTTTGAATAGATTTACAATTTATTATATATTCGCTCCATTTCATTTGATCCGCTTGTCAAAATCTCTCATCCAGTAGAGTCCGGTTTCGTAAATCATGCCGCAAACATTTTGCTGTATCGGAGTTAAGCGTCGCGAAATAAATCGCCGCGGTACCGACGAAAGCCGGAATTTGTTAGAGAAAAAGTTGCGTATACCGAGACCTTGGACTTCGGAGTTACACGCGATCTATCGCGCGGCTTAAAGCGTTTCTTAATTTTCCTTTCTCTCAAACGAGAATATTTTGCCGACGCGTGTGTATACTAGACAAAATGCCGTGCGCGCGCGAGGAGCCTCAAAACGCTCGGGGACAATGGGCCTCGTTCAGGACCGTCTCACCGCTTTCAGAGACACACGCAACACGCGGACTAACGACGTTTTCACATTTTAGCTTCCTTCTCAATTATTTATCCTGCCGTTGTCATCGTCACCTTTGCCCCGCGAACGTATGCGGACGCACGAAAGTCCGCGGGTGAGAGTCCCGACGAGAACGGACTACGTGTCGGAGTTTCGAAGCCCAAAATACAAGCCGGAGTACGCTGATTGACACTTGCTATTGTTCCTCCGTAAATTTGTCCAAAACCCATCGGGATCGCGACGAAGAATTTATTCTGAACTTCTTTCGTCATTCGTACGTCAGCGTTACTACATTTCGGATCTCCCGATCGTCGTCATCGCCACTTTTTTCGAATTATACTTTGCCCCGAGCTCTCGCATCCGTCATAAAACGTAAGCCCGTACGTGTCGTGTCTCCCGCCTGTGCGCCGTTGCGTTTCCTTATCACCCAACATCTCTCACTCGCAATCAAATTTAATTAGAAGCACCGAGGTTTTAACGGTTTCGTGTTTTTTTCGTTCTACACCCGCGCGTGTACATGAACACGGACAGGCGAAGGTTCACACGCGTCCCACGCGCCGCAGAATTCCACTTTGCCTCGCACTATTTTAATACACGTATATATGCTCGATATACGAACACACACACGCTCAGATATGCAGGCACGTTCGCATGAATGCGCATCTCAATTCGCGGCTCCTCTACTTTTTGTGTGGAAAAAACGTTCGCGCGTGTCCTCCGCGAGATGGGGTGCTTGAATCAGCTCCGACGATTGCTCACAAACGCTTGGAAAATCCACACATGCATTCGCGTGTCCAAAGCTACGTAGGAGATTTCACTGAATCTCTCAAAGGATTCTCGAAATGGCACAACACGCGACTCGCTTATTAGTTGCACGCTGATCGCATCAACGTTTTTTAACTTGCTATGATACTTTTTTCGCGCAAAATCAACAGCTCTGAGGCCCATAGGAATGGAATTGTTTGTAAAACTCTTTAAACTGCGCTAGAAAATCAACCGGCAGCTTTGTAATTACAGCAGGGAATATAATTGTTCGTTGTGGGTACGTAGAGAAGTAGAAAAACGAAAAATTCTACTGAATCGTTCGTTGCCTTCTCCGCGGCTCGTAATTAAAGCGATCGGTTTCTAAAGATTGTTGGTTCATGAATTTTTGTGAAAATTCTCATGTTTTATGTACATCTTCGTGACACTAAGCCTGCAGCGTTCGAGTCCAACGAAATAGTTGAAAAAAAAACGTTTCGTTCTCATCTTGGTGTTTCACGAATCACTCAAAGAGGCTGCGAGACTGAAAACCTTCCGGAAAACCCCCTTTAAGAAGGTTGAACGCTCAAAAAATGTTTGCTCTCGCCCCCCGGATCATTTTCGTAAAGCAAATAATCAAAGAAAAGATGTTGCGTCGTTCCAGCTCCGCGAACGTTTGTCAGCTTCCCTCCCCCCACTCCGAACACTCGAAACTTTTGACAAGAGACGTTTTCCTAATTGTCCTTATTTTGCCGGAAGTTTTGAAGAAATTCCAAGAATTCTGATTATCCAGAGCACGGAAAAGGCGACTGCGCTGCATTCGGAGTCTTCGGGACGCGCTTGAATCCCCGCTCGAGCATATGAGACGCGCGTGACCTAGGTCTTGTTACGAATGATCGAACCGCGACCGTTCCGTAAGGTCGACCGTAACGACCCAATTAAAGATGCAGCGGACATATATGGGTCGAACCGCAGACTCGTTCGGTTCAATCACATCGCGAGAGGTTAAGCGACGATTCTACATCCTGCGCGATATTGCCGACATGCATAGACGCACGTGTATGCGTTACGCATCGACGTATTCATGAAGCGAGATCACCAAAGTCTATTCCTAGAGATAACTGCGTGGATGTGTGATCAACTCCGAGCGCCAAGCAATTACGCTCATTACGTACACGCATTGTTTCTGCGAAAGTCTCGTGCATCCCACAATTACGGACGATCTCGTTGTGCTGAGAAAATCGCATGGGCGACGCTTCGCATCCTCCTTCAAGCGGGGCAGTCCTCAAATAATCAGATTTCAGCGTAAATATACGTGCTGCGCCCTAAATAATAAACTGGAGATGAAAAAATAATCGAGAAATTGTGACCTTTGAGAGTGCACGCGATGCGAGGACGTTCGTGGAACGATTAATATTCTGTGTCAAGAGTGCGAACGTTTGTAATGAGGGCTCTACGAATATTTACATTTTGCGCATTCCCCGTGAGAAAGAGAGTGAGAGAGTGGGGGATCTCAATTTAATTGGTCGCTGAGGTCCTTGTCGACCGCTCCTTGGATCGTCGATACGGCTAATCGGAAAATAAAATTCATCGAAGAATTCCTCACCGTCGCTGCGGCTGGCGTCTTGACTTTCTTCGTCGACAAAACACCGGCCGGGTTCAGCCAGAGGCACGACATCGTGTGGAAAATTCCACACGAAAAAGGGGACTCTTCGAATCATAAAAAAACAACGATACGTATATTTACAAAAGATAAATACATCGATTTGGAGTTCGATAAACGCTGGTTCCGCCGCGATCCGTTTCCGCGTCATGTGATTATTAATACAAATGCGCTCACGAAAATTCTGATCGTTCATAAAACGCGGTCGCATAAAGAAAATTATGATTGTGAAGAAAATTCGTTTACCAATGTTTTTATTACCAGTGGAAATAATTTAACAACAATTTCTCTTGTATACGAAATATATTAAAATAAAATAGCTGAAATATTGCAGATTTACAGTGTAAATTGGTCTTTATTACGTATGCCAATCTCGTATTGAATCGACGATGTTTGTGTCGAGATTCAGAAAAGCCTACGCGATGATGAGGACGACGTTGAGGAGTTTTTGGTTGCAGGTTTCGTTATTAGAATACGATTGCGCGATCGCCTCTTCCTGGCAAGCACGATTGTAAATTGTTACTAA
The DNA here is from genome assembly GCF_019457755.1 of Venturia canescens. Taxonomy (NCBI): domain Eukaryota; kingdom Metazoa; phylum Arthropoda; class Insecta; order Hymenoptera; family Ichneumonidae; genus Venturia; species Venturia canescens. Next base: position 4,292,285 of record NC_057426.1, read on the forward strand.
ATTTGTATAATAAAGAAAAAAGTGAGAGGGGAGGATCGGGGCAGAAAAGTATGACATGCTGGGAAGAGCGAGTGTTCGAAATTTGTAGCACCCGGGCAATTTAATCGTCGAGAGTCCATAACCCCGAAGTAAAGCACGGTCAGAAGCTTGAACTTTCGTTCTACGTATGGCGGCGGCTCCGAACTTGGAGTTTCGTTCGTCGAGGCTACATACTTTTCGTACCGAGGGTTACCTCGTTCTTGAGAATATGCCAGGTGTTCACAGTTTCTGTTGTTGCTCGAGTCCGCCCCGGCGGAGTTGCGGGCAAGCCAATCGGCTGTTCCTACACCGAAGTAGCGCCAAACGGGCCAGAATTTACTTCGAACTACGCCGTAAACCTCCTCGCACATTGCAGCTTCGGAAGAGATGGCTATAACAAAACCCACCCTGGTGTATCACTCGCGGCAACGGAGTTTCGTCACAGTCTCTCTGTATATACGGAGCGCAGTGTGCAAAACGGTCCCAAGAAAAACCCTGCGGGGCGACAGAGTAGGAACGTCTGGGCGGCGAGTAAATTACAGAGAGAAAAAGAGATTGAGAGGGGAGAGAAAGAGAGAAAGAGAGAGAGAGAGCGAATATCGACTATCGAAACCGTACAATCGCTTGACCAAGGAGAGTTGCACGACCCGTTGCACTTCTACCCTAATACTACACACTCGTCCCCTTCTCGCTCTCTCTCCATCCTCATTCCCCTCCACACATTAACCAGGCTCTAACGCGTATCGAGTATCACGTAACCGTAGACGATTAGATTTAATCTTTACAGAGTCGAGGCACCGCACGACCCTCTCTTTGTCTGCACATTTGTATAAAATCCAATGCGCGCGTATATATTCTGGAATCCGTTCTGGTTCTCCTCTGTGGTCCAGATACCGAGGATGCGGATTACGATGGAATGAGGATTTCAAAATAGTGATGTTTAAGTGGAAAATCTCTCTTTAAATGACTGGAATACGATGCTCCAAGAGAAACTATTTTTTTCTGTACGGAAACGTTCTAGAAAGTTGTTTTGAATTTTTGTCCCCGGGTGGATTTGTTGGTGGGTCTATCGAGGAATTTCGTCATTCGAGTCGATCTGCGTTATTCATAAATTTGGCAAGTTTGTAGGTTATTCCCAGTGATTGGGAGCATTTTATTTTGATTTCGAGTTCACGCAGTGGTACAGAACCATTCAGATTTGTGTCGCGCAGGGATCGCCTCACGAGCCCGGGGCTGCTCTTCGCGGAGGGTCGTTCGATCATCCAGGCTCGCTCTGGTCATATCTGTAGAACGAGAGTCAATTCTCACAGTTGCCTGGTTTATTGAACCGAGTAATTTTCGTTTTTATCGATGTCAAAATGAAATCCGAAGAGCGTGCCGGACGCGAGGGTCTCGAGGTAAAACGCTTGCGCGAATGAGCTCGCGCACTAGAGAGCTAAAAAAGGGCTTGAAATATTGAATAGTGAAGGAAGTCAGCCAAGTGTGCAATGGGGCAAGGGGCATATAACTCTGCTCTATTTATCCGCGAGAGGTTTAAGCGTTCGGCGTACCACATAAAGCCTGCTTTGACACACAGGAACCGCTGCCGGGGCTCTCGTACTCTGTAATCATCTTTAATGACACGCTATACGTCGTAGGTTATGCGACAGTTCAGTGATCAGCAAACGTTCACCGGCACTTCTGCAGCTTCCTAGCAGCGGCAGCAGCCATGCAGCCCGACGTGTTTCTTTCTTTATATCTTCGTGTATTTTTCGCTCCCCCTTGCTTTTTCTCCTTCCGCGCGCACATATGCGCAGCAGGGCTGAGAACTAAAAGGAGTTTATAAGTGCAACTGTGCGTTTGTTAAACCCGTTGAAATCGTTAAAGTACGCATGAACACGTGTAAACGGCGGCGTATAATGGGCTCGATGTAACGGGGAGATAGAGCCTGTTGAGTGTGTCCTCTATTAACCACCAGCTAAGCACACAACTTACCTACATCCACTTCCATTTGCGACAACTAGCAATGACGCCACGCTTCTGGGCTCGACTACTTTCTCCGATCTCTTCCTCTCGCCCGGCGTGCTTCCTTCTTCTCTCCTCCTTTTTCTCTATTTTTCGTGTGTCTTTTCACTCCTTTCGTGATGCTCGTTTATATCATACGTGTGCTACGTCCAACACCCTCGATCCTCGAGTGGCCTCACGCTTCTCAAAAGTCTGAACGCGCGCCCGGCGAGAGCAAACGAGAACGTAATGCTGGAACGTCGTTGTTCACTCGGTAAACCCATAGACGCTCACGTGCCCGGTATGTGTCACCTACAAAACCGTCCAACCGTGTATCTACTTCCATATCTCCTCCCACCTTTCCACCCCCGCGCTCCTCCAGGCAATCTCCTTTTCGTATATTAAAACCACCCGAACGTCTGTCTTCTCGCGTTTATTGCGGTATACGATACGTGCGACGCGCGCGACCGACTCAAGTGCACCGAGATTAGCTTCGGCTAATACAATCATATTTATTGCACCAGCTTTTGTTCCCTCCTGACCTGCGCTGTGGGCGACAGGTCAGTCGAGAGTTATGTTTATTAGTTTTCGTTATTCCAGACAAATTGCGCCCTACTTTCGGTCGCATTCACTCCGCAATCGTGTTCGCGTTACTTCTGGCTTTTCTCCTTTTCTTTTTCAGCGCTTGTCGCGCAGTTGACGATTTTCGTGAAATATAATCAAACGATCATCGATCCTGGATTTTTTGTCTGTTTTACTACTCCAAACTTTGGCACGTCAGTCTCGTTCGTCAAAAGTTCTCGATAAAGAGCAACAAAAAACAATAAAAATTATTACGTTTTATAGTCACGTAGTCACGATGCTATAAAATTTCGGTGCGAGTTAATTGAATGCCGTAATTCGTCGTTTCGTATTTTGTGTACAAAAGTTGCAACAAAAATGAGTATTTTTAAATAAAAATTGCAAAACCTGGTATCTTTGGAAATGTTGAGCCGGTGCCTCGTAAATTTGAGTGTGTCGCACACTAAAAATTCTCGTTCCGCTATTTTTGTGTGTGCCGTAAACATTCCATGGAGCAGCTCAGTTTTTACATGTTTTTCCTTTTAGAACCCTTTATACTATACGTGGTGATAAAATCCAGTTGTTACAATACATTTTAATGTATCGTGGTAAACCCTCAATGTTGAAGAAGCATTTCACTCGGACACGATGTAGCATCAATTAGGACCTTCCAAAGGAATAACGCTCCAAGGTTGTCTAAACTTTTCGTCATCGCACTCCTTCGCATTAGTTTTTCTTAGCAGTAGCTTATGTGAGAAATGCTGGAAAACACGAGAACGAACTTTGCCTAAATCATCACCATGGAAGTCCACTTTACGATGGAATCGTGCATTCGACTGATTTTTAAACGTTTTCAGTTTATGTTCTGTTTCCAAGATTCCAGCATCCACCTTCCGCAGCGCCGGTTCTTGAATTTCCATAGGAAAAAAGCATAAAAAACTGTAACCCACTGATCAACCTGGATTTGGATGATAAATAGAGTTGTTTCGTAACCGAAAATTCTGCTTCTTACTACAAAAGCCTCGTGCAGTGAGAAGTGTTGCATCCGCAGCTTGTTGCGTATTGCGATTTATCGCCGAGTCCGTATCAATTTGGATGGAGCTTTCTTCCTTTTTGTTTCCTTTACTTTGAAATCCTCCTTTCGTATACGCAGCGCAGCTCGAGAACAAGGTTCACTCTCGAATATATACGAGAGCACACACGCGATGCCGTTGCGCTTCACGCGTTTCTTACTTACACTTACGTCCGCACTCGAGTGTGAAACACACGCCAAGGCAAAACGAAAAAGAGCATTGCGCGTTGTTAATAGTGTGCGAGCACCGCGTGCCTCGCGTCTATAGTGAATGTGTGTATATTATAGTCCACGTTACCCATATAATCGCTCGAGCGAGTAGAGAGTGACTTTATAAGTGTGCTTTTATAACTATACGCGGGATTTTATTCAAAATCGATGTAGCTCAGAACCTAACGTGTTTTTAATGTTCTCTTCCTATTTTTTCTTGTGCCCCAGTCCCTCAAGAACTCCGCGCGGATCGCCCTGAAATTTTGATGGCTTCCTTCTTCCGTATCATTATTTCTCCTACAATCAGAGTGCCTTCGATCTCGAAATTCTCAAAAATTACTTAACAGCTCGTGAAAATTCATTTAGAACTTCCTCTTCGACGGTGCAGGCTCAAATAAAGTTTGGAAGCACAGCTCCGCAGTTGAATTCTCGTTTCGACGACGCACTCAGAAAATCGGTATCCGTTTGAGATTTCTATTTTCTTCAAGCTTCGATTTGATCCCAGTAAATGAAAATTTGGAGGAAACCAGTGCAGCTGAAGAATTGACGTTTCTGCGCCAAAACTTTCAAGCCTCGATAACATTCGTTTTCGATTCTCTCGAGTCGGAACCGCCCATATACTGGATTGCGTATACAAATTATGCATACATCAGGATTTGATATCTCGAATAAGTCTCCCGGAGCACTTTAGCACCGCGATACGCTCTCTTGGCAGGCATTTGTCACAGGACTCTTCTCATACTACATTTCTGAGTATGATGAGACACGGAGACGGATTCAATAACTGTGCGCGCGACGTTCTTATTATTTTTTGAGAAAAATTCTCCCCCGGATTATTCGTATCTCACTTAATGGCGTTTGCATGCTCTACGAGCCCGATTTGCTACGAAGTTGCAAAGATAGATGCGCGTCTTTGCCGTTCGGCCAGAAAGCAGCGGCGAATAAAACGATGCGCGCGACCTGTGTTATGTAACGGCCTCTACCAAGTTCCTGCTCTTTCTCTGATTCAATTTTCCATCATCTCTTCGGTATATAATTTCATATTCTTCCATGTACGATTGCACGCATTCGTATTTATACTTCGGGTCGAGCGATGAATCAGGCTACTCGTGCAAAACTGCAAGTTTGGCAGAATTAAAAATGACAAGGGGAAAGGGCTGAGTGCAGCTGAATCTCGGCGCTGCTTTCGAGCCCCGCTCGCTTTAGGCGTTTCAGAAAAAGAGGGAAGCAGTCGCGACCGAGATATTCTATTTAGATGACGCTGAAGTTTCCAACGTTGGAGTCCAACGAAATGATCGAAAAAAACTCTCCAATAATTCCAGTAATTCTCCTATTTTGTTCCCTGCCAAATTTGCGATTCGTAGCTTTTCAAGTGCGCCAACGATTCGTGAAATAAAAAATCGGTGAATTGCAAAAGTTTTTTTCGTTCATTTCGTTGGACTCCAACGTTGGAAACTTCAGCGTCGTCTATTTAGGTGGGATAATTTCTTGAAAAAAGCTCACACAGTAGAAAAACTGAACGAGAATCTTTTCCTGTTATAGAGACAATAAAGCAAAGAGCGATGCTTGCATGCACGATTTTAGCAGCGGTATCGATCTGTTTTTGTCGGAAAATATAAAAACATCAGCAAATGGTTGCCACTGTGCACTTTGGGCTCACGATATTTCTCGGAAGAGATTAATACCGAGACGAAATATATACATACGGAGGATTGTATTTGAGGACGAATCTCGGAGCCCGGATGCGAGAGAGCAAACGAGAGTTCGACGAACTGACGTGAATTTATTTTTATTCTCGAACACACCGGAGGGGTTGCTCACCTACCAGCGAAATTTATGTCATCCGATGATCCACCCGTGCCGCGTTCTTCTACGTTCGCCCGAAAAACATCCCAAAATATATAACGTCTGCCGGAATTTTGAGACGAACGTTATTCTATTATGATCTCCGTCCGAAATGTAACCAGAAGATTTTTCTGCCTACGCAACATCATGCTTTCGAGAAATACAAGGAACGAAACGTCTCTCTCGTGTGCGCTCGCTTCGATCGTAAAAAATACTGAACCAGCGTCGTAAATTATTTCCTGAAGGTCAACCATTCGTCAAATTCTTTTTATTGCTCCACCGATAAATTCGTCCGAGCAATTCGTTGAGGCATAGATTAACCTACATTTTTTAGTAGACCATTCCGGTGGTTGGCACACTTTATAAGTCAGGGGCTTGCTTCTGCAAGGAATTCTTCGACGACCTTCAAAATCTTTACTGCCTTATTTTCCTGTCGATTTTCGTAAATTTCGAAAACTCACTTTCGTTCACCAAAATCCACAAATTACCTACAAATTCCTTGTTTCTTCAATTTTATTTACAGTTCCGTTAATTTTAAGTGTTTTCTCTTATGTTTCATGCAGCTGGACGACACAGCTCTCCAGCTTTACAAGGATGGAGATTACGGTGCATATTTGGATCTTGAAGCGTCGATCAACGAGCAGCAGGAAGAGTTCGAGGGTTTCCAGACCAAGTGAGTACTCCAAAATTCATCTCGTGTTTTTCCAATTTCACCGTGACGTCGAATCACAACGATGAAATTATCGTAGCATGGGCTCAAGGTTCAGAAAAATTCTTGACGCAAAAGTATTTTAATACAGTTTTGGTATGTACACGAATGGGGATTCGAAAATGTGAAAGAATCCTGGAAAAATAGTATTTCATTGGAGAGTTTCAAAAGTACGGAAAAATATCCGGTCAAGCTCGCGTCGCTTTCCCAATTTTTATTCTTCCCGACGAAGGTCTCGCGCCACGACGAGTCACGTAGGAAAGCGATTTGACATCTCAAGTCGGGCGTTTCACCTGATAAATCCGTCGCGAGGCGAAGAACCTCGCCGAGTACCTACGTTCCGAGCTGTCATTATGTAAGTCACACGCAGACATCGCCTTCATCCAAAATTGAACAATTTTCTTCTCTACGTATCACCGAAGAGATAACACCCCGCATAATTTATCGTACTTTTCTCATCTAAACTGAACCGTCCAGTTGACGCTCGAGATTATTGCGATGGCTCGGCACAAGTGTCGAGTTTTCCCCGGATCACGGAATTCATTTAACACGTTTCATGGCATAATAGCTCTTCCTTTTTCGACTCCGTTTATTTGACAACGTGTGTTCCCACGATTCCGAGTAATCATCAGACAGAATCTGCGTGTGCTCGAATCGAAACGCGGCTCTGAAAAAACTTTCTCTCGTTCAAAATTTGTGGACAACTTTCGTTACACAATTTTCGTTAAACAGAAAACGAATATTTGTGCAAAGTTTTTACAGGAAATTTTTATTTTCCAACGAGAGTGTAACCGCATTGAAATGAATAAAGTCTCGGCTGCCATTTATTTTCTATGAACTGGAAAGCTTTTTCTTCAGGTCTCTAGACCAGCCTCTTCAAACACGGACGATGGATTCAGAACATTATTTACGTCCTGACCCATTTTCATCAGCCAACGCTGAATCTCTGTATCCATAAAGGCGGAGGGTGCTTGACTCTCGCAGGTCGAAAACGACGAGCTTAGCCTAGAAAGACCGGACACACTACTCCAAAAATGCTACATTTTTTTTCTAACAGCATATTCCGTTGATGATATTGCAATTTTGTTTTACGAAGTAGTCTTGGCACGAGTGCAAGTTTCCACTATTAGTTTTCAGTCACCAGACCGTCCAGCTGCTTAATTTGACTAAAACTGTTGAAAATTTAGATATTCTAAGTCAGAGAATTTCGAATATCTACAATGCAAAAAATGAACTCGTCCAATAACGATTTTGTTCGAAATTCAGTCTTTGGCAAATAATCGCTTTTAAAAAATCGATCGACGTTCCTAGCCCGAGGTACGATGCCCTCGAATTTCCTGAAGCTCGTACATGAGTGATGAAAATTAAAAAATGATGAGATTTCTCGAAAAATAGAAGGTTAATCCGAGTAAATTGGATCGCAGAGTTACCTCAATCGTTACGTTACAGACGAAACGTGCGAATAGCGAGTAATCAGGTGTACGCCGTCAGACTAACGTGCAGGTTAGAGGCTTTTGCGAGTGAGAGTGATCTACTAAGCGCTGACAAACAGAAGGGCGCAATATGATTGAGGGGAGACTCGAAAGCGAGATTAGTTGAGACTTTTCTCCGTTGAATATTCGATCCATACATATGAGAGTTAATTTTAGATGAACCCCTTTGACGTGCGCTATATAATTCGGGTTATTTGCCGTGTTCAGGGGCCGTCCAGTCGCGAGCTAACGTGCGACCAGCAATATTCTCGGATCCGCGACCGAGAGTTTATATACGCCACTTTCCATCACGCTTCCAAGCCTTGGCGCCATTATCTCTTCGCGCGCAACGTTCTCCAAACTATCGACTGCGCTCTGACTTTTACTGTCGTTTTGCAGAGAGAGAACGGCACACGGAAAAACCTGCCGTTCTTTTCCTCTCCGCCGTTCCTCTACCGCGCGTGCGCATTGAAAACATTTTTCAACGACTTCCGCTACCAACGGATTTCGCACAAAGAAATTGCTTCGCTTTCTGTCTCCTTTTTCCTTTCCATCGCTCGCTCGTTCCTGCGCGATTTAACATCGAGCGGAGCACACGATACCAACGATATAAACAACTTTGACGCGTTCACCGCCGAGCGCGCTCTCGTTTCTGTGAAAATCTGAAGCGGCTTATCACGATTGGTGTTCCACTTGGAAAAAATTTCGGCTCTCTCTTGTTTCCTGAACCGATGCGCGAAGCCCCTCGTTTCCTCAAAACCAAAGTTCTCCACTTCTCAGAGCATTTTCCAAACCGATAAGTATTCTATAACCAAAGTTTCGGTCTCTTGTCACCGATTGATTATTCGTGATAACGAGAAAGAATTTTCCACGCCCTGAAACCACGAGGGTAGGCCGAGAAAAAATGGATTATCGCGCGTACCTTCGAACGTGACGCGGAGCCAGCGATGTTTTTACTTTCAATTCGAATATTCATTCTATTTTCGTTTATTTTGAGAACGAAGCGAGACCGCGCGAGAAGTAGCAAAAAATATAAAAACATTCCGCAACTCCGCGCCGTAGAATTACAAACGAGAAAGATCCTCGCGGCAGATCCCATTCACTGGAGGCTGCTTCGTCATCATGGGAATTTCCACGCCGATTGAGACGCGACAGCTCCCTATTATTTCTAGTCCAATCTTCTCGATACACGTAAATTTTGATGAATTCATAAAGCGGCTTGTAGCTTGAATGATATTTCCATGTAAAAGTACCCGCATACATTTTTTCTAATCCAATAAATAAATAAAAATTCTTCCGATGCATTCATCGTCTACAAAGGGAGACGCGATGCTCTCTTTTCTTTTGGCGCGCGTACGCCGCGCTTCCGCGTGCATTTAAATGCATGGCTCACTCTCGTTACCGACGAAATCTCGAGTTACTCCACCTCCCCGTACACTTTTTATTCCGCGTGCACACCTCGCTGGATTCAGTTCGGTCTCTCGTTTGACTCACACAAATACCGTACACGTAAATATATATGCATATTCCGGCCCACACGAGACAGGGAGAGACCAGCAGTTCCGTGGAAGGGTGAACAAATGTTTGTCCGGGGTTTATACCCGACTCAATATTCGGGATTGCGGCTATATTTCCGCTTGTTGTAAAAGAACATCATTCATTCTACATCCTCAATTCTCGGAGTACAGTCTATGCTTCCACCACAATGCGCATTATTCCATCGTTTTTCCATCTATTGCTCACCTACTCGTGCAAACATTCATCTTATTCATACCTTTTTTGGGTATAAATAACACTTTCGCGTAATTCCTTCCACAAATACGTTGAGAAAAGAAAATTGTAATCCGGCGGATTTATCTTTTTATTCGCAGCAATTCCAAATCATTTCTCCAGCAGAATCGAGCTTCCTCGATTACCTCGTTCGAACTTTGCTCGTTTCAACAATCATTAGAACTCGCCTGTCGAGATTGACAGTGAATTAGTTGACAAGGCCGGAGTTCTTTGATAATTGATTCGCGGGTCGGGGGACAGCTTGAAAAGCATGCGCGTCAAATGGTCAACCGCGAACAGCAGCACGGGGATCGCACTATTCCGCGCCAAAGTATGAGTGAACGGTAAATAAACTGTCCAGGAGTTCGAAGCGAGGGTGTTGAACATTTCGCAAGACTTTCGAAAATATTACATTGAGTGCGAAGCGACGGAGAGGTTGCAAGGTAAATACATTTTTCAAAGGGAAAACGGTAATTTGTAAAAACAAGGCTCCCTATTTATGAGTTGACAATGAGGGAAGCTGTCCCCACGGAATCCCGTGAGTGTTTGTTCGTAAAAGCGCGTGTGCATACCGCCAAAAGCAGCAGGAGAACAGTTTCCTCTCCGCGATACAGTCGAGGCTTATGTAAGGCCCCTTCGTTGCGAGTATATCGTGGCGCTGTCTCCCGTAATTATAATGGTACAGTGCTATTGTGTACACTACGTGTGTTTATATACAGTGTAGATATTCGCTAACATAACGGCGTGCCGCGAATCTCTCCCAAGGGTTCAACAACCAGGGACAATGAGAAGCCCGAGCGTTTAGTCTCTCAAGATGTATATACATCGTTGGAACTTACCGTGCTTCAAACGCCACGTGTGTGTACCTACGCTATTCCCCATCCTGTTATACCGATGTATAACTATCTCTAACTATGCATGATTTCTATGGCGAGCCCCCGATGTGTGTGGCTGCTTGTTTGTATGTGTGCATGCAGCGACGAGAGATGACTAACCAACCTCGTACCGAAGTTAGTCAACTCTGGCGAATACTTTGAGATCTCGTAGATTCAACTTTTCGTTATAAAAGTGGAAGAAAAAATAGAAGAGGAGGATTTCAACGGAATGGGGGCTCCGCCAGGGCTGGCAAGCTGGGGGCTTTATGCTTCGTGGCATAAAGTTGTGAATTTGATTCACAAATTTTTTATAGAACGTTTTGTCGGATACGTGAATTCTGAAGGCTGAAGGCAAGGGTACGGTGCTGAAGTTTGCAACGTTGGAGCAGCCCGACGAAATTAACGAAAATAATATCTGTATAGTTGAGCAATTTTTCATTTCACGAATCATTGATGTAGACTGAAAAACTACGAATTGCGAATTAGGCAGGTAACAGAATTGGAGAATTACTGGAATTGTTGAAGAGTTTTTTCACATCGTTTCGTTGGACTCTGACGCTCTTCAGTGTCATGCAAGGATTCGTGATCATTGGATGTAATGGACGCGGATTATTGAGTCTCGTTATTCCGAGGCTGCACCGTTGCGATACGGGATTTCTTCATTAAGTATTTGGAAGTATATTTGGATGGGAATAATTAAAGTGAACATTCAAAGGGATTGAGACTCGTGATTGCGATGAGCTCTCGAAAGATTTTATTTGATTTTGTCATGCGGGTTGCCACATAAAACTCAGAGTTCAAACGGCGAGCGATTATTCTTCTCATTATTTCAAGTGCAGACTACATCTGCAGCAGGTTAAATTAGTGGAATCTCTACTAATTGAGAGCTGTCGAGGAACTCGCGACGCGACGGAGGACCCGGGAAAAGGGCCTCGGAGAACGAAAAGTCTCTGCGTTTTGATCGTGTTCGAATGATTTGACCTTCGTTACTCGGAGGACATAGAAACCTCGAATGTTTGGAAATATTCTCACGGTGTGCAGAGTGTAAATTATGAAAGTTCAATAATATCTCGGTACTTGACAGTAAATTTTTCTTTATTTTCGTGAAATTTTGCTCATCGTGCAGTAATTATATTTCTGAACATCGAGGCTTCTATTGTCTTAACGGTAACTTCAATCTTACAACTCGACCCATCATTTCTAGTCGGTCCACGAGTCATAATTTTGCGGATGACACTGAAGTTCGCAGCGTTGGAGTCCAACGAAATGATGTGAAAAAACTCTCCAACGATTCCAGTAATTCTCCAATTCTGTTACCTGTCTAATTTGCAATTCCTAGTTTTTCGGTCAATTACAAATGTTATTTTCGTTGAATTCCGACGTTGCAAACTTCAGCATCGTAATTTTTATTCATACTCGAACATATTTTAGGGTCAGTTCGTTCTCCCCCATTCTCGAACGTCCCTTACCCGATTCTTCGTATTTCCGGAAACGGCTAATGAGAGTTCTCGCTAATGTGGAGGATCGGCTTTGGCGAGACTGTCAACAGCTGACGCTGATTCCAGCATCGTGGATATTGTTGAGTGCATCATCGGAGGGAGGACTCGCGCCAACTCCTCTGCTGGATACATGGAGGCGAGGAGTGTCGAGAGACAGACACGTATAAAGAGGAAGATCGAGGAAAAAGGGGGAAAAAGTGGGGAACAAAAAGGGCCGGTGAGAAGGAAGGGGAAAGGGGGAAAAAGGAAGAGGGACGGCGGAACGTGTCACCGTATAGAGCTGCCAATCTACTGCTGATCAAGCTCAGATCTCGCTGCTCGTTTTACCTGTACGTAGCCAAGTCTACGTCAGGTACAACGGAGCGCGCGATGCAGTATTTTCCTTTCTCTCTTCCTCCCTCCCTATTTATCTCTTTATCTGCCTTTTTTCTTTCTTTTTCTCTCGTTCTATCGGGTGATTCGATCCGTACTCGTTAAAAGCCTTTTGCCATACGACCACTTAACTTCGATCTACTTTCGCGAGAGGCTCTAGTACGATGACGGCGCAGTGGTGGGTGTAGTACGTACGTCTTTGTGCCGAGAGGGCTTCTCGAGTTTCGATGCTCTTGTTCCATTTCCATTCGTTCGGATTCGCGCGCGCGCGCGCGCTCGCGCCGGAGAAAGGCGCGCACGACCCGGCGCGGCCTCTCCGGAAATCCCAATTTCCTAATGTTGCCACGTTTTTTTCACTCGACTCTTCTCGTCCATTCGATCCCTCACTTCCGCGTGCTTTCTGCCAACTTTTCCTCGCTTGTACCAATCAGATGTGATGTTGTTTCGAATCTCGCGGGTTCTAACTTTCAAGTATAGGTATTACGGTGCTTCCTGTTCAACGGATTTCATCATTCGATAAACTACTTTTTGCTCCTCTTCGCACGAAAAGCTCCATCGAAGAATCATTGCCAATTACTATTTTTTTCATTTTCTCTCCTACCGAGCTCTTTCCGACTCTCATTTTTTATCAGCATCTCTCACAATAAAAATGAACGAATTAGTAGTCAATGTAAAACAACAAAACTGCTCCTCCGATCGTCGTATCTATAGATTCGAATGTTCGTCATCGTACTCGCCTCATATTTTTATCGAAAACAATCAAATTCCAGACATTCGTCACGAAATAATGGCCCGTCGTTGAAAACGTAATTGCACACGCGTACAAATATAATCCCCGATAGCTGGTGGGCATTAAGCAAACATTGATTAATCACTTTCGCCGGTGGTGGTGCGGAAACTGATCGACCTTGTCGATTTAAAGACTCCATGTTTTATTAGCGAAACTTGAGAGCCTATGAGCCGGCCCGCGACCGAAGAAGGCCGCGGAGCCACGAGCCAAGAAATTTATTGTGGTGGAGAGATGCTCCGGCGCTTTCGTTCGTTACCCATATTTTATGCACGCGTCGTACACGAATGCCTGCGCGCGTTCGTGTCTACACCGAACCCAGAAATTCACTGATCGCGCTCGAGGAATCCAATCACGCAGTGATGAAACACCAATTTTATTTTTTGTCTTCTTTATTCTCCCGTGAACTTGATTATTTTTTGTCACACGGAAGAAACTAATTAATTGCTGCTTTTTGAACTCGATATATTTAGGTGCGTAAGGTATGAATTATTGGAATTTTGTTTGCCTGTTTCTGCTTGAATTAATAACGGTTTAACTTTTGCTTGGAGAATAAAGATTTGGAGCAATGAACTAGCGGCAACAGCTGCGACGATATTAACCCAGTAACATGCGTTGAGACACGCCAAAATTCTCTGTGCCGAGCGTATCTCAAAGAACTTCTATTTTCCAAACGCACCCTGCTCCCACTCATTCCCCTGGTTACATCGCGTTGGCTCGATCTCCACGTTCCGCCCGTTTACTTCTGACTTTTAACTTTCATTTGTTTTTCACGAAGTTGTGTTCGCTGCGCGAATTGGAGGAGAGAAGCGTGAAAATATAATGCTCAACTTTGTATAGATATGGTGGATAAACAGAAATAAAAGCTTTCAACCTTGCGCTTGCCTTTTCACAAAGGCTGACTCAGATGTTCGCTGTTTCAATAATAGCTGCTTCGTTAGCCCTGGTTATCCGACCTCTTTCCCCCCGTTCTTTCCACCTGCGTATCACAATAGCTGGTTAAATTTTGTTAGTAAAATACGAGAAAACGAGGGAGGCACAGATGTTGGAAATTCGATCCGACGCAAACTGCTCCACCGAGGCAAACAATTATTGGTTCATTCCTGCCCAGACTCGACTCCGTTTATTTCTTAATTCCGTGATTTTTACACTTTCTTGTGAAATATTTGCCAGCGTGTTTATCGATACGCTGCGCCGCCCGTAACATTATTTCGTCGCTTGGTCATCCTGTAAAGGGGGAAGCACGTGCACGCTGAAAGGGTAATTACATGAGCAGGCGCGGGGAGAGGGATCGATGGGAGCAGCAAAAACTATGAGCTTCCAACCGAGCTCGTTCAATGCTGCTTTCTTGTCAGCGAGTCTGCTCTCACATCCCTCCGGTTCGCGTCACTACAGTTACATTTAGAATAAATCGTTTTTCGCGGTGTAGTGCACGCAGCAGCGGCGTCCCTCGCTTCGTTCCAGCTCTCAATCTATCCATCTTCTCATCCGCTGCTATTTTTCTCTCCTATCGAAGCGGTTCGACGAAAGTAGACATCGATTGTGCCGAGTGTCGCGGAGCGACTCAACTCTGTGCCCTTCGAGTCTGACGGACGAATCTATTGGAAGAAAAAGTTGGAGCTTCCGCGAAATCCATCGGCCAAATTAGCAGCGACAATCCACCAGTTTCAATCCTACGTACAATATTCAAGAGCGAAGAAAGAGACTGATGCCCGAGACGAATGTGAATAAAATATGAGTGGGAGATAAAAATTTACTGATACGAAGTAAAGTAAAAGACGGAAAAGACCGCGGGAGGGGGGAGCGAGATAAAAAGACGCTTTTTCCTCGAGCACACGCATATTTTCCCACCCTACTGTTTTCCGGCTCCAGTCGCGACGCGAGCCCGTCATCCTGCATCCTTTTTCGAAACATCGTCGACGTACAGTCACACTGTGAGATATAAAAGTGAGGCAGCAGTGCCCTCGTCACTTTGCCTTGGCGCGTGTCGCGCTCGCGGAACATATTCGACCTGGCCTCTCTGTACGAACGGAGGAGCAGTAGAGTCTCGGAATAAATCGCATAACTAGGTTCCACGATCTATTCTCAGGGCGCATCGCGCCTGGGAGTCTGCCGTGAGGCCCGGCCTCCTCCATTTCTACGCTTTTATAAATATATTCTTTTCTTCCTATATTCCCACTGCTTCGCATCTCAGATCGCTTTATTCTTCTGCGCTTCACTTTATCTCTCCATTTCACCGACACGCTTTGGCGCGCCCGCGCGCACACACTTCTCGTCACTGAATCTCCGGCCTCTTCGTGGGACGATGGTTCTCACAGTTTTTCGCTACAGTTTACTCGCCAGCACTGCCGCTGCTTCGTGCTCTATTCCGGCGGAGCAGAATTTATGTCTTATTCAGCACGATCGTGCATTGATCCACTGCGTATACGTATGTGTATACACGCGTAGCCGCTATATTCATAAATAAATATATGGAAAGGGCCCTCTGTGCGGTTGGCCTCGAATAAGGCCGATCAGAATCGGGTGCACGACAAAAGCCTCGTCCGCATCGTCCCTCTTGCGTAAAGTTCATGCACGAAGCCGATAGAAGGAGCTTAGGGCCGAGTCACGTTCTCGTCCTGCCCTAATCTCATATTCACTCGTAAGCTCCGGATGTAATGAATTTTCACTTGCAAATACCGTGTTTAGCCGAGTTCTCCGCGCATCCTCGCATGCTAAATTATTTTCCAAGGGATATTCGAGTTCACTGCGGAAGAGAGAACATAATATTATCTTCGAGAGGCTTCCAACGATATCCGTTTTATATAGCGAGTTTCTATGCTCTACCGGCGTTCCTCCACTTCAGCTATGTACGCATATATTGATGCATGTGTGCCTCCGAGTGTGCGGCTTCCTTCCGCTGTTTCTCTTAACCCCAGGACATTTTGAGAACTCTCGTTTTCGAAGCTTATCCACGATCCTCTTTGCGAGCCTCGAAAAGCAGGGAAGCTCGGCCAAGTTTACTCGTGAACTCTTGCTCCAAAGTTCTTAATTCGAATGGAAGTCAACTCATTCTCGATGTACACTTTGTCAATGCACGTTTGTGTGTGTGTGCGCGCGCGTGTGGCGCTGAGTTCACCAAAGTCGATCCTCCGAAATGTAAAATGAAAAAAAAAAAAAAAAAAAAAAAAAAAACGGATTTTCCGTCGTTGGTTCATTTCACTCGGGGGAAAAACAGACCTTAGCAGAACGCACTTTAGAAATCATTGCGAGGATCGATATTTCAACGATTTTTCTGCAATGGATTAATCGAATTACAGTTCGGTTAATATGGGTTGATGTAATAATTGGGATTGATTATAGCTGTGAAGTACAAACCGTAGGTTCACGTGCGTATTTCTTCACGGCGACTCGGGGCCGCGACGCTCGCAATTCCACGTCCGCGATCTATTGCATATCACATTCGAAACTATAATCGTATTTACATGAGGGCAAAGACCTTTGCGGGGCGAAACAATTTCTGCAACTACGCGCGGCGCGGACGCGTACGCTATTTATTACGGAATTTTGCTTCGTTGCAACGAAAAACTAATCGCGCTGGATTAAGCCCGTTGCCTCGTTACTATTTAATTTACGAGCTGCGTGAATGTGCTATTGCTGGCATAAATATTAGCGAAAGGCGTTATGCGGCCATGTGCGCCGAGCGCATGCGTGTGAACAAAGTTTAAAGGATGAGGCAACGAGAGGGTAAGAAACAGGGAATCACGTGGAAAGTTTGAAAAAGGTACGTGCTCGTTGACCCCGAAAATCGGACACCATTCTCGTTTCAATAATTCGAGAACACTTCGCGATGAATAATGTTTCGTCTGGAAAATAGTAGGGAAACTGGCTGTAAATTTTCAGACTTCGTGGCCTGCCTGTTATGTGACAATGAACATTTATATGAAATTCAATAATAAAAAGTAATCCATCGGACAAAAGGCTGGGTATCTGGGTCAGAAAAGATCGTGATCCAGCTCAACGGCCCGCAATTCTGAGTGGATAAACTCAGCTCTATATTAACTTTTATTGTCTAGTTTATGGATTTTTTTTCACTCAGTACGCTATTTTGTAAATGTCCGTTCCGTAAACGCATTTGCAGCTAATTTTATACAAGTATTATGAAAACGTGACCGAATCCTTAGAATTACATGAAAAATCACAAGATCACTAACTTGGCTCCGGTGCAAACATTTTTCATAATTACGTCGACGTTGCTGGCACGAAACGGGTGAGAATTCCAGTTGCTCCGACACACGATTAAGCCTGTGCTCGTGATGAAGATCTTACGCATTTTTTACGGCGCTCAAAAAAGCAGGGGATAGTGAAACTGCATTTATTATTTCCCACTGCATGAATGTTGCGCATCAAGAGTTTTAATGTGGTTTCTGTTTCGTTGTTTTTGACGTATAACGAGAGATGAGATCACTCGACAAATCTCCCGTCTCTATCGTCCTGCCCGATCAAAATGGTATCGATTAATCTCGTTAAGCGAGCCCATCGGTGAGTTCTCTTACTGATCGAGAAAGCGATTCGAAAAGAAAGAGGAGAGAAGCTCCAGAGGAGAGGGAGGGAGAAGAAAGAAAGGTACTGAATAATTTCTCCGATTGAAACTTTGTTCGTGGCGTGAAAATGGAAAAGTTGGTGGATTATGAAAAAAGAGCGCTTAACGACTATCCACTCGAAGCGTTAACTTAAGCAAGGTATAAAAGTGAACGCGGTGGCCGAGGGAGAGGAGAGAGGTGAGCATTTTTTCTGAAGCAGCAAAGTACTAGAGCAGAGAACCACCAGAAGCAGTAAGAGTGTCGGTGGAGCAGGGAGTATATCTCGAGCACAGAGAAAAGACGCCGCGGTACTGAAAATATAAGGCAGAGAAGGAAAGTTTGCTGCGCATAGAAACATCCTTTTTCTCTCTTTCTCTCTCTCTCTCTCTCTCTCTCTCTCGTTCCTCTTCGTTCTCTGTTGCTTTCCCTTTGATTCTATCCCGCTCCTCCGTCGTTTTATCCTTGCTCTATCTTTATCGCTTTTTCTTCTCTCCATTGTGCTTTCTGCTAGCTATCCCATAGGAGGAGAGCTCTGGAACTCTAGACATCACGAAGAGCCTTACGCCTGTTACAGAGAGTTCTAGCGCCGCAGCTGCGCCGCAGAAACTCTTCCTCCTTCCCCTCCATTTCTTATTTCTCATCTTATTCCCTCGCTCGTGCGATGCCTTCATTCGTTTTGCATTTTTCCTCCCTCGGGACAACTTATCCATGACTCGCTGTGCTCTTTTTATGCTCAGACTCGATTAATTATCGATACTCCATTTACCAAATGACTCGGAAGAAAATATTGGGACGTTCCTCCAGTTGAGAAAGCGCCTCGGAGACGATGCACGTGGTTCATCGCCCTCAGAATAATTTCCTACCTTCGATAACTCACGTCCCAATCCTTCTCGTCACGTGAGGACTCGCAACCGAGAGCAACCTCCGTTCACCCACCTGACATCGCTCATGTTTTTTCCCGCCAATTCCGTTGGATTTTCTGATGAGAGAAGCCGTAATGCATTTTGGGTAATCAGGTAGAATCGCCTGACATCAATTTCCTCGATATTGCTCTACTCGCCATCTCACCGCGCACAGGGGGGCGGCATTGAGTGAAAATTCTGTCGCTGAGTGAGTCGTTGTCCGAAATCCCTTGAGATAAAACCATTTTTCTTGCTCTTATTGTTATTTTGATCAATGATTTTCACATCGTGGTCAACTTTTTCAAGTATTTTCATCACCTCTTCAACAAAGTTCATCTTATTCGAGCCCCGTATGTGCAAAAGAACCCGAAGGAATCACGTCGAAATTGGTCAAAGAAGGATAATGCCAGGTTCGTTTTATGGAATCGAGATTTGAGACGAGAACTGGCTATTTTAGGCGCAACTATACGTTCATGTCGAGCGTTGGTTATATACAGACGTATTATTCGATGAAAGAATCTCACCCTATATTTACGGACAATCTTGCAACTTTGGTTCGAAGGCTCGTGCATCCTTTTTACCCGGGAATTTGACCATATCGGAATTGTAAATTGCATCAAAGTAGTACACGCCTCGTCGTTCGTATAACATATCGGCACACATATTTTTTCATGGGAAAATATGAATATACATAGGCAAGTGAGAGGGGGTTACAGAGGATCGGCGAGAGGCGCCAACGCCGTTGGACGTCAAGCTGCACCGCAACGGCGCTTGTTTCTCTGCACACAATCATCTCGAACTATATCCGGGGCTGTGGAAAATGCGGTAAAAAGGAGAAATGGAGCTGCGGTGAAGATATCACGGTGAGAAAGAGAGGAGGAAACGAGAAGAAATAAAGAGGGAATGTAAGGCAGACCGAGGTCGCTTTTGCGAAGCACGAATGTAGTAGCAACGGGCGGGGGCCCAGTTAAACCCCACGGGAATCGACTCGTCTTGGGTTGTGTGCAGCCAGTAGTATGACAGTACTTGAAGAGGAAAGTCTAGAAAAGAGAGGGAGAGAGCAAGATAGTACTTTGGACAAACCTACAACCGACGGAAAGGGATGAGATCCAAAGAATTTGCTCCTTGTTCGAGGGTGCCAGGACGACATATATAACCTCTTCCTTCTCCCCTCCCCTCGCTCTCTCTCTCTCTCTCTCTCTCTCTCTCTCTCTCTCTCTCTCTCTCTCTCTCTCTCTCTCTCTCTCTCTCTCTCTCTCTCTCTCTCTCTCTCTCTCTCTCTCTCTCTCTCTCATCCTCAAGGGACGACACTCCAAGTGGCAATAAAAGTAAGCAGACTTTCGCAAACAAGCTTCCGGCCATCGACTGTCGTCTATATGCTCGCCACTGCGGCTACTTCGCTCCTCTACTACCGTTGTATACGAAATTTCGCAGCGCTTTCGAGATGAGACGCTTCTCCTACTTTTTCATCTTCTACGATCTTGCACAAGATCTCTCCAACCGCGGAGAGGATATTCGTTCGAAACGTTTCCCTTTAGAGGCGCATACTCGACTGGCCTGTCAACATCTTTGAAAATTTCAATGAGATAACGAATTGGGGGCTTCTTCGTTTAGGAGTCGAGGAGCTTTTTCGAAAAATGAAAAGAAAAATCGGTATTCCTTGAAATTCAATTTGAAATTTTGACCTCCGGAATTCTGCTCTTCCATTTGCTGTGATTAATCGAACTTTTTACGCAATCGACACAATCTTTCATTTTGACCTTTTCATGTTATAAAGCTTTTCTCTTTTTTCTGGATAAAAGTGTGACGGAACGTGTTAGGCACTCTCTGGCCAGCGTGAACCGCGCTCTCATCACATCAACCGACTCACCCTTGTATTTTAACCTTCCTTCGTATATATCTGCATCGTTATACTTTTCTCTCGCTCGCTCTCGCCTTCCTCCATTATTTCTTCTCCTTTCATCGCGTCCATCGGGAGCAATGAGACGAAGATTCGTAGGGGTTTGCTGGAAGGCAAGGAGAGTTAATTGGATCGGTGCGAGGACGAGCTCTGTATCGACAGAGACGAAAAGCATCCGGGAGAAACGATGATCGCGCGCCCACGTTCGAGACGGTCTCGTTATCGCGAGGCTATGCCTTTCCACCTCGGATCTTTCTTCAACTTCAATATATACGTGATATATACTTCGATGGTTTTTAAAAAATGATCGATCACTTTATTTCTGTCGCTACGGAAATTTTTTAATTATTATAAAAGTGAACGCCGGTCTAAAAGCTGTTATTTCGCTTCGATTTCGTAATCACTCATATTTTTTTTCTATTTTTTTAACACCATTTTGATTCCTGTAGCATACGATCAATACAGAAATGAAAAAATATTCTTCTACCTAAGTCTGATCGCGTGCGGTGTCCAGTGATTCTTCCCGTGCGGCCAGGATTGCACTAATTTCGTTAATTTAGAATTCTTGGATTTAGAACGAGAATTTCCTAGGGACACTTCGTAATAGCTTAATAAACGATACGTCCGAGTTATTTTTCCCAAAGCAACACCATCAGCTATGAGATCGTGGACGGCATTCACTGCTGCTTCGTTGGGTTCACGACCTGAAGCAAAAAATTATCCGTTACTCGACGTTTTGTGCTGTTGCATTTGAGATTCGATGTGAATGAAAGTATAACTTACTCCGAAAACTGCCTATTAAGCAGATCCCGATACTCTCGTGTTTTTCTTGTAGCACATGATCTCCAGCGACGTCCCAGCCACGACCTTCGTAAACGTTGCCGTCTTCACCGACGTAAAAGTTGTAGCTTACGTCGCTCATGCCGCGATGGTCCATGAGATAATTCTTCGATCATTAAAAAAACAACAGTTTGAAGACACAAAGAAAAATGCTTCAATTAAAAACTACGAGAGACGAAGAAGCTGATCAAAATCGACGTGCAATTTTTAAATGATTTATTTTCGTAGGGCTCGATTCGAAATCTCAAAAATATCGTACGAAAATTTTAACATGAATTTGAATTTCAAAATCTCATCGTCGTGAAATTCGTCATTCTTTTTTCCTTGCAGCAGCTCACCTTAGCCAGCATACATATAAATATTACCTGCGTAGCTTTCATTGCTTCAATGCATTGAACCTTCGAAGTGCAACTCTCTTTAGTTGTGTGATGAACAATGACTTTGGTAACTGGTGTTTGCAGCGCTATCGTACTGTGTTGTGTTGGTTCCCTTGCACCCCATTCTGCTCTCGTGATGATATTCGGTTTGTCTTCATCATGAAAAATAAAAGTTTATCGATATTCAGAATTTTTTGGACCAGCAATTTTTCCCGAGTATTCAAATCCAAAATTTCAATATAATTCCCCATCCCATACTCGGCAGTCTCGGCACAGTGGAAATGAAAAAGTGCACAGTTTCGCGTGCGTTTTCAACGATGAACGTCGTTATTTTAAAAATTCCAATTGACGTATCATTGATATTGAATTTTTTTTCTAGATTTGCATGAAACGTAACGACCACGGTTATTAATATATTTTGAAAAATATTGTAGAATTTTCGAATGTTTACAGGAAGGTTAACGATTGAACGTGACACTTGAGAACTGTTCTTTCAAGGAAATTTTTCAACGAGCTTTCCGTCTCAATTATTTTACTCGTTTTCATTTTTCAAGAAAATTTTTTGATATCATTTTCTCGTAATTGTCGTCACAATTATTTGATAATTTTCAATCATTACCTTTAATTCCAAGGGGTCTTTCGATCTCTTGTCCCTCGATGCAAACGATGGGTAAAATTATTAACAAAACTGTTTTAAGATCGAACATTTCGAATTGAGAGTTCAAGCAGCGCTGAGCGATTCTTCCACGATAATTAGGCAAGTTGTCGTCAGACACGAGAACATATAATTGAAAATTGTTTGATGGTATTAGTACAGCGCGTGCATGAGACTTCCCCCTCTTAGAGGCTCAGAATATTTTATTCCGATCGAATGAGCAACGGAGATAATGTTTTTACATGTTTCCAGCTATTCTGTACTACACGTGTATGATTAAAATTCGATTTTGGATGTGCGTCAATCGTTCGGTAAACATTGACGAAATATTCGGCACATGTACTAGACGTGCTATAAAAAAATATTTCTAAAGAGGGACCGGAGCAAACATATTATTTTTCTGCCCTCCAAGACAGAAAAATCGTATACATTCCACGGGAGTGTACTTTCCCTCCCTAGGTGTGTAATATACTATTAAGAAGTATCTATTACTGGCTCTCAAACGCCGAAAAACTTACTGAAATTTATTGTAATATTGAAAAAATAAAAAATTTCCTCGTGGCTCAATGAGGTGCCTTTCAAAAACTGGCAAAAAATTCTTTCTTACTGCAATTTTAATCCAATGTAAAAATAAAGAAATGTAATTCTTTCGTAATTTCTCCTTTTTAAAATATTTTGAAAAAAAAAAAAAATTCCTTGCTTTTCCTTTCCCGAAAAAAAAACATACAAAATTGCAGAAATGAAAAAACAAACAATTTCAACTGTTTTTAAAGTACCTCGTTTTGCCATGCGAAACTCTGCACAGTACCACGAGTAAGCCAGCTGACCAAATAAACTCCTAGCATAATTATTACGCTTCAAGTAATTTTACGAGAATCTAATCAGAAATTATAAAAGTTTCACACTTATGAAGTTCTTTCGAGGCTCTGTTTACCGAGACATTCCAGTGGCGACTCGTTATCGACATTATTGTATGTAAACATTAAACGTATTCGTCTCCAGTCGTTATCGCGACTTCACATATACTTTCTGCACCTTAAAACTTTTAGAACATCGGAAAATGAAAAAATCTTAAAATAATTGAAATTACAAAAAGTCAATTAATTAGACAAATCTCCATACTTTTGCTATCAAATACAAATTATTTGCGTAATTAATAACACTCACCGGAAAAATACCAATTATTTGGATATTTGGCAATGTTTATCGAAATTATTGGTGCAAATATCGGTGTTGCCGATCTTAGGTATCGGTACAGGTGCACCAAGTCGATTCTCCTTCCGCACAACCGGTTTAGCTCACATACGTATATTTTAGTCGTACAAATGCACAGACTTACTTATGCATGTGTTCAAACGGCGGAGAGTGTGTCGTTTGGCCACAGAAATTGCAGCAACGATTCTTTTTTACTGCGTGTAAACGCGCGCCCGGGCCAGCAGAGCCCTTGAGTCCCTCCGTCCTTTTGTTCGCCTTCGGCGTGTCTTTTATGACGAGAGAAGGAGTTGACGCAAAAACTAATAATAAAGGGAGCAGGAGAGCGGGAGATTCTTGTTTGCGAATTTCACAGGATTTTGACTGGGGATTGGTAGCTCTGGCATTGATTCGATTTCACTTCCTCCATTCTCCATTGCTGATTATTCCCTGAAATAATGCACAGCAGGGAACTTTGCAGTACTCTCGTTATTTTCTTCCGATCGAAGGAAGCCAGTAGGAACCGCTTGACACGTGAGCCTGTACTGATTTTTGAAACCTCACTATACGCGCTTTTACTTTCCATGGTTAGTGGCTACGTGCGCGGCACGACGAGGTAGCGAAACTCTGCGATTATTCGAGTAGTTTAATCGCGTATAAAATAGATATTTATGCCCATTCATAAAACAAGCGAGTCGCTCTATCAACGTTTCATTCAGGTTTAAATCTCGAAAGGAAATTACTGACATTTTCTGTGTAGACGCGCACACATTGTGAGCTCTCGTCACACGATTCACCAGGGAAATCCTTTGTATACCGGTCGTCGCGGTAATTAGCATTCCTCGTGGCTATCTGGTTTCCATGTATAGTGTGCTGTGAATGCGGATGGAGAAGAATTTCGCTCGATAGTGAGATTGACGCGGTGAAAGAGAGTCGTCAAAAATCGGGCGAATGGATCTCGCGATGAAATGAGAAAACAGGCGCCGAGTCGTGGGCATTTTCGTAATGATTTTCCTACTTTTGTTGAAAGAGGACGAAAAAGCGTTATTTCGTTGGAATAAAATTTTGCATTGACGTCATTATAAATCCTCGGTGAGTTCATTCGCTGCGTCGTTAAGCGCACTGAGGCACCGCGGAACAAGGACATTTTAACGACGCATCAATTTATTTTCATTCAATCTGACAATGCGTCATCGAGAAGGACGATAAATCTCCGGAGAAGAATAACGAAAAAGGCACAGAGAGCCACGAAAATCCCGGGAATTTCGCGGTGGATCCGTGGGGATAGCGTTTGCGAAAAGTTTTGCGTCGACCGTAGGCGAATCAACATTTCGTTCCCCCATCGCGTCGTCGTACACTTCGAAATCCATTTGAGTATCGGCAAATGGATCGGGCCACTATCCAAAGGGAGAGAAAGGGACGGCAGCACGAGAGCTTCGAGGGCTCTGCCTGAGGAGATTTGAAAAAAGCTCCCCGAACGAGAAAGCTTTGCACACGTTTCTCGCGTCTCTTTTCACGAATAAGCCCTGTGTGCCACGATGGACCGAGGTCGGAGAAACATTGTCGACGAGTGAGCTTTATACCAGACGAATTTTATTTTTTTTTTGCTCTTCGTGACACTTTCTTTTTATTTCTACACAGCATCAAGCAATGATCCTTTACACTAACGTACGATATTAAACCATTTCATTTGTCTAAATGATTTTCTTATTCTACGCACAGTACGCACTCATTTATGGGGCATCGATGGGTGTATCGAAAAGCGTGAAAAGGCAACCGTTCCGCAAAGCTCCCTTCGTTGCTGGGATTGATGAGCCTGAATTTTTTTCGATTAGCCCAAACGATCAGCAGTTTTTGTTCGAATAAATATTTATCCGGCAAGTTAAAAGCCCTTACTGTTCCGTATGGGGAAGCGATAATTGGGAAATACACCGGGGAGCTTCTTTATTTGATCTGGATAATTGCATCCGAGTGATTCGAGTTTAACGAGAGCGAGAGATTTTTTTCCTACGAATGAAAATAAACATAGGATGAATGAATTTGGAGCGATCATTTCCAAATATGAAATTGTCGAGAGGAATACAAACAATCGATTCGCTTGTGTCAAACTTTTTCGTCCCAATGCGATCCCGCGTAACGCAGCGGATGAAAGCGGGGAAAAAGGTCATTGGTTTTCAGCCTCGGGTATCTCAATTCCGTGGTTTCGTAGCTCCATCGGTTACACCTTATCGGAAGATGGGATGCATAAACCACGACGTTCGATGAATAATGAAAAGGGAGCTAATTTTCAGGTCTCACGTTTCATCTCAATGAATATCGCACGTAATTGATACACAATAATAAATGAAGCAAAGTGAGGTGATCGTTCTCGGTGCACTTTCCTTCGGTATAATTATTCATCATAGGAAAGCTCTGCGAAAATACGGACGTCATACGTAACGAGTTATCTGATCTCAGGGGAAGAGGGAATGCAGAAAGAAACATTATTCAGTGGAAAAACCTATCGACCTTCGGTCATGACACTGAATAAGTTTGCAACGTCGGAGTCCAACGAAACGATGTGAAAAAACTCTCCAACAATTCCAGTAATTCTCCAATTCTGTTACCTGCCTAATTTGCAATTCGTAGTTTTTCAGTCTGCATCAAAGATTCGTGAAATAAAAAATTGGTCAATTGCAAGTGTTATTTTCGTTAATCACGTTGGATTCTAACACCGCAAACTTCAGCACGACACATTTTGAGCCAGGGAAAAATCGTTCAGTGACCGCGGCATTCCGATTGGCGTCAACCAGTCATGAGAGTCCTCAGGCGAACAGCATTGCTTCAAAAAGATTTATGGATTAATGTACTTCTCCGTATGCGAAAGGGATTTTGAACTCTCGTTCTCTCGCTGAGACGATCGATATCGAAACAGGTCGAGATAATCGGCAATTAAGCCTGCCAAAAGGACTAGTCGGCGCACGGCATACGCAGGGAACTGTGGGACTTTGTACATACATACGCGGTAGGTACGTATAGGTAGCTTCTGTCGCTGCCTCGTTAAGCCCCGAGTTAGCCATCGTGGTGGCGCGGTCGCGAA
The DNA here is from genome assembly GCF_019457755.1 of Venturia canescens. NCBI lineage: Eukaryota > Metazoa > Arthropoda > Insecta > Hymenoptera > Ichneumonidae > Venturia > Venturia canescens. Next base: position 4,318,964 of record NC_057426.1, read on the forward strand.
GGGATTCCGGGAACACGCGGACGAACGACACGTCTTCATTAGCCTTTCATGAACGTTACCCGCGAGTTCGTAGCACCGTCATCTCCGTGTAGCCCCACCACGGCAGCCCACGAGCTGCCTCCCCTCGCCCTCGTTCTCTCCATTGTTTTCTTTCTATTTCGCCTTCTCCGTAGTTTCATGTACAGGATATATCAAGCGAGTACCGGTATTCGGGTACCATGCTCTGCGGAGAGTCCCAGAAAAGCTGTGTAAGTGCTCCGCACACGTGGGTGTGCATAATCCTTCTTCGCGAGATTTCTCCAGGCTGACCCTTACCTTGGTGCACGTTCGTGCAGCAGTAACTCACTATATTTATGAGCTAATGGTACCCGCAGCGTGTCCTCGCTGTGTACGCTACAAAAATGTCGCACGCGTGTTAAGATTCAAACGGACAAGATCGAATGGTTGATTTGTACGCGGTGGTCCTCGATAAAGTCCAATATTTAGCGGCCATTATTCGCGGTCTGTGTCGTAAAAGTTAGGTATTCCTTGGCTCGCGTCGAGTCTCTTTCCGGCATCCCGGGCAACGTTCTTATCATCGAATTCCAGTAAATTTGAACCGCCCCGACAGAATAGTCGCTCGAGTCTTGTTTCACTTTCCCGTTGCGCGCGCTCCGCGTCGCGAAAACTATTGGTTTTGTATATTTTGTAAAAACGAAAAGAAAGCAGCGGGATCTCCAGGTTTTTCTTCCTCCCGGTGCAGCTTGTATTTATAGTTGCATATCGTTAAGCGCGTAGATACAAGTATATTTCGACTGCAATAATAATCATCATCGTATTACCATACAATGTGAGGCTGATGTTTACGCCTACGGGCATATCCTCATGCGAAGTTTATTGAGCTTGTACGTAGCCGAAGTATTATTGCGGATTTCTGCGGTATATGTAGGCTTTCCGTATGCGCACGAGAGCCTCGCAATGTTAAAACATATCCAGCCGCGGAGCGCATAAGAGGAAGAGAGAGAGAGAGAGAGATGCGCGAGAGCACTACACCACTCTTGTAGAGGAGAGTGCATCATGAGAACCGATAACATTGTCCCGGAATCTCCGCTCTCGATCGAAAGCCTCTCGCTCCTCTTTCTCTTTCTCGTTCCCAGAATTTCATTCCCCTTTCTCTCTCTCTGCCTCTCTCTCAATTCCTTCCTCCCCGAAGGTATCAAAGGAGGACGAGAAATGCGCCGAGAGACGAGAGGAAGATGCCGAGATGAAACGTAATCGATATGGCAGAGCGCAGCAGCGAAGGTTTCCTGCCTTTCTGTGTAACAGTACGAGGCGACCGTTGTTTCTATAAAGCTACGGAAAAAGGAAGAGAGCTCTCTGAGACAAAGAGATTATGATATACACGAACGATAAGTTTTTATGCATGTACACAGGCATAAAGTAATTCAGATGGGGACTGGAGACAAAATAAAGTGGATACTCGATCGAAGAAGCACGGAAAACGCTGATTTTTCGTGGAAACGTACGAGGCTGGATGGAGGGTGAGGCGGAGTGCACTCAATTCGGCATCAGTCAATGACGACGAGGATTTCTCGGAGTCGAGAATGCCAAGTCTCTTGGAAAAACAATGTAGAAGAAGCATATCGAAGGAAGCAAAAGCGGGACTCTCGACAGGCGGTGTTTAGTATGAGAACGAGTGAAAAGCGAGCTGTGTGAAACGAGCATCGTGGGGCATCTAGTTAAGGCAGGAACAGAGCGTGAACCGCCAAACTGCGGGCGCGTGGAAAATCAGGAGGAGACGATTGAGACGGGAGAAGAAGTCTGCGCTTAAAGCGACAAAGGCGCTGCGAGAGAGCGAGAGATGAAAGGACAGGGTGGAAAGTCAAACGGAGCATGACGGATATGCGATAGCTGGTATACGTACTTCCGGTTTGCGGTAAACGACTTCTCGCTCCAGCTGGAGAAGCGAACACGCGCCACCCTGCAGCGAATACACGCGTACACTCACACAGACTCGATGCTCATGTTCCGAGAGATTTAACGGTGGATCGTGGCAATCGAGACCTTTGCACGACCCGGAGAACACACCCGCATTTCCAACGTTTCGCTACACGCTAAAGACAACGGAAGAAAAATTTTCTCGCGCGCCCTGCTCCCTCCTTCGCCACTCGCAGTCACATCTCCTGAGAAAATAAGGCAAGAAGAGATATAAAAATGTTTCAGCGGAACGTATACGTGTGTATTTACTTACAGACGTACGCATGCATCAGAAAACAGTACTACGGTCGTGCGTCGTGAGCCCTGCTACAGTGAGCACTGACCTCTGCCGCGAGCACGTGTTCCCACGCTGAAAACCATCTTCTCGGTCTGTCGCCTCTCCACCTTGATTACAATACGCCCCTTCGCGCTCGCATGTCTCTCGTCTCTCTTCCGCGTACCACAATAAGCTTTGTGCTTGTTCCCTCCCTCCCCCCCTCTCTCGCTTTTCCTCTCCGCCTTCCTCCATCGCACTCGCTCGCTCGTCGATCCGTGTCTGCGTATCAGCCTACCTTCGAGCTAGGTCAGTACAGCAAATGACTCAGTTCCACGCGAGGCGAATAGTCATTGCGTGCCGGTGCCCTTCTCTCTCCTCGTACACGCGCGCACACACGCTTTACTATTATTCTTATCGGAAAAGTATGACGAAACTTCGCCTCTACCACGTGCGTGAATAACAACTCAATCGGAGACTCGAATCAGGAGCTTTGACCTCTCGCAGATCACGATGCTGAAGTTTCCAACTTTCGAGTCCGCAACGAATTTAACGAAAAAAACATTTGGGATTGACCAAAAACAACAATTGCAAATTGTAAATCTGCGCTTTCGCCGCGCAAAATATCTTCCGACTTTTTTGTTCTTTTTATGCTCCTCACGATGCCATCGCATCGTGGAGGCTCGCTCGAATGATCAAGTTTTCTTATCCTTTAAGGCCAACTTGATGAGCTTCCCCAACTGCTGGGCACCCGGGGGCAGACGTAAAATGTATTCGTGAATACACAAGATCGCGAACAGCTGTGGAAGTACGCATGACTACAAAGACGGAGCGGTGTGCGCTAGAGGTTCGCGCGTACGCACCCACCGAGGCGCACAATCACCCATGCGAGCTATTCACACCGAGCGTACGTATAATTATGCCAATGCGCACCAGAGGCAGATAGCCACAATGGCTTTCCGTGGCACGGCTAATGGACTCCGCTCCAGGACCTTCCTACGCTTCCACGTTCTTTCGATCGAAACAACCGCAGCAATATGTGGTTTGAAATCTATATTTGTTCCCGCGTTCTTCTTCGTCAGTATCGCAGAGGCCAAGGCAATCTTTATAGGTGCAAATGTTCGCACGATAATGTAGACAGAATAAATGAACGGAACGAATCGAGTGAAAGCGTAATGTAAAGATGCCTTCGGATCCCAAGCGAGAAAATTACGTCAAATCTATGCCGTGAGGAGTCGTTACGATGTTGAAGTTCAAAAGGGAAATCTTCGCCATGCGTATGCCCGTTAAAGAGGAACATTCAGGGGCTTCTTCGTAACACTGAATTTCAATTAAAAAGGCGATTTTTTTTTCGTACCGAATGCCCGATTGCTGCCAGTTGGGAAATACGGACGAACCGAATCTGGGCCACCGCGCTCCGTTTCGGACTTGTTCCTTTGTCTCTCGACGGACGTGGCGGATCTCGCCTGCTCTTTCGTACGCTTCGAATGGTGCGCGCGTGCTTCTCTTTTTCGTCTCTTTCTTTCAGTCCTCGTCGTCGTCGTCGTCGTCGTCGTCGTTGCGAGTGACGTTTAAGAGAAACCGGAAGGTACAAATTGCAGTGTCGTGTCTTCTGCTCCAGAGAGAATTCTCTTTTCACGTTTACGTCCTTCTTTCACTCATGAGATCTGGCTTAGAGATCCTGATTCTTTTGCTGCTGCTGCGTCTGGTCACCTCCTCGCTCCTCGAGCCGACCTCCCCGCAGCTTTGTGCCGGCGAACGTCGCTCGAAGTGGGACACTCACCTGAATACTTGCTGGCAATCAAGAGTTTACCCGAGTTCGGCCCGATGGGACACACGGACGAGCGCGGCGCGCCGATCACACAGACGCGATCCTCACATGCGAGAATAAGAGAAATATTGCAACGCGAGTATACGCGCACACGACGAAGAGAAAAGATGCCTGCACACAGCTCATCTCCGCGGATAACCGCTGCGGTATCTTGTCCATCATTCAGTCGTTCTCGGCGTCGCACCCGGTGCACAGAGACGGGAGAACCAGGTCGATTATGCATAGTCCTCCTCCGTCGTTCTCTCCGGGTAACTCTCTCGTTCGTTGAGCTCATAAAACACGGTAAAACGCCTCGATATTTTTGGAAGGCTCGGTGCATGACTCATGCGTACGATTTCAGAGTGATGTGGACATTAATAAGTGCCTGATAGAGCGTTCGTGACTCGTATACAAGGATTCTCTCGTGCGCGCGTGTTCGCCGGAGCGCTCATTTCGCTCACCGTTTGATCGACAAATTTGCGCGTCCTTCAACGTCCGAGCGGAGACGACGCTGTCTCTTCTCGCTATCACGCAACCTTAAGACGTTATTATTCGCGAAATTCTCCGAGGCTCGAACTCTTTCTTTGGACTGGGCATACACGCGCGCTATTTATGCAAGTACCTCGCTGTGCTTGTGCAGCTTTAAGGAGGTCAGTGTGCAATCGCCTGCGCGCCTTCCTCAGGCACTTCCCATCGCCGCATCCCTTCGCTCCGTTATCCGCCGTTGTTGTCGTCCTCGCGCGTCCACACGCGAGGCCATTTACTACTCGCAACATGATTGGACTACGCTTTCAACCATCCCGCTCAACACAAATATTTCCGCACTGCGGTCAAGGATTTTGTCGTATATGCAGGTATTTCTTTTTTCAAACGCTTTTATCCCCCAGCCTTCGAGTTCATTCAACCTCATTCCCAACGAACTTCTTCCGTTACTATTTTTATTGTGTCAAAAAGAGATTTCTCTTTATATTTTTTTTTTTTTATATCTTTACCCGGAGAATTTAGCCAACAAGACGCTCTTCCGTCGAAGGCTTTTCAAAACGAAAATTTACTGGAAGAAGAAATGTGTTTTTCAACTTTCTCAATGGCGCCGTCCGCAAACGATTTGAAAGAATACGGTCATCCAGTCAATCGACTGGTTTCGATGATTTCTACTGTTCTGACTTCATTTCATCGAGTCAGAGAGACTGAGGAGTAAAAGATCGTTGAAATCGTTTAGTAGCTCTGACCTTTTGCATCTTTGTCACTAAATTCACAATTTCTACATCCAACTGGAAGAACTGGAATAATCCTAGTCGAAAATTAATTGATGAAAGTATTTCTTGAAATTGGTTGTCATTGAACATTGCTTATTGACGATCCCCGATTTCAAATAAGTTAAACAATCCTTAAGCTAGCTCTCTCTCTGGCTACATTCCAGTCATTCTCTTCGACCAAATTGAGGATATACGAGGCGATGAACGCCGTAAATATACAGCAAGTCGATTCGCGGCGGCCGCTGCGTGCAAAACGAGAAGAAAATTGCAAAGAGTCGAAAATCCGGTATTTCTTCATCGTACAAAACCGGTGATGGCATATTCCGGCTCTCCCATCGATCCCCTGAGTCAGGTGAGAAAAAGTCGTCCGCGCGCGGGGGCACGTCACGTGGCCCTTAACAGCGGAATTTCACTGCGTATATCGCACCAGTTACAAGTAAATGCGGCTCTCGGTGTTTCGACGGTGTCGATGTAGTGGCCGAACCGAGATCCTCCTCGGATTGATCGTTCGGCTGATCTCCCATGCAAATTTTCGATCTCGACGTCTCAGTTGGTCGCAGCGATAAAAAAAACGTCCGTAAATCGTGCGAATATCTCACTTGAGACTCTGTGCAGGATTACAAAGAGTAAAACGCTCACGTCACATCGAGAGCTCTCACTGGCGTAGCGGGCGGTTGGTACCCTCCGAGAAATTTCGACGCTATCACGCGTTCTTTCTAAATCTTTGCCTCATCGGGGGAATGTCTGTCGATCTCAATCCATCCTCGAGATTGCCACCAAATTTGTTGGATCGTTCAACAAACCGCTTATCCGTTCGAAGAAAAACATCGTGTTTTCGTCATGCTTGAGCTCTTTCCTGATCAGCGAGCTCGCCACGTCTCGATGCGACGTCGATATCGTCTCGAGTTCAAACTCATTCCGCATGGGCTAATATCGAATTAATATCCGGGGGAGGATTCCCTTACGGAATTCTTTCATCTTATTTTCGAGTGCAACGAATTTCCTGCTGCAATAAATTCTCCACGTATAGATTGATAACAGCGGCTCAGTTATATATTTGGATACAAACGTCGCAAGGATTTCGATCCAATCGGAAGTTTTGGGGTCCCGGAAAAATGGAAAAATCATTCCTCCAGTTCCGTTCTTCCGTAACTCATGCGATGCAACACACTCGAGTCTATGTATCACATGGACATATACGGAACCCGAAGAACCGTACTTCGATGTTACTATATAGACGCGCTGATAAGAGAAACAGCGTGTGGTGAGCGATCCCTGTGAAGTATAGCTATGGGAAAATCGTAATACGAGGTTGCTCGGAGGCTTTTCTGCTCTTCGTTCGGACACGTCGTCTCCTCGATATCTCGCCGCTTTACTCTCTCCTCTTGGCAGCAGTGAAACGTGTGTATCTCGTAGCAACGTCGAAGGTCGTCTGGAAATGGTGATAAAATTCTGGTGCGGAGTGAAGAAGCCGCGAGATCGAAGGGAGAGGTCATTTTTCCGCGCGGAAAATTCTCACTCCGACAGAATTATTTTGCAAACAATTGCGCAGGAACGATTGCAAAAATAATGGAAAGCATCCTCCGTCGGGAGCACCGATCGGAGAAAAGTGAAGCGACGATGGTAGCTGCGGAAGGCGAAGAAAAATCGACACGCACGAGAGACACGACTAGAGTGATCCACGCGAGTCGAGGTTTTCTTTAGCCAACTCCTTTCATTCAGGCATTCATCTCCCACTTTCCTCAAGTTTCTGATGAAGAGGTTTCTCTTGCTTTGATACGATTCTTCCAGGGATTTTGCACACTGATCACGTGGCTGTGCGTCAACAAGAGCACGCTGCGTAGATACGAAAAGACTCGTAAGGTTTGAGTCTTCGGAAATCCTGAGTGGCTCCATATTCTTCCTTTGGAAATGTGCTCGAAACGTCGAAGATTCTAGACTGTGTACAATTTCTTCGTTTTCATAGTGCTTCATTCGCAGTCGTTATTGTTGTTGCGATGCTGCCGAGTTTGCGTGTGCTCCAGTACTTTCTCTGCTTTATTCGCTTCTTTCTTCCTTGGGAAACTGATCCTCTCGGATCCCGAGAACGTTTTCATAATTAAATCTCTCTTGGTTCGCTCGTGCTATCTTGCGGTGTTGAATGAAGCTTCATAATTACGATCCTTTAGTTTGAAATCTGGAGATGTACCAGAAACTTCGTTCTTTGTGTATTTTGTAAAGTTTCAAAAAATCCAGATGAAAAATGATGCAAAATTCTTTTCTGCCGTTTAAATTGCATTGCCCTTGAAAGCTATTCGTTGAATTGAACGATGACGTTGTTTCACTGGATTTTTGAAGCACGTCGTACCATTAACGAGGAGCTGCGAATGAGCGAAATTCACGGCTACTCACCTTGAACTTATCTCGCTGACGCAACCGAAGCTCTACCTCGAGCTGTCCGTCATTGCGAGAACATCGACGATCGACCGAATCCTCAACGAGCCAGTTGCCCAGCTGGACCTCTTAAAAACACATACAAAGAGAAATCTTGGATACATAATCCAAGGCACATCTCGATCTTGATGCAAAACGTTAAAAACTATTTTAGCACTGACATCATGCAGCGTTCGAAAGTTTCTACGCACTCGCCGATTATTGGCTCGCATCGCAGTGAATCTAGCTCGGATCTCTTCCATGTTTTAGTCGAACGTTCGAACCGGAAGGAGGGGCAATTATTTTTATCCGGTCCGACTCTTTTGCCTTTATTTTGCAACGTGCCTCTCCGGTTGCCTGCATTTTTTTCTTAGTCATGGCGCTCGTGAGAACTCCGGTAAAGAGCTTCGAATTATCGGATAAATCTTTGAAAGACAATTCACGGAAAGAACTTTGATGTCTAACACGAACTGCACTTTAGCACCAGCTTAATGAAGCCATTCGCCGGTGGTTTAAAAAATCTCAAATCCTCGTTGCACTTCCAAGCAAATATGTGCATCTCCAAAAGAATTTTTTCATCTAAAAATACAAATTCCATTATGTTGGGCACCAAATTGATTGCGCCATCGGTTCGGAGCCTCTGCCCAGCCATTGATAGCACCGATGGCTCTAGTTTTCGACCGGAAATGAGTAGGAGAAGAGATGCAGCGTGTAAAACAAGAGCCTCGGAGAGTTAGGATGTAGCATTCTCGCACATATTCACTCAGCGCTATGTGTACATCCGGGCGCAAGCCAAGAATAACTCGTGGTGTACATTTAGCCACGAGAGGTGACGTGTAGCGCCTCGGGAACGCCTAAGATCGCTCGATTCTCTCTCTCTCTCTCTCTTTCTCTCTGGAGAGAATAAAGGGAGGGTTCGACGATGTAATCGGGTCGTTCTTCGCGTCTGTTCGAAGCCGAGGCACGTAGTCTATAACGTGTTGTATCGGCATACGAAGAAATCACAGCCAATGTATGGAAGATCTATTGTACGTGCTGCTGCTGCACCTTATCAGAAGTATCCGCCAATATTGATCGACTGCTCTTGCTTTAATCATCGTAATAACGTGCACGATATATTGTGATGGTTTATGTTCGTCTTTATGTATAGGCAGATGTGCTGCTAGACTCGATTAGATAAGAAAAGCTTCAAATTTGCTCCTAGCAACAAAGATGTTCTTTCGTTTTCTCGTGCGCGCGTGTGCAATCAACGTGAAATGAAAGAGCGTTGAATTATGTTTCTATAGACACAGACACACAGACACCGCGAGATCGAAAGCGTTCGAGAAGTTGCTCGCAGCACAGAGAAACCATCTTATCCGCTGTCGATAAGTATTCTCCTTCGACCTTAATGAGATTCTGATCACCCTCGAGAGGCCATAAATCGTTTGGGTGGTTGGTTCAGTACTTGGATTTTCGTTAGGGGGATACGATACTTGATCTTCATTATCCAATACCCGAGATGCTCGATCCTCCGCAAGATTCTGCGTTTCTCTTCAATGCTCATAGCCACGCTTTTTCGTTTAACTTTGCAAGCGTGCGTGCCTTAGAATTTTAATAATGATTATAGCGACTGCGAAGCTTCAGAGGCCGAAGGTACGAGAGAGCAAAGGAGCTCGAGAAGGAGGAGGCCGGAGATGTGAAAAGGAATTCCTCTGACTGTAATCAAGCAGAATTAAAGGAAGAACGGCCCTTCGGATCCGTGAAAGTTGTACGCGGAACGAGGGCAGATCTTCCGCGGGAAGAATAGCCAAGAAAATGGTAAAGAAGCACGAAACGAAAAGCTGTGGAAAAGATAAGAAGTAAAAAAAAAAGTTTGCTCCTTGGGCGAACCATAATAGCTCCAGGGCCCTCGTGTCATTAATAATCGTTAGACTTTGGATCCACACTGATATAAACTCGCGGGACTTTCTTACCTTATTTATATACGCGCACACAGTTTCGCCGCACTTTTTCTCGTCTCCTTTTTCCTCAGCTCGATGTAGCCGGTGGTCATATCCTGCTCGGTGCAAGTCTCCCTCTCAAAGTCTCTCGCCTTGTAAATATAGGGGTGGAAGTTTAACTCTCTGTAGACATATATCTGGAAAACGAAATAGCCATAAAGAGCGGGAGAGAGGGAAAGGGGACGCGGATACACGGAGCTGAACATCGCCGCGGCGGAGCGAGTGCAAGCCTCGCTGCTGTTTTACCTCACGAGAAGAGGAGAACACAAGCCGCCGAGACGGCGAATCATCCGTCTGCAACAGAAACCCCGCGAGATATGTATCTTCTTGGCTAACAACCGAAGATTAACGAGATCCATTATACGCCCCGCTCGCGCGTCCACCCTCGCTTATGTTGCCGGTACAGCGAAACTTAACCACCAGGTGCAGCTTCTACGAATATTTACGTGCTTGGCCACTGTTGCGGTGTTGAGAGGAATGTCGCTCCTCACTTGCGAAATTTCTTGCTTCGCCGCATGTCTCTTCGAACTTGGAGCACACCCCGCGGATCAGCTGAGATTTCGTCATATCGCCATCGGTCGCTCGTCGGAACGACGAGCAAATTCCACATTCATATTTTTTCATCCTTCGATCCTTCGAGTTCAATCTTTGTTGCATCGCACCTTCGGAGCTTCGTGCGGCGACGACTCGGTATCAAACGCCTCATTTTCGACTCCATTTTTCTCACAAATTTCTGTATCGACGTTATCTATCCTCGTGCATTACAATTAAGATCGATCATTCTTTATTCAAGATTATCCATTTCAAACTGCGAATTCAGGCAAAGCTACTATCAAATGAGGAAATAAAAATCGTCACACGTGCGACTGACGCGACGGAAAATCTCCGATTTTATGGAAAGAAAACACCTCGAAGTTTGTATTTCCACCAGGCTCGTGCTGTAGCTCACACACGCTAAGTGGAAAATCTAGATTAGCAAATCGGTCAATGGTCTGCATGCTAAGCGGCGCATTGTTCCATAAAATGTACGAATTAAAGTGGACGCGAAGCGTATTATTATACATGCAAATGTAATATGTTAAATATCTATATACATACAACAACGTGCCCGTGTGTGCAAGGACGAAGAAGGTTCACTGAAGCGTTGTAAGAGATCGTGGAGGCATGCAAAGCGTACGTACAATTGGGAAACATATATCGTAACTGGCAAACACACATACTCACTTGTGTCATGAAGTGCATGTGCATATAGGAGCGTAGCCACATGTGCAAGTCGAGTCAGGATGGGGTGGTGTTTTGCCTTGAGATAATGAAACTCACGCCGGCTCTAAAAGCTGGAATACTCTAGCGCTGCACATAGCGTGCATCGTCCTAACAAATTGCTTTCATACAAACATGCATATACACATATTTGTGCCTTTGTGTATACGTACATATAATTATTTATGCGGAGAGGGCGACTGCGAATAAAAGTAACAGGGGTCGAAAGTATAACACTTGTACCTGTTAATCTTGCCGTGTCATAAAACAGGTCACGAATACGTGCGCATACGAAATGGGACGTTAATGACATTCCTGGAGGTCTTGAGAACCCGTTTACAATCGTTAAATACGTCACGTTTATAAGCTACTGTTTAGGCTTTTTTTTTTTTTTCAACGACTCAAAGCGATACTCGACCAACTTTTGCCGAGCTGTGTTTCGTACGTTTACGGGAAATCTTATCAAATGCTTCCATCTCTCTTATGTCCGGCTTCATCCTATTTACGATACGGCTTCCCTACAAATCTGTCAATTCGCTTTTGCCTCTTGGGTCTACCGCTTCAGCTACGAATGGCTCAGCGAGCAATAACGTACAGTTTGAATTGTGCTTTTAGAGTTTTTTAGAAACAGTCATTCTCGTCAATCTTCTTCTAGAATTCTTATAAATCATTGCTCCTTTCGACTCGATGGAATCGTCGAATCACTCGACTCGCTATGCTTCCTATTCCGGAATACTCGCGAGATAACCTCGATTTGAATTTGGACAACAAATGCTTCGAATCAACGCTGAAACACCGCTTGTGAACTTCCCCCCAGAATCACACGAGAATTTCGAATGAAGAAATTGTGATCAAGTACACCGAGAAAACGAGGCCGAAAATTCTAGAGAAAAGTACTAGACCAATACCCATAAATTTTATTTAAAAGACTCAAGAGTCTCTTTCTCCATAAGCATAGTAAAAAATCTTTTCAGTCTCTTCAAATGTTTATATTCACGGAGAGAAAAAAATAGTAAGAATTACTATGCTGCCATGGAATCGGGGTTCTATATCGCCCATTTTGAAGGTTTTTACCAAAAATATTGTAATTTCTAAGTAAAATCTGAATGAACATTTTTAAATTGCGTATTTTGCTGTGACAAAGGTTTAAACTGTGCTATTTTTTCCTAACGTAGTTCACCAAGTAAACGTTGTAAAATTTATGTTGACTCGATGATGAACATGCGGCAAGTAGAATTATTATGCCGTTTTAGTACTGTTTTCACAATTTAAATTTACAGTTGAACATAATAAAATTTGAGGAGCTCGAACACAAGCGTCGGTCATACGCCAAAGTGTTTAGAAATTGACTATGGTAAATAACAGAATTTCATTCGCGATTGTACGATAATATACCGGTATACATGTGTACCGATGTATTTATTTTGACATCACTCATGAATTTTCATCGAGTAGCATCACAAAAAATTTACTATGCTCTGACACTGATAATTTGTGTCATAATGAATAACACTCGAAAACAAAACGAAATATAGTTCTCACGTGCATCACTTTTTATGAAGCTGTTCAGAATTCAAGGAACAAAAAATAGCAAGATTCAAAAAATACTATGCTCTTTGCAATCGGTGGTTAAATACTTTGAAAATTCTTGAAAAATAATATATTCCTCACAACAAAAAACGAATCCGTTTTCTCCATATACGCAGCGACTTCGCGATTTTTTCGGTTAGCAATGTTGATGGATTTTTCATGAAAATGGCCAAGGATAAAGGCCGGCAGGGCTGGGGCTGGCACAACGTCACCCGAGTGTGTCCATTGCACTCACACTGGCCAGTGGTTTATTGTAATACGAACGTGCTTCCCTCATGCCTACGTACATTTATGCCCATACACTCATTTTTTCAAAGGTACTTTCAATGCTGTTCTTTTCGTGTCTTTTATACGAGAAACACGAACTCCAACACATAGGCGCACCGGTGCTAAGGTGGTGAAGTCCGTACCCGCGAGCGTGCGTGGATCCTCGTGAATGTCTGTGCGTGCATGTGAATAGTGAGCGTTTTGATCTCCCACCCCGATTCTATTGTGTGGCCGCGGGGACCGCGGGACTCTCGCGCGCCAAAGAAGAAGCCATCGCGCGAGCGGCGGGAGCCCCCCGCACAATGCGAGTGGAAGAGTCAGTTGCTGTTTAGATCTCGGCTCTACCGAGTCTCTTTTATCGTCTCCTCGTTGGAAGCGAGTGCGCGATCCTTGAAATCGAACCGCCTTACGGACAAAGGAAACTCGAGTGGGACTAAAAACTCCAAAATTATTGGTTTTAGAGTGTCAAATAGAAACGGTTAAATCTCGATACTACGAAAATAGTAGCTCACAGGCGACCACGCTCGATCGCACAAACACGAGAGTTCCTCGCGTAGTCGCGACATACAGACTCTGTGAGCTTTCGCAATTCTTCGGCCCGCTGGATAATTCAGGGTCATGTGGTTGGAGTACCGTGACCATGCCGCCTTTATGGTAATCATTTTGATCCTGAAAAATCAGCTTGTTTTATGCTTCGACGTTGATCCGAGGGGAAGATTTTTCGTCTCCATTATCCCGGAAGCCAGTTCGTTGTTTCACTCCATTGGCCGTTGTCTAACAGTTCGAGGTAGTGCGAAGTGGAACAATCGCGGAGTGAAATAAAAAGCGGTTCGGAGTTGGCGAAGGTTACTCGAGAGAGAAGATTTGCCAAATATCTATAGCCTCCCCACGAACCGGTGTTTCGATCCACCTGTTGCTTCATGCGCCCGCCCCCGCGGATTCTACCCGATTTGGGATTCGTCTCGTTGCGTCTGAATAATTGGCCGACGCTCGAGTGGCCGTGCCTCCTATTCTCCCGTGCACCGAACCCGATCTCGTTCGATCTATTTGTAGTCGGCTCAGATGTATTCCTAAACTCCGGCACGTTCCTCGAGAGATTCGACTCCGCAGAGGGACCTCGAGGTGGGAACACACTTATTGTTACATTTGTAACAAACCACCACGGTGAAGAGTTGCTCGTGCGTTGAGAGCCTACGAAATTCTGGGCGCAACGATTCTGATAAGAGCGAAGCAACTTTCACTTCGCCTCGCGATGCATCATCGTATATGTGGCTATTACGTCGGGAATTTCTGATGCTTCGCTACGAGAATCTCCCGATCACCAACCGTGACTCGGCTCTTATTCACTGTACGGACGTTCCGAGGGTACCAACTCGCGCGCAGCCAAGGGCTTACGTCCTAGGAGCTCTCCCCCCGCCTCGTTCCATCGGGTTCATTGTATCGCTGCGAGAATATCTTCGAACAAAGATACGCCTGAGATATTACTTCCTCTCGTTATTATATCATCTGAATATTTTTTTCATGCTCAGAAATACGCAATTTCGTTGCAGCCACGTATTCTTTCACTAATTGCGTTTTTTACTCTCTCTCTCTCTTTCTCTCACCGCTTTTGCGTCTACAAATGAACTTTCGTTTTTCGAGCACCCGCTTGCTTGGAAGGATTATTTTCCTATTGAATAAAATTGAATTGAGGAATTTTGTGGATGCGTTTACTCTTTCAGGATATCAAATTTCTGACGATACGATATCATCACGTTGTATAGAATCCCAACAAGCTGCGTCGTTCTGGAAAAATCGTTTTCTGTTGCACGTTCGTTTGTTAGTGTTTGATAATTTCGAATGTTTTTATATACGTGCAGATTCGAACTTCCAGTTCCGCAATAATTATAATCATTGTACATATATTTGTACAATTTTTTTTATGGTATCAAAGTAATTGCCATTTGAGCATGCCTGTGCAGTTGAATTTAATCGATCGACCTAAATTTAATAAAAGTGAGTGTTCGTTTTTGTTGGTATTTCAAGAAATTGATATGAGAATAGAACACGCGAAATTGGGCTGGATCGAAACCGGTTGAGTTTGCGTTCGAACTGTTAAACGAAATGAAATAATCGAAAATCGATGAATTCATATCGTCGATGGTTCGTGGAACGAAGCTTTCCTTATTAACGAAACGACGGCGAATGTCGGTGTCTTGTTTTCTCGTTCCTCAAGCACGCAGTGCAAAAACAACAATTTTAATCCCGGTCCGTGTGCCAATGAATTTGAATTCGACTTTGAACCGTTGAAGCGACGACAATTCTTCCAATGCGGTCCATTGTCAATTTCAACAGCTCCTCGCGTGGTATAATTTGAATAGCAAAAGCATAATTAAGAGGTCTCAATCTCAAGTGATTTATGAGTCGTTTGTTGAGGAATCGGGCTCGACCTCGAGTCTCGTGAGCTGCTCAAAAATCAATTGGACAGCCGTTCGTGAGTTCGGTACAATTAGCGCCAGCAAACTCAAACTAATTTATATCTCGTCTATTCTGCGCGAGTAGAACTTTCTGCTCGATCTATAAATGCCTCCGGTTATTGTCGGCATAGAAAATACCTCTTTAGCGCATTGTTTTGACGAATTGAGCGTGAGCCGTGACGCAATTAAATCGGTTATGACAGCAGTGATTCAGCGAATATGTGACACGAGGCCGAAAAAATATATCGCTCGGTTTGAAACACTGCCGGACTCTCATGCAATTTATAAATTCTCTGCTCTTGCCTCGACCATTTTGCGACACTGACTCGACGATTCTTACGTGAAAATACAACCTCGAGCACTCTGTGCCGTTAAAATAACAAACGGTTGTTCAGCAATATTTTTTGGCACCGCCATTGCCAAAGAAAACTTTATTCTCGTCTCATTATATCGAAAGACGATCCAGTTCATGGATGGCAAACATGTAGCTCGATTTTTTTAACCCCGTACATATTTTATGTAATTCTCTATTCACTATGAATTTTTTATTCGAAATTCAAGTGTTGAATTTCGTTCTCTTTCAAAAGCTGCGAGTTAATGACAATAATGATAAAAATTCATCATTTTAATCAGCTGAACAAGTTTTGATTATTCTTCGATTGCGAAATCTCTTTGAGGAAGTTTTCTCGTCGAAAGTCAGTTGAAGATTTCTCGGTGGTGATAACTTGGATTAACCGTTGCTCCGAAATGATGAAACACCCGGTTTTGTATGAGATCGTTGGATCTTTCGACTCGAATATCACAGAATTCTAACAAAAAATGTGTTTCTCATGAACAGTATTAACGCGAACGTTCCCTTCAAATGTTTTTTCGAATCTCATTTTCTAACTAACTAAGCTATAAATATTCATAGAAAGATTAAGATAATTAAATTTGAAAGTGCTGTTTCTACATTTACCGCGCGCAATAAAAAAATCCGATTAAATTGAATGGAATGTATATGAATGTAAATAGTACGATTGAGGAGCTTTTTGTGATGATGAAAAGAAAAGATGGCGAAGACAATGGATTTTTTAGATCCGAGAATCGTTGGTTCCCTCGGTTGCCTAGCTCTTGACAATCGTTGGGATTTTTCAGTGTTTTCATTAGTTTGTACGTGTTTCGCGGTGAGGTTCGTTAACCGGTATAGTGACGTGCGAGACGTTTATCGTCGCTAACAATTGTGGGAAAAAGTGCAGCAAGAGTTTTTGAGAAAAACGATCTTCTCGGTACGCCCTCAGACTGGTGTACGTATATGAGCACAGGAACACAGATACAAGCCATTTAATATATATCGGAGAGCCGGTTTTCCAGGAACCAGCTGTATATTGCGTTCGCCCGAAGATTTATATCGGAATCGCCAGCCGGGCCAGTATAGTAGAGCGCAAGTGTCTCGGGGAACACCAGCCGGTTGTGCAATTTTGGCCTCTCTCACGTGTTCGCGAGCTTGCACACCCCCTTCACGAAAGGCGAAAAAAGCTTCAGCCAGCAGAGACGATAATGGGAAAAAAGAATAGACGAAAAAGCAGGCGCAGCCGAAAAAAAAAAATGAGGATGAAATAAAATAAACGGAAGAAGAAGAACGACCACTAAAATGGCACGGGAGAAGCGAGCGAGCGGTGGGGGGGGCTTCAGTGAAGAAATAGCGCACACCGGTTGAGAGCGCGGGACTGAGTGAAAATGCTCGAGAATTCTCAAGCTCGTGGCGTACTCTCTCGTCGTCAAAGCTCTTCTCTTTTTTTCTATCTTTCTTTCCCATTTTCTATCCATTTATTTTTCCCTTTTTCTCTCTCGCTCCCTTTCTTCGCCCGGCAGCATCGCTTTTTCCTCTTATGTGCTTTACTCTCTCGAGGCCAATAAGCTGTTGTTGTTGAGAACCTTGTTCCGAATGTTCAGTGAACCGTGACACAGAACCAACAATGTCTGTCGCTTGATTTCATTCCCTCGACGATCCTGCTGTACCGAGCAACAGAACGTTTTCATGCTCCTCTTCTCTCCTCCTCCTCTTCTTCTTCTTCTTCTTCTTTTTATTCTTTTTCTTCTTCTTCTTCTATGTACTTGTTTATATTTCTCCCGTACGACTCAAAACAACTTGAGGCACCAATTTATAAAATGCTAAACTCCTCCTATCCTGTCGTCGAGAAATCATCGAACAATCACATATTTTTCTGTCGCACAACAACGCCCGCGCCTCAAGACACATCGCTCGGAGGGAAAAATCGAATCGATCAAACCCGTGTTTTCAATACTTTTTACAATCGTTGAATCCTCAAGCGTGAAGCCATTTTATCTCGAGCTTTCCTGACCGGTTGCTTTGTTTTTATCGCGAGGCAGAGCAACTTTTCCACGCATTGAATCACAAAACTTCGGAAGAGTCCTGGATTTTTAGGGGGCTTTACGATTCCATTTTTCTTTGACTTTCAAGATATTTTTGGAGCAGTGCAGAATAAGGTTTTGCTGCTGTCCCGAACTTTGAATTCGATTATCAGAAGCCCCGTCTGAGCTCCCGTGCTTTCACGTCATCCGCAAGCCCCCGTTCTGTCTTCCTTGTGTCACCCCATCGGTCGGGGGCTTTAATGCATTTTTTTACTCCCTGTCAAGTTTCATTCCCGAAGAAATTGCACGCGGACACCAGAGCTCACGTCCACCTCGAACGAATCGAAGTGATTATCGAATCAAGAAAGACGCGGAAATTCTTCGCAGTAGACAATGGCCAGTGGAAACGAAACACGATAAAACGGAAGAATTTTTCGTCAATGAAGAAAAAATTTGTATCACGGTGTCATCGAGATTTATTCATGCGAGATTTTATAATACCTCGTTGGACGTACATGAACCGTAATGAATCCTCCCAAATTAGAATACCTTTATTAGCCGACGCAGTGCTGCGGACAGTGATTAATCGATGGAACGAAGTGTCAGTTGTGGCCCCGCAACGATCCCCTCAACTTATGTTTTGTCGGCTCGCGATTAATGACCATAAAAAAACGTTCCGAAATCAATTTAACGAATGAAATAGCAACAAAATACCCCGATAAAATAATAGTTGAATAAACCAAATGGCTGCGTGAATCCGACACGATTGGAGGCAACCTAATTCATTCGCTTCGGTTTTTCGAATGAACGAAATATTCCTTCCGCGATCTATTTTCGATAAATTCAACTCTTCGGTAAAATGAAACTGTTTTCTCCGGTTTTCTCAGTGCAGATCTGCTTCGATTCAGACTCTACTCAATCGGCATACTCAATTGACAAATTATATTACATTCGCCTCAATATTATTTTCACTGTGCAAAGTCCGGTGGAAGTAAAATTTATTGATCTTAATTAACGAAAATTCACAGCAAACTTCGATTGCTCGAATTGATTCCTCGTTGCCATGGCTCATGAAAAGTTTAATTTTACTGTATTTAACCGCTCGCCCGCGGCCACAGTTCACACGTATATAAGAAATTCACACGCGATTGATGCTCCATTAAAGGAGATTGGAAATCCTTCCGTCGGTGCGTCTACAAAGTTAGAACTGCGCCAGCGTATAAGTTTGAAACTGGTTTGTCTCTGGTGTGTATTCACTCACATTTCTACAACGCATATATATGCACGGAAGCGCACGGAGAGTCCGTTATATCTGTGTTTTTGGTGTACCATCTCACGGGCATTCTGCAATTCAATCTGCACACTCGTTGCTCAAGTGTCGCCTAAGCTGTTTCTCAGTAGAAAATTATAATTCAGTGATTCTGCGATTGTACACGGCGGTATCCATTGAGGGTGCGAGGGTACTGAGAAAAAGCGTTTCGATCGGTTGATTTAGCAGGTAGGAAAAGCACCGCGCCGGTTCATTTAATTTTGTGCTTCATTTACTGGCAAAAAAGCTCACGATCGGTAGCAACCCGTTGGCTATTCGCCTTGGAACATGAGAAGTGAAGAGGAGGAAAAAATTATTTACAAACGCAAATCTATACGTGAAAAACGTTCCTTGGAACAATAAATAATAAATTATTCGACTGCGAGCTGTTCAAGCGTACCGGAAAATCGGCCAATTTCCGGGTCCGAAACCCCCGCGATTCTTTTTCATCGTTTGAAAACTTTTGAACGCTTGGTTTCAAGACGCTGTCACGTAATACATTCACGCATCATTCGGTCAACATTCTCCATACGTGAACTTCGTTTGAATAATCAGACTCAAACGAAATGGTAGATTTCGTGGGAAAATCACACATTTCTACGTCTTGCTGGGCCTGCCCACACGTGAAATCAAATGCATTAATACTCTCCTATGCATACCCACACAGACACACGCATACACAGATATAGGAACTAGTGACCGTGACAAGAAGGGCGAGAAGTGGGGGGAGACGTGAGAGTATTAAGGGGGCTCGTTCGGTTTTAAAAAGGGGGGCACTGCAGGCCTGTGCATCGTAATGCTGGCCCCTCTCTGTCTTCATGAATACTGGAATCTGCCTCGTTCGCGGCTCCTTATTTATGAACGGAAATATTATTAACGCGGTGAGCGAGACGAGGCACAGGAATTATAAACTCCTCCTAACCTTTTTGCCACCCGCAAATAGCGCCCTCTTATACTGACTAGCAAAGTGCCATTCCTCGGCTGTGGCGTCCTCATTTCACGTTGCTTTTTTCTACCGTTTGCCCCTCTCACCTCGCTCGCTTCCATTGTCTTGCATCGTCAACGGGTTTCTCATGCCGTCGAGATCGCGTGGGAAGGTTCGCAAGAGAGGTTTCAACCTCTGTTTGAAGTTCAGTCTGGCGGTCGAGGCCATCAGGATACTGCGAGGAACAGGCGAGAAAGAGAAAGAGCCCCTCAAGAGTGCGCGTTTCGCCCGCGAGGCTTAGCGCCCAATACAACTCTATATTTATCTACTGAAATTGCATTATGCTATGCAATAATATATGGATGTCTGTATTGCTTTTATACGGAGGAAAATCAAGGGCAAAATGTAACAACTGACTCGCCGTACTCTTGTGCTCTGCTCATTAGATAAATTACTCAAGATTACACTTTTTTGAGTTGGCTGTGGATCTGCCATTTTTCAGACTTCCTCGTTATCCTCTTCTGCTGAGAAAGACGTGATGAAATTACTCTTAAATTGAGACTCGAAAGAGAACAAAGCATTTCGTAGATTTTCATTTCTCTAATCTGCCTCGTAATCGCGTTTTCGACTTCCTTTTTTTGTCTACATTTTTATACCTTTTGTACTTCTGAGTGTGGAGCAGGCTCGTGCAACGGCGCTTCTGGAATCAGCCTCTTTTGGTTACGTCAATCAGTGATCTTCATCCAGTGTATTTCGAGTAAAATATCGGTCCAAATTTTTGAAGAATTTCGGTCACTCGGTTCACCGATTCCTCTTAATTTCATAAAACTTGATAATTGTAATGGCCGAGGATCGTTCTGACTTATCGATACTCGGTATAGAAGCTCAACGAGTTTGACGGTGAATCCCAACGAAAGTCGAAACGCCCCAAAATGAAAAAGGGGCTAGTAGTAGGGCGCTGGATTATTGAACAACGCCGAAGGACAGGATCGAGCGAACCCGAACCTTTCGAACTTTCGACCGCCTCAAAAATTCTTCTTCCAGCAAATTATTGGCGCGAATGAATTTCGAAAGCATGTCGATTCGTCACTGCACGACGAATATTCGTTGAACTCGATATTATTTTGATTCTCCATGCACTCGCTTTACACTCGGGCTTGTTTAGATAAACTACTAAATGCAGACAGGCGTTTCTACGAGATACTTTAACCCAATTTACCGAGATAGATTCACCATATCGCGCGAGTGCTCGAAGACTCGAGAAGACCGGATGCTCTTCTCGCACATACATCACACATACACTCGCGACTTAATTAATTAAGCAATTACGCATACCACGGAGTACTCTGACGACCAAACGGGATTAATTCCCTATTGTAATTAATCAGCGTCTCAGGGGGAGCAGCCAGCCAGACCATAATGGTTACAAGTCGCTTACCGTTCGGGCGACCCGGTACTTATTAATAATATCTATATATAGATATACTTATGAATATGGTTCATGTTAACACGACTCCGCCACTGGGGCACGAGGCATTTGCGGTTCTCCGCATTCTGCATTTACATTTTTTTACCAATACTACATCTCGCTTGATCCGGACCAAAAATAGCCGTGGCCCTGATCGAGAAATCCTCATTTAGCCAGGATTTCACCAAAGTCGCTTAAATTTTTGTTCTCACTGGGATTGAGAGGTGGATTTTTCTCGTTCTTCGTCAAACTTCGTACAAATTACTATTTCCATGCCTCTTCCCAGGAATAATCTATTCAGTGAAATCGGACTGGAATCCAGTTTAAAAAAATGATTAAAAACATTTATTGGGGCTCGAACTGTTGTGGCGCTCCGCGGTAATTCAATAACACGAATTTGGTTGATTCGTTTGCAGTTGACAAAGAAAATTTTGCGGAATCGACCGCAGTTTTGTGGACCACTTTCTTTCCGACTTTTGACCGTTTTATATTTGTTTTTTTATATTTACAATGTACTAATGGTTTCGTTATTTGTTTTTGTTGCAGCCGAAAAAACTCGATCGTCTTAAGGACTCAGTTATCCGTGCGAGTCCATACCATTATCGGTAAGCAGTGATTACATTTTTAGAAGTTATTAACGCCGATAATTGCTTCGAAAAGCGGCAAAAATGCTCGATAAATTTGAAACCACAGGAAATTCGTAAAAGCTAGAAAATAATTGTGATTGCATTGAAACGGCGTGCACGCCTCGCGATATCTCGAGGGAGCTGTATGAGTTAATTGAAAAAATCTCACAAAAAGCAACTTTGTTGTTTGATCTTTTATCCGATGTTACAATACTGGATTCGACATTGAAGAGAAGCGCTTTCGAAAAGATTGAAACGTAGAGAATGAGGCGTACGCACGTGTCGATAACCATAGAATCCTTGGACAATCAACCTCTTCAACGGAACTGAATTCGCCCTCTCGAGTATCCAAGAGTACCAATAAACTCGAGCATCTGTCGAAAAGCCACTCACGTAAACGCGTGCACCAATTGGCGCAGGTACTCCGCAGGGAATTCGTCGATTTCTCTCTGCCAGAGCGGTGAGACACGGTTAGATTCATTAAAAGAGCAAAAGTGATAGATGGATTCGTGTGGATTGTCCCGAATGCAGCAGACGAAACACACTCGTAGCAGCTTCCCTCAGTGCGGTTCTTTTTGATGTACGGGGGAAAAAAGGGTAGCAAAAAATATCGACGCTGCATTGTAGAATCTGAATTACTAAAATTGACACATTTTCAAGTTTCATTTTGAACCGGACGTCAAATGAGGCTTGACTCTCGAAAGGGAATAAGCAACCGGGAGATTCAGATAAAGATACAGGGACACGGAGAAGAAGGGGGGGGGGAGGGAGATGGTATCGAAAAAAATAAAAAGTCAAGATCGATTGGATCGCGCAGGGGCCAGTGCTCCGATTCACCTGTCCGGCCGTTCCCGTTCGTTGAACCGTTGTGGCCATGGCCTCGTGGCCAAAGTGAGGGACGCAGGGGGAAGGGACCAAAAAAAGGCAGTGAACGAGAGAAGCTCTACTGTAGTAGCAAAGGAAAAAAGGACGAACCGAAAAAAAGGACGACGATAAAGGGTCGAGGGCCGGGAGAGATCGCGAGGCGTTTTACATATTTTAACGGTTCTCGCCTCGCTCTGCCCCGTGAAATCCTCGTTCCCTTTTCAACCTTCGTTTTCTCCGTACGCTTTTTATATATCTGTATACGTGGATGGATATTCCTGGCTATGCGTACTTCCTGCTTCTCCCTCGATGACCAGCAACCGCAGCCCGAACGAAACTTATATTTATACGTCCGAGTGGGGACACGTTCGGTTGATGCTAGTCGGCTTCGAGAACCACGATTCATTTTGTTTATTGCTTAAAATTATAATTTTTCCATTTTTTTACATCTTCGCCATCACTGAAAGCAGCTCACGCACGCTTCCCTTTTTCCAATTAGTCGTGCTCCTCTCTCATCGTACTGAAATTCGCATCGTAGAACGTAACGAAATTGAAAAATTAGATTGAAAAATGTTGCCAGACTTTCATCGCTGGATATTTTCCCGAACATTTTTCCTCGGAATTGTCATTTGAAGCGCAATTTCAGTACCCTGCGATCTAAAGTACATGCTATTTTCCGCGTTTTTAAAACTGGAACGTTGAAATTCCAACTACACCCTCCGTGGAAACTGTCATCGCCGTTTCCAAGTGACGAAGCTTACACAAAAAGTGAAAGAACGTTTTTCCAATTTGTTGATTTCGAAAGTGATGCGCGCGATAAGTCCCGCTCGTACAGTAATGTAAAAAATAATAACAAAACAAAAACGTCGTTATTCGAGAGAAAAAAATGTCAGTTTTGTTGGGTGAAAAAACCTTTTTATATATGAATTGTGGATAAAAGCTGGTGGAAGCAAATGTGGGACTGGCTTTTCTGTAGATTCACGCAGTGTCGGACACGTATAAAATTACTCGGAACGTTTAATCGTGTAAATATGCTTCTATGTGCAATTCATGCGCCATATACTCCGCTCTTTCGTGCGAATAAACGAGCTAGAGAGATTGTAAACCGAGCACGTCAGATATGCGGAAAAATTGGACGAGCGTGCATGACGTGCAAATTAGCAGAAAGAAAGGCGATTCTTACAACTTTTTTGTTGTACATTCTGACAGGCATCACAGTGGATTCGCGATTGTAATGCAGTTTTCTTATTGGACGATTAAACCGTTTGGAACTGCCATGCAGCACGATTATCGATGAAGTTCGATTTTCCAAAAGTTTTTGGGGTCGCAAGACTCAAATTTTGAATCTAAACGACGTGAGTCAATATCGAAATTGCTGAAAAAAATCGAAAAAAAAACAACGAAATTTTGGTTCAATCTTCCGCTCGATGCGGCCTCTTGTTCCTTTGCTCGCACGCGGTGTTCGCGTCCGTGTTGTACTAGACAGAGACCCGGTGACTTAGCAGAGAAGAGGGTCACTAGAACTGTGTCAGCTTCTCTCGATCGCGACTGCGAATTGAGAATGGCAAAATCTCATATCACCCTCGATGATGTTCGAGAATAAGCAGGACCGGGCACGAGTACCGAATAAATTAGTTGAAAGTGTTGTGAGGATATATTTTCGGTGTCATCATAAATTGCTTGCATACACGATCGCGAATCGATTATCCAAAATATCGATGAGAAGCGTGTACCCATAATGGTTTGTTTTTCTTGTTTTATATTGCTCGCGTGATGTATGTCCGCGTACGACGGGGGTACATAGTCAGTTACCGCGTCCCGTTACACATTAATGGTTTTTTCGAGAGTCGAACGCGATGACGATAATTGCAGATATTTTTGCATGTGTGGGTGAAAAGATTCGGAAGGGCGGAGGACGGGGGAGGAGGCGTGCGGAGCTCATTGGGCCCGAGGGCTTTGGGACCGCTATTCTTAGAAGCAGTAGGACTCACGTGCACCAGCGAAACTTCTTCTCCATCTTCGATGGCGCTTCTTCTCTTTTTCTTCACTCTCCACCTCTGCGCTTCGTTCCCTTTTTGTTGTTCTTCTTTGGGCTGGCCCCTGCAGCGAGTTCCTAATTACCTTCGGCTGCTCGGTCTTGTACACCACTCGCGCATCTCTGCTTCGACTCCTTCTTCCCATTTTTTTCTTTTCCCTTCTTCTTCTTCTTCTTCTTCACCTTCTCATTCGCGTATCACCCCGTGTTATTTTCCTCTGCCTTTCTCATTTTTTCTCCCTCTCTTTCCCTCCTCCCTCTCCCCCCAGCCGCCTCGGACTCGTCCCTTATTTTCCTCTCCCTCTCTCGGAGGAGCCCTGTACCCGCGGAATGCATTATGCATTCGGAGATTGCGTGATAGTGGACGATTATGCGCGAGTCACATACGACCATGTGTGAATATATATGGAGATAGGCCTGTAGTTAACCTTCGGCAGTTCTAATTTTGGTCCAAAGAAAATCGCCATTGCAATGGAGCAGCGAGGGGGGGGGGGGGGGGGGGAGGGCTCTTCGAAAAATCGTTCAGCACGAGTGAAATAATGAAGGAACATAGTCCGGTGCACACGCCGTTGATTTAATGTCGACGATGCCCTCGTTCAGTCTCGTTGTATAAATGGCTTAATTGGTACCGCGAAATTTCCTCCTTCAATTGAAATATTTACTCGGAAATCAATGATTTCTGGCTCTGTGATTAAAGAACGTTATTGTTGCAATTGATTCAATTGAAAGTTCCGAATGAAACTTCAATTATGAGCTATAATCGAAGTCATTAGTCCGAAATTTGGTAGTTTGGCAGCAAAAGTATCATTCGCATTAGGAAATTTAATGTGCAATTATTTTCTCGCTTATTCGATATACACGCCGTGCGGTAATTAATCTTCGTACGCGGGTATGTACGAAGGGCCTCGATAAGTGCGATTCTTATTATCCTAATTAAGCACATACGCCGAGCAACCGATCAGTACGATCAAAAAGTTTTAATCACGAATCCCCCGAATTCATTAGCAACCTTTGCCGAGGCACCGAAACAGTGTTTACAGTGTGCAGACCATCTTTTCTTGTGGCAATTTATATCGAATTAAAGGCAGACCAAGGGTAGAGATTGGAGAGGAGCGAGCGCGGAGGGTTGATGAGAGAGCACGTACATATACATAGTCCAACCTTTTCCTTCTAATAAAGTCGGGGCTGTTCTTCGAGATCCGCTAGTAAGGATCCTCGTAACTGTATTTCGTGCTTGAAAGTCTGTAAGCACCATATTGTCTGACAGGAATATATGTGTAGAGCACAATGCACTATTTTTCCTCTTGCTCCAGCAGGTGTTTGTGGTCGAGATCTTTTGAGCCAGTATTTTCAACTTGTATTTAACAGGATCAAGCATAACTACGCTGCTGAAAAAGGAATTATCACGTACAACAAAATGTAAATATTCCTACGTCAAGTTAGAATGGTCCCTCATTATTTATTATTCGAATTTCGACCTTATTAGTACGAAACCCGAATCGTTAGCTCGTCCCGCAAGCATGAAAACTCCAAAAATTCCGTACCATTGCCAGGATTGAACATTGAAAAGACGACAATAGATACAACATTTTTCCAGGAAAGTTTCAATCAGCAAGATTAATGACGAAGAGTAGGAACAAATGCTGAAGCTACAGAATTCGCGAGCATTGATAATATTCACGTGCAGAAGCTTAGTTGGATTTTTTGGTTTTATTTAAACGTAGGGAAGAGCACATTGCTCTGGCACATTGCGCATATATACCGGTAACCTAACTGGGAGATACATTTTCAAGAGTATTATGCTCTCGCATGTGTGAAAATCAATTTATAGGTATTTCTTTGGGATTTTATTGATTATTGGTAAAACCTCCCACATGGTCATACCACCCCAGTTTCCCTGGAACATTTATTTGAATAAGTAATACAAAACGCACGTACAAGAAGAAGGTATATGTGCATAAGCATAAATAATAATGGGTAGCCGGTTCGGCTGGTTGACTCGGCTTTATCTACTTAATCTATATATATTTAGAGGTAACTATAGCTAAGTATATAGCATACATTATGAACGTACACATGAAGTGGTTTCGCGAAAGAGAGAGCTTCGCGCCAGAGTCGTCCTCTCTCTCTTTCTCTCTTTCGCGCTGGCCCTTTTACTCTCGTCTCCAAGAGAATAACAATAGTCTCGTAGTCGCTGTGAGTGCGCGAGCTCGGTATTATTATAATAAATGGTTGCGTGTTGCTTGTCTGTTACAGAAAAATTGCTGAACAGCGAGGGACGCGAGCTGCGACGGGCGCTCTTCTCCCTCAAGCAAACCTTCCAGGTGAGTTTTTCTCCAGTTTTTTCACCTTATTTTTGTTTGTATTTTTTTTCTTTTATTGTCTTTCCTTTTTTTGTTTTGTTTTGTTATTTTTTTTTATATATTATTTTCCGTCCTTTTTATGGCAAGCCAGGCGGCAAACATGCTATTTTTAAATGTCTGAGACGACTTTTTTCTCCCTTTACCACATCCCCCTTTGCCCCGTTCTCTTGTCCCAATTCATTTCTCTCTCTTTCTCTTCCCATTTTATACATAAATATGTGCTTTTCTCTCACCCTCCCCCCCAACCTCACTTTTATTTCAAAGTACCAACCAAGTAAATATTTGCCGGAGAATGCAGCCGCACAAAGATCCCTTTTTCTTCTTTTCCTGTATCACCTCTCTCTCCCTCCCCCCCCCCCTCCTTCGCTCTCTCTTCGTACCACCGTTTTTCCTCGTACGTTTTCTCGCTTTTTGACCCCTCCCGCATACGCGATCACCTTACCCATGTTTTGGCTCAGGGGATACATGCACGTCCTCACTGAACGTATTCGCGAACGCACTCCGATTGCACATGAGCATAGTTATTCGGTGTAAGGGATCCGTTGTATGAGACCTTCAGCAAAATCATCTCGAGATTAGGGGACTTCCAACCTGACCCTACCGAGATTTACGTTGTTGATGACCTCTGTGACGTTCTGTCGCACCCCGAGGATTGGGCCGGCGAGGCTTAAGCACGGAAAAGGCCACTTGTCCACTGGTATTATCGGGATTACCTCAGGTCATCGGTGGTACGGAATTAAGGGGCGAAAGGGCTGATCAATATGACTAAAAGTTGTCCGAAGATTGCACTCGTAATTTTATTCGAAGGAGTGAAGACGATGAAGCAAAATGTGTAACGTTTCGCTATCCACTTTCATTGCTGGCAGTAAATATACTATTTTTCTCTGTTTCCATTCACGCACGCTTCTCTCCTCACTGTTTTTGAAATTTAAACTCTAGTTCTGTCCGATCGAAACGAGCTGTAAATACGAAATCAGGTTTTTTGGATATGAAGTAAAGATTTCGAAATCACAGAAAAATGTAGTGTTGATGAATCGTTTCTTCAAATCGTAACACAATGAATTTTCGTTATTCTCATTCGATTACGTACGCAGGGCTAGTCTCTCGTCGAGAATGAGAATTCATAAGATTTTTCTTACTACCGAAAGAGCTGGGCTATTGTAATCCCTCGCGACATTTATCACGCGACAATGAGGACAGAACCCGGGCGAGTATCCGCTGAAATCAACTTTCGAGTTTAGTGTAATTAGATCGTGTGATGAATCGAGAAGGGGATTAGAGGGATAAGGATAATGAGAGAAGTTAATCAAGTCCGTGAGAAATATTATTTGTATAGGTCATTTGAGGAGCTGCCAAACATTTACCAGAGTCCCGGACTATTCGGAGGTTCACCATTATTCATGTGGGTTCCATCGTGAGGGACACCGAGGCTCCGGAGGGGCGGGCATGGCGGAGGGATCGCGGCAGTGTGTATGAGAGTTTGCGAGCAGCAGATGCAGACAGATTTCAATCAAACTTCGTAAATTTTCCATTATGCGAGTGACTTCTCGTCCGGCGATATAACTAATTCTATTCGAAACGCGAGCCAAGCACCAAGCCCACGTTCTATCGCGTTGCCGCCGAGATATATATCCGGGTGGAAACCGAGAGACAAATTGTAAGGGTACGAGTCAGACGAACCTTCCCGGAGCTCTCTATATTTCCTGAGAACCTTTGCGAAAAGCTTTCCTCACTCCCTCCTCCCACATCCTCCTGGAGATTCGATTGCGATTCACGTGTATCCTATCTTCCTTTTCATCTACTTTTCCATGTATATACGCGAACACCAAAACACATCTCCACCTTTCCATGTAGAAAAGACGTCGCAGCAAATACGACGCTGGGGCAGAATGGAACACTCCAAATAAACTGGTTAAATCAGGCGCCAGATAAGACGCATCAAAAATCGTAGACTCCGGAATAAAAAACAACTGAAATTTGTTTCCACTTGAAAACATCCGCATGCGTCTGGCTCTTCTCTCTGTTCTCGTTGAAAACTTTCAGTGATTCGGGATAGACTGCTCAACGTGTACTGGGGGGTGATGAATTATTTTTTCTTTTTCAAAGCTCGTAGTACAATCGTATTTTGTGCAGTTGGAAAAATGCATTTTTTAAATTTTCTCGTGGCGAATTACTTCGATTTTTCCTTGGATATTTCTCGATTTCTCCAAAGTGTCCCACACTTTCTACATGTTTTTGAAAAATAGTTGAGAACGCTGGTTGTGACATTCTTAATTTTTTGGTTCACAAGTTTCTCGTCCATCGGAATGATTATCTGGATTTTATCGATTGTTTCATTCGTTCTTTTACAGGAGGACAAAGATCTCGTACACGAATTTGTACAAAATGACGGTTTGGCCTGTCTCATCAGAGTTGGAAATGACGCCGATCAGAATTATCAGAACTATATTTTACGAGGTAAGTCATAAGTTGATTCTCGTAATTGCAGTAAAGTGTCCCTTCTAAATCACGCGTCGATGCATCACGTTATTGTGAGTGGTCGTCGATCAACATTGACATTGTTCGAACGCTTTGATGTTACCTGCTGAACCTTTTTTCTCCGACAGGAAGTAGAATTTCATCACATCGCATTTTTTGTTTCGTCTCATATGCAAATATTGAAGTATGTCACAACTTTTTATAATCCCCATCTCTCTCATAATAAATGTGACGAAATACAATTTCATATTTATTCTGTCGATTTACATACGAACAGAAATACATTAATATTGTGTATCGAGAATAAACATTTCCTACAAATTTACCGACCCCAACAAATTCAACGTTCATCATCTCGCGAGATTATTCGGCCTTGATAAATTTGCACGGCGTGATAACGAATAGAGATAACGAATGGTTCAAAACTTGTTCTCAACAATTTATAGCTTAATTAAACTTCCTCATCCATTAGCGCGGTCCCATTTACAGGATGAAAAAAATAATTCGTTGGACACGATACGGAAAACCGTGAGAGGGTATACGAGCGGACTCACAGTCATTCTCCAGGGAATTGTGGGAACACGCTTTAATTAAGTTGTAATCATAGTTTTCCATGTGTAGTCAAAAATTTTGGATAATGTCTCGAGGGAAGGTGGAATATTTGAACGGAGTAAAGATTACTTGATCGATCGATCCCACTGGTGAAAAAGTCTCGTTGGCTCTCGACCAACTCGAGATTCTGTACGTTTTTTCAAATCTTTCCCAACGAATCGGCACACTCGTGTTAAATTTACCAGAGAATTCTTCTTCTTCATGGGGACCGATGTGAAAGCTCCCCTCGATTCGTCAGATTTTCATGTTCACTTTGTTTTTTATCAACCGTCACGACATTTTCTATTTATTGTTCGAATAACTTGACTTTTGCATCGATGCGCTCGCGAGAGGTTTTATTTGAAAATGAATTGATATGAAAAATATTTCATTTCAATTTCCAGCAATTTGTAGGAGAAAAAAGTTATTAAAAAATCTCAGTGAATAATCGATGAGTGTGGAAATCTCATATCGTCGATCCCGCACTAAATTTATCGTACATGTGAATATACATATACGTAACTCTCACGCCAGCTGGGCACTCGATTGAGTGTGAAACGATTTGAAATTTCAACTAGTTTCCTCACCCTCGGCCGATACGGTCTTTACTCCCTGACGCCCCTCTTCCACCCCCGCCCCTTTCGTCTCTCAGTGTCACGATTTCGCCGAAACTTTCTTTTTTCTTCCGCTTTCGCGCTCACGCCGTGCCAACTTATAATCTATTATAATCAACGCCCTTTTGCTCCATTTATTTTGGCCTCAGCCAACTCTGCTCTTTTTGATGTTCACACTTTTGCGCATGGATTATGTGTATACGTAATCCATATATAATAATGAAAAATAATGGGATGTTAAAGGTTTTTCTTGAGATGGATCATCACTTTTGGGACTAAAATTTCGAATCGTCGTTCAGTTTTACGAAAGATTTTAATCGTTTTTTATTCAAAGGCTTCCATCAACTCTTTATATTCGATGAGGAGGATTTTCATCACGTCAATTTCGAATCAATGTTTTACCAGTTTCTTATTAATTTAGTGAAATTTTTGTCCAATTTTGATTTGGAATTATTTTTAATCAGTTTTTTCGTTGCCTCCGCAATTAAAATTTCCCAAGAATGTATGAAAATGTTGTCCGACTACTGAAAGCAACCAAACACTTTTGCTTTTCACATATTCCGTTGAATAAGTTTTGATTCCATGTCAATTTAGTGCTTGTATGCAAGCCATACACGGTTATTTTTCAAACAATGGCTCGGCAAATTTCAACGAGTTTCGTACGCCGAATGCCTGCAGGTGCGTTCATTCTGGACGGTCTGATTTCACGTTACAAATCTTTCTCTCTCTCTCTCACTCCCTCTCGATTTCTCTCTCTTTCTCTTTCGCTACACAACAAATACTTGTGAACGTTTATTTCATTTAACTACCACGAATTCCGCCTGAGAGCTTTACCTCTGTGTGTAAATTAGTGGGGAAATTCATAGTTGAAAAGGCTCGGCTAACAATGCAAAATTATCTGTTTTACCGAAAGGTGCTAATGAGAAAATTTCCACGAATTTCCGCGATACGTTCATTTTGAGCGGATATTTTTTGCCACCAAAAATCTATTGTTGGGATTGAAAACCATTCGATTGCTTCTAAATTTTTCTAGTCCAACTTCTCTCACGTTAGAGTGCGAAGATAAAATTCTTGACCCAGACCGTGACCCCGTCAAACATAAAACGACGTGAATGAATGTGTTTCTATCTTCCGTCCAAATTCCATGTCAGGTTATTCACAAATCTCTTTTTTTTGTTTTTTCACTTTTTGTCTCAATATTTCATTTTTGTTTAACACAAATTTCTGTTTTGTTTTTCTCGTGTTACGTACGAATCAGCCCTCGGTCAGGTGATGCTGTACGTGGACGGGATGAACGGTGTTATGGAGCACGGTCAGACAGTTCAATGGCTGTACACACTGATAGCGAGTCGCTTTCGTCTCGTTGTAAAAACAGCACTGAAACTTCTTCTCGTATTCGTCGAATACATCGAGACGAATAGTCTTTTGCTCGTACGAGCTGTGAGATCGGTCGATACTTCTCGCGGTATGATACCGTGGACCAACGTAATGAGATTGTTCAAGGACTACGACGCTGCTGATACGGAACTTTTAATATACGCTACTACCCTCGTCAACAAGTGTCTCAATGGCATACCCGATCAGGACACGTACTACGATCAGGTTGATTGCCTCGAGGATCAAGGAATCGAGGCCATTATACAGCGTTACATGTCGAAACAGGGCACCGATCTTGATCTACTTGGACAGTTTCAAATTTATGAAGCTGTACTTCATCACGAGGACGGAAATGATCGTGGCTCTCCTATCAAGCAGCTTGACGACAACATCAGGTAATTTCCAAATTGATAGCGCTTCAATTATGCCAAAGTTTCTGTCATTGGAGTTCAATGCAAGTCCTCGATTTATAATGCAGCACAATTTTTTTTTTATCTGTAATTGTTGCTGATCGTTTGAATTTACTTTTGATCGTTAGTCGAAAACAAAAACTGCAATCGAAGGCCCTTAAATGAAACGGTCGCCCTCCCTCCCTGAATTTTGTCAGGAGTTAAACAAAAATAAATTCACAGTAAACTGTCTTGTGAATATACGAATCTTATGACATTGCAGAAAAACTCTCCGCAATCGAAAGTCCTTGGTGGATTCACACGGGAGACGGAAATCACGGAGGCATTCGACCGGCACTTCTCCACTCTCAATGTCACTGGGCGCTCGTCTAAGTCCAGGATTGAATCACTCGCACGGTTTGAATTCACTCAATGGTACCCTCAATTCGAGCCTTCCTGATGACGACGATGAATCTAGCAGCTCCCAAAGTTCACAAGGCCTCGGCGAGGTCCAGCTTAATGGAAGCTACAAGGAAAATAAACCTGGTTTTCCTGGTTCGTATGTTGATACTAAAGTATTAGGGGATTGAGGAATAATGAAAATAGTGAAAAGTGAGATTTTTATATTACTTGTCATTTTTTTTTAAACAATTCCATTTACAATAAACTGGATTTATCAAAATATTTTTATTTAATTTCGTAACTGGGTGCAAATAAAGCGAACGTACTCAATTCGATGACTATTCATAACGAAAAATAGAGCATTTCGAATAACTCCATTAAAGGTCCAAGCCCAGTAGAGCTTACAATCAGAACTTTTTACTAATTTTCATGTTTTCGAATGATTTATGAGTCAGTAGTCGTAAAGTCGTAAAGAGGATTGAAATTGAAAACAAATTCTATCTTTTTAGTGGACGTGGGAGTGACTCCAGCCCTTAGGAGACGAAGAGAACGTGCTGAGAGACAACGCAGTTTCATCCGAGAGCAGCAAGAAGCAACAGCGAATATGAGGGCTTCAATAGTGAATCCTGACGACCAGGAAGGTGAGAATATCTTCCAATACTTACTTTTTTTTTCATTCAGTCTCGTTTTCTCAGATTGAGTACCTTTCTGAACTCACACGTAAGAATAAAATTCACTGAGCAGAAATGACGTTGAGATATAGCAGAAAGTGGAATCCTTCTTTGCCTCTTCATTCGCAAAAGTCATTCTCTGTCATGGAAATGAGGCTTATCCGTTTGAAATAGTGAGTTGTTCCCTTTGGAAGTTTCCTCTTCTATTATTCTTCGAGGAGTGTGCACTTTGTGTATTGCCCCGTCCATTTATTGTCCACTTTACGTGCAACTCTCTATCCCTTTTCGCTTCCTCGCAGGATACTCGATGTGTAACATGCACATTTTCCTCGGGTAGCTTCGAACCTATCTCCGCATCTGCAGAACCCTCAGAGTGCCACTCGAGAATCCAAACCATTTTCAGACTTTCCCAATAATCAATCGTACGTACGTGTTTGCGTACAGAATTTTTTTACACCCTTTATGTACGAATAAAAATTTTCAAATGAAACAAAGCACATACCGTGAGAAAGCATTCAAAATCATTCCCAAAGCAGGTAATTATGAGCTGTGATCATTCATAATCAAAACCCAGGCAAATTAATCCCTTTAACTCCCTCGCGAATAACTACCAAAGGGAGTTATTTCCATGGATTCCATTCATACGCCGTGTCTAGAAATGAAGTACACGCTTTTGAAAAGCTTTCATAATTATAATTGATAAGTAGGGATCAAGAATATTAGTTATATAAATCCTTTGTTTCAGTCACAATTTGTATGATTCCTCAACGTACGCTAATGACAGCTGACTCGAGTAAACTCGAACTGAAATTCGTTCCGCGCCAAATATCCACTTGCATCCAACGAAACTGTTTATCAATGCTAATATTTGCCAATAATTTAGAAGGCTGTTCGTTCCATTGACGAAATTTCAAAAGATGCTTCAACATTTGACAATTCATTGGATCGATTGGCTCGAATAAAAAATGAAATTCAGTCAAAAGAATCTCAATTTTTCCCACACTCATGAATTTCCAAAAGTTGACAAACGAAAAAACTTGCAAAACTATTTTCATTTGATAAATTATTGAAAATTGAAGGACGGACTCTGGTGATCTCTGATCGTCGATAAACGAAGTGATTTTCTTTTTGTTTGTTCAAAGCTCCCTTCGCAACGAATGGCATGAGATTCTCGAACGGCTCGCCGTACGATCGAAACACGGATTCGCCGTGTAACAAACTATCACGAGCTAACAGTCGTAAGGATTTAACGCCAATTATGAACGCGGCGAACAAGCTCGATTCGGAGGAGAAAAAACCTTGGTACGGGAAAAGTCCGGACGAGGGTGTTGAATGCGACGAGGGTAATCATACGGATGAGGACGAAGATCGCAGGGTCGTTATTCCAATAAAACGAGAGGGCACGGTCAAGGATTTGACGCAAAAACTGACAGCTCAAAATCTCATACCGAGCAGCCCCGTTGAAGACAAAGTTTCGAGGTAGCTGTTTGCTTGCAACGCCACCGAATTTTTACTCACTTTATTTATTATTTTCCCATATTTCTGACCATTTCGATTGTGCTCCTGCTCCTCAGGATAGGAGACATGAGCGGTTTGATATCAAAGGCGAAGGAGGGTCTGGCGAAATCGAAATCGAAGGCGGATGTTCTCAAGTCTCCGACCGGTGACAATTTGCCAAAGTTAACCGAAGTGAAAAAATCGGAAAACGAATTGCACTGGGAGGAATTGGTTAACAAATTAAACCGACCGTTGGCACTGTGCGATCTTGATTTTACGGATTTGACATCGGACGATGAGATCGATGTTCTGGGTCCGGTTAACGTGACCAATGGAGTTCCACCTCCCCCGCCACCAATGGTTGCCACACCGGCTAGTGGATTTTCTCGGGCACCGCCACCCCCGCCTCCCGGGGGTCGTTTCCCGCCACCTTTTCCGAACGGTGTTCCTCCCCTCTTCGGTGTCAATCTCAAGTCAACGAGAACGGGAAACAGTCCGGAGAATTCCTCGACCATACCAAAAAATTCAATCACCTCCACCTCGACCAATCAAACGAACGGCCCGACCGGCATCACCAAAAAAAGCAAAAAAACTGTGAAACTCTTCTGGAAAGAAGTACGCGACGATCCTATCATTTTGACCCGTTTGGACAAGAACAAAATGATCTGGGACGAGCTACTTCCGGTGCCAGTTGACACGCAAAAACTGGAACATCTCTTCGAGAGTCGTGCCAAGGATCTCATTACCAAGGTGACACTTTTCTTCTTTTTTTCTTCCCATTTTGTTTCTTTCTCGTTTCCTTATTTTCGGTCTCATCCAACTACCCAGGAACTTAAAACTTACACATTTTTAAAGAGATACGTCTCGTCCAGATGCGCACGAAACTCGCATCAATCCGTTGTCCCGACTTGAAGTAATATTTGAGATACTAAGCTTATCTTCCGGTACTTTGGATTGCACTTTATTTCAACGTTTCTTTTCTAATGGCAACGAGAGTTTCGCTTATTTCTATATCGAGTAAAATATTCAATAAATATTCATGGTTTATAGAAGTATGCGATATTTCAATTCATTATTGTATGCATTTGTAAATGCGTTGTAAATAATTTAACGTTCGAATTGCATTTTTCTCGGTAACGATGGTTCGGCCATTGTTCAAAATACTTTACCAGCGTATTTCTCCACATTTTTAAAGGCGATAGACGAGTGTATTCGATACCATGTCAAGCGCAGGGCAATGTAATCGAGGAATTCTGAACAAGCTATTTATTTTTTCTTACGTTTTCAAACATTTTCTGTACAGTGTCGTGAGTTTTTGTACATTTTATTTGATACTGTTGAGATCCACGAAGCTTCCATAAGGCTCTACTTTGCATACCGGGTTGGGTAATTGGAACAGGATTCCGAGTTCTCTTTTTTTATGTCTCTCAACGACATCGCAGGGGACCCAAAATGTAGACTGACTCGTTGCAATAAAAAAACTTTTTTTGTCAACAACACTTCCGCAGACGTTTCCTAACTGTGACAGCAACGGTTTTACGAGATCGCGTCACTTCTATCGACGTTTCCATGTACCTTACGGAATGTCTCGTTAAGAAATTTACCATTCCACAATTTGTGCGTCCGCTTTCGACACCTGCTTGTCCGTACCAAAAAATCTGAGCGAAAAATATCTTCCAAATGAGAATGTCTGGAGAATTTTCTAGAGTAACGTGAATGGTTGTAAAAATACGCAGCTCACAAACGCGGTAAAGTCGAGCAAAGGGACGTAATTTGATGATTTTGCAATTAGCTCGTAAATAATTGAAAGATGTGAAAATATTACATTTTATTAAATATTCTTTTTGTTTCCTCAGTCTTGTGAAAGTATGTGCAATATTAATTAGTTAGTCTGGGCCGGCGATCGATGGAACTGCGGGGGTACGTGGTCTGATGTAAAAGGGATTTTTTCAATCGAAATATACCGACGCAAGCACGTCCAAGTACACGTTGTACTTCAGTCTGGCCTGGCGATGTAAAAAACCCAATTTTCACCCTCTTTTTTCGCACTCGTTATTCTCGTTGACGAATCAAATTCAAAGTTTTAACGAACGGTTATTATGGATTTGAGAAAAGTCGAGGTGAGCCCTGAGAAAAATATTCGTGATACACTGAATGAAAAAAACACCCACGCACACACAAAAACACAAATAAAAATAAAAACTCAATGAATTTGAAACGATTCGTTAACCGGAAACTTGCTGAATATTTATTCTGAGTTATTTTTTTTGTCGCCTTACTCGAACCTCCGCAAAATGGCTAATTACTTCCAGACCCATAATTCCGCACCTGGCAGTTAGGTGGCGCTGCTTTACGTCCCGAGAACCGGAAAACCTCCCTTGTATTTATATTACCACGTATTTTCTCTCGTTCGGTCTACACAACCTTTTTACTCACGCTCGAGGGAAACCAGCCTCTCTCGCTTCCCCGTTCGCCAATCTCTTTTCCCTCCTAACACGCGTTTGCTTTCGCTATTACCTTTCTCTACCGTTTTTCCCGGCTCTTTTTTTCTCTTCCTTTCTTTTCCTTTCTTTCCTTTTTCCCCCGCACCTTCTCGACTTTCTTTCTCGTCGTGCGAATAAGCAATTTTTAAATCTCATATTCACAAAACATCAACGAGTAGCGTTAACGTACGCGTGTACATATGAGCATTTATTATATACAGATATATCGGCCCAAGACCTCCAGGTCGGACTTTTACGACAGGGAAACCCCGTTGAAAAAGAAAACACACACTATACGAGACCAGTTTCACCTCAAGTTGACCTACGATCCACTTTCATCGAAACATATTCAGTGCAAATTATTTTTTCAACTTATCGTTCGATTAGCCTGTCACAATTTTTTTTTAAATATAACTTTTTACATATTTCCTACTTTTATACACTTTCCAAACTATTTTACGCTCCATTTCATCAAGATCCAAACACTTTGAAACTTTATCCAATCCAGAAATGAATTTTCCTCGAGGAGAAATACCTATGAAATGAAAATATTTTCAACATTTCTTTTCAATTTCATTATTCGTTAATTTTTACTTTGAAAACTACGCTTGTTCAGTCAATGAAGAACAATTTTTGAAATGCAGAGTGAAAAAGCCTCGTGCATTGTTTCATTAGAAGGAAAATTGTACAATATTTTGTTTCGAAGCTTGATTTATTCGTTCGTCGCAAATATTTCGATGTAAAATATAGTAAATTTCTCAATTCGACAGCTACATCGGATAAGAACAAGTGAGAAAGCCCATTCAAGTTACTCGAGTTCGATCCAAGTTGCTCCGGAAGATTTATCGCTTTTATTTCGAAGTTGTCCGACTCCCTGTAAACATGCTGCTCGGAAAATAGAATTTCATCGGCGAAGAGGTCGAAGATCGTGCTTACGTGCGTGAAATAAATTGACAGTTTCGCAAACATTTTATAAATTTAGGCTATAATAAAAACCAGAGAATATCGACACTGTGAAAATATGTTGGAAAAATCCATATCGAGAAGCAATAAAAATCTAACGAGAATATTGTGAATTATTATGAGCAAACTATTAATTCGGGGATGATTTTTTTGTTATTTTCATTGATACTCACAATTTTTGTGAACGAATAATCAAAAACCTTTTTTCCATGGCTTTGAGCTAACGTTTAAAATGAATACAGAAAAATTGACATTCGAATTTTCAGTGAAAAATATCTCTATAACACACGCAAGGAAAATTACGTTATATCCCGCTCTGGCTGTATCGAATCTCTCTCAGTTCATCGTAAAATATGAAACTTTATGCCAATGCAAACTAAGACCAATATTTATACTTGTACATAGTTATATTGAGACTCGCATCGATGCTTCGGGGGCTTCGCTGCTGATCCTTGCTACGTGAGTTTACGAGAACACGAAAGACGTGAAACTGTACGGCCTAATGAAAA
Source organism: Venturia canescens (assembly GCF_019457755.1). Lineage (NCBI taxonomy): Eukaryota > Metazoa > Arthropoda > Insecta > Hymenoptera > Ichneumonidae > Venturia > Venturia canescens. The sequence continues at coordinate 4,358,146 of NC_057426.1, forward strand.
TGAGATTGATATTGAGTACGGATACATTATATAAATATATATAGTTATATCTATAAATTATTTGATCGATAACGGTACGTGACAAAACGGCGCTGTTAAATATACAGCAACGAACTTTACGATAATGCCCCCCGAGCATATTAATCGATAACAGATTCTACGATATACCTCACGATTTCATAAGATCCAATGTTAAAACTGCTCAGGCAGAGACGAAATTTTCTATTCTACGTGTGCCGAACATTTTTTTTCGCAACTCGAGGATTCTCTTGACCCACATGTTTTTGGCCGGAAATTGTAAAAGCATCAGATTTCTAGGATTTAAGTTTTTTCGATGTGCTTTCAATTCGGATTTCAATAATCGAAAATAACGAAGCACGGAGTCCAAATGACTTTTTCGATTGGGTTTGAATTAGATTTTGTAGGAATTTTCAAATGCTCTTCAAATCTGCTGAATATTTTCTTTCTTTAACGAACGTTCTTTCTGCTCTTTTGAAATTCTTTTCTCGGCTTTATTATTATTCAAAATCAATATTCATGAGGTGCAAATAATAGTTAAATTTTTGTTGAATTGTCGAGGACAAAAATGAACATCGAATGGAAATCTTTATGAAACGTCCCTTGAAAGATCTTCTGTAAATTATAAAAACGTAATCGTCCATGTGTACAGTTAAACAAAGTTGAGAAAACAGCCCCGTAGTGGTAGGTTGAATGGTGATGGTTTATATTCGCAAAACGACTAATCTGTTTCTTGTATTCTTTGCAATATTGTTGGTGCTCGCACGATACAAAAATGGCATGGTGGAATTTTACAGGAGGTGAGTCTTTACTTTTCATAACTTTTCTCCCTCCTCCTTTTGTTCCTTTTAATGGATTCGCGTTGTTGGAAAGTGCCAGTGCGTTGTCAAGTGTGACTTCTCCATTTTTTTTAAGCTTTCTTTCCTCGTTAAGGTTTTTCCTTCCTGAAACATACGTTGGGGAATTTCTCGTCTTATCCATCTTTCGGGAGCTTCTCGTCGGAACGATTCATCACTTGAATCTTTCTACAGAGTTTTATAAAATCGTATTTGATTGAGAAGTCAGAGGAGAACTTCGGAAGTCAGCGACGTTAGAAATTTCGGGCACGTGAACACTATATACTCGTGACATTTCTTTAACGACTTTATCGCTTTCTCTAACAGCGCTTATTAGAATACTGAAAATGTACACGAAACGCAATCGATGTGAGCAACGGAAATTTACATTTCATTGACTTGCAAAGTGACGAATTCCATCGAATCATTTTATTCACGAACATTTTTCATGGAAAATCATTTCCATTTTCGTTCAATCAAATACGATTTTTATACAATTTCTGACAATCATCTGTTTTTGTATGAACCAAAATGTCTCTTTTCTCATTGTACAAAAGCCTCGACCGGAAATGCATTTAATTTTCATTTTGTACTTTTTTGCATTTTGCACGTGGTTAATAAATTAATTACTGAGGTACGTGTCGTTAGAGACAGTTATGCGGTATTCCATTCGGATGCAAAAACAGGGGGAGGAGTTTGATGAACCCAGAGGAGGGTGGATAGTTTATCGAAGTGTCCTAGATAAACATTGGTAGGTGCGTCAAAGCTCTTGGCATAGAATCCTCCCCCTTCTCTTGCGTTTTCCTCGCGGGATAAGGTCAAACAAGGTCAAAAGGTTGATCCTGAATTTCAGAGTTGAGCTAAACTCGAGCGAAGAGTTTATTCCAAACTGTTCTCACGCAAAAGTGAATCTTTCCGGATCGGATCGCACGACAGAGAAATGTTATTGTATAATAAAGTATATAATTTCGGATGATGTTTTATGAAATGTGGAGAAAAAAGTCATAATAAATGAGTTTTCGAACTATTGGGAATTTCAAACGTTTTTAAAACTTATAAATTCGTCCATTTTTCATCGTTTTGATAAATAATCATTCGTAGCTGCATGTTCCCACGTGATGTTTAAACAACTAACAAAAGCTTCGTTGAATGACGCGAATGACAGAAGAGTTTCCTGCCGACGGACCCAGATACCAGGATCGATTGAACGAGCAAATTGATATTTTCGTAGTGATTCATTTACGTTATTTTTTATCATACTATTTTTTTGCACTTTGGGTTCTTTCGACGAGCAGAAGCAGCAAGAAATGAACAAGAACAAGGAGATCATTGTTTTGGATCACAAAAGATCGAACGCAATAAACATCGGCATGACCAAACTTCCACCGCCACGATCGATTAAAACCGCGATCTTAAAGATGGATGCAACGATTATGAATCGTGAGGGAATTGAGGTAAGAATTTTTAGTTTAGTCTAAGGAAAAAATGTTCATTTCGACAAGTGAAATGAACGCAAATATTTGATGAAGCAAACAGTTCCTACGGAAAGGAATATCGTTTGTTTTTCTTACATGTTTCTACAATCCTTCGTTCTTTTTGTTTCTTCCATGCTTTCTCGATGTAGAAACTCTTAACAATGTTGCCGACCGAAGAGGAGAGATCTCGAATTCAAGAGGCGCAGGCCGCCAATCCAGATCTTCCACTAGGATCGGCCGAGCAATTTCTTCTCACTCTCGCATCCATCTCCGAATTACCAGCGAGATTGAAACTTTGGGCCTTCAAACTTGACTTCGAAAACTCTGAAAAGGTTCGTACTGCCTTGTCTATATTTATACGAACGAGCATTTCGATTCAAAGTTTTTTCTCGCTCCCCTGCTTTCCACTTGCCTCTATTTTTTCGACTCCACCATCTTGAAGCGTCGAGGAAGTTTGCACATGCACAATTGTTGTACAGTAGAATGGTAAAACGAATGTTGCAGTGAACAAAATAATCGAGATGCTAAATGTAAACGAAAAGCAAACTCATTCAGAAGAAATATAAAAGCAACGCGAAATTAATGGCGATGACAATAAAATATTAATAATCATAACAACGATAATAATTCTATGGGCATTGTGACTCCAGGAAATTGCAGACCCTTTGATGGATTTGAAGCAAGGAATGGAGACGCTGAGAGTGAATAAAACATTTCGCGGTATTCTGAGCACGCTTCTATCGATTGGGATATTTCTCAACGGAAATGAGGTTGGTATAGAAAGCGAGCCAAATGATATCCTTTTAATTTGAAAAGCCTTTCTTCCATTTGGAATTCGAATATACTTTGGAATTTTCTTCGCCATTGTGCTCGCCACGTCATTTTCTGCGTCATTCTTTGAATTCTTCCAGTGGCTTTTTTCCATTTGGATGCTGTACTCGACCACGATATAATTATAGGCCAATGAAAAACAATTCAGTTATTTTTGCTTCCTTTGCATCAATTATTTTCATTATCACTCACCACACAAGCGAGAAACAGACGCTATGCATTTTTTTTTGTCCACTTCGCATGCAAACTCGTTAATTTTCTTTTGGCTGCATGAATCTTAAGTCCACTTAAGTCACGTTTTTTAATCAATTTTCAAACTTTATTTATTCTCCAGAATAAAACTGACGGATTTGGACTGACCAAATAAATTTTTACTAGACATTTTTGCACAGAATTTTAACTGGACTTTTCATTATTTTAATTTTCGTTTTAAACCTCCCCTGTGCCTTTATTTATTGTCGTTTTTGAGAAGGGAGGATTTTTATCCTCTCACCAGAATAATAATTTTGAATATTCTCATGTTCGTGATATTTCGAATTGTTCGTATCGCATCTCCTAATTCAATCACGATTCGCTGGTTGGTGAAAACATTTCCACTTTGACGTGTAGTGTAAAAAGAGGAAAGCCGCATTCAATCTGCGGCTGAATTGGTGCAACGTCTCAAGGTGGTTTCACTGTTTTTTTTTCTGCACATTTTTTGGTTCGTAGGTGAAGGGCTTTCAGCTAGAATATCTTGCCAAAGTGCCCGAAGTCAAGGACACGGTTCACAAGCACTCTTTGCTCCATCACCTGTGTCACATGGTGATGGAAAAGTTTCCGGACTCTACGGACCTTTACTCCGAGGTGAGTGCTTCGAAAGATAAAGCAAAAAGATTGGCGGAGGAAACGATGAAAAAAATTCACTCGATTATCTAGAGTTCGACGACCGTTTTTACTTCCTTCGGCTGGACACTTTCAGCCCTTTTTTAGCAACCTCAAAAATAGTTGAATGATGAGAAATAAAGTACCAAAATAATTTACAACCTGAATTCAGTCGAAAAAAAATGGTTAAATTGGCAATACGAATAGATATGAAAGAATTTTGATGTTGAAAAAACCACGAAAAAATGATGAATGGATGTGATAGATCGGAGCCGTGACAAGAGCATCGAAGATCGATTTCGACGAGTTGGCATCGAACATCGGGAAGCTCGAGAGTGAGTGCAAGGCGTCGTGGGATCATCTTAAGCTTATCACGAAGCACGACGGATCGACAATGATGAAAGTCAAGTAAGGTTCCAAAAATGATTGGAAAAAATGTGGAATTATCGTGTCTTGAGGGTCGCAGAATGACGAATATTCTAAAAAATTCACGAAGTCTTTTCAAGACATTTTGATTTGGCCAGTACGGAAATTCAGATGAAATAGAATTTTTGGCGAAGGTTGTCTGCATAAAAGATCATTGTACGAATGAGATGTCCGATAACAGGGAAGCATCGATAATTCGTAGCTGGGCAAAGCATCTCATTTAATCAAACTTCCGGCGTAAAACGAGAGGCATTCCCTAAAGATCTTGTACAAAAATCTCATGTACGAAATTGCAGAAGACGTTAGAGAAAGCTTTCCCACTACATCCAAGAAGAAGATCCAATAAATTGGAGGAGCTTTTCCCTTGAAGAAGTTGGCCTAGAGCCAAGCGTACCTTCATTAATTACCCCGAGCTTCCCCTGCTGCTCTCTTTCTCTCTCTCCTTATCTCTATCCGTACTTTCCTTTTGGCCTGCGATTTTTTGTGGCTCTGCTGTTATTTTCTTTCTATCTCCGTTTATATTGACCTTCGCCTTTTAACGCTCCTTTTTCCTTCGTCGCTCTCTCTCTCTCTCTCTCTCATTTTTAATCTCATCCGTCCGTGAAGATGTGAAATAGGGTTAAAGTTTAAGTTGAAGAATCGAATGGAGCAAAAAATGTTGTAATCAGTTGTTCGAGAGCGGAGAAGATAATAGAGAAAGGAAAAAGAGGGAAGAGGGCCGACGAGATCGACTCGAAGGTATTTAAAGCCAATTGAATTTCAGAATGTCCGATTTTCTTTCGGATTGTGCGGAACGGATAATCGTCCTCGAGATAGTGCATCGTCGAATAATAAATCGTTTTCACAAATTCATACTCTGGCTGGGTATACCGCTGCATCGAGTCCAGGATACAAAACCGAACGAGTTCTCAAGGATAGTCTCGGAATTCGCCCTCGAGTATAGAACAACCCGAGAACGTGTTATTCAGCAGCTCGAGAAAAAAGCCAATCATCGGGAGAGGAACAAAACGAGAGGAAAAATGATTACCGAGGTTCGTCTTCCAATTTTTTACTATACAGAAAAGAAAAAACAAGTGCAATATATCTATGAGCTCGGGCTGTACTTTTCCTTCGGAGTCTCGAAGAAAGCCGGAGGAGGATTTTATTACTTTTTTTCAACATTTTTTCTCTGTCGTTCTCTTTATCATCCCGGTATGCACTCTCGTCATTTCTTTGTCTTCTTTATTCTTCCAGGTGGGTAAATTCCGCACGAAGGAAGATCGAGCTGACGCTGAACTTCGTCAGCTACTTGGTAGCGACATTTCCGATGTCGAGAGTTTGCAAGGAACTCTGCCTTGGCGAAGGCAGCGCAAAGACGGTGAGTTTAATTCCATCTTTCTTCCTTTTTTCCATCCTTTTTTCGCTTCCACTTTCCTATTTTTCGTCTACCTTCTCTCTCTTTGTTATCTTTATCCTTTTTCTCACGCATTTCACCCCTCGTAAAAATCATCCTGCACGACAATCCTATAACCAAATATGGAAACACCAATTTTCTTCTCGTTCGAGCGCACTGAGAATGAGATGAATTTTTTTTTTCATTTTGAGTGCCAATGAACTAAGTGGATAGGTAATGGAAAAGCTTTTTGAAAAGGCAGCGATCGGCTCGATTTAACCCCCATGTGACTAGAATCGTGAAAAGTATTTTTCCCCATTTTTTTTACATTCATATTTTTTCACTGCTGAATGTGTCAAATGTGTATGAGATCCAAGTCATTTTATTTCAGTTGATCGTTTAAAACCGAGAGCTCTACATAAAAGTGTGGCTTCAAGTTTCTTTTTCTAATCAGCCACGCCATTTCGTCATTGTTATTTTTTTCATAGTGCTTTTTTTTTCTATACATCCGTACCAGGATATTTCGTAAATAAAATTATTGTCATTGTCGCTGCTTTACACGAGCGTTCTTCGTAACTTTAAACATAAATTTATGTAGCTGTCAGTCTGTACAATGAAAATACCTGCAAACGGATTTTACGGTTCCTCGTGACGGAGAGCTAACCGCTACCCGTCTCGAGTCGTATATAACGCGAGATTTGGGAAAAATGTATTTTTGAGACCGTAGCAAGTTGTAAGCTCCAAAGATGTACTGCCACCCCGAGCATGAGGTCGGAGATCGTACAAATTGAGACTTCTACCGTCCGTTCGGGTGTGATGTCGTATGTCCCGCGGTGAAGATACTCTCAAAAATATGATAAATTCTCTGCAAACCTGACCCCGACTCTTCACCGTGTCCCAGATCTGATTTATATTCATTTCTCATGATTTTTTAAATTCAAAGTTCAAGCGAGTTTTCTCCTTTTGTTTTTCTATTCCAGTTAAATATTATCACAGAGAAACCGACATTTGCATCGTACGCTTGAGCTGACGAGTGTAGATTCATTCGAACCAGTCTATGATTTTCTCCTTAAGTTTCCTTGATCGTGGAGATTGTTACAATGCACTAACCCTCGTTCGAGAACTAAAATAGAGCTTCGTTTTTATTTTACATTCCATTTCCCATTCCTCCCACGATTTAAAAGCCCGAATCGTGTTATTCTGATTTTTAACGACACAGGCGCAGAGATCGATGCACCCTTTTTGACGCCATTTTCATTTGACCTTTCATTGACTCATGGATAGAACAGAGTTTTTGTGCGGTTTAACACTTTCGTAAATAACAGTGAGTCCAAAGGCTTCACGCATTATTTTGACATAGCAAATGAAAAATGTCATCGAAAAGAGCCTGCTCGGAGTTCTGTCAAGAAAATACAAGTTTTTTTCGAGAGGGAATTCACCAAAGACTTTTCTTCTTCCCATCACCAAGGCTATTCCTGAGGACATTTGAACTGCGCGCATTCACCGAGTACTCGCTCCCGAGCACATTCTTCTCGACATGTCTGCTCGACGTGTTTCAATGTTCCTTTGTCGTATCATGGTAATTGTTGTAAGAAAGCTCGTAGAGGCAAAACAAGATTTACGTCACTAGGGAGTTTCGTAGCTCCCGTTGACGCAGACAGTAAGATTGTGAAAAAGACGAAGAAATGTAAGAATGAAAAGAAGAAGAAGAAGAAGAAGAAGCGAGAGATGGCGATGGCAAGACGTATCGGGCAGTAAAGGCGAAACTCACTTCCGGTCCGGAGAAGGATTTTTTTTTATTATTTCCTAACCTCAACCGCCGCCGGAGCAATCGTAGCTCGTAAAACTTAGTCCTCCGCGAGCATTACGGGCGTCTCGCTACCCTGGCAATAACTCGGCTCTATTTTATTTCTTAGGTATATATAACCTACCAACGACGTAAACTACCGTCTCCTTCTCTCCTCAGGCTCCCAAAAGTCCAACGGTTTCGCAGTCCACATAGTGTCTTGGAAATCAAACTTTAAGCTCATCAACGAAACTATCCCTCGCGGGATTTCAAAACGAAATATCTTTTGCTATTTTTTTACCTCGGGGGTCGTGGCAAAATCGGATCGTGCTGTGAACAGGATAGCTCGCCACGCCCATTTCGCTGTATTAACACCGCGAAATCGCGACCAAGGATCGATCGATTTCTTACCAACGGGAATGGGAAAAAGGAGCGTGAAAAATGCTCTTTTCAAAATTTCTGGGTTTATTTTCCGCCCGAGTTTTTCGGCATAAATTTTGGAACAGCCTTTGCTTGAGTTCGTACAAAAGATGAGACTCACAGAACACACGTTTTCTCATTGCCCTGACTATGTTGTTGATGCTCCTCGCTCACTGCTACCAACCATCGAACCCACCGAGAGTAATCTCGAGCTCCTTAAGAACGTTTATTCGCCGTGCGCTCATTCCCAAAAAGTACTAAATTTATTTTGACTAAAGTACTGCTATTTTCGACAGAGTTTCTTCGTTCACTCATCGTCTATTTATAGTTTCCATAGAGTCCGATCCCGTAGAGAAAAGTTGTTAAAAATGCTGGCGATAAAACTTGGACGAAAACAGTGAAATAAAATCACGATTGCGGCGAGTTCTTCACCATGAAATTTCTGGTATCCACGTGAGTCAGATCCAAACACAATTTTTTTCTTTGAACACCAAACTTTGAGCCGATTCGAAGCCACTCGGAACTATTTTTTGGCCATTGAAGCTTATTAAACCCTGGAAATAATAATTCCAACGTTTCTGGCTGAAGGAAGAATCGGAGTGGTATTTTATCCACGGTTGCGTCTTTCGACTCTTGCTGTATATTCAGTACAATCTTAAATTTTACTAAAGCTTCACATCGTCACGGACACCGACGAAATTTTTATCTTCGCGAGAAATACTTCGCATGTTCACACCCAACGTCTTTTTCCTCACTTAATCCTCTTTACTCTGCGATAAATCATACAGGCGCCTGCGAAATAATGTTTTCATTTTTACCTTTTATTCACTGGTGTGTCAGGGATTCTCGTGATTTAAGAATTTCATATTCCTCAGCTATTTTAATCAAAGCCCTCCAATAAAATTACGCTCCCAGGTGTACTAGTCGCACCCAATAAAGACGCTGCTGCTCGTGACGCAACCAAATGACGCGCCAAACGAGTAACCCAAAAAGTTTGATGCTGCTCATCGACTCATCTCCTCTCTGATTATTTGTCGATGGACGATTTGCTTTTGTAAAGCGCAGAAGGAACACGGTGCTCAGAAAGGACTTGCCAATAAGGGTTAGAAATAGAAAAAGTTAAAAAATTCAATGTCGCCAGAAGAATGTTCGGGATCTCCAGAAAACTTCTCGTGAGGGTTCTGCTTGCTGTAAAGAGTCCAGTAGCTGTTCCACTTTAAATTTATAGTGTATGTAAATGTACTTGTCTCGAGTCGCCACCGCGACTCCAGATATGAGAGGCAGTAAAAAGAAAGGAGGAATAAGAAAAGGAGAAGGTCACGGAGGAATAAACTGTGTAGGTACGTTTCTTTGAGAGAAACATGAAAAGGGACCTTAGGCGGTAGGGAAGTCATTCGATATAAAGGTCTTTCATCCCTCTTGTATTATACCGAACAAAGTCTGGAGATACGTGATACCTTGTTTTCGCACTCTTTGAAGTATTGTACTTTCCACGAACTTCTTGATACACCAATAAAAGAAAAAGAACTAGAGTTACAGCAATAATGTGATGGTGTCGTAATAAAACAACTTTGAGGATGGAGGCCGGAGAAATCTTAGAAATATTTTCATTACAGAAACCAACGTTTCATTCATCAGCGAATTCTCAAAGATGGAAAAATGTATTTCCAATTACCCCCCTGCCGTAATTCATTATTCGTCTATTCGAAACCACAGAGATGGACCTTTGACCTTGAAATCATTTCGCAGATTTTCTGATGTCTTCGAAATTCGTTTCACGTTTGACAAAAATCATTAAAATTATGTTCAATGGTTTTTTATAGGACGTACAGCGTTGGGGCCGATCATTCGTGACGAGAGAAGCAACGGTAACGTGACGGATGGCGATGACGAGCTCCTCGAATCTCTAGTTAAGACAGCTACTAAAACACCGGCAACGAGAACAACGCCCCGTGAACGCAAGAGGACGAGACACGCCGACCGTAAGTCTTGTAAGTGCGATCCCCGCACCCTGCACGCAACCTGGCCGCACATATAATCACGATTACCGAATTTAAAGTTCATTGACATGAAATATGTGTCATTTTAATAAGTAGAAATTCAGAAACAATTATTGTTTTTATAAAAAATTGGATTAAACTCAATTTTATTGAAATAATATTTCTCGATCTTCCCATTGATCGTGACTTGTGTAGTCCACTCAATAAACCTTGCACCATTTAGGTGCTCGATAAACACAAAAAATCGATAAACTCAAGGTACATAGCATTATTCTTTTCTCAACGGAAATAACGTCTTTTTTTATACTCGTAGTTATTTTTCCTGGCTTTAGGTAGTTCGCAAAATTCAGCCTGCATTTAATACTTTTTCTTTTTTAAATATCCATGTACATGCTACGTTTTACACACACACACTTACACTTGGGCTCAAAGGCATACTACGTAGTCCCATAAAATTGCTTGAGGCCACGTAGTAAAGCTTTTTTTATCTTCATGGCTTTCGGAAATTGATTTTCTTTCTCACATCTAGTAGATTTTTCTCACGAAGATCGCGGGAGCTCTGCCATTTTTCTTGGGATAATACACGGAAATGGCCAAAAATGCAGGCTATTCAGAGTCACGAATGTAAAGTTGAGCGTGAAAAAGCATTTCTACATAATCAAAAGGCTCAAACTAAGAAAAAAAAACAACATTTCACTATGAACTCCAATTCAGTTAATTTTACAATATGTTTGTTACGGTGTCGATGAGAGTACAGGAATGAACGGAGACTGAAAGAAAACTACGCGAGTAAATATAATCGAATTTTGAAGAACCACGAAACTCAATGAGTTCGAAAGAAAATTTTATTATGACGTAGTGCGAAAAAAAAGTTGAAAAGAAAAACGGGGGAATGAAAAGCTTGAAGTAGAAACTCGAGGAGAAAAGATCGAGCGACGTTCTCAACGCTCTACTGGATAAACGTTTCTCTGCTTCGTTTCTGAAGCACCGGATGTTTCGACTCTGGGACACGTCTCTGCTTCTCTTTCTTTGTCTTACGGAAGTTGGTGGACACGTCCGGACTCAATACTCTAGTGATTCGTTCCTCGCGTATCAGAACTCTCTTTTTTACTTTCTTTCTTTGCATTTCTTTTTCAATCGATCTTCTTCTATGGCGTGTAAAATAATCCTGGCACTAAAAGTCTGACACGCGCCTCTCAACGTAATCCTCTTGGACACACGGAGGAGGAGGAGGAGGAAGGGAAAGAGAGCGAGAGAGAGAAGTGACAGAGGGTGGCGAACGGATCGATGCTTTTACGTTCTACTGTCCTGAATTATTGATTAGTCTCCAGAGTTACAATAATCCCGGGATTCATTGCGTGTAGCGGAGAATTATGTCCATGAGTATTAACCATAAATAAAGTGAAACGTTAAGAGAGCTGCAATTAATCGTGAAATATTTTTCACAATTAAGGGGAAGAATGAAGAACATTATTTTTATTGTTGGTCGACGTCCGACATCATTTTCTTTCAGCGTTTTTTTTGTGAATCGACTAAAATGAATAGAAAATTTGAAAATTCAAACTTCACATAATTTTCGAATGAATTAATTTTGGAAAAATTACTCACTTTATCGAGTCAAAAATCCCAAGAAAAGTGGCTGAGAATTCGTTGCGACGGTCAATTTGACCTGAGCCGAAAAATCGGAATTCGTGTCGCGACGATAAAACTGTTTAGTAACAAAGCGGTACAATAAGGTGGCGTTGTGAAAAAGGGTGTGGTGATGGTCCTTCCGAATAATGTACTACGATTAAGGTGGCAGTTTTTTGTTCTATGGTAACGGAATGAGCCTTAGCTTGTGTGTTACGATTTTCTGTCTTATAGTTAAACGATCACGCACTCGGGAGAACAACACTACGCCGGAAGGGTACCAACCTTGAAGGGGTTGCATTCCCTAATCGTGATCGTGTCTCTCACGATCTCGATAAATACACAGTGAAATAGATTAATCAAAAATGATCAAAGGTTCGGGCTTTTTTTTATTGTTTGTCGAATTTTCGTCCGATTTTTGCATGGCTACTTGCTTTTGTTTATTCAACGTTGCGTTGGCTTTTCAATGTATCACGCTTAACACGCCCGACCAACTTTGATGAATGATTGACGATTGATGCATTTTTTAGAGAAAATCTAATTCCCTCTTTTTCAATTTTCATTTCAATTTCGTTATTTTTTTTCACCGAGTTTCCCTTCTGTTTCAACTTCGCGTATTGAATACTCGAGAATGCGGTATTTGAAATACTTTCGTTGAATACTTCGAAATTCCAGTGTCGAAAGTCCTCACGGAAGCATGTTGAGAATTCGAGTTTTTTTATTTAATATCAGTCAGTATTTAAAAAACAACCGGAAATTCTAGAGCCGCATTTGCATAGTTTGTAAACTTTTTTCTCAGCATTATTCTCGAATCAGGACCACTTCACTTTCGGTGTCGAGGTAATGCAACGTTTTTCATTCATCGAAACATCTCCAAGAATCTAAACCCCTAAACACCCTGAAATTAGTACGTTTCTATCAGAACCCTGTTTTCCTCAATTATCCAATCCCACAATTTGTCTTCAATTGTCCAGTTTCCGCATAAGCTCGGCTTTTTATTCGACCATTGTGCAAATATTGTACGTTGACCTTTCCTGAGCGTTTATCAAAACTTGGTCAGCGCGGTTTCGGTTTCGTGGTCGGACGTGGACAATTGTTCATCTCAAATTTCCAAATGAACTATCGTCCTCGAGAGACAAAGGTAGTTGAATTATCCGTGATACCGTGTGCATTTCCGCTGCATAAATATCAAATGTTTGAAATTAGATGAGGAAAATTTTTCGCAAATCGTGCTCACACTCCATCAAAACAACCGCGATCCAAAAAAAAATGGCATTCACGATTCACAAATGAGCATTTTTCCAAGAAACTTCTGTTCGTTCTCATGGATATTCATATGAAATTATTCTTCGACAGACTGCCGTGGTGGCCGATAAACATTGGAAGAGTTTGTTCTCTGTTTTTACGTTCTAAAAAAATCTACAAAGTTTATTCACTGAGTAAACAAGTCGTATTATAGCTCATCACGTGTCTCTGCTGTCGAAAGATTACCCAAAGAATACAAGAGACCTCGGCTCAACATATTCAGATGATAAGAGTTTCTTTGTTTTGATTCCACCATTCCAGAAGTACGTGCGTGTCTCATCAATCTTTAGTTAGTCGACGAATTTGGTACCGCGTATACCTGTTCGCGCGTGTTCTTGAAAGTAGTCGACGGAATTTTTGAATAATCGAGTTTCTTTTTAAAACGAGAAACATTCCAACGATTTCGGTCTGGTTAAGTGTTTGAGTGAATTAGTTTGATGTCGCCTGTGTCAATTGAGGAGTCGAGCCTCGCTTTCCAATCAGTAAAGTGGTTCTAGGTAAGGAAAATTTGTCAATTTTCTCATTGCCAGACGTGGAGACATTGGCGAGATAATTCGTGCTCATTTTTTGAGTTCAGGTTAATCAATCGGATGAAAAATTCCATAAGTTGAAGATTCTTGGACATCGGACGATTAGCTGATTAGATCAAGAAAAAATTGAATCGTGAAAAAGCTTCGAATTAGTCACAAATTTCGTTCGATTTCGCGACTCCACATTTCAGCCACCATCGATTTGATATCGAGCTAGTTTTAAGGCATTTTGCTATTGATCAATCGAAGCAGAATTCCGCCCGTTTGGACGTTACGTCGTTGACCGAAATGTTGTAAGAAAGCGATCGATAATTATTTCCATTAGTGAGTTTGTACGGTACGTCGAAACCGAACGTGTACGCATGTATAGCCGAAAAGCACTTGCGGTAAAGTCGTTTTTCATGATATTGGCGTGACCCGGAATCGGCGTAGCGATTTGTCAAGTCCTTAGCCTCGTTCCGGTACATTGATTTTGCAATCGAGTGTGCTATCGCTCGTATGTTTACGTTAGGCGCTACACGTGAACCCATACAGATATGTATATGTTGCGCTCGATTGCCTCGTAAACGTTACTCTCATTACGTGATGTTTCGAACGAGCTTTTGGTTCGTGATTAAACCAAAGTTCCCGATCTTCCAAGTCCCTGGAGCTATTCGAAGCTATTCTCAAGGTTTACAAAGTCGAAATCCCTTTACAAGGGAATATCTTTAGTTGTAAAGAGTGAAAAATTCATCGATCGTTTTTACGGAAATGAAAAACCTCAACTGCTCACAACGTCAGACATTTTTTAAGCACTTCTATTGAAAATCACTTTATGAAGCAGCAGCTGCGACAAGGATCTTGGTTCCTTCGATTGAATCCTGCTCGGAAAGTGGCATCCGCAATAAAACAAGTTAGCGACATACGGCAGCAATGTGATTTTCGTAGTAGCTCAATTACCAAGTCTTTCAATTAATGAAAAGTTCTTCGAATAATTTCCTTCCCTACCGGAGGCCCGCAGACGTCAGGTTTTCGAGCACCAATGCTGAATGTTAGTTGTTAAATATGAAATTGGACACCGTCATGTCAGTGATTACGAATTCCAGATTTCTGAGGCATAAATATGAAAAATATGATGGCTCGAATTTCAGAAGTACTCGGCAGTTTGAGGCTTATATGAGACATTCGTCGGGAAGAGATAAAGTTTGTAAGATTGCTATCCGACTAAAACGTGAGCTTGCTTACTCGTGGAAGAAAATTTATTCACGCATACAGGCTGTAGAGCAAATCGCACAGCAGCTGTAGAGGAAACGAATGAAAATAAGCAGAAGTTTTCCTATTCTTGAGACAAAGTTCTTTTTTATATTATCCTTTAATGCACCGGTGAAGAGGTACTCAATCTGGGAAGAGCGGAGCGATTAAAATCGCTGAATCGAGATTTTGGACAAAGTTTTTTCAAACTCCACCTCCGACTCTTTGTGTTCGTAGATAGGCTTTTGGACAGGATTTTTTCACTTGTTTACCAACGTCGAAAATTTATGATTCAGAAAAATTCACCTGGGAAACCAAATTGAGGCAGTTAGGAAATGTCAAAGTCGTTGAAAAATCGGACGTTGAAAGGAATCGGAACCAATTCTGTTCACGGTAGGAAAGTATTCTTCGGCAATAGTAATTTTGATCAACTCCTCGAAATTGCAGTGCTGCCGCTTGGGTATGCGTCTACGAAAACGAGAAAATTGAAATAATCGATTATCCGATGTCAGGCGACCGCTTCATACTCGGCTTCGCTCTCGTTCTCCGTGCTTCTCGAGTAAGTTTGGAGACGTTCGGTATAAGCAGGATTCTACATATCGGGATCTCGTAAAATAGCTGGAAAGTAGTCGAGCGAGTAAAAAGGGGAAAAGTTTATCCAGTAAACTGGCAATAAAGTGTTTTCGGTGTATTGAGGAGTTGACGATGAAAGAATAGAGCGAAGAACATTTAGGATTGTCGTAGACACGTTGTCGCCCGAGATCGTCGTATATGAGCGACCCAGCGCGGGCTGAAATTTGCTAGAGATCCCGGTCCACCCTCCTCCGAGTACGCGCCGCCGTCAGGAAGCGAAATTTCAGAGGAAATTCTGGCTTTGCGACTCAAGTAAACGACGCTGTCTTAGCTTCGTTTGTAGAAAAGAACAAGACAGCTTCCGTTCGCTTAATTACATCCTCCTCACCTATTCGTTCTTAAAACATTTTCTCTTTAATCTGTCGCTCTTATAATAAGTTTTAGTGAATTCAGCGCGCTTGAATCAAGAATCAAGTTTCAGATTCTTCTCGGAGTAACGTGCAATGGAAGTTTCTTTTCAAACGATTTTCACGGAATTATAAAATTCATTTACATTGAAAATTCAAAAACCATGCTGCTTTAACAAAATTCTGCAGAAGTTGAAACTTCATTCTCTAGCAACTTTCAAAATGTTTTCAAGAGATCATACTACGAAATCAAGTTTTGTGATTGCATACAAGCTGCTTGTTTGGTTTTCTGCTAAAGAAAGACACAATCACTGGATATTTGTAACGTACAAACACGATGGATAATTGACATTCAACTTCAGGTAAACCGGTCTAGTAATTTCCGCGATATTTCTCGTAGCAACAGAAAAAGGGTGTAACTGGACGGTTATCACCGAAATTCCGACTCAATGGTCGTCGTACTTTGTTGAAAGTTGAAAGGAAATGAACATGCAAATCTGCTCCTGCCCTCGCTCATCTCCAGTCTTCTATGACTAATAAACTCCGAAAAAGTTTCAACGACGTTTCCATGGTATAAAAGGAATGACTGAAAAAATTGAATGACGATTATTACTTGCTTAAAATGAATACCGTAATGAGTTTTGTAATGAAGAATGTTTTCTCGTCGTAATTTCTCTTCAATCTGGTGGAGTGTCTTGTAAGAGAGAAAACACGTGTACATATGCATGAAGTGGTAATCTACTAATTAGCTGTGATCCTAGTCGACTTGGAGCCTTGGTTCGTTTGCTTTTGCTCTTGCTCTCTGAATCTCTCTCTCTCCTCGTCTTTTGCTTTCGTAGCGCATCTGCTGCGAATCTGAGGCACAACTAACTCTGAATAATTTTACATTTCTCCTCGTAATTTGTGCAGATCGCTCGTGTAGCTATCGAGCTTACAGCTGTTATAAATTTGTACGTACAAATTTAAAGGCGATTTGGGAGATTGAAATTTGGAGAAATTCCTCTGCCTGAGTAGCGCACTTTTCAAAAAGTTTCTCCTGTTTTTGGCTCCACCATTTTCTACCCGTTACACGAACATTTGCTTGAAGCCTGCAACACGAACGATTATAATAAATCCCTCAATACCAAACGATTATTTCTAGCTTTTCAACGTAACGATAATTTTTGCAGTGCGTAGAACGCTGAAGAACGGTCTCTCGGAAGAGGAGAAGAAACACATTGCCGCACACATCAAGAGCTACTAACTGTGATAAACTTGCCCGGATCTACTAGCAATTTAAACAAAGTAATAAATCCAACGAACAAGGTAGACCATTATTGCGAAAGAATATTCATACTTTTTCGCTCGACATGATATCGAAAGAAAATTATAGCAAACGGAGATTCGATCGATTTCGATCTCCCCTCCCAATTTCAACTGTTTGAGCTGACCTTAGTGGCTTGAAACCATGTTGCCTTAGAATTTTCCAATTTTACGATCGATTTTCCTGATGAATCATTTTTGCGTTAGCGTTATTTCATTGCATCGATTGTACTTCTTTTTAGCACTTGAGAAAATTTGCTGATTTTAAATGCCAGTTGAATCGACGAGTAACAAAAGTGACTTTTCCGAAAAAAAAGAAATTGCTTTTCGGTTTGTAGCGAAAAAAGTTGACAGCTATCGATCGATCGACTAACGATTTAATTCACGATTGCGCGAACAAAATAATCAGGACTCTGTGATAAAGGAAATATTTGAAAGTAGACACGAGATTCGTTAGTTCATTTTCCGAAATGAGCATAAAAATAATAACCGGTTGAAAAACACCAAACAAAAAATTCTAATGTCTTGAATTTCATCATTCGATTCATTGACGATATTTTAAGAATAACCAGAATCATTAATTCGGCTCTATCTTGACGGAAATTCGTCGATCATTATAACTGGTAAAAAAAAACACAAAAAAAATAATTATGAAGAAGAAAATACTGAGGTAGTTTCCATCATGATCGCCAGAACAATTCAAACCGTAAATATGTAATAAATAATTTAATAGAAATTTAAAAAATGTCCTGTCCAGTCAAAATCTTCTCGTTCTTCAAGCATTCAATCTAAAATATAGAAAAATCTTACATTGTCTTAAAACGTTTGCGTTACGACGTAAACAGAAGAAGAGAAAGTGAGTAAATAAATCGATAAATCGATAAACTATGTACAATTACTGCGAAAATGTTTTCACGAAATAAAGAAATGTTGATATCCATAACCACCGACGATCGTGTAGTTTTTATTTCGACAAAAAATAGATTCAGCAAAAGTGGAAATATCGCGCATCTCAGCTCCATCAAACATTATCATGATTCGTCGTCGCATCTTCAACGATTTTGTGGGTTCGTGTTCGAAAAATAATACATTTTTTATTCAATTAATCCCTCGATTATTCGTGGTTTACTTTTGGCTGATAGCCGATCCGAATAAATTCTGATCTAGCCTAACTTGACGACGGCTTAGGCGAGTCAGAACGGCGTGAGTGCTTCGAAGGAACGGACATAAGCAGCGCGTCACGAAGCAGAATGGGGTGTAGTCTTGTTCAAGGTCGTCAATGATTCGGGAGTAAGGAGACAAGCACAACAAGAAAATTCGATTTTTATTAACAAATTGTGCTCGAGAACACATTGATTTATTATTGACCTTCGTCCAACTTTAACAACATACAATATAATGTAGTAATAAAACGTATTCAGTTTATCGATGATAATGATAGCGACGGGCACGTCCTTCATTCACTGCTTTATTCACTTTCGAGTGTTTTATTTTCAAGTTTAATTCATGAGTTTATTTAAAAAAAAAAAAGGAAATAAAAGTGTAAATCGTCATGAGACTCCATCTTTGATGTCAGAGACAATGTTGACGTTCTGCTCAATTTTAATCCTCCATCCTCACACAAGGGATCTGAAGGCACAGTTAAAATTTGAATGCTTATAATATCATGCCACATAAAAAAGACTGCAGTTCGTTAAAAGTGATTTAGATTTATTCCAATCATTTAAAAGTCCGAAACACGACGGAGTCTCAATCTGCTCCTCAAATCCCCATTGAGCCACGAGGTCGTTTGTAAAAATGTGTGCTGAGGAAGAGTTGAAAAAGGGTTTGATGCGAGAGTAACAAAAAGAGGCTTTTCGTAGCCGCGAAGCTCAGCGAAGGAACGCAAATGTTCTAAGTACCGTAACGAGATGAAGGAGTTCTGATATGAGAAATAGGATGCTGTCATTGATTCATCCACCGATTTTCCAATTTTCGTACAAAAATGAAGAAAAAACGTCACTTTTGCTCGGGTTAAAAGCGGCACTTTTTTTATCAACTACTAGATGGGCGATATAAAGGGATTCTAAATTTGTCGTTTTCGTCTTGAGAGTCTCTTCAAAACTGCGTCGGCTGTTATTGATAATTGTTGGATAGCACAGTGGAATAGTGGAGATGTAACTTGATTTATCTTCCGTATGGAAATGATGGTAAATGCAGTTTTGCCACTCGGAACGATGTGGGAAAGGCGTAAAAGTCTTTTTCAGCTTTTCAAGTTGCCTCGATGTTTTTTTTTCCCTACTGTACAGAACATCGTTTACCTTCAATTTCATCCTTCAAACGCACTTGTTCTTTCACAACTTGTCCATATTCTT